>NC_064640.1:924158738-924907184 GCF_023864345.2 Schistocerca serialis cubense
ACTGAAGAACCAAAGAAACTGGTACACCTGCCGAATATTGTGTTAGGCCCCCGCGAGCAAGCAGAAGTGCCGCAGCACGATGTGGTATGGGCTCGACTAACGTCTGAAGTAGTGCTGGAGGGAACTGTCCTTAAATCCGTGAGAGTACGAGGGGGTGGAGATCTCTTCTGAAAAGCACGTCGCAAGGCATCACAGATATGCTCAATAATGTTCATGTCTGGGGAGTTTGGTGACCATTGGTAGTGTTTAAACTCAGAAGAGTGTCCCTGGAGCCACTCTGTACCAATTCTGGACGTGTAGGGTGTCGCATTGTCCTACTGGAACTGACCAAGTCCATCTGAATGCAAAATGGACATGGCTGGGTGCAGGTGATCAGACAGGATGCTTACGTACGTGTCAGCATCGTATCTAGACGTATCAGGGGGCCCATATCACTCCAACTTCACAAGCCCCACATCATTACAGAGCCTCCACCAGCTTGAACAGTCCCCTGCTGACCTGCAGGATCCATGGATTTATGATACTCCATAACCGTACACGACCATCCTCTCGCTACAATTTGAAACGATGTTTCTAATGTCGGTGTTGGTATTTGCTACATTATTGTTATACAGGGTGTTACAATAAGGTACGGCCAAACTTTCAGGAAACATTCCTCACACACAAAGAAAGAAAATATGTTATGTGGTCATGTGTCCGGAAACGCCTACTTTCCATGTTAGAGCTCATTTTATTACTTCTCTTCAAATCACATTAATCATGGAATGGAAACACGCAGCAACAGAACGTACCAGCGCGACTTCAAATACTTTGTTACAGGAAATGTTCAAAATGTCCTCCGTTAGCGAGGATACGTGCATCCACCCTCCGTCGCATGGAATCCCTGATGCGCTGATGCAGCCCTGGAGAATGGCGTATTGTATCACAGCCGTCCACAATACAAGCACGAAGAGTCTCTACATTTGGTACCGGGGTTTCGTAGACAAGAGCTTTCAGAATGGAAGTCAAGAGGGTTGAGGTCAGGAGAGCGTGGAGGCCATGGAATTGGTCCGCCTCTACCAATCCATCGGTCACCGAATCTGTTGTTGAGAAGCGTACGAACACTTCGATTGAAATGTGCAGGAGCTCCATCGTGCATGAACCACATGTTGTGTCGTACTTGTAAAGGCACATGTTCTTGCAGCACAGGTAGAGTTTCCCGTATGAAATCATGATAACGTGCTCCATTGAGCGTAGGTGGAAGAACATGGGACCCAATCGAGACATCACCAACAATGCTTGCCCAAACGTTCACAGAAAATCTGTGTTGATGACGTGATTGCACAATTGCGTGCGGATTCTCGTCAGCCCACACGTGTTGATTGTGAAAATTTACAATTTGATCACGTTGGAATGAAGCCTCATCCGTAAAGAGAACATTTGCACTGAAATGAGGATTGACACATTGTTGGATGAACCATTCGCAGAAGTGTACCCGTGGGGCCAATCAGCTGCTGATAGTGCCTGCACACGCTGTACATGGTACGGAAAAAACTGGTTCTCCCGTAGCACTCTCCATACAGTGACGTGGTCAACGTTACCTTGTACAGCAGCAACTTCTCTGACGCTGACATTAGGGTTATCGTCAACTGCACGAAGAATTGCCTCGTCCATTGTAGGTGTCCTCGTCGTTCTAGGTCTTCCCCAGTCGCGAATCATAGGCTGGAATGTTCCGTGCTCCCTAAGACGCCGATCAATTGCTTCGAACGTCTTCCTGTCGGGACACCTTCGTTCTGGAAATCTGTCTCGATACAAACGTACCGCGCCACGGTTATTGCCCCGTGCTAATCCATACGTCAAATGGGTGTCTGCCAACTCCGCATTTGAGAACATTGCACTGACTGCAAAACCACGTTCGTGATGAACACTAACCTGTTGATGCTACGTACTGATGTACTTGATGCTAGTACTGTAGAGCAATGAGTCGCATGTCAACACAAGCACCGAAGTCAACATTATCTTCCTTCAATTGGGCGAACTGGCGATGAATTGAGGAAGTACAGTACATACTGACGAAACTAAAATGAGCTCTAACATGGAAATTAAGCGTTTCCGGACACATGTCCACATAACATCTTTTCTTTATTTGTGTGTGAGGAATGTTTCCTGAAAGTTTGGCCGTACCTTTTTGTAACACCCTGTATAGGCGTTGCCGACAGCAGCACCGTATTCTGCCTGTTTACGTATCTCTGTATTTGAATACAGTTTGTTTGCGCTTCAGTGTATAATGCCGTTTGTATTCTTTCATTTATTTACCTCTTAATGTTATTTCTTTATGCAATATTGCCACAAATTTTGCCTTCATTCTTCTTAAGTACTCGATAAACTTTTCATTTTTCATTTAATATATTTGTATTTCTCCCTTCAGTAATAAACGATCTCTGAATTACGGCACTGATAACGTCGTTGTTGAACGCTCCTAAACACACTCTATATAAAGAGTGCATTACATCACGAAGGTCTGAGTCACAATGGCGGCTCTGTGGAGTCAAGAGACTAGAGTTCGCGTCGTTGCACTGATCGAGGATGAGAGTTCTTCGGTCCGAGGCTGCTGAGCGATGCGGCGAATCGAAAATGACGACGAGCCTTCGGTGGAGTGATTACATTTGAAACAGGCTGTATCGGGTGGAAAAGTGGAAACCAACGACAATTTTTCGAACAATGCACCTGGAATAATGGAAACATTGGATGATCAACATACAGAATATCCGTATTTACCTTAAGTATTTCTCTTCAGAACAATGGGAGATAACAAGTCAGAACAGCTGATAAGAAGCTGGAGTTTCCTGGCAGATTAAAACTGTGTGCCGGACCGAGACTCGAACTTGCCTTTCGCGGGCAAGTGCTCTACCAACCGAGTTTCTGTGAAGTTTGGAAGGTAGCAGACGAGGTACTGGCGGAATTAAAGTTGTGAAAACGGGTCGTGAGTTGTTCTTGGGTGGTTCAGTTGGTAGAGCACTTGCTCGCGAAAGGCAAAGGCCCCTAGTTCGATTCTCAGTACGGCACACAGTTTAATCTGCCAGGAAGTCCCATAGCAGCGCACACTCTACTGCTGAGTGAAAATTTCATCTGATAAGAAGTTGGTTTATTCGGATATAAATCTGTGTTCGGTGTCATACTTTGTGAGGCCTCCATAGTATGTGTGGTGGGTGGTGGAGAGAGAGTTAGTGTGAACGATGGTGTGCTAGACCATAACACTTGTGACATTTGAAACTTTCCCATCGAATTCAATGTTTGAAGAGATTTCGGGATTGCAGCTGGTCAAAAACTTCACTCCACAATATTTCGACTGGATGTGACCCATCGAATAATGACGAATATCAGTCACGGTGACGGATGGACCACACAGCCCAGCTGCAGCGCCCTGATTGCCGGAACTGCGAAGACCAGCTGTCTGCGGCGTTGCCACTCGCCACAATAATCGGAGTGTTGTGGCTTCTTCCCTGGAAGAAATACCGGAGATGACGGGATTCCATGTATCATCCGACTGGTAGCCGCTGTCACGGTTCATTAGATTTTCCGTGACGCGTATTTCAACCTATTCTCTTATAACGGAGTCTCAAAAAGATGTTGTCGTGGCCAAAATTAATGTTTCGTCATACTCCATTGACTGCCCATTGAAGATAAAATGTTCTGCACTTGCAGACTTGCTGGGATGCAAAAGGCGAGTACAACGTTTATGTTCTGTGCAGCGTTCTTCCACTGCACGTTTTGTTTGTCCTATATAGGCAATACCACACTTGCCGTGTATTTTGTAATCCCACATTCCACAATAACAAATTATCCTTCACTGATCCCAGTAGGTCTCAAATCTTAGATGATTGGCGGAAAATCACTTTCACCTCAAAATTATTAAGGGTTCTTGCTATTTTGAAGGAAATATTTCCAACGAAGGGAAGAAAAGCTACGGATTTTGTTGGCACAGTCTCCTCTTTTCGACTTCCCGGTGCTTAGTTTTAACTTAGAATGCCCTATTAATTTGCCAGGTAGATTCTCCATTGTCTTTGAACACCGTCTTTAAATGTGCAAGCTCTTTAGGCAAACTATCTGCATCCTACACTGTATGGGCTCTGTGCACAAAGGTTTAAAGCACACTCATGGTTTGGGATGGGTGATGGAAACTTGAAGAGTGTATGTACGAATCAATGTGTGCGGGATTACGATAAACAGAATGTCCCAGACAGCCGTCGCCTTTCAGTCTAACCAAAACATCCAGCAATGGGAGACGACCATCTTTCACTAATTCCACAGTAAATTGAATGCTCTCGTGAATGGAGTTAAGATGATGTAAAAACTCCATTAACGTAAGACTGAAGAAGCTCTACGACGCCTTCCTCTGGATGTTACCGAAGAAATAAGAAGGGAAACTTGCCATGCTCTTTTGAAAGCTCCTCTTCAACGCAGTAATACGCGGCAATACTCTCAACGCGCTATGTAGGGAGGAGCGCAGAAAGTCTTCGTCAGACTTCGATGGCTCACCTGAAGATGACTGGCTTGTGTTCAGCCGAAATATCATGGAGTGAAGTTTACATTGACCAGCTGCAATCCTGAAATCTCCTCGAACAGACCATAACACTTGCCGGCCGTTGTGACCGAGCGGTTCTAAGCGCTTCAGTCAGGAACCGTGCTGCTGCTACGGTCGCAAGTTCGAAGCTTGCCTCGGGCATGGATGTGTGTGATGTCCTTAGGTTAGTTAGGTTTAAGTAATTCTAACCCTAGGAGACTGATGACCTCAGATGTTAAGTCCCATAGTGCTTAGAGCCATTTGAACCATTTTTGAACCATAACACTTGTTTATCGCCTGAGTGACTGGGTGAAAGTCCTACAATAGAAATTAAATTGTTGGCGGAGTGATGTGAGCAAAGAGCATTTTGCATCAATTAACTGGTACGTACTGGGACTGTGTTGTGTGTATGTCGAGTGGTTAGAGGTGTTGAGGCTATGCATCCACTGTTGTGCAGTTCTTTCACGAGCAGAAGTTAAGAATGGCCTTTAATTTAATGTAGTGGTAGTTTGGCGTCATGATTCAGCAGTCTCAGATAACTCAACCACCGTCTGTTCGTCTGTGCCGCCATAACAGAACTCGATAATTCTTCTACGACTATTGTGGTAGCCTAGAGGCGTGATTAACATTGAAACGTTAGGGGCTAAATAAATAACACTCTGCACAAAAGATGCATAGTACCTCAGCACCACGCTCAGCTTGGTGAACCTGTTGTTATTTGTACGTCTCTGTCTTAAGCATATTGCACGGTGATAAGCTCTTCAACATACGCGCTTTTCGTTTTTGTTGACAAAGCATCAGTAGGCGATAAATTTTAATCATAACGAATAGATGATATGTATCTTTCTTTTAGTATTTACGGACTGAATGCCAGTTTTTAGTCAAAGATGATGTATAATAGACATTACTGTCAGCGTTTTGCGTTCCTTGTTCTATTTTCTAATAAAAACTGCTTCCTCTTTCGCATTGGCGGTATCTGGAATCAAAGTTGTGCTGCATAAATTCACTATTTTAATTATCAACGGAATTTTGAGATTTCATTTTATGTCATTTCGTACGGTTTTCTGCATAGTAGCCTTCGTTGATTAGGAATTTCATGTTATTCACAGCTTACGAAGACTTCCTGTGGATGTTACGTTTTGCAATCGATGCTGTGTTGTTGTCTGCTCATTTGTGTGCCTGTCTCTCATGAACAGTGCCATTGATATCCATCTGAAGAAAAATATCTTCCATGTCTTTTTTTACAAAAAAGATGGGTTGCCTACTCACAAAATTTTCGGTAGACCTACTGCAGATGTTCTAAAAATGTGAAACGTGTCTGGCAATGAACTTTTCGATTCAAGACAGAAAAGCACAAATAATTGTGACAGTTAACGTTTTGTATTGTTTAGTTTGAAGTCGGTTCATCTGAGTATTAGTCGGCCGCTGTGGCCGAGCGGTTCTAGGCGCTTCAGTTGGGAACCGCGCTGCTGCTACGGTCGCAGGTTCGAATCCTGCCTCGGGCGTGGATGTGCGTTATGTTCTTAGGTTGGTTATGTTTAAGTAGTTATAAGTTCTAGGGGACTGATGACCTCAGATGTTAAGTCCCATAGCGCTCAGAGCCATTTGAACCATTTTTCATCTGAGTATTATTAGTGATGACGCTCTAGTCCCTAAACCCAGGTATAGAAACGCAGATAAGACTCACTGACATATGCGTATGTCAGCGCTCGGCCACCACGTCTTTGAATCACGAACTGGAATCACTTCCTAGACTGCTGAAGACTTGTATTCTTCTTTGATAGAAGTATAACTGAATCTTTACAAAATGCAAGATTTGTTTGGCCACGCTGTAACCGACGAGGTGCTTCCTGGATGACACAGAATTAGCCTACAAAATTCACATGATGCATTCGTATGAGTTACGTTAAGAATATGAGTGATTTTCATGTAATGTTTGAAATAAAGTTATCAATTTATGGTTTTGAGTCGAGGAAAATCATTCGACATGGAAACTGCAATTAATCTCATCTGTTACGTTGCGAGTTTATCTGTCGTAGCCAGTTCTGGAGCACTAAGTGAGAGTGCAATACTGCAGCAGTCCGCTAGATGTAAGGTTTTGTTGTCGCCTATGAAGTGGGAGCTGCATTGGTTACCCGTTCAAGCTCCACTGAACGATAGGTTTTTAGCCTTTCTGTAACAGAGCTGCAAGCAGTCAGATCCAAAATCGATAAGGAAATTTATTTATTTTATTTACGAACCGCCACATTTCCATACTACTTCATCGTTACAGAGGATAGCAAGTAAACACAGACCGTTTCAAAGTCCAGAATTAGTAATATATTACTAATTCGTGCTGATGTAGGCACACTGCTGTTACTGATAGTTTATGTTTTATTAACTCAAACGTTCGTCGTAAGGATATCGTTGTAATGTGAATTTCATTTGAATTAATACAGTTCCTGTTTTGATAGCATTGTCTATTATTGAACACAACGGTAAACGTCAGGAAGAAGTTAATCATCCACAGTATACTCTCTCATATTATCTAAAACCGCCTGGCAACGTTCATGTAGTTTTCCGATTTCGTGCCTGCACAAGGCTACTGGATCTGAGTTAAAGTTATCGTGAAACCAGCTATAAAGTGCATTTTCGTCCAGAGAGGAATTTTCTTGTCTGTTTTTTGGTAACGAGCTCAGAAGGTAAACGTTTGAAGGCATAAGATCAGAAGAATAAGTGCGTGAGGAATGACTTTTCTAACTCCTGGATAGTTTTCGTTAGTGAAAATGACAGTGTGTTGTCGTGTGGTATCAACATGTGATGAAGTTTTGTAGGTCGCTTCTCTAACACTACAACGGACACATGTCCGTTGGCAAAACAATACCAGCTGCAGTATACTCAACCCTGGTGGGGTTTCCGTAATGTGCAACTCCCTTTTTGAGCTACCAGAGGCAAAATATTATGTCCACACTTGCGCTTTGCTCGAATACATGTCTTATGCTAGGGCTCAGCCATTAATTCTTCTTAAGAAGTTAACGTAAAGGCATCATTACTAGTCACCAGTAGGAATGTTGCACTGACGACGATCAAGCAAAAATGCATTAATAGTCACCTTTTTGATTTTTGTTGTTTTAAATTAGAGCATGCTCGAGACTTCTCAATCTTGCCTATTGAATGCAGATATTGGACGACGCTTAAATGGTCACCCTTCATCACATTTGTCTGTTGAGGCGTCTTGCATGTGCAAAGTCACTGATGCCAGAAATTTCCTCCTTGAAGCAAAAATATCTTTTCCTGACTATTTTTGCCCAAAAGCACTTGCGCCACTCGCATTACAAATGTTCTAAGCGGTCTCTGCTGCCTTCACTCCTCTGTTTAGCTCAAAGCTAACAACACGTCACAAATGTTAATCCTTTTTCCACTTGCGACTATATTTTATTACACTTGAACAACGTCCATAAGTTTCAGATGTGCAAAATTCAAATTGTAACTGCGAGATAGATACGAGAACTTCAAATAAGAGTATGGGCGTTGATAAACGCAGTCATTGGGCCACGCCAGGCTCACCTGAACGGAGGTGTCTTACGTCTGCGGAGGGTGGCGTATGGCTGGTAGCCGGTAGCTGTTGTGGGGCGAGGACACTCTCGAGTGTAGACTGTTTTGATACTGATGCACACACGAGCTGTTTGGCAGAAACGTTTCTGAAACTTTCTGCTGTTACGGTTGGATTAAAATTTGAAGCGAATTATGTTTGAGGTTCAAAAAAAATGGTTCAGATGGCTCTGAGCACTATGGGACTTAACATCTGAAGTCATCAGTCCCCTAGAACTTAGAACTACTTTAACCTATCTAACCTAAGAACATCACACACATCCATGACCGAGGCAGGATTCGAACCTGCGACCGTAGCGGTCGCGCGGTTCCAGACTGAAGTGCGTAGAACCGCTCGGCCACCAGGCCGGCTTTTGAGGTTCCATCAGCCCGATAACTTCAGTAGATATCCTATAGCGACTCAAAGAAGCCAGAAAATGGAGTGGTCTCGAACCCGCGACTTTATGTTTAAAGCGCGTTATCACTTTTTTTCTTTTTCTTATCTTTTTGAAATGAAAATAACTTCTTTGGCAGTCTGTTACCTTGTAATTTTTCCTTCGCCTTTCATGAGACGGTGTATTTTCTATTGTTCTTCTTGCAATCCTCAAAATAGGAAATTAAAAAAGAGTATAAGAGACACATGCATTATAACTAAAAGTCCTTCACATAATACAAATAAATGTCATTCTCTTTATTTAAAAACTTGTGAGAATGAAGTACACAGTACAAAATGATGGGAAAGTATTTTTTTTTCTTATGGTCAGTTTGGATATCATGTGCGTATTTTTAAGCCCTGCGCTCTGAACTGCGTCCAGCTTCCTCATGCTGTGTGGTTGAACTGCAGGACGTATGTTCGCTAAGATTTTCTTGCAGTTGGCAGCGATAGTGTGCTTTATGCTACACCTATACTGGATGCCTAACGTAAGCATGTGAGAAACTACTTTTATTTCCCCGGTGTTTTGAGTGGGAAGTCCTCGTCCTATGCTCATTATTCTTGATTTTGCCTTGTTCAGTTTTGCACCTGATGGCAGTTCGTATCTGCGTATAATCTGTAGTGTGATCTGTATGTCATTTTAATTTGTTACCATACGACCTACATCGTCAACGTGTGCCTTGCAAACGGTTTGGCCCGCTAATCCTCGAAGCTTCCGCTGCAGAGTGGCGAGCAGAGGTTCTGTAGCGATGGAAAATAAGGCCATCGACATTGGGCAGCCCTCCCTCAGCGAACTTCTGAAATCAAAACTCCTCGATAACTGACCATTGACCATAATTTTTGTTGACCCTTTCTTTAGTATTCTATGTACAAAGTTGAAAAAACGTTGTGAAAAATCCCATGGCGTTTATTGTCACTAGAAGGTACTGATGGTTTACTATGTCTAAAGCCTTTTTTCTAAATCTAGAGACATTATTGAACATCTTAGTTCAAAAACGTCTGCTGTATCTACAATGTCTGTAACCACACACGGTGTGGTGGCTTGATCTCTCCTTGCCTATACTAGTTCGATAGGCTCCAGTGACTTCATGTATTATCCTCTCTAGCCTTTGCGGGTCGTTATTTTGTAGTCACTGTTAAGCAGTGTGATGCGTCGTAGGCTTCCGTGAGACACACTGTGTTGGTGTTACGAAATGAGCACAACCGTTCCTTCCAAGAAGTTTTTCGGGATTTTGGAATCAGGAGTCATAACTCCTTCATATATTTGTAATAACTGAGGTGTGAGTTGCTCCTGGAAGACCTGGTAAAAGTCTACAGGTATGCCATCTGGACCAGGCGATTTATTTTTCGGATTAAGTGCTATTGCAGTATGCATATCGTCCTCAAATTCAGATGGCTCCAAGCACTATGGGACTTAACATCTGAGGTCATCAGTCCCCTAGACTTGGAACTACTTAAACCTAACTAACCTAAGGACATCACACACATCCATGCCCGAGGCAGGATTCGAACCTGGGACCGTAGCAGCAGCGCGGTTCCGGACTGAAGCGCCTAGAACCGCTCGGTAACACCGGCCGGCCATATCGTCCTCATCTCTCTCCTTTGTAAGAATATGAGATGCTGTAATACTAAGTTCCCCTTGAAGATTTCGTAACAGTTCCGCCGGTGCATTGTTTTCCCCAGCAATGCGGGACATAAGTTGTGAAAAATGTTTGTATATTCCTTACTCTGTTCTTCAATTTGCTAGAGACGAAGATCCTGTCTAAACGGCTCGCTAAAGTATTCATAATGAAAGTAACTCCAGACGCGTTGCCGTTTTTAAGCTCCCACTTGTCAGCTAGTCTTTCAGAATGTATGATAATTCTATGGACGTGTTAAAACTGGGGACTTGATCTTTGAGATTGAAAGCACAGTTAATGTCTCCCGCAATTATGACACTGTCATGGCGCACACCGAATAGAGGAGCAATTTTGTGCTTGAGAAACCGCTCAACTGCGTCGATTGCTGCTTCCTGACGGTGCATATACACTCCTGGAAATTGAAATAAGAACACCGTGAATTCATTGTCCCATGAAGGGGAAACTTTATTGACACATTCCTGGGGTCAGATACATCACATGATCACACTGACAGAACCACAGGCACATAGACACAGGCAACAGAGCATGCACAATGTCGGCACTAGTACAGTGTATATCCACCTTTCGCAGCAATGCAGGCTGCTATTCTCCCATGGAGACGATCGTAGAGATGCTGGATGTAGTCCTGTGGAACGGCTTGCCGTGCCATTTCCACATGGCGCCTCAGTTGGACCAGCGTTCGTGCTGGACGTGCAGACCGCGTGAGACGACGCTTCATCCAGTCCCAAACATGCTCAAAGGGGGACAGATCCGGAGATCTTGCTGGCCAGGGTAGTTGACTTACACCTTCAACAGCACGTTGGGTGGCACGTGATACATGCGGACGTGCATTGTCCTGTTGGAACAGCAAGTTCCCTTGCCGGTCTAGGAATAGTAGAACGATGGGTTCGATGACGGTTTGGATGTACCGTGCACTATTCAGTGTCCCCTCGACGATCACCAGTGGTGTACGGCCAGTGTAGGAGATGGCTCCCCACACCATGATGCCGGGTGTTGGCCCTGTGTGCCTCGGTCGTATGCAGTCCTGATTGTGGCGCTCACCTGCAAGGCGCCAAACACGCATACGACCATCATTGGCACCAAGGCAGAAGCGACTCTCATCGCTGAAGACGACACGTCTCCATTCGTCCCTCCATTCACGCCTGTCGCGACACCACTGGAGGCGGGCTGCACGATGTTGGGGCGTGAGCGGAAGACGGCCTAACGGTGTGCGGGACCGTAGCCCAGCTTCATGGAGACGGTTGCGAATGGTCCTCGCCGATACCCCAGGAGCAACAGTGTCCCTAATTTGCTGGGAAGTGGCGGTGCGGTCCCCTACGGCACTGCGTAGGATCCTACGGTCTTGGCGTGCATCCGTGCGTCGCTGCGGTCCGGCCCCGGGTCGACGGGCACGTGCACCTTCCGCCGACCACTGGCGACAACATCGATGTACTGTGGAGACCTCACGCCCCACGTGTTGAGCAATTCGGCGGTACGTCCACCCGGCCTCCCGCATGCCCACTATACGCCCTCACTCAAAGTCCGTCAACTGCACATACGGTTCACGTCCACGCTGTCGCGGCATGCTACCAGTGTTAAAGACTGCGATGGAGCTCCGTATGCCACGGAAAACTGGCTGACACTGACGGCGGCGGTGCACAAATGCTGCGCAGCTAGCGCCATTCGACGGCCAACACAGCGGTTCCTGGTGTGTCCGCTGTGCCGTGCGTGTGATCGTTGCTTGTACAGCCCTCTCGCAGTGTCCGGAGCAAGTATGGTGGGTCTGACACACCGGTGTCAATGTGTTCTTTTTTCCATTTCCAGGAGTGTATATTGATGATCCTCGTGTTATAGAATGTGCAAGCAATGCCTCTCCATTAGGAATTGTTTCAACATCGTTAACGACAATTCCTTCTTGCATTAGTATCGGTTTTCGTGGTTCACTTCCATGTCCAGAGATAAAAATGACCTAATAACCTCTTATGTCATTTAATTCAATGTCTTTTACTTCTTGAAGTAAGGCTAAGTCTATATTGGTGGCGTGTAAAAAAATTTTCATGCCATTCAATTTCAGTGAACTTCGAATACTGTCTATAGTCAAGGTTGAAATTCGGTAGACTTGATGAAGGGGGTCATAATTTTTTGAGCATTGTTGATTTAAGAGCTCTGATCACTGCCAGCTATGCTTTTGCTGTTTTAATATGTATCTGACACTTAACTGCATCTCATTTTCTGATCCGCAGAGTCACACTTTCAATTTCTAAAAGATCCTTCGTAGAGGCAGTCTTTTCCTTGTCAGAAGGTGCCGGTATTTCGTTCATCTTTGCTTCCTCGAGTGGTTCGTCTGTCCAGTTCCCTTGAATGATAGGATAGTTTGTATTTTGTCCAAAGTCACGAGGGGTTTGTTCTGCCTCTTAATAATTGGTTGCACCTGCAATATTGCTCAATTTAGTAGGGGTGGAGGCACTTTTAATGGATACTACAGTTGGATTTAGGACAGAGGTTTCTGCAGATCCTTCATTGATTTTGTTAGCCACTTGTTTAGACTTTGCACGCATTAGTGGAACAATTTGCTCAGCCATTTCATGTGCGAGCCTTCACTTTCTGTTTTCTTTTTCTAGCGGAATGACTTTTAGTGTAGTTCATGAAGAGTCCGCTACAGTTTTTTGGTCCTGATTAGAAATGCTATCGTCAGCAAATGCTGACCTATCGACTATTTCGGATTTTGGTGATTTGGGCTTTGATCACAGGTTTTGTGAGTGTAGATTGGTCAAGGACGCTCCCGCATGTTCGGTGGTCTCTACTGCAATGTCGCTTCCACTAAAATTGTCATTCGCGAGTGTTACCGAAATCTGGTCTGGTGGTTCCTATCCAGTGACAGCCGCTGCCTTAATGTTATCTGAGATGTTACCGAATGGAGCAATCGTGACAGGTTCTGTCGGTTGCGGTGCGGTGAGGGACACCTCCATAGTTTTTATGGTCTCCTTCGGAACGACCCTTTCACTAACACTGTCATTCGGGAACGTTACAGTAAACTGGGTGGCATTAGAGTGGTCGTAGCTGCAGGTCTTACTGCTTCGCCGGCGGGCAGGTGGACCACGCACCTCCGTATACACTGCGTGCCCACGTGATCCGTTCCACCGTATCCCGAGCAAGTTCCGGGTTGTCCAGTATAAAAACTATAGTGCTATATACACAAACATTAATGTAGGAATAACTACGAGATCTGTAATGTTCTGTGAAGGGTTAAGCCTAACAATGACTGTACCTAATGACAAGGAATCGGATTATAATTTCATAATCGCGAAGTAAGTGAAACCGTAACAGCAGCAAAGCAAGGGGGTTTTGAAATTAAGTCCTACTATTACGAAATTAAACTGTAATTTAATCTGTTCTCACACAGTTTCTCTCAATATTATACAGAAAATTGCCATAGCAAACAACATAACAGCTAATCCTTATGCAGATAGAATGGTCAATGATCTCAGTTGCACACACTGCCTCACAATAACACTTACTATTGGCCAAAAACTACTATACAGTATACTAGACAAGTGCAGAAGGACATATGAACCTATTAAAAAAGGCTGACTGGCAATAGCAAGAAATACTATTATTTTAATTAACTACCACAAAAAAGATCACGGTTTGTAATAATACTGATTACTGCGGCATTCAGAAATTTCCGCATGTAGTTACTCTACACAAAGGGACAGTGCAGTTATAATTTATAACAAAAGTTTTGGTGCAAAAGTAAATGATTTTAGTGTTTGCTACACTTACTCAGAAGGAGCCTTTACTTTCATTTATCACTTATGGGGTCCCTAAACTGGTATAGTTTGCAGAACAATAATCAATTGTAAATAGTAACACACAAAATTAAGAAAATGGCGAATACCTTTAGTAATAACTTGAAGTATAATGAATAATGTAAAATTACTTCAACAATTAGCATGGGAACTCAGAAACTAGTCTCTCATTGGACTCAAAGTAGAACTGGTTTGTAAATGACTACACAACTTCAAAATCTACATTAAAATAACGTACACAAAGAACCAAACAATTCCAAGTTTACAAACCCGTTCAAAGTGAAATAATACTGATGTCTTTTTATAACTTTAATTCACAGACAGCTATTTTTGTTGTTGTTGTTGTTGTTGTTGTTGTCTTCAGTCCAGAGACTGGTTTGATGCAGCTCTCCATGCTACTCTATCCTGTGTAACAGACAGCTATAAGCCCTTTATATTTTTGTAATTGATTATTTTCATGGCACTTCTTATTTAATGAAAAGCTTTCTTTATGAACACACTTTAGGAAACTTTAAGGTGAACAATTATATGGAGTAGATCATTTTCTATTGTACAGAAAACTAACCAAACTCCATGCTCAACAAAGTTAATAAGAACTACAAAATTTTCAGTTTAATAAAAACAGGATATTCGGAGTTAATTCATTTGTAAAAGACCCTGTCTAGGGATTTGACTGAGGATAATCGTTGTTGTGCACAAGTACGTTGGAAGTTTCACAAAAAGTTATTACTCAATACATAATACCTGAACCACATGATAACAGTTCTGCTTCAGGTGGTGGCGCTTGCGGCAAATTACAGTGGCTATAAAATTGGTGGTAAAGCAGTCATGGTGATGTTAGCCACGTCCTAATATAACTTTTCTTGGCTTCGTAAATTTAACGAAACAGTGACAATAATAATGCCATGATCGATAGGCCACTTTAAATTCCATCTGAGGCTAATTTACATGCTCTCTAGCTCGTCTTGCCTCAATTTAAACATTCAAATTAACCACAATAGCTGACCAAGGTTGCCACTAACCACTCATTACAACAGTCAGAACTCGAATTGCCACACGCCACAAAAGAATCAAGCGTATCGCGCGCCAAGGTCACCTTTTCATTTTCGCCAAACTACTTCCGTAGCGGCGGTACTTTACTATAGGGTTTACAATTTGCTTCCCTACTCACGAACCTGTAAAATATACAGATTTTTTTTTACAAATTATTACACTCACAGAGTATTATGTATAAAACCAGACGTACAGTAACAATATAATTTCTTGAAATGCTAAAATAAATAAAATAATTTTACATATCTACACAATAAAAGAGCTTGACTATGCTGATACACTATTGTACAATGTCAGCAGAACACTTATACAGAACATACATAAATCTATGAATTATTGATGTTACTTATGTCCCATGGTTCATTAATGTTTCCTGTTAAGGGAAAATCAATGAATCTTCTGTAACATCCAAGCAGTGTTGGGCATAGCAAAAAAAAAAAAAAATTGAACTAGTGTTGAGCATAAAATAATTTAATTACAAACGTATTAACACAACATAAACGCTTTACATAAATATCAGTAGAGGAGAACAAAGAATGATTTTGGCATATCTTTCACATAAGCATGATATTATTTACACTTATCAAAATAATTATCGTTCATAGAAAAACATCCGTATTACAAAGGAAACTGGGTAACACAGAATTCAAATATAGGATAAGGACACATACAAACACATGATAGTACACTAAAAGGGAACTTTAGATTTCATGCCTCTACATAAGCAAAGCGTACACTGTTTATGACAATCAGAACTGTTAAAAGGACCCTTAAATGGTTCTATTACGTTGTTAAGACGGTATTAAATCCTTCTAGGTTTCAAGTAACTGAATTTTTGTTAGTATAGATATTTGTGGCTGCTTTGACTGTAGAGCAGTCCATTTATCAGGACATAATGGCACACAACCAATTTAGTATAAACATAGATCATTTTCACTGCCTCTGTTTTAAACCTGACTTTCCTTTTTAGGAAAAAAAACAGCACACTCACAGTTATTAATAGTAAATATAGAAGTTTTTCACTAGCTGTGTTTTGAATTTGGCACCTCATTTTGAAAGACAAAAGAAAACTCACAAATTTATCGAAAATAAATATAGAACTCTCTCGCTGCCTGTAAATTAAATCAGACCGTCCATTTTCACTTTTCTTATACGTTTTACACCACAATTTAAACACTTGGCTACCCACTGAGGATTATGGCAGACCATGCTACATATTTTCCCAATCCCCATTCATATGGTAAGAATGTTATACTGTCCATTTTATTGGTTTTTGGCAGTCTAAATTTTCTTTCTAGGTACAGAACAGTTTGAATTGCAGTCATTTCAACAGGTTATTTCACATATTCACAATGTTTAGAATCCGAAACTTAGAGAAACACGTTAGCAAATTTACAATGGTAACTATAATTTTATAACAGTATAATGATGGTGACAACATATAATGGATAGTAATAACCTTTTCCTTATCTAGCCAATCTACGTCTCAAATCATTTCGGCATTTAAATCCAGCACGATCAAGAAATCGTGTTTAAATTCCTGTCCTTCAGTGCTGAAGTCAGCTAGTACCTGATTACTGGTTTTACCAGTAGCTTCTACGATTTTGCCGCCATTTACAGACATAAGCATCAACCCAGTTTGGTCAGCAATATACTCGAAAAATGACTGGGAGACGACGTTGATCTGTGAACCAGTATCCAGGAGTACTCGTAGTCTAACATTATAAATATCAAGAGGAATTGTGGTCTTTTTAATGGGTAAACTTTCCGTATCATTTATTTTTATTTATTTTAGACGCCTAGTTCCATAAGACCAAACAGAGGAGCAAATCTCCAAGGACATGGAATTACAATAAAACAGTAATAATAGATAAAATAAAATGTTTGTGAACCCAAAACAAGACAAGCCATAAGTTTATGTAAACGCAATTAATAATATAACGTAGGAATCAGCTTAATTTTTCAAAGAACTCATCGACATAATAGAAGGAGTGACCCATGAGGAAACTCTGCAGTTTCGATTTGAAAGCGTGTGGATTATGCTAAGATCGTTGAATTCTTGTGATAGCTTACCGAAAATGGATGCTGTAGTATGGTGAACACCCTTCTGCATAAGAGTCAAGGAAGTGCGATCCAAACGCAGATTGGATTTCAGCCTAGTACTAACTGAATGAAAGCTGCTAATTCTTGGGATAAGCTGACACTGTTAATAACGACAGTAAAGAATATTAACATTAAGAGGCCAATGTTAGAACACCCAGAATAATGAACAGGGGTCGACAGGAGGTCCGCGAACTGACACCAATTATTGCCCGAACCGTCCTTCTCTGAGCCAAAAATATCCTATGAGAATGGGAAGAGTTACCCCGAAATATAACATCATACGTCGTAAGTGAGTGAAAATAAACAAGGTAGACTACTTTTCGTATCGAACTATCACTTACTACAGATACCGTTCGAATAGTAAAAACGTCCCCTAGAAATTTGAACTGTTAAGTTTCACCAAGCATACGCCCATTCCGTGAAATTAAAACGAAAGGTTTTGTTGAATTGTATGTTAGAAACTGTAAAAACTGAGTCTTACTATGATTTTGCGTTAGTTTATTTTCTACAAGCCATGAACTGCACTATTTGAAACATGCCAACGTTGCACACAACATCCTTTATTACCTACCTGGTGACACCAGCAAACAGAAATATTTTTGAATCACCTATAATACTGGAAGGCATATCACTTATGTAAATAAGGAACAGGAGTGGCCCCAGCACTGATCCCTGGGGCACCTGCTATTTGACCGTGCTCCACTCAGTCCCCATGTCATAGCCATTCTCAACGCTGTGGATAATGATCTTTTGCTGTCTGTTGTTAAAATAAGAGGTGAACCAACTGTGAGCTACTCCCCATATTCCATAATGGTCCAGCTTCTGGAGCAATGTTTTGTGATCAACGCAATCAAACGCCTTAGTTAAATAAAAAAAAGCCTAGTGTTCTAAATCTTTTGTTTAATTCATCCAGTACCTCACAGAGAAAAGAAGATATAGCATTTTCTGTTGTTAAACCACTTCTAAAACCGAACTGCACATTTGACAGCAAATTATGTGAAATAAAATTATAAAGCGATCAATTATCCATATACACACAGCCTTTTCAATAGCTTTAGCAAATAATGATGGCATAGAAATAGGTCTAAAATTGTCTACATTATCCCTTTCTCTCTTCTATAAGGCGGCTTTACTCCTAAGTACTTTAATCGTTCAGTTAACTGACCATTCGTAAGGGAAAAATTACGGATATGGCTAAGTACATGGCTAACACGTGCAGCACAGTATTTTCAAATTCTGTCAGGCACTCCATCATATCCATGAGAATCCTTAGTCTTCAGTGGTTTAATTATTGAGTCAGTCTCCCCCTTATCAGAATTACAAGGAGTATTTCAGACATCAATCTCGGAAAGGCATTTTCCAAGAGAGTTACATGATTCCCCGTAGAAATAAAGTTTTTATTTAATTCACGAGCAATGCTCAGAAAGTGATTGTTAAATACTGTACATATGTCCGAGTTATCAGTAACAGAAATATTGTCAATACGAACTGACTTCATATCGTCGACCTTGTGCTGCTTACCAGACACTTCCTTCACGACTGACCAGGCGGTTTTTATTTTGTCATGTGAATTAGCTATTCTGCTTGCGTACCACATACTCTTTGCCTTCCTAATAACGTTTTTAACTCTTAACCGGAATCGATATTTTGACGAACATAACTCAAATCGCGGGTCCATATGCACCCTTGAATAAAAATTCAACATGTTCCCCATAAAAGATATAATTCCTATGTAAACGCATAATGGCGGTATTAAATTAAGTTCCCCTTAACATAAATAGGGACTCCTTATGGTATCAATCAGAAATAAAAATAATGGAAACGAAACATGGAAGTGTCCAAATGTTATCTATATCAGTACCTGAACTAAAAATGGCACTTGATACGCAACACTTCTTTTCTGCATGTCTTTTACAGATGCTGTCGCATTTTTGTGATTGTTTTATGTCAGTTTTAGGACCACATGAGTGACATCTTCCTCATTTTCGTGAGCCATTTTGATTACGAAGTGAATTTTCTAGTCGTAGGTCACTTTGTGGTTCATCAGCTGCCCCTAGAAAATTATCTATCTTACTCTTCAAATCTACTGAGTATGAAGAATACTCCATCTTTCTTTCTCTGATAAATGGCCTTATCAAATTTAGTCCAATTTCTTTTAAGTAACGATTACGTTTCATACGTTTTCCAACATTTGATGCCTTCCATAATAAGAAACCATTGACACTCGCAACATTCGATATTGCTGAAAAAATTACACATAGCCAACATTGAGTTCTTCTAGAGATTGAATAATTCGCGCATTTCTGATCTAATGTATCAACATCACCTTTTGTTCTGCTGTAAAATTCACTTATCTCAGGTTTTCCACTGTTTTCATTGACTGTATTGTCATGGTGCATTGGTGAGATCACCGCCACATTTCGATTCTTTTTTGGGACATAAGATGCCAATGTTTTATTCTTCATGAAACCAAATAACGTAGATCCTACTACCCATTGTTTGTTGGCTAAAAATTCTGATGGTATTTCCCTTTTATTTTTGCGCATCGTTCCAACGTAAGTCAAACCATTTTCAATCGGTATGTCAACCAACTACGCAGAAGAGAACTAGTTATTGGCAGTTACATTTCTGTTTGTTCCAAATAAAGGTTCTGCAAGCTGCAGTACATTCTGTGTTGGAACTGAAAGTTGGCTTGTTTTATTAGTGATTGCTTTACCCGTATAGATAAAAGCATTGTATAAATAGTGTGTTTTTGCGTCGCAAAGGAATATAATCTTGATGCCATATTTAGCAGGCTTCGATTTCATATAAACCCTGAAAAAGCATTTCCCTTTAAAAGGGCAAAGCATTTCATCAACTGTCAAATATTCTGAGCAGCTATAATTTTCTTGACAGTTCTGAATGAAATTTCCAAATATTTCTGAGATGAGAGCAGCACGATGATAAGTTCTGCTTTCTTCCCTAGAATTCACAGCATCAAATATCAAAGCAGATAACAGGAACATAAATCGCTTTACTGACATCGTTATTCTGAATATATCTCGGCCTGTTCCACTAGTTGCCCATAAACTTCCTATATCTCCACGGCCAGATTTGAATACACATGATAATAGTAACAACCCAAAGAATGCTTTCATTTCCATAATACTAATATGGTTAGTGTAAGTAGCATTAGTTTTATTCTTTTCTAAGTATTCTGTTATTTTCTGATTAGTGTGAGTGCAAATATGGGCTATCGTTTCATCTGATATCAGCAACTTCCATGATTCAAAGGCTGACATGTTTCGTTTTTCACGAGCTGTACCGATGAGACCAGGCAGGTGAGTAATGATGTTGTGGCTTCTGACTTTGGACCTAGCAAGTGGATGAGTAGACCACTTGGATCGATTTTTACCTCGAAAATATGCACTACTTGACAGCCGGCTATCTCTCTCTACTGAATCATCAGACGATAATTGCTAGAATCAGAAGAGATTTCTTGTTGTGTATTTTCATCGTCACTTATGTCATCGTCACTTATGATCTCTTCATCACAAGGTTGAAAGTCACTTAAAGATTCTGTGTCTGTATAATTTTCGTCTAATAATAGTTCACAGATTTCTTTTTCAGTGAGACCTCGCTGCACTGTGGCAACAAAGTGTCTGGAACATCACAAAATAAGTCAGTATACACTGACTAAAGAAATCCCGTATCCCGGAATCGCGGGTCAAATTGGACCCTGGGATGGCACTTACCTCCACATTCAGTAAATTTCAAGCAGCGAGCTCCCGGTCCCTGGTGCACATCACAATGTACTGAGATTACACTGGCGCGCGAAACTGAAACTCCACGCGTTTCCATTGTTAGACGGTTTTTATTGTTGTCGGCGGGTCCAAAATTACCCACGATACCGGTTAGGGGTTAAGCACTTTCCAATACTGTTTATAATGGGCTACTGTAGTTTGATTGTGACTACTTCCGACATTTTTATATAATTCCCACTTTGTTCTACATGATATTCTTATCCCACTAGTCAGCCACCCAGGCTGCCTTTTACTGCTAGTACCCAGTGTAGAACGTTCTAATGGAAAGCAACGCTCAAACAGCATGATAAATGTGCTAAATAAAGCATTATATTTGTCATCTATGTTTCTGGTACTATAAACGTAGTGCCGCTCTTGTTCGTTAACGAGATTTAAAAAACTCTCTATAGCCGTTGGATTAGCTTTTCTACATAATTTGTAGTTATATACAAGTATAACATTTGTTAGAGTACCAAAACCTTTTAATGTTAAAATTTGTGCACCTAGAAATGAAGAATGAATAAACATATTGTCTATTCGTGCACTACTGTTTCCCTGCACCCTGGCTGAAAAAAAAAAAACTCAATCTGCATCAGATCATACGAATTTAGGAATTCTTCCAACATCCCTTTTCTTGCCCAGTTACATACAAAATTAATATTCTTTTGCTCTTCCCACAACAAACCTTGGTCAGCCATAATATAACACGTTGTTAACCTGCTGGTCATCTATGCCTGGAGGTTTTTTCGGTTTCTGGACTTCAAAGTTTTTAATTACTTGAACTCCCGCTGACTAGATATTGTTATCAGCCGGTGGTTCCTTCTTTTTGGGTTCGGTACTTATTTCTGGATTTTGTTTGGAAATTTCATAATCAAATGGCACGAAATTACCCTTAGTCACACATTAATTGTTTTCGAGAATACCGAAGTATTCGTCTTCCGAAGTATCATCTGGTTCCGGCCATTCTGGGTCGCTCTCTGGTTGTAGCAGGAAAGCTCTTCCAAGACAGGCACTAAGGTTTTCCTCTGCCGTTCTTCAGGCTTTAAACTGAACTCACAGTTCTCTTCGAATTGTATTGGTTCCTGTTCGTTCAACGAAGGCTCTTCTGATGAGTTGTCGTCCTCATCAGCTATAATAACGTCCACAGCTACTTCGTATTTCGTATAATCTTCGTGGACTTCTAGGACACGTAGACAACTGTGTGTATCTACATTATCAGACCCTTCGGCAACAGCTTGTTTTGTTTGGGAATTGTTAACAGAGATTGCCTCATTATCAATGCAGAGTATTTTATTTTCCAACAAACTCCTACCCCTAGCGACCACATTATTGATAGCACGTGTGCTTTGCAGGGCGCCGTTCCTCTCTCGGCCTACTCCCTGCATAGTAGCAGCACGCGAACTCTGTGTGGTGCTAATTACTTTCCTCTCCTCCTTAAATTCGGGCCACGTCATATTCTCGACGTCCTTTCTTCTCCTCTTACCACCACTAGACTTCTTGGTCGCATAATTTTTCCTAAAATCCTCCCACTCGCATTGTTTTAAGCCTCAGTACAGATCATCTATTTGTACACACCAAACCATGACCTCTGGTAACTCATTTTCGCCATCTATAGAACTGTTTACACTGTCATAGGCACATTTTCCTCCGCCTACAAATCCGTCGCTCACTACGGAATTAATATTCCCCATAGTGGGTTCATTGGCTTCTGCTGTGAGACCTTTACTTCGTTCCGCTGTCCTACTTGTGGCTCTCTTGTAACAGCTGATCGATTTGTATCGTCTGTTGTTTGCAGGATTTCTGCCTGTCCGCTAACACACAGCTAACAGCCTGCCGGCGGTGATTCACCTCTAGCCGAACCTGAAGCTTCAGTCTACTACGGTATGGCTTTCTACGTCTGGGCCGGTTAAATCTGTCCGCGTCAGTTTGGCCCTTACGTACGCGAATTTTAGTTTTTCTGCTCTGTTGGTGTTGTTATTGTGGTGTCACCGCCAGACACCACACTTGCTAGGTGGTAGCTTTAAATCGGCCGCGGTCCATTAGTACATGTCGGACCCGCGTGTCGCCACTGTGTGATCGCAGACCGAGCGCCACCACAAGGCAGGTCTAGAGATACGGAATAGCACTCGCCCCAGTTGTACGGACGACTTTGCTAGCGACTACATGGACGAAGCATTGCTCATTAGCCGAGCCAATAGTTAGAATAGCCTTCAGCTAAGTCAATGGCTACGACCTAGCAAGGCGCCATTAGTAACATTGCATGTATCTAAAGAGTCTCACTTGTATCGCCACAATCTCCAGATGTACCAAAAGGATGGATTAAAGTTAAGTATTCCAGAAGCTACGTACTTTTCTTTAGACCATTCATTACGTATCCTGTTTCAGACCTCACTCCTTCTGGCTTTAGCTTAGCGCGTGCCTTTCGGCTTCCTCTCATTGTGTCTAGGCTGTCTTGTCTAGACACAACAGTTATTTCGTGCAGATAATCCTCTACCTTGTCCTGTGGAGGTACCTCGACCCTTGCCCCTGCCTCTCTGAACCATACTGACGTGATATCCATTGCTTTGATTTTGTTCGTTATCATAATTATTGTTGTGATTACTCCTGTTGTTACTAATCTGGCAATGATCACGCTTTCCTCGACAGTGATCTGAGTCTTCAACTCTTTCTAGAAACACTGTGAAGCTTCTGTGATTGCTTCCCACGTATCTGTTAGAATCTTCCGGGAGTTTTTTGCAAAATTCCCAGATAATTTCTTATTCGGATAGTCTGCTTCTTAAACAAGTCAGTTTACTGTACTAATATTCGCAGAAATCTTTCAAAAAATTCCTTTCTGCCTCTGTTGTCGTAAAGTTAAGTCATAATAAACTTTCGCCATTAGCAATCTTAATTTTGCTCTGACTTTTCGGTACATTTCTGTTTGAATTCGTCAAAAGTCATTTGATCGGTGTTCAGGTTAAGCCCCCAGCATTTAGCACCATCTGCTAAGGCACTGATCACTACATTTATTTTTTCCTGATACGATAAATAGTTAGGAAAAATTCTTTCGCAATTCTTTATGAAATGTAACGGATGCCAAACATAATGTTTCTTGGTGGGATCGAAACGTTCCTCGCCTTACAATAATTTATTAATTGGTGTCCCATTATTGATAACAGCATATTTGTCACTTATTTTCCTTTCAAGGTCAGAAATTTTGCCTTGAATTTGCGAAATGTTTTTGTCTCACTTCAGTCTGCATTCAGTAACTTGTTTGTGTGTGTGTGAAATCTTATGGGACTTAACTGCTAAGGTCATCAGTCCCTAAGCTTACACACTACTTAACCTAAATTATCCCAAGGACAAACACACACACCCATGCCCGAGGGAGGACTCGAACCTCCGCCGGGACCAGCCGCACAGTCCATGACTGCAGCGCCTTATACCGCTCGGCTAATCCCGCGCTGCAGTAACTTGTTTACCTAAAACTTTTTCCGCATCAGAAGCTGTTTTTCTCAAGTGTGAGACTGCATTTTGCATTCATCAAAAATTTCTCTTGTCAGTCCTAAAAGTTTTTTGGCCAGTTTTGTGACTGCTAAAGTTTCTTCTTTCTCTTGGAAATTTATCATTTCAACATCGAATCTTTCATTAATACCGTTAATTTGCCCGTGCATAGTCCCCATAACCATTTTTATACTATTAATGTCATTTTTCATGTCATTTATGGCAGTACACGAAGTACCCACTTTTTCGTCCACTTTTTCAATCTGCCTGCTAATATTAACTCCTTGCGTCTTAAGGTGACCATTAAGGCTACTGATACCATACGCCTGTGTTTTGAGTTGACTATTGAGCCCACTAACTTTAGAATTAACTGTTAAGGTAATTAATTTGAGTATTAATACTGCCAATTTGCACTGCAATTTGTTTGGATGAAACTTTAAACAGGTCATTCATGCTTGAAGTCTTTTCATTCCCCTGTTCTACGGAACCGTCGTGTTCTGGAACTGTCTCATCTATTTCATTTGGTTCTTTCTTTATTTGTGACGATCTAAACATGTCAACTAATTCGTTCCCATAACCGCTATCATCGAAATCATCGTTTGCGTCGTCTTTCTTTTCCTGCTTAATTTGGGCTGGCCTCAACATTGGGACTTGTTCACTTACGTACCCGTGATATTGTGTGTACGCTAACAGTCTTCTGCTGTCGTTATCTGTTATCTGATCATCTGAACTACTATTTGTGCCTGCAACGTTCCTCGTCGCACCCTGCGCCGCTGCTTTCTGTTCGCTGCGTTTGTTACTGTCTTAGAATCTTTCTCAGTTTTAAATAAGGGTTGCGGTTTTCTTTCTTACCTAACGTCTACTGTTGTCTGCCTTATTGAAATTTATTGCAAGCTCACGCCGCTGGAAATTCATTGCTCATACCACACTAGTTTCTTGCTTATTACTTTTGCTATTTCCTGTCTTATCCGAACGAAAACAAATAAATGTCCTGTGACGAGGCGCCAGATGTACTGCTATCAGCCCCTACCAAATTGGCAGTCGCCGATAATGTTACCTCCTGTGAAGGGTTCAAATGGTTCAAATGGCTCTGAACACTATGGGACTTAACATCTGAGGTCATCAGTCCCCTAGAACTTAGAACTACTTAAACCTAACTAACCTAAGTGTGGTGTCACCGCCAGACACCACACTTGCTAGGTGGTAGCTTTAAATCGGCCGCGGTCCACTAGTACATGTCGGACCTGCGTGTCGCCACTGTCAGGGATCGCAGACCGAGCGCCACCACAAGGCAGGTCTCGAGATACGGACTAGCACTCGCCCCAGTTGTACGGACGACGTAGCTAGCGACTATACGGACGAAGCATAGCTTATTAGCCGAGCAGATAATTAGAATAGCCTTCAGCTAACTTCATGGCTACGACCTAGCAAGGCGCCATTAGCCTACATAGCTTGTATCTAAGGAGTCTCACTTATATCGTTAATAGCGATGTACCAAGGATGGATTAAAGTTAAGTATTCCAGAAGCTACGTACTTTTCTTTATATCATTCATTACGTATCCTGTTTCAGACCTCTCGCACCCTGCTTTGGCTTAGCGCGTGCCTGTCGGCTTCCTCTCATTGTGTCTAGGCTGTCTTGTCTAGACACAACACTAAGGACATCAGACACATGCATGCCCGAGGCAGGATTCGAACCTGCGACCGTATTTATCTTAAGGAAGTTTTGGTGCGATGTGGTGACGTGAGAAGGCTTCACTGTGAAAGATGGTTAAGTCAACACAACGTACAATGTTATAGCGGCATGCGTTCGGTGAAAATGCAAAGTAAAAAGAACATTCCGTCTCATTTGCAAGTTTGTGATTATTGTGCTGACAGGTGGATTTGTTTTCTGTGTAACGAAAGTGGACATCTCAACTTGGGGCTACATCTTCCCTCTATTCTGGCGATCATCCGACATTTCCCACGTTCACTGCCGGTGATTTTCCGCCGTTGCAAACAAAGCCTGACCCGTTCCTGCTAATGCGTGGACGGCGGCGCGCGCGCTTCATATTAGGCCGGTTCCCAGTACAGCGCGACAGCGCGGCGTGCGGCAAGCGTTTTCCGTTTTGACGCGGCGGCTCGCGGAATTGGCGTTCCCATCTGGAAGCGGCAGACGCTAGCGGTAGCCAATGACGGACAGCCACTGAGGTACGGGGCGGGACCCACTGAAACGCCCGGTGCGTCTGATTAACTATATCTTACACTCTTACACCTACATGAAGGAAAGACAAAGTTGGTTGAAGACATACCAATTTTTCATTTTCTGTACAATGTACTCTTTCACATATTTCATTATTCATGTTTTCTCATTTCACCATGAACTGATTTCATGACTACCGTTCATGATCGTTCACTATCTCCTAACACATTGAAACAATGTACGATAAAAGAGATTATTCAGATAAATAAGCGGGACAAAAATTTAAAATGTGATACGGTAGCAGGTACAGGAAAACAGTAAGAACACAAATACTTGGGGGAAGGGATGAAAGTGGAAGCCACGTGATAGAATTTCGCACAGAGCATAATGTAATCATCGCCAGCACCTTGATTAAGAATCATGAAAGAATAATACATATTTGGAACAGAGTTTTCGAAACCAGATTTTAAATTGTAAGACATTTCTCGGTACAGACGTAAACCGACAATAATTTATTGGTTACGAGCTGCAGTTTACAACTAAAGAGACAGTAAACGGTAGCAAATTAAGGAGATGGAACTTGAATAAGTCAAGACCCATAGTTTTTCGATAATCTTAGAGTTAAAGTAATGCAACGACTGACTGAAACAGAGGAAAGAATCTTCTAGAATACGAATGGATATCTTTGAGAGAAGAAGTGGTGAATGCAGCGGAGTATGTGAACGGGAAGAAGGTACAGTAGAAATCGTTGGATACAACGTGATATATTAAATTTACCTGAAAAGAGGGGAAAATATAAAAATGCAGCAAAGAAAGTAGGCCATGGGAAATACATAGAAATGTCTAAACATGACGTTGACAGAGAGTCCAAAATCGCAACGTGATTTTGCACTTGGAAAACATAGGAGAATGAAAATGAGAAAGAAGAAAGAAAACTTTGCTCAAAGGAGAAGCAACTGTCAAGAACTCATTTGGAAAGCCAGAACTAAGCAAATAAGAGAAGGCTAGAAAGTGTAAGGAATATGTAGAGAGGAGAGGGGGATGGGTTACACAAACTAACATAAGCGCTTCTCTGCCTCGTGATGACTGGGTGTTGTGTGATGTCCTTAGGTTAGTTAGGTTTAAGTAGTTCTAAGTTCTAGGGGACTGATGACCATAGCTGTTACGTCCCATAGTGCTCAGAGCCATTTGAACCATTTTAACATAAGCACAATGTTAGATTCCTGTGAAATGTCTGAACACGCAAGGCAATACTGATCCTACCACTTAGTTAAGTACACAGATTGAAGAACTGCAAAACTCTGTTTATAGCATTTGCATGTTTAGAGGAAGGTTTTGACAATCTTAACTGCAAAACATTCTTGGAAGCTCTGGAGATGTTATCAATAAAACACAGGGACACAATATTATCTACAACTTGTACAGAAACCAAACTGCATTTCTAAGACTTCAATGACTTCAAAGGGAAGCAGTAATTGAGAAGGCAGAAGTAGAGAGGATATAAAATGAAGACTGTCAATAGCAAGAAAAGCGTTCTGAAAAAGAAAATTTGTTCACATCGAATATAAATTCTAATGGTTGGGTACTATTTTACAAAGGTATTTGTGTGGATTGTAGCCTTGTATGTAAGTGAAACGTGGACGATGAACAGTTCTGTCAAGAAGACAATGGACGCTTTCAAAACGTGGTGATAAATAAGAATGCTGAAGATTAGATACGAGGATCGTGTAACTAAAGAAGAGGTACGGAATTAAATAGAGGAGGAAGAGGAAATTACGGCACAACTTGACTACAAGAGGGGTTAGTTGACAGGACATATTATGAGGTGTCGTAGAATCTTCCGTTTAGTAATGGAGGCTAAATGGTAGAGTGAGACCAAGGCTTACCAACGGTAAGCAGATTAGAATGGATGTAGGATGCAGTAGTTATGTAGAGATGAAGAAGCCTGCAGAGGATAGACTACTGTGGAACACTGTATCAACACACAGAAGAATTATATTTCTTATTAATGCAGCCCAACGGCACATAATATCACTTTTCATTAGGTAGGTTAGTTGCGTATTTATTGCCAGAATATTTGTTTAATGTAGCATCTAGCACATATATTTGCGATGTATTTGTGTATACATCTCTATTAGTCTCTGCAAACAGCCTTATGTTAGGGAAAAGTTACAACTTGAATGCAGTTTTCTTATGGTGACTGTCAGCAAATGATGAAGTTTAATTAGTGTTATGGCCACTCTGCCATTTGTAGGATTTTCAATAAGACATGTATTTCTTCATGAAACAACAACCAATGACTGGTGACGTGTTATCCATGACTTTCGAATGCACTGGCAGTTCTCAAACTGTGTAGAAGTCATCAGTTGCAACTGTATCGTAATGCAGTTTTACATATGCTGGCATACTTTTTTTGTGCAGTGGAGGCTTTTCCGCTGACTTCAGATATCATGTGACCATTCTAAGGCATATTAAAGGATGCACGAACGTCGTATGAAACTATTTTTAATTGCCGTTTTTGTCGGGGAAAGCAGGTTAAACAAAAAATAAATACGGTATTTTGGCGACCAAATATAGAATCGGCAATTGGATTATAACGCCTAAAGTGGTAACTGTGAAACCAATTATTATGACTGGTCCTTCATAACTACTTGCAAGACTATGATGAGTGAGACTTTATGGATATTGAAAATGATTCACATAATATTATATTTGCTGCTTTATGCCAAGGTGTTTGACACAAAGATTCGATCAGGAATGTAAAATCTTTCGGTAAAAGAAATCGACTTATCAAAGACTATACATCTGACTGTAAAGACTGTTTTAGCGATGCTGGAAAGAGTAATTGGCAATAAAGTGTTATTACATCTAATTATAAAGTATTCTAAACGTTTCAGATAAACAAAATATCTTAAGGCAAAACGAAATAATAAATAAGAAATCTGCTTACGTGGCCATCACCTGCAGAATTTCGTTTTGTAAATAACAAACGCCATTTTCTTCCTGTGACATATTTTGTTTGTTCTATACGCTACCCAAGCACGACTCACCCGCCTTCACAGGTTCAATTCTGCCAGCACCTCGTCTCCTATTTTTCGAACTTCACAGAAGCTCTTCTGCGAATTTTGCAGAACTAGCACCCCTGGAAGAAAGGATATAGCGGAGATGTTTCCAGAATGAGATTTTCACTCTGCAGCGGCGTGTGTGCTGATGTGAAACTTCCTGACAGATGAAAACTGTGTGCCGGACCGGGACTCGAATTCGGGACCCGCGAAAGGCAAGATCACGCGTTCAAGTCTCGGTCCGGCACACAGTTTTAATCTGTCAGGAAGTTTCATATCAGAGCACACTCCGCTGCAGAGTGAAAATCTCATTCTGGAATTTTTATGTTCTTTGCGCTAATTGGTGTGGAGCACAATTATTCTTCTGTCACTAGCTGCGAATATTTTACTAAATACTGATTTAGAGTCGTAACTACTGTGTGTTCAATTTATGTCTCTTCTTATTTGGTTTGTTTATGTGCACGTTGCCAACCTAATGAAGCATATGTTGAAAACTAAAGTCCGTTCATTCTGTTTCCTTTATATCCGTTTATATGTGCGTGTAGTTAGGCTGAGCTGAAGAATTTGAATGTAAATGTAATATATGCCAGAGCATCGTTGAAAGTTTTCGTGTTCAACTGATTCGAGTTTTGATTTAGATATCTTATGGAGGAGTTCTTGTAAGAGTGAGGACAAAGGGGTCAGGTGCTAGTATTCTGATAATAATCGTCTGTTGAAATGTTATTCCACTATTTTATCTATTAATGTAAGCAGTGAATTTACTCTTACATGAACTCCTCCACAAGACATTTAAACAAAGACTGAAATCAGCTGAACACCAAACCTTTCAACCACTGTCTGACAACTACTGCATTCACTTTCAACTTTCTATAACTATCACTGGCTAGCCACACCCCCAGATATAAGGAGAACAGAAGTAAACCAACATTAGTTTTCAGCATATAATTCTTTAGGTTGGCAACGTGTGCATAAACAAACCGAACAGGAAGGGCCATGAGGTGAACATACTGTAGTTACGACTTTAAATAAGAGTTGTCGGTAAAATGTCTACAGCTAGTGACATAAGAAAAAAGAGCGAACATGAAAATGTGCTTATGTTCCATAACATAAGTTTTAGTTCAGCCTCCAGCATGTGACCAGGTGAGGGAAAACGCAGATGTCCGCCAAAAACTCTATTAACTATAAGTAATCAGTTATTCACGTAAAAAAAGATGTGAACTGTTTTAGAATATGCAAGTATCACATGTCAAAACAAAACTGAATCATTCTAGATCCCACCGAAGATCCCTTAAAGTAAAGCGCGAAACGCGTCTTTAACAAATAAAGTACACTGGAGGAAGAACAAAACGTTTGTTACTTACCAAAGGAAATAATCAATAGCTGTACGCACTTAGCAAATTACATCTTATGACATACTAGCAAGTTAGATTCAGTTTAACTGTTGTAAGTCTATATAGAATATTGTAAATATTAACGTGTTCCATGTCACTGTAATTCTCATTCCACACGTTATTAAATGCCGTTTAAAAAATTCATCTATTCATTCTGAAAAACTGTAGTTATGTTAACCGGCGACCTAGAAACAACGGAGAGGCTCCGTCCCCGCCGCAGCCGCAGTGGTCCGCAACCCCACGACGATTACCGCAGTCAACTTCAGCACTCTGCCACCCCACACCAAACCCAGGGTTGTTGTGCGGTTCAGCCCCCGGTGGACCCCCCAAGGAACGTCTCACACCAGACAAGTGTAACCGCTATGTTTGCGTGGTAAAGTAATGGTGGTGTACGCGTACGTGGAGAACTTGTTTGTGCAGCAATCACCGACATAGTGCAGCTAAGGCGGAATAAGGGGAACAAGCCCGTATTCGCCAAGGCAGATGGAAAACGCCTAAAAACCATCAACAGACTGGCCGGCTCACCGGACCTCGACACAAATCCGCCTGGCAGACTCGTGCCGGGGACCGGCGCTCCTTCCCACTCGGAAAGCCGTGCGTTTGCCTTACTTCACATCTACCCGGCAGCCGACAATCCAGCATTCTTGCCGGGCCGACACAAGAGCCGCGTCTCTTCACACTCACACGACAGCAGCACGGCATGCCGTGCCCCGCCGTCCTTCCGCCAGCAGTTGCTTTCAGACGACAAATGGAGCCCGACCAGTTATTAGCGTGGCTTGTCTTGTACAGACGTTTGAAGAGAAGAAGAAGAAGAATGTTGCGTTGGGTTCATCCACTCAATGTGAGAAGAGAAGAAGTGGGTGCATTCTTTGTTCTTTTTGAGGAATTAAGGGGAGATGAAGATAAGTTTTTTAATTATTTTCGAATGAGTTTACGAACTTTTGACGATCTACATGATCGAATGAAGAGTTCCATTCAGCGCCGCAACACGTCCTTCCGAGAATGTATCCAGCCTAAACAAATGATGGCAATTTACAACCAGGTTAGTGGGATAAATAATAGTTAAATTTTTAAAAAGTTTATTATTCTGAAGGATGTACATTTTTGTAATCATATTAAAAAATTGAAACATAGCTTAAAAATTGAACGACCCAGCACATGAATTTTCAGAGGTTTGTGATGGCGTAGAGGATCTGGAGAACGTCCTTGAAAATTGCTCCACTGCTTGTTGGTAACACTGTGTGTCGGTTGTGGGTCGCTGCCTATTGACTTCTGCATTTGCAATTGGTTGTACCTCATAAAGGGGTAAACATGTGTATTCATGTGATGTACTAGGATGAGCAGCAGTATTAGTTTTATCCCACGACTTTTTACGCTGTTTAATTTCACAAACAATCTGCATAACTCTTAACTGAAACTCTACTACCTCATCGTCGTTAAATGTTTCCAGCGTTGGAACTATTCCGCTGAAAAAAGACATGGCGATTGGATTTTCTGTGCAGTGCATTGATCAACTCTACCTCTACAGGGTCAAGCTTCCTCTTCTTCTTGTTACTGCTTGATTTCGGTCAAGTCAGAATTACGTGCTTCCTCTGTGAATGTCTCATTACAATCAGTTTCTGGATCCTGAGTATTGTCAGTGAAGGAAAAAGTGTCATCAGAAACTGGTCTTTCCGTGGTCGCATTTTCAGTCAGCGAGAAACTGTCGGCAGTCTGACGTGCTTCTGTTGTTTCCTTCAAAAATTGAAGCTGTTGGCTGTATATGTACGTTCTGGGTGGTTTCCTCTCACTCACAGATAATAGAGATGACTCATACATCCTCTCGCTTCTTTGGAAAGAATCGCGAATATTCGCCCATTTCTTCACAACCAATTTTCCTGAAACAAAAATGCTAGCTGAAGAGGTACATCACACTACTATCCTTACAAAAAGAAGTTTAATGGTTTTCAACCTGTCTGATATAAAAGCATCATGAAATCCGGAAAAATTAAAGTGTCTAGTGGTCTAGAAAGTAACGTTTTAGAAAACTAGTGTTGCCCACCATATAAAAAGTGTTGGAAAGCAGTAGGAGAATGAAATTTTGCACTGTAAAACCATATGTTGATAAGTTATTACACACGAAGTTTAAGGTTCATCGTGCAATTTCTTCTCGACATATGAAAAGCCTGACCTCACATTTCTTTCAAGCGACTATTTTTTCGTCAGTCTTCTTTTCAAATCGCCTTTATTAAAATTGGTCATGCAATTTTTGTTTGTTATTTCACGTAAGAAGGCCAAAACGTTGTACAATATGTCGTAGATTTGTTTCTTTCACAAATATATTGCCAGAGATATACCTCAACGTTGTCGAAAACTAGGGGCGGACTGTTGAAAGGTGCACAATAGGGTCAAATATTTCCAGAGGTATTTAATTGATTAACGTTAAACATTGCCATTGGTCATTGGGGATATGTGTCAATGTTCATACAAAATTTAATCAAAATCCGTGATGTTCATGCAGGAATACTTTCCGATTTTAGATCACTGTGCGTGGATTGGGCCTAATGTACGGTAGTTCATTTTATTGCTTACGTTACAGCACATGCTATATTCCGTTTACTTTTCCAGAAAGCTACACAGACATTCTACAATACTGAAACTTTCTTTTCAGATATCTGGCCAGTGGCTGTACGTTCACAGATCTTCATTACAGTTACAGAGTTGGCATTTCCACTATCAGTAAAATAGTCAGATGTGTGTGTCAAGCTATTTTGTGTCTACGTTGTGAACATATGCCTCTACCCACCAAAGAAGACTTCGGAAACATTGCTGCAAAATTTGAGCAAAGAGCAAATTTTCCTCACTGCGTGGGGGTTGTAGACGGAAAGCATGTTCGTATCGTCCATCCATCTAACTCAATGTATTACAATTACAAAGGATATTCATCAATAGTGCTGATGGCTGTGGCTGACTCAGAGTATAATTTTATCTACGCACATAGCGGCAGTTAAGGCAAAGAGAGTGATTCTACTATATTTAAAGAATGTTCTTTGTGGAAATCACTGATGCAAATGAAGCTGGTAATTCAGAAGACAGATGCCTTCCTAGTACAGTAACTTCAAAGGTACCTTATTTTTTTGTTGGTGATGAAGCGTTTGGACTGCATCAACATCTTCTACGACCGTTCCCTGGACACCAATTAACAGTTGCTAAAAGAGTCTTCAATTATCGCCTGTCAAGAGCCCGGGGGTACGTAGAGTGTTCATTTGGGATACTGACTAATTAATGGAGGATTTTCCATAGAGCTATAAATTTAAAACCCGATTTTGTTCTTGACATTGATACGGCATGTGTTGTTTTGCACAATTTTGTTCTTAAAAACGAAGGCTGCAACTCCGAGGATACTCTGTCCATAACTGGACTTGAAAGTATAACAAGAAGTGAACGTGCACGTGGGGAAATTTCTGTCTATAATGTACCAAAAATCATGACAGACTATTTTATGACACCTGAAGGATCTGTGTCACGGCAAGTAGTTAAAATTTGATGTGCCACAGATTGTAAAAAAATGTTGTGGATTAAGGATCTTTGAAATGGCAATTATCTAAAATTTAATGTACCACTGATTATAAAAAAATGTTGTGAATTTAACATAAAAAAATAAAGATATGTACTTACCATAGTTGTCTCTATCCTTGTCACACATCCGTTCAAAAAACTTCGTTCAATTCTTTGCAGACTTCGATTCATGCATTCCTGGTTTGTATTCTGTCCTTATAACTACTGAAAGTCTTGTCCCATAAAACTGGTCGATCCTGCACTAATGTTATCAGAACGTCGATTTCCGCCATGGCACACTAGAAATCTTCAGAACAGGCTGAACCACCAGAGCAAAGCAAAACGCAACTGATCGGCAGACGACAGTAGATGTGCAGCCCTCTGCTGCCTGCCCCACTACACGCGCCGGGTGTTCCCCACGCCAGCCGGCACCGGGCCGACACAGTGGGGGCCTCCGGCATCTCATGGCTGTCGGCTGTTGTCCAGCCGGCCACGTCTTCTGTCGGGTAGGTGTGAAACGTCCCGTAAGCTCTTCACCCCCACAACCGGGTAGCCGGTGTCGGCTGCCGGCTGCCGGGTAGATGTGAAACAAGCCTTAGACTGCACGGCCAACCGGGCGGGCTATAAAACTGTAGTTACTTTCATATTTCGGTAGATAAATAGAGTTTGGATATTTATCATGCGACGAAATACATGACTTTTTACAAGTTATCGTTTGCAAAAAATCGCGTTTCGATTTCTTGAACCGTTCACGAAACCACATAGTTTACAACGAGCAGGACGAAGTATCGGTCGCATCGCGAACGAGCCGCACGCGGTCACCACACAGCCCGTCCGCCGACATATCATTCAGTATCTAGAGAGGGGTGATAGCTATCGTTCTGCTCTCAGGTGTAGAAACAATTTCGATATGTTGACTAAATTTCATACGCAATAATATATTACCTAAAATGAACTGTACGCAAAGTCCACGCAATGCGTTTTTACCTCTGCACACTCATTAAAATTTCGTGTAATGGTTTACGTAAATACGATACAGCAAGTAAGTACGACGAATAACGAAAAGAAATTCGGTCCTTTATCGACAGAAGATAGCAGGCTGTAACATGCACAAGACTCAAATTTTTATACCGAATAGTTTCCTTGAAATCGGATGATAAGTATTTCATAGCTGCCGCCGCGTCCGCGCCAGCGGTTGGGCAAAAGTTCGTGTGGCCTAGAGTTCCGTAACTGACGTCAGGCTCAGCGCGTTCTGTGGTTGGCGGCGCGGAGCTGGAGCGCTGCACGCGGCAGCGGATGCGGTTCGACATGTGCAAACCGCGACGCAGATCCTGCTGTGCCGCGCCGTTGACAGCATTTCCATGGTAACCACGCTGCTGCCGCGCGGTTTTGACATGCAGAAGCCCTAGTGGGAACCGGTCTGTAGTGGGAACCGGCCTTAAGCGGCGTCGCACTCAGGATGGTGATAAATTAGTTGAGCCTTCCCTGTCCTACCTTCCTCTGAGACGTATTTGTCTGTCACCCCTACTAGCCGTGGTGTGACAGCGATCGGAAGGGGGTTGGTTGGTTGGTTGTTTTGGGGAAGGAGACCAGACAGCGTGGTCATCGGTCTCGTCGGATTAGGGAAGGAAGTCGGCCGTGCCCTTTCAGAGGAACCATCCCGGCATTTGCCTGGAATGATTTAGGGAAATCACGGAAAACCTAAATCAGCATGGCCGGACGCGGGATTGAACCGTCGTCCTTCCGAATGCGAGTCCAGTGTCTATCGGAGGGGGGGAGGGAGGGGGGGAGATGCTGAGCAGTACCTGATCATCCTGCTGCAGGGGTGAGCGAGTGTCGCCTCTTTCGCAGACTTCACCGCAAGTCCAACTGGTAACAAAGCAGTGCCCTCCTGTTCCTCTCTCTGCTCTCGGCAATGGAGATCGTGATTTTCCGCTTATTGCGGCTCCCGTTATGGGAACTACACTCCTGGAAATTGAAATAAGAACACCGTGAATTCATTGTCCCAGGAAGGGGAAACTTTATTGACACATTCCTGGGGTCAGATACATCACATGATCACACTGACAGAACCACAGGCACATAGACACAGGCAACAGAGCATGCACAATGTCGGCACTAGTACAGTGTATATCCACCTTTCGCAGCAATGCAGGCTGCTATTCTCCCATGGAGACGATCGTAGAGATGCTGGATATAGTCCTGTGGAACGGCTTGCCATGCCATTTCCACCTGGCGCCTCAGTTGGACCAGCGTTCGTGCTGGACGTGCAGACCGCGTGAGACGACGCTTCATCCAGTCCCAAACATGCTCAATGGGGGACAGATCCGGAGATCTTGCTGGCCAGGGTAGTTGACTTACACCTTCTAGAGCACGTTGGGTGGCACGGGATACATGCGGACGTGCATTGTCCTGTTGGAACAGCAAGTTCCCTTGCCGGTCTAGGAATGGTAGAACGATGGGTTCGATGACGGTTTGGATGTACCGTGCACTATTCAGTGTCCCCTCGACGATCACCAGTGGTGTACGGCCAGTGTAGGAGATCGCTCCCCACACCATGATGCCGGGTGTTGGCTCTGTGTGCCTCGGTCGTATGCAGTCCTGATTGTGGCGCTCACCTGCAAGGCGCCAAACACGCATACGACCATCATTGGCACCAAGGCAGAAGCGACTCTCATCGCTGAAGACGACACGTCTCCATTCGTCCCTCCATTCACGCCTGTCGCGACACCACTGGAGGCGGGCTGCACGATGTTGGGGCGTGAGCGGAAGACGGCCTAACGGTGTGCGGGACCGTAGCCCAGCTTCATGGAGACGGTTGCGAATGGTCCTCGCCGATACCCCAGGAGCAACAGTGTCCCTAATTTGCTGGGAAGTGGCGGTGCGGTCCCCTACGGCACTGCGTAGGATCCTACGGTCTTGGCGTGCATCCGTGCGTCGCTGCGGTCCGGTCCCAGGTCGACGGGCACGTGCACCTTCCGCCGACCACTGGCGACAACATCGATGTACTGTGGAGACCTCACGCCCCACGTGTTGAGCAATTCGGCGGTACGTCCACCCGGCCTCCCGCATGCCCACTATACGCCCTCGCTCAAAGTCCGTCAACTGCACATACGGTTCACGTCCACGCTGTCGCGGCATGCTACCAGTGTTAAAGACTGCGATGGAGCTCCGTATGCCACGGCAAACTGGCTGACACTGACGGCGGCGGTGCACAAATGCTGCGCAGCTAGCGCCATTCGACGGCCAACACCGCGGTTCCTGGTGTGTCCGCTGTGCCGTGCGTGTGATCATTGCTTGTACAGCCCTCTCGCAGTGTCCGGAGCAAGTATGGTGGGTCTGACACACCGGTGTCAATGTGTTCTTTTTTCCATTTCCAGGAGTGTATTACTCCAGAGTTGACTCCCACTCTTTCAGAGATTTAGTCTGACTGTCCTCCAATAGGGAGTCGGCATACTTTGCAGAGTGATCCTTCTTTGGGCAGTCCTCTACCCCTGGGAAGTCCCAGACTGATATGGAAGAGGTACAAGATACCTCTACGCCGCCGACTGCACAGGCTATTATGCCTCGCAGTCGCGTCAAACAACGTGTACAGCAGGAACGTGCAGCCGGGCGCAAAACAACCACGATAAAGACTCAGTTGTAGCAGCTAATGGCACCACACTCTCGGATACGTCATCGGACTCCGCGATGGACTGTGCTGGGCTACTGGTAGAATAGTGATACTGCTCTGTTGTCCTTTCCATGTTTTTTCTTGTGACTGATGGCTCAGGCATATACATTTGTCACACTAAATGTTAAGCGAGTGGTATCAGAGCTGCGCCTGGCTTCGCTGCGTCTGTTTATATTTGACTCCTGTACAGATATAGCGTTCCTGAAAGAAGTTTTATGTATCAGTTTCCCTCTCCCTGGATTTCGCTCTCTTTTTAATGAGGCACCAAGATTTTCGATGGGAACTGCGTTATTCTTTCGTTAAGGCATTCCCATTGCTGAGATAGAGGTTCAAATGGTTCTGAGCACTATGGGACTCAACATCTGAGGTCATTAGTCCCCTAGGACTTAGAACTACTTAAACCTAACTAACCTAAGGACATCACACACATCCATGCCCGAGGCAGGATTCGAACCTGCGACCGAAGCATTTGTGCGGTTCCGGACTGAAGCGCCTGGAACCACTTGACCACCGCGGCCGGCTTGAGATAAAGGTTCGTGAAGCTTTCTCGGCTCGCCTTGCTTGTCTTATATGCGCCGTCTGCTTCAGGTCACACACTGGAATGTTCGCGTTTTTATAAAGAACAGATTATTTATCTTTTACGAAGGAGTTCTCAGGGTCTGTTGTTGGATGGTGATTTTAACTGTGTTCTGCGTCCTGTTGATCACTCTTCAAATTTAATTATTGTCGAGATTTAAACTAGTTGATACGCTCGATGCACTTGAAAGATGTTTGGGAGTGTAAATACCCGTTAAATTTACGCATTTTACTGCATCTTCTAGTAGCAGGATTTACCGATTCTATTTATCGGATTGAATGCGGGATAGCACTCTTGCAGTCGACATTATCCCTGATAGCTTTTACGATCACTGTGCTTTCGCCACTACTCTTCAACTTGATCGGCAACAAGCGAAACTATTCCGTTCCCTGTGAATGCTAAATGTCGCTCACTTGGCAGACCCTTTTCTCAATAATGTGATACGCAATGTGTGGGAGCGTGGACTTCGAGCCGCTGGGAGGTACTCTGGAATGGTGGACTGCCCTTCTTAAGCCAAAGCTTCGTCAAACGTTGATCACTTGTTGTGTCTTGGGATAGGGATTTTCGGAGAACTCATACATTTTACAATAGTATTGTACCTTGTGCGACTCGTATGACGGTGGGTTAAAATAGCCTCAAATGGCTCTGAGTAGTATGGGACTTAACATCTGAGGTCATCAGTCGCCTAGAACTTAAAACTACTTAAACCTAACTAACCTAAGGACATCACACACATCCATGCCCGAGGCAGGATTCGAACTTGCGACCGTAGCAGTCGCGCGGTTCCGGACTGAATTTATTTATTTATTTATTTATTTATTTATTGATTTATTTAACCTGGCAAGATTAGGGCCATCAGGCCCTCTCTTACATCTAACCAGGCATTCTACTTATTTTACATTCATATGTTTTAGTAGGCATGTTAAACTACATCTAGTACAAAAAGTGAAATAAACAATTCGAAAGGTACACCTGGAAAAATACATACATATAGAGTTTATATTCTTAGGTCACAAGTACTGTTATAATTAGACATTATTGAAGAGACAGATTTTAGATAGGAGTGCCGGCAGCAGGGAGTATGAGGGAGACTCATGGTGAAGGGAGGAGAAGAATAGAGACATGATGAAACATAATTAAGGAAATATAAAGGAAAAGAAGATTGTGTGGCTAATAGAGAAAGATGAAGAGGAAGGCATCTCAGGAGCAAGATAGGAGACGCTAGCTTTGCTATTTGACAGATGAGGGGATTGTCCTTGTACATTAATTTTGTGGAGAACTTTGTGAGGATGATAGTAGGAAATGCTTCAACTTCTTCTTAAAAGCAGCAGGAGATCGAATTTTGCGCAAGGTAAGGGGCAGTTTGTTCCAGAGGCGGACAGCGGCAACTGAGAAGGAGTTTGCAAAAGTTTTTGTTTTGTGAGTGGGCACAGTTAGGATACCAAATAAGAGTGACCTCGTGTTTCGATTATGATGACATGACAGGTTTTTAATCTCTGAAGCAAGGTACTGGGGTGCTTGCGCGATGAGGAGTCGGTGGAGTAGACATAGAGTGTGGTAGTCACGCATTTTGTCCGGCCGCAGCCACCCTAGCTCGGAGTATGAGGCACTAACATGATCATATCGGCGAATGTTGCAGGTGTAACGCACACAGGCATTCATGGTTAGCTCTAGCCGTCTTTTGTTTTCACTACTCATGCCTTGTTGAATCACATCACAATAGTGGAGGTTCGGTAGAACGAGTGCTTGCACGAGCTGGCGTTTCAAGTCCTGTGGAAATATGTTCCGAAACTTTTTGAGAGCATAGAGACAAGCAGACGTCTTTCGGCACACTGCGACTGTATTCTCCGCCCAGTTGAGATGCTCATCCAAAGTTACACCCAAGTTCTTCACTGTTTTCTGATATGGTATTGGAGTACCGTCGAACAGAATAGGAGGTAGCCGTTCGCGGAAATCTGAACTTATTAATTTCTGATGGGCTATTAAGATTACTTGCGTCTTTTTTGCATTTAGTTTAAGCCCCAGGTTTTTCGCCCATCTCACTACTGAAGACAGATCATCATTCATCTGAGCGATTGCAGTGTTTACATCTTCAGGTCTGACGCTTAGGTAGAGCTGGAGGTCGTCGGCATAGAAATGATATTTACAGGAGGACAGAACCGACGAAATATCGTTGACATATAAAGAAAACAAAAAGCGATGAGGGTGGGGATCGCGCCCCCATGCAGACTGCAGATGTACGATGTATTCAAGCAAAGCTGTTGCAACTGAAACAGCGGCAAATGGGAGGGTTATGCGGCGACCGAAACTACGATCACTAGTGACGGAGCAATTGGCTTCGTTAAACCATCTGCTTCGACATCAAGCACGACGTCGCCGTTCTTACATTATTTCTCTTACAGCAGATGACGGCCTTCAGCTGACAGGGCAAGCTGCGTACTTCACGTCTCACATCAGTACTGTGTGGATATTTACGACGTGGATCTACCTAGCGACTTTCGCTTCGACCCGGCTGTTGGGACCCTACATACTCACGTCTGAATTTCTTGGCCACCTTTCACCCAGATGACGCACATAATTTTATTGTTACTTTTCTTTCTCACAAATCGCAAAGTATGGATGGGCTACGCAAGGAATTTTTTGAGCGTTTTTGTCCCCTCTTGGGCATCACATTTACGTCCATGTTAAACGAGGTGATAAGGGGGTCACTTGTGTCCGCTCCATTCAAGGTGGGGAAAACTGTGTTGTTAGCTCAACATCCTGGTCGTAATACTGTTGATAATTTTCGTTCTCTCATGATACTGAATTTTGATTATAAGACAGTGGCGAGGTCTGTAAATGGCACGATGTCTGCCTTGCTGGCGGCTGTCGTCGGCTATTATCAAAGTTGTCGCCCTTGTTTCTCTATTCTTACAATTATACCTGAGCCGAATACCGTGATGCGGTTTCGGTTACTGCCATTACGTCTACCCACTGTGCCTTTACCTTTTTTGATTTTAATGAAGCTATCGATCGCGTAAATCATGACTTTCTGATTCGGTTTTTGAAGGTGATCGGTTTTACTGTTGAGGTTTATAGAGTGTTATCTAATATGTTCACGGGCATTGCAGCTTCAGTAGCTGTGAATAGGCAACTGTCGCCCTCGATTCCCATCCATCGGGATGTATTACAGGGGAACCCGCTCTGGATGTCTTTGTTTGTCTTACCTCTGGAGCCGCTGCTTCGGAAGGTTGCGTTCCAGCTTCAGGGTTGGACACTGCTTGAAAGGACCCTCGCTGTTCACGCTTACGCTGATGTGATGATTTCACTCCGTCGACGTGCAGAGATACCTCTGCTGAAGGTGATCATCGATGATTAATACCGAGTTTCTGGAGCGCGACTTAACGAGGCCAAAAGTAAACTCCTTAATTTACGTGGGCCACTGCGGTGCATCGTCATACGTCACTAGCAGCTATTATTGATCGTTGTCCTCTCCAAATGGCGACTCTCAATTGGAAATCGGTTACTGATAAGCTCCAGGGGGCAATACTGGAACATGAACGACACCCTCTTGGTCCGAGCACAGGGCTCACAACCCGAACTACACGCAACTGTTAAGTACTAATGAAGGACTGGGTCCCTTACTTCGATTGCACATAATTCATTAAGGTCAATCCAACACATTTATTTCAAATAACATAAATGAAGTTACATTTGAATCAGTCTGACATTAAACAGGAATTTAAAAAAAACAATTTCAATGTCGGCTGATTCAGTGCGTGAAGTGCGAGTTAAGCCAATAACCAGATAATGTAAACAAATCTAAGAAAGAGAAAAACAAAATTGAATCAATACACCCCACTGACAAATATCCAAAAATCCTTACAATACTACTCAAAGGAATACACTGAAGCCGGGAGCAGTCATTCACCCTACAGAACACATCAAAATGAGTTCCATAACACAGCTGCGTGCCCCAGAAAACTGCAAGACATTAAATACACTTCATTTGACCAATAATAAATACTCATTAACATTACGCCACTCCTGTTTGAACTGCAATGTCCCATAGAAACAGGCGCTTATTCTGTGTGGCGTCACCGCCAGACACCACACTTGCTAGGTGGTAACCTTTAAATCGGCCGTGGTCCGTTACTATACGTCGGACCCGCGTGTCGCCACTATCAATGATTGCAGACCAAGCGCCGCCACACGGCAGGTCTAGAGAGACTTCCTAGCACTCGCCCCAGTTGTACAACTGACTTTGCTAGCGATGGTTCACTGACAAAATACGCTCTCATTTGCCGAGACGATAGTTAGCATAGCCTTCAGCTACGTCATTTGCTACGACCTAGCAAGGCGCCATTACCAGTTACTATTGATATTGCAAATAATGTACCGTCAAGAGCGACGTTCACCATTAATGGATTAAAGTTAAGTATTCCACCAGCTACGTCTGTTTTTTCTAAAGTGAAATTTCCTTGTCCTGTTCCAGACCTCACGCCAGCCTGCGTGAGCTAAAACGCGTGCCTTTCGGCTTCCTCTATTAAGATGTTGGCTCTCCTGCCAACCCACAACATTGGCGACGAGGCCAATCCGCGTTCTTATCGATATTGCCCTGATTTACTTGTGTAATGGCTTCGCCACAATCTCCAGATGTACTGTCCGAATTTTATCGCTTACAGAATCAGCAGACACAGGCCTTACTGGATGCCCTTGGACAGCTCGTCCAGGGTCAACGTGCAATGCAAAACGATGCGGCAGCCGCCGCTCCCCCGCTAACACAGCCACAACACGCAGTTGCATCAACTTTTCGACCTTTTGATGCTGCACTGGAAAGCTGGACGGAGTGGTCACGCCAATTTGGATTCCATCTCGCCGCCTACAGAATGTAATAAGGTAATGAGCAGCAGCCTTTTCTCCTTTCCTCCGTCGGGGTACAAACGTACCGTGTGATAGTCAAATTATTTCCCTGACGCAACTCTGTCCTATGACGAAATTTTGTCTGCATTAGATGCATATTTAAAAGAATCATTCAATGTAGTTGCAAAAAGGTATACCTTCTTTCGTACAAAATGTACGGCAGGTCAGACTTATCGGGAGTGGCTTGCAGCCTTGCAAGGCCTTACTAGGGATTGTGCTTTTGAGTGTCAATGTGGACTCCCTTATTCAGATACTATGGTACGTGATGCAATTGCACAGAACGTTTCTGATGTTCATATAAGGGAACAGATTTTGAAACTAGTCAATCCCTCCCTTCAACAAGTGATAGACATATTGGATCGGCAGGACACACTTGAGTTTGCTCAGGAATCATTTGAAACTTCGCCACCCGTGTGTCAGGTTAACCGGCCTGCCGGGCGAGCTGCATGGAACAGTAAACAGTCCTCGTGCCGGGCCGTGCAGCTGCCGCCAGGCTCTCAGCCATGTGTGCCGCGCAGGCAAGCAAATGCAGTGCTAAAATCATGTCCGCGGTGTGCTACTAGACATTCGCGTGAGAATTGCCCGTCACGCCAAGCTATTTGCTTTTTCTCTAATAAAAAAGGCCATGTTCAGAGTGTTTCCCAGAAAAAGCTCAGATCGGACACTCACAACCATTCCAGGCCCTTTGCTTCGCGCCGAATTCGAACCAAGGATACTCAGGCTCCTGAAACTTCGCCCATGGAAATTCATGTAGTTCATTCCACTCCGCTCAGTCCCACTCTCTCTCACAGTGACTGTGTTCGTCCCACAGATAGTGTGCGTCGACATCGCCGGAAATCCCATCAAGTCACAAGTGATTATGTACCAGTGTCAGCTCACGTTGCACGAGACAGTCGCTCTTGTCGTCAGCAGGACAATAAACGTTTTGTAGATTTGGACATTAACGGCAATGTGATACCATTCCAGCTCGATACCGGAGCTGCAGTTTCACTGATCAATCACGACACGTACAAACAGCTGGGTACACCTCCGTTGCGTGCCACAACTGTTAAGTTAACTAGCTATTCGGCTCACAAGCTCCCTGTGTTAGGACAGTGCAGCCTTCTTCCAACATACAAAGGACAAACAAAACTTGTGTCATTTTACGTCCTTCGTTCTTCTTCTGCAGTGAACTTGTTTGGTTTCGATTTATTTCAGTTGTTTAACTTGTCTATAGTAAATCAGGTCCTATCAGTGAACCAGACTGTGCATTCAGACAGTGTTTCTCGTCTATGTGAAGAATTTGCAGGCATTTTTGCACCGGGCTTTGGTTGCAGTACGAACTATAAAGCACATTTGGAACTGAAAGTAAACGCGCAACCGAAATTTTTCAGGGCGCGCAATGTTCCCCATGCATTGTGTGATGAGGTCGCAAAAACATTACACAATTTGGAATCACAAGGTGTAGTTGAACGTGTGCAGGCCTCTCTCTGGGCATCACCCTTAGTAATTTTGCAAAACCTTCCGGAAAATTGAGACTTTGTGTGGACTTTAAGGCAACAGTGAATCCACAACTAGTGGTTGCAACTTTTCCTTTACCCCACCTGGAAGATCTTTTTGACAAACTGTGCCCGGGTAAATATTTTTCGAAGTTGGACCTAGCAGATGCGTACTTGCAAATACCGGTGGACGAAGAATCCCAGCGCGGTTTGGTAGTTAACACGCATCTTGGTTTGTATCGATTCAAACGGCTGCCATTCGGGTGTGCATCCGCCCCTGCATTGTTTCAGCAATATCTACAAACTGTTTGTGCGTCGGTCCCTACTGCAGCAAACTATCTGGACGATATTGTGATCTCCGGAAAGATGGAAGAAGAACATTTAGCCAATCTCAGAACATTATTTCAGGTCTTGCGACAAAATGGTCTTCGCTTGCGGAAGGACAAATGTGTGTTTTTTGCTCATGACTTGCCCTACCTGGGACATGTAATCAATGCCCAAGGCATACATCCCAGTCACGAGCACCTCCGTGCCATACAAGACTTGCCTTTGCCGCAGAATTTGAAGCAGCTACAGAGTGTGCTGGGAAAAATCAACTATTATCATAAATATATGCCACACGCCTCTTCCATTTCAGCTCCGCTTCATCGCTTACGCCGTAAAGGTGTTCCGTTCGTCTGGACGACGGAATGCGAACGCGCCTTTCGCCAGTTGAAATCGGCGTTGCTTTCAAATACTTGCCTTACGCCATTCGATCCCCAGAAACCCCTTTTGTTGATGGTGGATGCATCGGATTTCGAGATCGGTGCTGTGCTTGTGCACAAAGATGGATCGCACGATCGCCCTATTGCCTTTGCGTCCAAATTGCACTCGTCTGCGCAAAGAAATTATTCACAGATCGAGAAAGAAGCATTGGCTCTCGTATTTGGTGTTACAAAGTTTCATGATTTCTTGTATGGTCGTCACTTTACCATCATCACAGACCACAAACCTTTGACATCGCTTTTTCATCCGAACAAGCCTGTACCTCCACGTACAGCGCAGAAATTCATTCGCTGGTCTATTTTCCTCTTGCAGTACCGCTACGATATCTTGTATCGGGCCACTGCTAAGCACGGAAACGCCGATGCGTTGTCCCGTTTGCCTGTTGCTGAGGATAGAGCATTCAATTCCTCCGAACTTGCTTGCATGTTCACTGATGCGGAAACCGATGACGTGGTCGAATCGTTTCCGATTGATTTTCGTCGTGTAGCTACATCACAGCTGCTGACCCTGTCCTTGCTACCGTTCTGCGTTTTGTTGCTACGCAATGGCCCTTGTCAAAGTCACGGATCAGGGATCCGTTGGTTCACCGATTTTTTGCTCACAAGGAGAGACTTTTTGTTCGACGTGGTGTTTTTCTGTTGCGTTCTGATAATGATCAGTCCAGGGTCGTGGTCCCACGTTCGTTACAGTCCTCTGTCTTACAGCTTCTCCACCAAGGACATTGGCGTATAGTGAGAACGAAACAACTTGCTCGTCAGCACTGTACTTGGTTCGGAATCGATGCAGCGATTACGAATACGTGCTCTTCTTGCATGGTGTGTGCCGAACAACAATCAGCCCCACCGCGGAAATTCTTTGCATGGCCAAAAGCCACTTCCCCTTGGCAACGCTTACACATCGATTTTGCTGGTCCATTCTGGATTGCTCACTGGTTGGTTGTGGTAGATTCATTCAGTAATTTTCCTTTTGTTGTCCGGATGTCTTCCACGACGTCATCTGCCACCATCCAAGCGTTATCTGCAATCTTTGTCATTGAAGGTCTTCCACAGACTATTGTTTCCGACAATGGCCCACAATTCATGTCCGCAGAATTTCAGTCATTCTGCAAGGCCAATGGTATTCAACATCTGACGTCTGCGCCGTTTTCGCCACAGTCAAACGGTGCCGCTGAACGATTGGTCAGGACTTTCAAGTCACAGATGTTGAAGTTGAAAGAGTCGCATTCTCGGGAGGACGCGTTATTGCTCTTTTTGTCCTCGTATCGCTCTCAGCCCCGAGATGGTCGCTCGCCGGCTGAGTTGCTCCACGGTCGTCATCATCGAACCTTGATGTCTTTGCTACATCCGCCGCATCTGGTTCCTGTGCAGCGGCAGACACCTGCTTTTGCTCCAGGCGACGTTGTCTACTATCGCCACTACCGCGGTTCACGGCGTTGGCACGAAGGGCGCATTCTTCGCTGCCTCGGACGCGCTACGTATCTGGTTTTGGGGGCCTCTGGTGATGTGCGCCGGCATCTCAACCAGCTGCGCCTCTGTCGTCGCACGGGATCTGCCCCTCGCCTTCTGCTTTCAGCGACGGTACCGTCCGGTCAGCGCCCTGGGGACCCATCTACTGGCTCGCCTCAGCCCCAGGTGTTATCGACGCTGCCTTCCATTTTGCCCCATGGCGACGCGCCGCCGCCGCCGCCGCCGCCGCCTGTTCTCCCGCCGGCGACGTCCGCAGTGGACGCGTCGCTGCAGCCGCCTCTCTGGGACACGCGCCGCCGATCGCTTCCCGTGACCGGATGTCCTCCGACATGGATCTCTTGCCCGCTCAGTAACGGCGAGGGGGGGGGGGGGGGGAGGGAGGAGGGGGAATTCTGGCCAGGCTACGGGATTTGACCCCTTCCCAAGTTGTCTCCACCAACTTCAATTTGACTGGAACCATTATTGACTGCTTTCAGTAAAATTTCCTGTCTGCACGAATATTCAGATACTACTGTTCAGCTTTTTCTAATCAACTCTATTTTCCTCTACGTGAACTGTGCCATACTCATGTTTATGATGTTTATTTTAATGTAAGTTAGCTGCACATGCAGACTACTTCATAAATTACTGTTATAAAAAGTAGACTGCTGGGACAACAGACTCACAGAAAAAAGTGGTCTGGTTGCTTGATTCTACTTTCTGAGTTGCGAGGTATGGGTTTGATTCCCACGTCCGGCGTGGATTTTAAATACACAGAACAGATCTCATTCATCTTTACTAATCTCAAGTGTAGAACTTCAGGCGGCACCAAAGTTCAGAGTCCACATTATAAAAATCATATCCCTTCCCTACGAACTGGGACAGAACCCGTTCAGGATGGAAGTCACGGCAAGTAGAAACTCTCTCGCCTGTGACTTTCCTTACACCAGAAACTTTATTTAATGAGCAAATGGCCATTTAAGGTCATAGACCTCTTATTTTATTTAAACTTTGACAGGTTAAAAAATTGGCGCTGGAATGGGATTCAGTTTCGGATCTCGTCTCTCGCGGTATTTGATCGGCGCGGAACGACACAGCTCGACTGTTTCGTTCTTTTTCCCAAGGTTGAAAACTCCTCTAGGTCTCCACGGAAGGCAACTGTGTGGGTTCTAATCCTGGTCCAGTACAAAAATATTCATTGTTTCATTTCAAGCCCTAGCATATGCACAGCAAACTAGTAGCGATAAAAAATTTCATTTTTAATGTCTTTTCAAGCAAACTTTATTACTTGAAATTATATTACACGTTTTTCGTGGTTGGTGAACAGGGAGATAAGGCTCTCGACAGGATCTCAGACAGAGCACAAAGATTTTCAAGTTGAGTTTTGGTAACTGACACAGGTGAAAACTTCGTTTTACGACTCTTTATATCTAGCCACCAATAACGAAAGTTGTTATGAGCGAGGCTCGGCCAGGCACGGAAGCTTTGCGTAATTACAATGGCTTTAGGAGCTTAGTTTCAATCCAGACCTAGTACAAAAATGTTCGTCATGTAGTTTTAATTTCGAACATATGCACTCTTCGAGTATTTGCTGCATTAAATAATTATAAAAAGCGTTGTTATTAAGCTATTTCTAAACGTCTACAGGTGTTATAAATATAATATAAGTGTTGTTAAATTAGTGAAAGTGTTAGTGAAGTATAATATAAAATTAAACGGTGTAAGAAGCGTATTTTTCTTCTCGCGCCTGTAACATGAATCCTAGGCCTAATTTCACGCGCGCGAATCGTAAGTAAGCAGTGAATTAAACTTATAGGTAAACGTTTCCAGTTGGTATAAATATATTATAAGTGTTGTTACATTAGTGGAAGTGTTAGTGAAGTGTTAAATAAGATTAAACGGGGTAAGAAGTTTATTTTCCTTCTCGCGCCTATAGCAGAGATTTTAGGCTTAATTTCACGCGCGCGTATCATAAGTAAACAGTGACTTAAACTTATATGTAATCACCAGTTTTTTTATTCATTACTCTTTCAATTTATTTATATCTGCCTGAATAGTTTCTAGGGTCCTTTGTTTACGTATTAGTCAGTACTTAAATCAGTTTATACGATTTCTGTTTTTGCCATGAGTGAGAAGTGTGTGACATGCCGTAGGATCGTTAGTTCGGTGGTATGGCGTGATGGGTGTTGTAGTTTCTTTCATTGGGGCGAATGTAGTGGCGTGGGAAATGGGGACATAAATGAGGCTCACCAGTGGTATTGTAGGATCTGCAGTAGAGATAGGAAAATACTGGAACAGGAAGGGAAAATTGCAGCTCTTCAAGCTGACCTAGACAAGGCAAGGGAGGATCTGGACAGGTTAAAGAGGGAGAAAGGTGAACAGGGGTGGGAAGTGGCAACAGGTAACAGGGGGAACAGGCAAAGGAGAGCATCAGACAGCTTTGTGATAAATCTTGAAAATAGATTTTACCTGATGCCTCAGTCAGTATCGGATGAGCCTCATGTAGCTGAAGCTGTAGAAAGGGCACAACAAGCTTTCAAGGACTTGAAAAAGGTAGGGAAATTTGTAAATAGAAAGAAATTTCTGTTGTTAAGGTAGTTCCCATGGTAGAGGTGTTGGCCAACTACTGCAGGAAAATCTAGTTCCAGAGTACCAGGTCACAAACTTTTTCAAGCCTAGTGCAGATCTGGGTCAGGTAACAGATGATATAGGTTCTTTATGCAAGTATTTCACGAAGGAGGATGCCGTGGTTATAGTGGGTGGTCCGGGAAATAGCATTGACAGAGACTCTGAATATTCCATAGAGAGTGACCTCGTGAAGATAGCACCAGCAACGAAGAATACGAGTGTGGGATTTGTGTCTGTGTTGAGACGCCATGATCGGCCTCGTTTTAACTCTTCTGTAGGGAGTGTGAACTTGGAGTTGGAGTGGCTGCTTAGGACGGATATAGGGTCCCATATTGGTTTGATTCCTGTGGATGCTATTGAAAGGTGGGACTACACTAGGCATGGCCTTCACCTCAATAGGAAAGGGAAGGGAAAACTGTCTGGGTTGATTGCAGAAAACTTAAGGGGGCACATAGTCACAAGTGGTAAAATACCAGTGGTCACAGGTGTCAGAGGGATGCCTTTTTTAGGATAGAGAAGGGGGATAGAAAACGAGTTTTAAGAGAGATTGGCAGACACACTCAGTTTGAGAAAACAGATGAACAGGAGTCAGATTTTAGCATACAGCCTCCATTTAAACATGTTTAACAGAAAGTAATCAGAAACTGCCAGTTCATCTTCACCAAAGCAGTTACAGTCCCAATTAGTATGTAGTGTCAGTTATTTTTATTACACCAGAACATTCCGGAACTCAGAAATAAAGTTGAAGAACTACTCATTTGTATCGATGAAATGAATTCATCTAACCAAATTGACATAATCTGCCTCTCTGAACATCAAGTGACCACTGGTGTAGATATGTTAAACATTTCAGGATTTAAGCTAGCTTCCTACTTCTGCAGAGTAGATATGGATGGAAGAGGAGTTGCCACATTTATTAAAAACTGCCATAAATTCAAGAACATTGACATTAATAAATTCTGTTTAGAGCAGCATCTAGAAGCATGTGCAACAGAAGTAGAGTTCCATAGAAGATTCCTATATAATAGTAACTATTTACCGAGCACCTGCAGGAAATTGTAATCTATTCATAAATCATCTAGAAGCCCTTTTGGGTTATTTGACAGGAAGAAACAAAGAAATTTTGATTGCTGGTGACTTTAATACAGATTTTCTAATGCAATCTTCCAGTAAAATCCATTTGCCTATACACGTGGTAATTCAGATCCCAGTAGTAACGCCACCGCGTTTTAGAAATGCAAGCATTCCCATTGCTAGCTAGCTTAAGAAACACTTCGGCAATGAACGTCTTATGGCTGTGGGGAGTCTAATGGAGAATTCGAAACATTGTAGAACACGTTTGGCAGCTATGTATCCGATTATTTCCTGTGGTGGTGCCGAATTATTCTACTAAATTTATTCGCTAATAACAGAATTTTGTTATTTCGATAAACATCCCGAATGATTGTCAGATAAGCGGTGATATAAAGGTAGAAAAATCTTGTTTTTGAGTACATAAAGCTCTATGCAACAGAAAGTGCAGATCATTTTGCCATTTTCATTGCGAAATTGCCCGCTTATTCATGTCTGGGGTAATAATAGAGGACTGTTTGCCTGAGTTGTCTGCTAGCGTTGTGAAAGGTGTTTGCTACTGCAAGGGAAATCTGGTTTGTTTTCGGTTCTAATCTCGATGGAGGCAGGTAGAGTATCAGCAAAGCAGTTTTTAAGAAATTCACACGCCCCCATTTCGTTTTATTGTTACCTTTATTCTGTGCCGGCAACCTGTGGATGTTAATATGAAGACCTTGTAGAATTTCATACTTGTTACTGCCCACTTTTTCCGCTTATGTCAACAACTGAATTGACTTACGCGTGGCACTGAATGATTTTTAACTGAATTTCGTTATGAAACTTCACGCATTGCTATATTTGCACACTTCCATGGTAGGTCAGCAACGGTAATCCAGTATGACTGGTCTGAACGTCGACACAGACCGTTTCGCAGCCGAATGCGCATAATATTTTGCTAATTCGTAACGATCTGCGGTACTTTGTCTTACTAAAACAGTTATCTTATCTCGATAAGCTGAAATTCATTTTTATTAGTACAGGTCATACTAATTAAAGTTTCTTCTTTCATTTATTTTTTGTATTTACCTGTTGTGTTTAACATAATAATCAGCATTAATATAGTCTTACACATGATGAAAACAGTCTGACAAAGTTTGGATAGTTTTTCAATTTCACGCCTGTGCATAGTATGTTGGTAGCACTTCGTCGCCTTGCCTGTAATGCTGTGTAGCAGACTTTGAAGCTGTGCGGATCAGCATAACGAAAAGGGGAGGGGTCTCGCTCGTTTTGTCCACGACTGTAGATGACACTTACTCGACCCCTGATGACGTACGCAGCTCCTGTCTGGGGATACGCTGCGCCTACACGCCTGCGCCGTCTGCAGCTCATACAAAACAAGGTACTCAAAATTATAAGCAATGCTCCACGATGCACACGCATCGCGGACCTTCACCGGGAATACCGACTTGAGACTCTCACGGAGGTAATCCACAAACTCACCACAAGACTATACAGCAACTCCAGACATTCGCAGAACCCGTCCACAACCATAGATGGAAACATAAAAGACCAAAAGACATACTTCTAAGGACCTAACATCTATGGCCAAGCACACGCAAACACAATGGTACAGGTGAGCCCCTGTTAATCAGACGCCATTACTAGATATCCAGCTGGAACACACTGCCGAATTACTGGCACCACGCAGGGAATCCGTACCGTACACTGCATGCAGACAAGTTCCACACACACCCCACACAGTGAGATGATCTATGGCCGATCTCCCACTACTGTTTAACGATCTTGATTGTTCCAGGAATGTAGCGGCTGTGGCAACTGGGATGCATCGCCATCGCTTGCACGGTAATTATGCATGATACCCCATACTAACAAATCCAACCTTGCATGAACTATCGCAGCTAGTAAGCCACTACTGCTCTTACTACCCATCCCACTGTCGCAGAGGTTTTTTTCCCACGGCACGAGTCTTGGCACTTTTTTCCCTCTGCTCTTCAAATTGCTACCCTCACTCGCGTTTCGTCCACTATCTATCACCTGATGGACCGTGTTAATGCGTAGTCTTACCCAGACGCACGGATAACATCACAGCCCAGCATCCTGTGATCCACTTACTAGATAACTAACATGTTGACGGAGGTGACAGTAGAACTTTCGGTCTGGTCACCACGTTGGTGCGGTCGTGGAGGGGCCCCATCTCTATTTAGTTTAGGACGGCCGGCGACAGCCGCTCACGCCCGTTACTCCTGGACTCACTGCGCTACGATACCTTCGTTCGTGCTTCTTCCTTTTGATATCGACTGCTGGACTCTGTTTCTCATTCCGTCATTTGTAATGAGTCATCATACGTTTGACGAAATACATGTCAAGTAAATCTTCCCTTTGCTGCGTTACTTGTTCACTAATCATTTCTTCCGTCCATCTTTCCTACGGCGATAGTTGCTGCACCGCTCTGTAGCCCACCTCTGCTTACTGTTATGTACGAAGTAGCACACAACATCTGACGATGAGTTATCGAGCCTACGTGTGGCAGTATTCGAGTTGCTATCTTCCTGTTCTGTAGTCTTATGGTTGTTTTTTGCTGTTCGTGATTGTTTCTTACCTTGATTATGCTCTTTATGTGCTATGTTTCGCGCTTGCTGCTTTTGCATCCCTTTTCGTTGTTTGTATCTCAGCATAGCTTAGTTGCCTCATTTTTCCGATTGCTTCGTGGAATATGGTTACTCCACTGCTGTCATCCGCTGCGCCGTCTGCAGTTGATGTAACTCAGTTTACTCAGTTTCAAAGTCAATAAATGGAGCAACTAGTTGCTGTGATGAATCGCTTCGTGATGGCGCCGGTGGCTTCATACAATACGCCGGACCCAACGGCAGTGCCGCAGCCTGCACCGCCTGCGTATGAGTCGCCGTTTCGTGGTTTTGACGAGGCGAAGGAAGGCTGGACAGAGTACCTAACACAGTGCAACGTGCACATAGTAGCATATCACATACCAGGTACAGATCGACGTTCTTACTTCTTGGCCACAACGGGAGTGTCTGTTTACAAGATTATGCCCGAGACTTTTTCCCACATCCCACCCGGAACTAGTCCCGTACGAAGACTACTACAGGCGTTTACAAAGTATTATGGTGACAACATTCAAGAGGCAGCTGCCCTTCAGAACTTATTTAAGTTGCGTAAACAACAAGGACAAACATACCGACAGTGGGTGACTGAATTTCAAGTCCTTACTGGAGAGTACAGATTCACATGTGACTGTAATCATTTCTGCTCCTATCCAGCTTTTCTACGATAGCGATTGCCGTACCACTCTGTAGGCCACCTTTCCTTATCGTTGAGTACGAAGCTGTACACAACAGAGGATTACCATCAGAATACGGTGGGATAAACAACGGCCGACTCTGAACACCGTAGCATAATGGGCTGCTGAGGGCTCAGTAAAATACAAGTCACATGAAGTGGCTGGAATGGAGTAGCAGACGGGTTCTGGCGTCTTGGCGCAAGGATACCAAACGAAAGAACAAAAATTAAGACGGAGTTTGTTGGGACAGACACCTCCTAGCATCAAGCTGTTGGACTCCTCTCAAGCCCTGAAGGAAGAGAGAAGAAAAAGTAGTAAATCCTCAAAATACGTTTTTATGGAGATAAAATGATCGTGAAATTATTTCAAGCATTATTATTAAAAATTTTCTACTGTATGAACCAGTGTAGCACACAATAACATCATAAGTCTAAATATTAGGAAAAGTGACGTATTTGACGTCACAGTCGGAAGATAAATTACAAGTAAAGACAGCATACCATTGTTTAAGAGAGAATGAACTGGGTGTTAACTGAAACAGCACCTGTAACTAATGGCAGTTCCATTACAGTGACACAGTGAGCTTTGTAATTGCTCACACTATGTTGAAAAATTCGGAATATGAACAATGCTTACACAGTGAATTTGCTTGGTGTTGTGAACTTATACGACAGTTGCGCAGAAAGTAATGCAACGCATTATTTTTTTTCTCAGCCGAAAACAATGCTATAAATGCGAAACGTTACGTATGTATTATTTGAAGTCTCCTGAGTGAGCGCGCCAAGTTTCCGTCCCTTCCGACAGATAGCGTAGCTGCAGGACAGTTTCAAAATGGCGTCTACAGACGACACGTTACAAGCAACGTACCGTCACTGAATTTCTCTCGCCGGCCGGTGTGGCCGTGCTGTTCTAGGCGCTTCAGTCTGGAACCGCGTGACCGCTACGGTCGCAGGTTCGAATCCTGCCTCGGGCATGGATGTGTGTGATGTCATTAGGTTAGTTAGGTTTAAGTAGTTCCTAGTTCTAGGGGGCTGATGACCTCAGATGTTAAGTCCCATAGTGCTCAGAGCCAGTTTTTTAATTTCTCACTGCAGAGAAAGAAACTCTGGGGAATATTCACAAACGCTTGTGCAAAGTCTGTGGAAAGTTTGCTGTCGAGAGAAGTACAGTTAGTCGCTGGGCACGGAGGATGAGGTCATCAGAAAACGGTTCGGCGAGTTCCACGATTTGCAGCGGTCGGGGAGACCATCCACGGCTGTCACACCTGATCTAGCCCGCTTGGACTTCCAGTTTCTTGGGCCATTATAGGATGCCAGTCGTAGAAGACGTTTTGAGGACGATGAGGTGGTGATACACTCAGTGAAGCACTGGCTCCGCTACCAGGACGAGGATTGGTACCGACGGGGCGTACACGCCCTTGTTTCGCGGTGGAGGAAGGCCATAGAACAGGATGGAGATTATGCGGAAAAATAGGGTGTGTAATTCTCATTATGTTTGTAACGCTGCGCTATGTGCACACACAATACTCTTTAAAGCCTGTACTATGGTAAGTTGACGGGCTTCACCTTGTGAGAAAGGATTTGTGTATAGATATTGACCGCGTGTACCTGAATGGAGGCAAATCAGACTTACATCCACTCTGTAATAACAATGATACGTCAAGCAAGTCCGAAATGTAACTACACGCCAGGACAGACAAGAAACAACACAGAAGATGATACCAATTTGTTAACAATACGGTCGCCAGCCTAATTAGGCATTAACTGAGTTTCTTCCCTGTACAAGTTGATGTACGTTCGTGCAAAACAACACGTAGTAACACTGCATAATATGGTAAATTTTAGAACCAGAAAATCTACTAAACTGATAATTTCACTTTCTGTACTAATATGGATAAACAATAAATACATAACATTACACTATATTGTTTACTACAAAACTTCGTACTGTCTATTGATCTGATTAAAATAGGGCATAGGTTACCCTAGAAATAATACTTTCGAAACACACACACAATGTCAATTTTGATAAAGGTAAAACACTGATAAATTTTGGTTTCTATTTTGGCTTTGACTTTGCTGGTCAAATCAGTTTAGAACACTTCAGAATTCAAATGAAAAAAAAGGGGGGGGGGCCTGAAACTGTTATGATCACTGTATTAAAACAATTAATTACTGAAATCATTATGCCCTCAAGATTTCCAATATATGATTTACTACTCTTTTTGTCTTATTTCCTGCTCATTTAAATATCATTATATCTGTCTCGAAATAATTAAACTTCATTACTAAATCAATATCAAAATTATCTTCCAACTTTGTCAGACCTTTGTTATTCGTCTATTAATTCATTAACAAAAAAGTTCTTTAAACATCATTCTAACATAGCTAGGTCTGCAGGTAATTATTATTAACCTAAACTTTAATTCTTCATTTCGGGACACTCGGATTGCACACCATTTGGAAAGGACCCTGTCTAGGTTAGTTGTGAGGATAATTAAATGATAGGACAGTTCTGGTAAAATTTAAGTTGTTATTGAACGGTATGGAATAAAAGTAACACTGGTCCATACGAATACAGTACTAAAAAGTTCAACCTGTTCGTATCGATGCGGCAGTTGGCGGGCAGCGAGATGGCGAGGCACAGAGCACACATACAACCACAGCAATGGCTCTTGACGTATCGGCACTTTACTTCTTCTTAGCGTCGCAATACTTTTCCATTTAGTGCCTATGGAATTTTGCCATGCCGTATAGGCGTCGGAACGGCATATCCGAGGCTCAATGAAACCACGTCTTCCAGGAGAGCCTCCTCAATCCAGGACGTGTTGCTCAGACCAATGCCCAACTCCGACTACTACTGCTGAGCCCGTTATGCCGTGCAGCGCCCGTGTGCATTTTCCTGCGCTCACCTACCATCCACCTTTTACCACTCCCCTACAGACAGGGTATTCACCAGAGGTTTTGCATTCTACATATCCTAACACATTGCCTACGTATGGACCAGACGCACAATTACAATTTTAAACACGTTACAATAGATTCAACGTTTGTTACACTTCAATTCTATTACAATATTGCTTGAAATTTGACATAAACATTAATATTCACATTGAAAATTGTTTACAGTTTCTTTAACATAATGGCATGAAACAAAAAAAAAGAAATGAAATGGGAACATCGATTACACTAATTTATCGAAAAATCAGAAAAAAACTATTATATGTACAATAGTACAGCGTTGTTGTTGTTACACATGCCCCTGTTTCCAGTAAATTTCACTAAGTGCAAATTTGATGGGAACGCTGAACTTTATATTTATACAGGAGTTCCGAATCTTAGTGTGAATGTCCCATCACAAAAGTTTATACCACAAACTTCCTTTCACTCACATTATCTAGGTCTATACTTTTTAACATATCAAGAACATTTACCTATCGTTTGCTTAAGTGCCTTTGGCACAGTCCAACCTCCTATCACAACATGATTTAAATAGCAAATTACTCATTTTTTTATTAAATTTCTCAAAGAAATAATTTCAAATTCTGGAACACCAACACTTAACAATAAAGCAGATACAAACACCTATATACACTATAAAACAATTTGTTGCTGCTTGCATTGAATGGCAGTCCATTTCCTTATTTAGTAATAAACACACAATAATATTTAGAAAATTACTACACATATTTGCTGCCTATTATTCTGATTTGGGCAGTCTATTTCGCATCTTTTTACCACATCACCTGCACCACACTTACAATTCTCCTTTGACTATTTATCTGCCCTCTTTGGTGTTTGGCAGTCCTTTATATTATGACTCATATACTGCCCACTTAGATTTTTGGCAGTCCCATCTTTTATTTGGCTTGCAGCATTTACCCTTTCTTTTCAGCCCTTTTCTCCATACATCTTTACATTTATAGTACATTTGGTAATCTGAAACTCACATAAGTACATTAGCACACTGTCAATAGTATACATGCATTTACAAAGATTTGTTACATTTGGAATAAAATAGTTTCAGCATTAGATACAGCACATTTACTGCAGATTGCTTTCTGATTGTACTAGGAACATACAGTTTCAGGTCCACAACGTTTCTTACACCTAAAGGTCGTTTGGATTTTGGGTAGATCAGGTAGTAAGCATTATCGTGTGGAATGTTCTGTATTATATACGGTCCATTATAAATGTATTTAAATTTGGAAATTTCATGGTTCAGTTCACTAGATTTTTCTTGGGTTTTTAAAAGAACATAATCCCCAATTTTGAATTTTGAAACTTTCAGATTTTTATCATGTCTTTTAGATCTAGATTCAGCTTTTTGCTTTGCCCTTTTTCTGACTAATTCTTTCTTTTGACTCAACCCCAAGCTTGTACAAGGTGGAAACTCCAGTTTTTCCTCAATTAAACTTTTACTTCTGCTGCCTAACAAAATTTCTTCCGGTGGGAACCCAGTAGTTTCATGATGTACTGCGTTCATGACTTTCTCAAAGTCCGATATAAATCTGCCCCAGACTCTAAATCATGCCCCTTCCTGTTTTTTCCGCAACGCACCTTGGTCGACTGTGACATCGTCCCAAGATACGTTCCTGACCTGTGAACCATTTATATCTGGTGGCTTTCTCGTTTTCTGGAGTTCAAAGTCTTTGCTTACTTGAACTCTTTGTAACAATAACACTGAGTCGTCAAGTGGTTCTTTCTTTCTTTGTTCAGTCTCAACATCTGGATTTTGTTTTGAAACTTCGTCATCACTAGGTACAATATCGCAATTAGCTGTATTCCCATTATTTTCACTAGTACCGAAATACTCGTCATCTGAACTATCGTCAGAATCCGACCATTCTGGATCGCTTTCAGGTTCTAACATAAAAGCTTTTCTGAGACAGGCACTAAGTTCTTCCTCCGCATTTTCGTCAGATTTTGATTTTAACTCAGTATCTTCTTTTGACAAAACGGCCTCATTATCAGCTTTACTCACATCCCCTGTTACTTCATATTTAGTGTAATCCTCGTGGACTTCAATTACTTTTAGGTAATTATCTGCCCCTTCCCCAAGGTGCCTTTCGGTAACAGCGTGTACTGTTGGCGGATCGTTAACAGAAGTTACTTCCTCGTCAATGCTTAGGATTTCATCCTCCAATTCCTTCCTATCTTTAACCTTCGTCCTATCGGCAGCACGCGTACTTTGCGCGGCGCTATTTACTCTCTCCTCTTCAAATTTGGGCCACGTCACCTTATCGACGTCCCTACTACTTCCTTTTCCACTAATTAACCTCCTTGCCTCATACTCCTTCTTAAAATCCTCCCACTCACATTGCTTGAGGCCCTTGTACAGATCGTCGATCTGCACACGCCAATCAGTTACTTCTGCTAATTCATTCTCGCTATTTACTTCATTGCTAACACTGCTAACCGCACCTCTCTGTGTATCCACAGTTTCATCTATTATTTCCTTCGCCACGGAATTACCACTCGTAATGTATTCACCAGTTCTTACGGCAATGTTCGTACCTAATGCTGCCGCCTTACTAGCGGCTTCTCTCTGAACATCTGTTCTGTTAGGCTGGGCCGTTGCCCTCTGATGTTCCACTCGCCTGTTAACATGTAGCACTCTGCGCAGCGAAGATGACTCATCCGCGCTTGCACCTGACGCTTGTTTCGCAACAACACGTTGCGTCGTTCCACGCCTGTCTCTAACCTGTCTCATAACTTTACTGTCCGGTATCTTTTCTTAAATCGGGGCCGGCATATACTGTCCGCTTCCGTTTGGCCCGCAACGGTCGCGGAAATCAGTTTCCCGCGTCGTTATTATTTTGCGCGGTGTACCCTCTACCGCGACCTGGATAACTCCCTCTTCCTCTTCCTCTGCCTCTACCTCTTTGTATCACGTTGACACGAAACCCATCGCCGTCATTTCTCTCGTCATTATTATGGTTATTCCTGTTACTAAATTTTTGATAATTGGCACGACTTTCGCGCCAGTGGTCTTCGTCTTCGACCCTTTCGAGAAATGCTTGGAAGCTACGATGATTGCTTCCCACGTATCTCTTCAAATCTTCTGGAAGCTTTTTATATAGCTCCCATACGATTTCTGAATCGGATCTTCTCCCTCTTAAATGCGTCAACTTTCGGTATCAATATTCGCAGAAATCTTTCAAAGAATTCCTGCCCCTGTTATCATGAAGTTTGGCCATGATAAACTCGCGCCACAAATGATCCTGCTTTTGTTCGGACCAATATTCTTCCGTAAACTTTTGTTTAAATTCTCCTAACGTCATTTGTTCGGTATTCAAGTTAATTCCCCAGCGCTTAGCGTCACCTGCTAAGGCGCTAATTACTACGTTTATCTTTTCCTGACCAGACAAGTGTTCAGGAAACATCCTCTCGCAATTTTTGATGAAATCTAACGGATGCCATCCGTTATGTTTCTTGGCGGGATCGAAGCGTTCCTCACCTTCCAGTAGCTTCGTAAGTGGTGTGCCATTATAGACAACACCAGGCCTATCTTTGATTTTACTCTCGAGGTCGAAAATTTTGCCTTGAATTTTCGATGTATTTTGTTCACACTTTTGTACACATCCGGTAACTTTTTCGCCTAAATCTCTTTCAGTGTCTGAAACTGCCTTTTTCAACTGTGAGATTCCATGTTGGCATTCGTTTACGATCTCAGTTTTAAGACAGAAAACCTTTACGTCTACTTTTGTTTCAACTAGAGGCTCTACTTTCTCTTGGATGTTGAGAATTTCAACATCAAACCTACTGTTAATGTTGTCAATTTCCCCCTGCATAGTATCCATACTTTTATTAATTGTGTCGATTTCAAATTTCATAGTATTTACTACAGAGCTTAAACTACCCACTTTTTGTTCTACCTGTTCTATTTGTTTACTAATTTTAATTCCTTGTTCTTCAACCTGTGCTTTAAGCTGACCAACTTGTGTTTTAAGCTGCTCGTCAACGTGTGTTTTAAGCTGACTAACCTGATTACTGACTTGTTTTTGAAGCTGATCATTCTGTCTTTTGATCTGCTCGTCAACGTGTGTTTTAAAGCTGATTAACCTGATTACTAACTGGTTTTTGAAGCTGATCATTCTGTGTTTTGATCTGCTCACTCTGTCCTGAAATTTGTTTGGTTAATTGTTCAAATAAATCGCTCATGCTTAAAATCTTCACACTGTTTTGTTCTACGGAATCGGTGTGTTCCGATCCTACTTCAAAATTTTCTTTCGATTCTTTCTTTATCTGTGGTGAATCAAACATGTCAGTGGATTCGTTCACGTACCCACTATCATCTACAAAGTCATCCTCTACTTCTTGTTTTATCCCTTGCTGTGTTCGAGGCAATCTCGACATTTCAATCTGTTCATTAACATGTTCGTGATATTGTATGTACGCCAATTGTCTTCCGCTAACGCCATCTGTTATCTGGCCGCGTAAACTCCAGCTATTGCCAGCCGCATTTTCCATTACGCTCGGCACATCTACTGTTTCTACGTTCTTATTCATACTGAACGCAAATTACACCACACTACCGTACTTGACGTTCACTGCTATTTACTTTACTAAATATTATTGCAATTCGTGCCACTGAACATCCACTGTTCGGTATTCACATTAATTTGTGACCGACAACAACTGGATGTCCTGTCACCGGGAGCCACTTGTAAACGCTGCACTTTGTGCACACACGATACTCTTTAAAGCCTGTACTATGGTAAGTTGACGGGCTTCACCTTGTGAGAAAGGATTTGTGTATAGATATTGACCGCGTGTACCTGAATGGAGGCAAATCAGACTTACATCCACTCTGTAATAACAATAATACGTCAAGCAAGTCCGAAATGTAACTACACGTCAGGACGGACATGAAACAACACAGAAGATGATACCAATTTGTTAACAATACGGTCGCCAGCCTAATTAGGCATTAACTGAGTTTCTTCCCTGTACAAATTGATGTACGTTCGTGCAAAACAACACGTAGTAACACTGCATAATATGGTAAATTTTAGAACCAGAAAATCTACTGAACTGATAATTTCACTTTCTGTACTAATATGGATAAACCATAAATACATAACATTACACTATATTGTTTACTAAAAAACTCCGTACTGTCTATTGATCTGATTAAAATAGGGCATAGGTTACCCTAGAAATAGTACTTTCGAAACACACACACAATGTCAATTTTGATAAAGGTAAAACACTGATAAATTTTGGTTTCTATTTTGGCTTTGACTTTGCTGGTCAAATCAGTTTAGAACACTTCAGAATTCAAATGAAAAAAAAGGGGGGGGGGACCCTGAAACTGTTATGATCACTGTATTAAAACAATTAATTACTGCAATCATTATGCCTTCAAGATTTCCAATATATGATTTACTACTCTTTTTGTCTTATTTTCTGCTCATTTAAATACCATTATATCTGTCCCGAAATAATTAAACTTCATTACTAAATCAATATCAAAATTATCTTCCAACTTTGTCAGACCTTTGTTATTCGTCTATTAATTCATTAACAAAAAAGTTCTTTAAACATCATTCTAACATAGCTAGGTCTGCAGGTAATTATTATTAACCTACACTTTAATTCTTCATTTCGGGACACTCGGATTGCACACCATTTGGAAAGGACCCTGTCTAGGTTAGTTGTGAGGATAATTAAATGATAGGACAGTTCTGGTAAAATTTAAGTTGTTATTGAACGGTATGGAATAAAAGTAACACTGGTCCATGCGAATACAGTACTAAAAAGTTCAACCTGTTCGTATCGATGTGGCAGTTGGCGGGCAGCGAGATGGCGAGGCACAGAGCACACATACAACCACAGCAATGGCTCTTGACGTATCGGCACTTTACTTCTTCTTATCGTCGCAATACTTTTCTATTTAGTGCCTATGGAATTTTGCCATGCCGTATAGGCGTCGGAACGGCATATCCGAGACTCAATGAAACCACGTCTTCCAGGAGAGCCTCCTCGATCCAGGACGTGTTGCTCAGACCAATGCCCAACTCCGACTACTACTGCGGAACCCGTTATGCCGTGCAGCGCCCGTGTACATTTTCCTGTGCTCACCTACCATCCACCGTTTACCGCTCCCCTACAGACAGGGTATTCACCAGAGGTTTTGCATTCTACACTCCTGGAAATTGAAATAAGAACACCGTGAATTCATTGTCCCAGGAAGGGGAAACTTTATTGACTCATTCCTGGGGTCAGATACATCACATGATCACACTGACAGAACCACAGGCACATAGACACAGGCAACAGAGCATGCACAATGTCGGCACTAGTACAGTGTATATCCACATTTCGCAGCAATGCAGGCTGCTATTCTCCCATGGAGACGATCGTAGAGATGCTGGATGTAGTCCTGTGGAACGGCTTGCCATGCCATTTCCACCTGGCGCCTCAGTTGGACCAGCGTTCGTGCTGGACGTGCAGACCGCGTGAGACGACGCTTCATCCAGTCCCAAACATGCTCAATGGGGGACAGATCTGGAGATCTTGCTGGCCAGGGTAGTTGACTTACACCTTCTAGAGCACGTTGGGTGGCACGGGATACATGCGGACGTGCATTGTCCTGTTGGAACAGCAAGTTCCCTTGCCGGTCTAGGAATGGTAGAACGATGGGTTCGATGACGGTTTGGATGTACCTTGCACTATTCAGTGTTCCCTCGACGATCACCAGTGGTGTACGGCCAGTGTAGGAGATCGCTCCCCACACCATGATGCCGGGTGTTGGCCCTGTGTGCCTCGGTCGTATGCAGTCCTGATTGTGGCGCTCACCTGCACGGCGCCAAACACGCATACGACCATCATTGGCACCAAGGCAGAAGCGACTCTCATCGCTGAAGACGACACGTCTCCATTCGTCCCTCCATTCACGCCTGTCGCGACACCACTGGAGGCGGGCTGCACGATGCTGGGGTGTGAGCGGAAGACGGCCTAACGGTGTGCGGGACCGTAGCCCAGCTTCATGGAGACGGTTGCGAATGGTCCTCGCCGATACCCCAGGAGCAACAGTGTCCCTAATTTGCTGGGAAGTGGCGGTGCGGTCCCCTACGGCACTGCGTAGGATCCTACGGTCTTGGCGTGCATCCGTGGTCGCTGCGGTCCGGTCCCAGGTCGACGGGCACGTGCACCTTCCGCCGACCACTGGCGACAACATCGATGTACTGTGGAGACCTCACGCCCCACGTGTTGAGCAATTCGGCGGTACGTCCACCCGGCCTCCCGCATGCCCACTATACGCCCTCGCTCTAAGTCCGTCAACTGCACATACGGTTCACGTCCACGGTGTCGCGGCATGCTACCAGTGTTAAAGACTGCGATGGAGCTCCGTATGCCACGGCAAACTGGCTGACACTGACGGCGGCGGTGCACAAATGCTGCGCAGCTAGCGCCATTCGACGGCCAACACCGCGGTTCCTGGTGTGTCCGCTGTGCCGTGCGTGTGATCATTGCTTGTAGAGCCCTCTCGCAGTGTCCGGAGCAAGTATGGTGGGTCTGACACACCGGTGTCAATGTGTTCTTTTTTCCATTTCCAGGAGTGTACATATCCCAACACATTGCCTACGTATGGACCAGACGCACAATTACAATTTTAAACACGTTACAATAGATTCAACGTTTGTTACACTTCAATTCTATTACAATATTGCTTGAAATTTGACATAAACATTAATATTCACATTGAAAATTGTTTACAGTTTCTTTAACATAATGGCATGAAACAAAAAAAAAAAAGAAATTAAATCGGAACATCTATTACACTAATTTATCGAAAAATCAGAAAAAAACTATTATTTGTACAATAGTACAGCGTTGTTGTTGTTACATGTTCAGTAAAGAACTGCAGAAGAAAAAAAATCGTGGCGCATTACTTTCTGAGCAACCCTAGTAATTTTGATTGTGGCGGTACATACAGAGTGCGGCACTTAAATCCGGACAAGATTCAGTTTGAATACCGCATGATTTTGTAGTTCCGCCCGGAATCGCGATTGGCGTTATTGAAAGCCATAGGCATCTATTAGACAGTCAGAACCTCAAAATGGCCGAAATGTTACGGACAAGTGCAGAGTACGACCGAGGAGCCGCGATTATCGAGAGTCTTCGTGCTGGAAGTTTCCCCACTGAAATAGTTCGATTCTTCGGGTACCTGAGATCAACTGTTTACGCTATTGTGGCCAAGTATAATGCTTAGGAGAAGTCTGGGGGAAGTTTCGCTAACCCGTCGAGGAAACCTCATTCAAGAAAACGCGTGTCACGAATTGCGGCAGCCATCGAAATGGCTCAGGCGCTGATTTTGGAGGACCGGGGCCATCGCTGAGGAAACTGGCGTCAGTACTGAATGTCAGCAAGCGAACAAAGCATCGGATGGCGGAGGAGGACCTCATACGAGCCATTTAGTCCAAAACTGGCTCTCGGATAACGTTGACATGGTCTGGTCAAAGAAGTTCTGGCCCCCGAATAGCCCGGATTTGAACCCCTCGACTACTATGTTTGGAGCGCAGTCGAAAGAGTTACCAACAAGACGAGGCAACTTAATGTCGCATCTGTTTGCACCCTCGTCGAAGCAGCATTCGCGAATATGGACAGACCAGTTTTAAAGAGTGCGTGCGATCGCTTCAGGACAAGATTGGAGGCGCTCATTGCGGCTGAAGGGGATTACATCGAGTAATGTTACTCTTGAAAGATACCACTACTTCTGTGTAAAAGTATTTTCTTTTTCATTTCTATTTTGTTTTATTAAATTTGCTTTTTAATAAAGTCTCATTTGTCCGGCTCTAAGGGCCGCACCCTGTAGAGATTTAGACGTTGTTAACGTAAATGAACGATGCTTACGTCGTTACGTCATCTCTCACTTTGCTATTGGTAAGTTGGACGATGCTTGTTATATGGTTGTGAACTTCCTGTGTTATATTAAATCGCCGTTGATGACCGTCTGGACGCGACTGTGTGGGTCAGTATTTTTGTCATCTTGCATAATATCGTGAGTCTTGTCGCCAAGCAGATTCCGATCTATCCTGGTTTTTCGTTTTCCAAGTCACTCGTGGCAGCAACAGTAGTACTGATTTCACTTTAACAGTATATCTTGTCAATTAGAATTACCGTCTACCGTACAACCTCTGTGAATTCTGGTGTGTACCAACTGGCTCTTTGCATTTTTCTTGTTATTAATGTACTCCAGACTGATCGCAAGACATGAGACCTCAACATTATAGTGTGTCTTTAAAAGATTAATGTGCAGTTTATTTCATGATGTTCAAACATCTTCCTTAGTTGTGTCATTTTAAAGATTAATTACACCATATAAGATGGCGGGCAGCTTAAGAACGACTGCAGATCAGGTAAGGGCAGGCAGACTTTAACAAGTCGAGAACATGTGGATGGTCGAGGAGTAAACAGAACCAAAAACAGTAACTCTGTTATCACTCGATCGCCCATCCCTGCTATTCGTCCACTTACAGTTCAAGACAGATTGCTCTGTATTTTTGAGCGTTGTGATTGTATCCGTTTAAACCAGTGGACTAATTATTAGTGGCTGAATAGAGTCTGAAAGGCTTCTGACAAGGGCAGTTCTTATTCCATTGAGTAAGAATATCCTAATAATTTTTGGATGAGTTTGCATAATTTTAAGCACTGTAACAAGACTCCAACCTTCTGATATGGCCAGTTATCCTGCTGGAATATACCTTGATATCAGGGAAGATATCAAACACGACGCAGTGGATGTGACTCTCATTAATGTACATATAGTCCAGAGCTATCTTGGTGCCTTTGATTACTACCACACATCCTATGAACGCCTAGGTGTGTATCCTCCATAGCACAATATTGCCCCACCGTCCTGCATTCATGGCAACAGCGGACCAGAGGGAGAGCTAGATAACCTCGCATGATCCGTGGTGTCCTATTACACCTTTTCATGTCGTACTTAAAGCAACGGTCGCCACGTTGCCAACCAACGGAGGATAGAAAAGTATTCGAGTTCTTTGATCTGTTGTGAGAGGACGCTTTCATCAATTTCTGGGACAAATTATTATTTCAGAATCATGTGATCGATCGGATGGAGGCGTCGTGATACCAGTGTTGCATGCCAGCATCGATGCAGATATCGATGCTGCACCTACGCCGTTGGTGCATATGATTGGCGATAGCAGTGCATATGGGATTGGTATAGAGATTTTCCAAGATAATGGAACCAAAACGCAGAACGATAGCTTCCGCTAGTCGAACCCTAACTGAATACGAAAGGAATTATACCATCTCAGAGAAAGAAGTTCTAGCTATTATATGGGGTTTGAAAAAATTACGAAATTATTCGTGGGGGCACAAAACCATTATATAAAGGGATCATAAAGCATTGACATTTCTAAAAGACTGTCGCCTATTTACCGGCGGATTAAGTCGTTGGGCTCTATATTTCCAGCAATTTGACTATGAGATTTTCTAGATAAAAGGGAGTGATAATTACGTAGCAGATGCTTTATCCCTATTACCGGAAGGCATGGACAGTGTACCAGAGGAAAGTAATGAAGACGGTACTTTTCATATGAGTTATATCAAAGAGGTTCAAGGTAAAAAGAAAACTGAGCAAATTTGCAAAAATATGCGATATTATCAGAACGAAGATGAAGTCTGGAAACCTGTTAAAATAAATTTCGATAACTTCAAGTATCATCAAATCTGTAAATGTTATAAGGTCTTGAAAGGTATTTTGTACAAAAGAAAAATGTAAATGGAGAGGAGTGGAAAGTTTGCTGGCCATCTCAATGTGAAACCGAGGTTACTGATTATTTCCACCTCGATTTAGGACACTGTGGTCTGAAAAAATGTATTGAAAAACTGACTGATGTAACAGTAATAAATGGGATTGCTACTAAGAAAATAATAGATAAAATCAAATCATGTGATGTGATATTTGTCAAAGAGCAAAAGTTGCCAACCGAACTAACCAAGGTTGAATGTAGAACACTATACTAGAAGACACTTTTGAACTATTGTCAGTGGATTTGTGTGGGCCTCTACGAAAAAGTTCAAGAAATCGTACATATATTGTTGTAGTTTTGGAAGTATTTTCTAAATTTATTAAATTATTTCCCATCGGGAAGGTGACTGCAAAAGCAGTGTTTAACAAATGACCGAATATATTAATACAATCGGAAAAACAAAGGCGGTACTGTCCGAGAACGGGCCTCAGTTTATCTCAAATATATGGATGCAAGGAATGAAACAAAATGACATACAAGTAAAATACATTTCGGCCAACCACCTGGCAAATATTCCGGTAGCAGGATACGTGCATGAAGTAGGCAGGTTGTGTCGAACTTACTGCCACCACAATCACAAGGCATGGGGCGGGTTTGTTAAGGATTTTGAAAATATAATGAATACCCTCTATACCGACACTACAGGTTTCACACCTGACGAAATCCTGCTAAATTGTAAAAGCAAAAGTAAATTGAAGAGACTTTACAATTTCCACCAATTGTAGAACTTGATCTAAAAGAGAAAAAAGAATTGGTCAGAAAACGAATGAATGAAAAAGCGGAAGCCAAATCTAAAAGGCACGATAAGGGCCTCAAAGTGACTACATTCAAAATTGGCGATTTTGTTCTAATAAAAACTCACGAAAAATCCAGTGAGATAAACCAAGAAATTTCTAAATTTAAATATAACCATAATGGTCCTTTTCAAGTGCAAGGAACTCTGCACACAAATGCTTATTATCTAGTGTACCCAAATTCTAAGAAACCATTGGGGGTACGCAATATTGTAGATCTAAAACTGTATGTCCACAGAAGTGAATAATAATGGTCGAAAATGAAAAAGTATCTCTGTGTTTTAATGTATATGTTCTTATTCATGATTTTGTATTACCAAATGTTATCGTGATGGAAAGAACTTTTCTGTTAACAGATTTCTAATGCCTGTTTGTAAGTTTCAGATTCTATATAACAAAATGAGATGTGCTATATATGTAAGTCCCTGGCTATGACGTGTATAAGAACTGCAATAAGTAAATGTTGCAGTATAAATAAATGGACTGCCAAACATGTTACTGGACAGACAAGCAACGACAAAGAAAATGAAAAAGGACTGCCTTGGATATAAAGCGGACAGCAATAAGAACTTGCGAATTTGGGGCAAGAACGTATGTGTTAGTCATGAACTGCCATACATCAGTGAAGCGCAGTCAACTACTTAATGTACGATAAAATTGAGGTATTTGCATAAAATGAACTGCCAGATACTATTGCAGGCAGCTAAATAATCTGATTATTGCCTTAATTTGTGTTATGTATCTTTTTCTAAAATGGATTGTCTGTGTCAAAATAAGGGAAGTGAGAAAATAAGGCTAGGCCCAATGTAAATGTGTTTATATTCCTGTATAATTAATCAAGAATGGACTGCTATTATTCGGAGCAGTATTGAAAATTTTCTTGATAAATAACTTCAAATTTATAGTATAGGATGTATGAAGTGTACAGTGTAAAATGTCTTATGCCATTGTTATGTATATAGTTGTATATGTATATGTATTTTTCTTGAATGCTTACAGAATGCTATACAATTTTCATATTGATGCAGGAAATCTTGTGTACTGTTTAACTTATTGTTTTATAAAATGAGAGTGGATTGTCATATGTATATAGAATTGAATATGGAATCTTATGTGTTGTTTGATTCTGATGTGTATAAAATTTAGTGTGCTTTAGTTTATTTTTGATTTTTTTATACCCAGCTCTAGTTGGATGGATTATTGTTTTTCTGTTTTTTTGACTGCTCGACACCGCTTAGGTTTCATTTGAAAATAAAATTTTAGCAAATTTCTATATAGTGTTGAAATATAAACAAATTCAAGCGGGGTTAGAAATCCACATTAGTGTAATGCAATTTGTCTCTGAAATTTGCCTGTAGAGTAAATGAGAATTTATGGGCCCCACTACATTCTACTCCATAATGAGAAAGTTTAACTAAATATTGCTTTTACTAAAGGAATCTGAAATATTTCCATAAAAGAGAGAGTATAAAAAAGTGTTTGTACAGTGTTATTTTATTGCATTCGTGATGTTTGTGTGTTAGTTAAACCAGGATTCTTGTCATGCTTCACTTAATCTCGTAATGTCTTTGATAACATTCTAGTGTTGAATTAATTAATGATTGAGATAGTAATTACTATCAATGAAAGTAAAACGCCGTTTATCTTTCTGTGATTGCCAGTTTATGCAAATGATAACTACTGCTATACACTGTTCAGTTTGTCTGGTAGTCGTGTGTGTTCATTGCACTTTACAAAGAGAAAAAGAATGGAAGTCCTTTTTGCAAAATTATATTTAAATTCTTTGAACTTACTGTTTCAAAATTATTACGCCTAATTAGGCTGGCGACCGTTTATTATTTCATTCACGAAAACTTTCACTACTTTCATTACTTACAAAATTAAAGCCTTTCAGCTTTCCATTAACTGCCATAGTCATGAAATTCATGTTCTGTGCCCTCTTTAGGTAAACACAAGGTCAAATTTCAAAATTTCTCCCAGAAGGTAGCACTTAGTATGTGTAAACGTCATATTTGGCACAAAGTACGCGTAGGTGTTATAAACCCACCGCTGAGAGACCGGCTAGGGCAGGAATAAGGACGGGAATAATTCCTTCCGACATCTTGGGTATTGGTGGAATCCTGGGTGGTTTAATCTATTTTTTTTTCTCGCTCCTTTCTGCTTCAGGGTGCTTTTAGCTGCATACAACGCTGTCGGGATACAGTTTTACATGCAACGTTTTTTGTCACCTTCTTACGTAGCGCCCAACGGGCAGCGCTCATAACTTGGCTGAACTTCTTCACACCCAAGCCCAACTTAACTTTACCACGAATAGTTTTTTGAACTGCAAATGCTGCAATGCGTTGACTTATACCAATATCCCTTCTCGCACGGACTGTTTTAGCTGTATCAGCTAAAATTCGATCGGCGGTGTGACAATCTTTATTTGCTGCATATTTGGTATCGTGTTCCATACACGCTGCGTGGAGCAGATGTATCCCCTTGGCATCATTACTGGCCAATAGCTATGAACTGTCAGTATGAGTAATAAAAGCTACTCATAAAATACAATGATTTAATCCATTAAAGCAAGAAATGAGAACAATTATTCATTTTAAACTAAAACTTCACATATAACAGTTAAAATTTGAATAGAAACTTCGTCAACCATAATATGGTCGTGTGAGCGTTGGCTGCCTTCCACAGGTGAGAGACAGATGATGGGACGCAAGTTTGGTACCTATGGAAACGACATTTTACATCGATTCCTCTACAGACCAAATAGATTGTGAAAGCAGGCCAGGTTAGCGTTGCAATTCTACGCAATTTTACAATAATTGTTCTTAACAATACCTACAGCAACTATGGAAATTAAGCAGGCAGCACTTAAATAAGTCTCTGGGATTATATGTTTTCTTTTGCTACACTAATACACTAAAATTCTCTAGGAAAATTGCTTCTCATTCGTACAAATGTACTACGTTTTCACAGTCTACACTAGAATACACTTTAGGCAGCTGTTTTATCTTTTCCACGGTCATTTCTCGACCTTTTATGTAATAATTCACGTTAGTGTATGTTGTTTGTACATGCATCTCTTTTCCTGGCAATGTATTCTGTAATTTAATTTTATTTTATTTAACAATGTAATTATGCTTATTTTATGATAGAACCAGTACATATTTTCATCTGTATAAACTCACTTTGGCTGTATATTATGGTGTTGTCATCTAATTTCACGAATGACCGATGCATGATTGATTTCCACAACGTCTCCATGGTTACTGGAGAGCGTCCATTACGCCAGCCAGCCTTCGCAACATCTTTAGTCTACAGAGGAATCGATATAAAATGTCGTTTCCATGGCTACTAATTTGCCATCCCACCATCTGTCTGTCACCTGTAGAGGGCAGCCAACGCTCAGACGACTAGTAACACGTTTAACGACGTTTTTATCCACATTTTAACAGTTACTTGTGAAGTTTATTTTAAAGTGAATTACTGTTCTCTTTTTTTTAATTTAATGGACAAAATCAGTGTATTTTAGAAGTAGCTTTTATTACTTATATTGACGATTCATAGCTATTGGTCAATAATGACGCCACGTTGAAGGCATGGGGCAGGGCTATCACTGTTTAACCGCAGTCAGCTGAGCCACAGAAAACCCCTTCCATCTCCATGATTTCTGTCTCACCATTTATGGTCGTCCCACCCAGCTCATCCCCACCCCTCAACCGTCACCTCACCTGGACCCCTCATCTCCTGACCATCCAGCTTAAAGCCCACTTCCGCCTCCTGAAACTCCTGTCTGGCCAGACATGGGGATTGCATCCTTCCACCATCCTCCACACCTACAAATCCCTCACCTGTCCTATCCTCTGCTATGCCAGCGTTGCCTGGCTCTCCAAATCCTAGAATGCTACATACTCTGCGCTGCCTTCCGTATCTGCCTTCCATTCCCCAACGACTCCTGTATGACCTCATCCCCTTCTCCCACCTCCTCCTTTTCCTCCAACACATCAGCATCCTTTACACTGTCCGCAAGCTTGATCCCCACCCCCATGTCCTCCTTCCTCCCCACCCACCGCCCGTTGCCATGCCTCTATCGCTGTGTCCCTCCCTCCCTCCAACTCCACACCCTCCATCTCCTTCATAAGGACAATTTCCAACACCTCCCCCTCCCAGATGATGAACTTTACCATGACATCTACCCTTCCTACCAACTGTAGCTTATCCTTGTCCCCCCCCCCTCCCCAGGCCCCCTCTTTTCCTCTGCCTTCCTGCCCCGAGAGCAGTGTTTCCTCCTCCCCCCCCATGAGTATCTGTACACCCTCCTCGGCTGTTTCACTGCCCCATCCTTCCCTCCCCTCCCCAGTCCCCTTCGGCACACCCACCGCCCATCTCTCTTTCTCTCTCCCCCCCCCCCCCCGCCTCTAGCACCGCCCTTTGTTCCCTTCTCCTTTGTCTCCATACCCCTGGCAGATCCTCTCAGTTTGTTTGTCGTTGTTGGTGTGCTATGTCAGTTAGTTTGTCATTGTTGGTGTGCTATGTCAGTTAGTTTGTCGTTGTTGGTGTGCTATGTCAGTATTGTGTTTGGTGCTGTTCTCCAGTGATATCAAGAGCTATGATTTTAATCATGTGCTGGACTTGTACATAGTGTTGCTGATCATGATTGTTATGTGCTACACTGCCCATCAACTTTTATGCTCTGGCCGCACTTCGCCTTGTGTTTCTTTTAATCATGACAGTGTTTGGTTTTCTGTGTACACTTTTTCGATTTTTATCACCATTTTTACAGTCCACCGCTTTTTACGCTATCTTCCATTATTTTTCCTCTTTTATATGTCTGTTTCGCCATATTTCCTCCTTAATGTTGTTTTAAATGTCTTCTTGTTATGTACTGGCTCTCGGCTGAAGAGCAGCGGCTATGCTGCTGCCAGTCCGCCCCATATGGGGCATTGAAATTCAATAAAGAAAAAATGAAAAATCTACGGCCAGCAGTTAATTACATCTCTAGAGCATCCTACTCAGCCAGCCCAGCTCCTGTCACCATCATGGGTATACTATTCACAGAAATTATTTTATAACTATTTTGCTTTGTTATTATAAATATTTTGTAACCTCTGATCTTTTGCAGAGTACAAGATCTGAAGAAGATCTAAGTACAATAGATCGAAACCGGTCACCAGTTTAAATAAAATATTTATGTGATCAATACTGTTTCTAGCAATTTTATAAAAGGAAGCAGGGGAGCAGTAAGGGTGTTATTGTTAGTTAATAGATGGCGATTTCGTCTGGTGTTATAGTTATGGAGAAAAGTATTGTTGGCAGAAAGATATGAGGAAGAATTAGTGTTATATGCAATGAGAAAATTAAAGGCTTTTGGGATCAAATTCGTGGTCAGTGAGGTATTATTGGGAAATCTAAATTTGCTGTTGTTAATGTTAAGTCAAGGTAAACGCATAATCTAAAATGAGGGATCCAACAATGCCGGAATATAGGGCAGGTGAATTTTTCATGACATATGTTTTGTACTTTGTTTCACTAAATAGAGTGGTAAAGATCGCAGCAGTAGAATTTACAATTCACGTTCGCAGATTCGTGATTTGCGAACTTCATGCATAAGCGCTATGGTGTGATTTCCTAACCAGTGTGAAAGTGCATGAGGGACTACACACATAGTACTCTGAACAAAAAAAGTTAAAGGCGGTGTTTAAGAGCTGAAAGAAACATCAGTCGCCGCGCGGGATTAGCCGAGCGGTCTCGGGTCCTGCAGTCATGGACTGTGAGGCTGATCCCGGCAGAGGTTCGAGTCCTCCCTCGGGCATGGGTGAGTGTGTTTGTCCTTGGGATAATTTAGGTTAAGTAGTGTGTAAGCTTAGGGACTGATGACCTTAGCAGTTAAGTCCCATAAGATTTCACACACATTTGAACAGAAACATCAGTTGCGAAGGTCAAATTATGTCTGTATGGATAGTTCGTGAAGACATGGACCAGCGATAGGGACGCAGTGACGCAAGAAGTGTTGGAAACAGGGGGGACTATGAACACGATAAGGAATAGAGGAAGAATCTTAGAGCAGGAGAGGACGATGAAAGGCCGTAAAAAACGTGTACCACAAACCACGACGGTTTAGAGGCGCATGAGGAGTCAATAAATGGTAGAGGAGAAGAGGAGTGAAGAAAGATAGAGCCAGGAATACTGTATACTCAGAAGAGGGGAATGTAAAGCAGATCAAATGCGTATGCATTAGAGATCGACCCAGTACAATACAGAGCAACTTGACGTAAAACAAGCGCTGTATCATTGTAAGAGATACACAGGTAAGTGAGTGTGCTGGGGCTTATCCCAGGGCCACGTCATCATAACGCGCCTGTACTTAACATACAAAGAGCTGTGCCATAATCTAAGAGTGAAACTGAAAATTAAAATAACTTTTCCAAATCTCGTCGGTGTATGTTTAAGTATATTAATGTTAACATTGTCAAGTCTTAAATCATCAAATGAATAATTATGTTAGACAAAACATGTGATCTTAAGAAAAATAAATAAACGGCGTTGAATGATAAAACTAGAAGGCTACAAATTCGTCAGAATATGCAAACGCACGTTACAATTAAATGTTACAAGTCTCAAATTGATCAGAGAAAGAATTTGGTTAAAATCGGTGTTTTTACTAAAAACTGAAGTCGTTAAATATTAGACTCAGACAGTTGAAAATTCATACATAGCCGCAGTTTCATGTAAAAACATCAAATATGTGACAACAGTAGCCTACCTCTATTAAATTTCACGTTATTTACTAAAAGCCAGATATAGAAGGAAAAAAATTCTTATTCAAGACAGACTAAGTGCCATTTGTATTTGTAATAGAAAGTTCTAATTGTAGCACACGATTACATTCATGCAATAATACAGTTTTGTCAATTTTCAAGAATGTATTGTCAATAACAATGGCTACAAGGAATCTTAAAAGAGGCAGTTCAGCGGTCATGTTCTACCGTCGGTTCCATTCTAAAAACTCTAGCCAGCAAAGTTTAACCCTTACAGTACATAGGGGAATGGGAGGCGAACTTTGTGCTCACCTTTTGTAGAGATTGTCATTCAGATTGATATTTCACGTTTTAAAAGTGTGATAAAAATACTTATTGTTTTTGTTACTTCCTCTACCAGATTTTATAAATATATAAATTAATGCATTAATTTAAGTTCAATGGCTGTCGTCATAAAGTCTGCCTCCTTAGTAGTATCTGTGACTTGACAACGAATGTCTTACTTTATAAATTACAACATTTTGGCAGTGTAGACCCTCTGGGTATTGCATTTCTCAGTGTGGATAGCAACAACGACTCCACAATGATTCATTTATCTTTGATTTCTGATTGTTTCTTGTTCCTTGTTATTCAGCGCCATTTTGTCCAGTGTTACAGACAACTGTGATTGAAAATGTTCCGTCATTCTCTTACTGAGAGAGAGGTATTAGAGATTTGAGGATAATCTACAGGTTCTGAAATTGAATTCTGTGATAGTGACGAGATGGTGACCAAAACTGGGAGAGAATGTGTTGTATACGAGGATGTAGACAGTAATGGTGTACAAACAAACTGTGAAGACGAACTCTGGCCACCTGCAGCGGATGATGACACAGCTGGTGAAGTCAGTGAGAAACATTTTACAACCACTGGAAAAGCTTTTACGGCCAACCCTCCACATATCACAAGGCGATTAGCTCAAAACATAGTAAAAGAACAAGAAGACACAAGAAATGAAAGTAATGTAGGAACAATAAGAGGACCATTTGAAAATATTTTTTCTTCAGAAATTATTAAGGAATGAGACAGAATTTACCCAAAACAGACAGACTTGAATTCATAGCATAAGCATATACCCCAAGGGCTGAAAGACATCTCAAGAAGAGAATTGTACTTTAGTAAATTTTGTTTTCCTACATCCCCCGTGAAATTCCCCCCTTCCCTCCCCATCCAAAGAAAAATCCTTCTATTGCTATCGACTCAACATTATGACGCTGCAATTAGTTACCTACTGACACTAAGAAGGAAACAGTCACAAATTTATAGTGTAATTAGACGAAAAGAAACTCTGACACATTCAATCAAATGGTGCAGAAATTTTCAACTAAGAGGGCTACAAGAAGGTGGCAGCTATCCTATTTCTATACTATTGTGAACACAGCAGTTTTAAATGGTTATACATAGTTCCTGCTCAACTTGCCACAGTGGAATAACACAAAATCCAATGAGCGACGGCTTTTTCTTCAAGAACTGGGAGTACAGCTCACAAAACCATACACTGAAGAACGGACTACGAATATTAGAGGAATCCAGAAGTGTGTAATTTCAGCAGGGGAGGTATTCTCGGACGAAATGTCAAACAGAAGTTAGCTGCAAAGGAAGCTGAACAGGGAAGCAGGCAATGTCGTTTGTGTTTTCGTGAAATCCAGTCATAAGGAGTGAAGTACAATACACTGAACAAACCAACAATGATCTGTAACAACTGTAAGAGATACACATGCAGTAAGCACAGCAAGAAAACTGTCGTAGGTTCAAAGTGTGCCGACGTTTCCGAAGAAAGTGAAGAATAAGTGATTCCAGAAACTGCTGTATGTAACCCAAAAGTTTGTAATATATTTGAATTATAATGAGGTTTCCTTCAGTGACTCTGTAATGACATTTCCTAACAATGTAAGCAGATGCTGCTCAAGAAAATAAGACCAAATAAACTTAAATGATGAACAAAGTGAAAAATACTAAATAAGCTTCTGTGGAAAGTGCTAAAAGAAATTTACAGTTTCCGGACCTTTATCACACATCAGCAGCTCTTTATACAATGTTTTTTAATAAAGGTCAACAAAAATTATAGAAATTTGAATTATAAAATTCTTTTGTGGTGGGCACGAAGTACCCCCTCACTTTGGTATTGTGCGTTACGAAAAATACGTTGGTGCGTTGGTAATGCAGTGGACCTAAAACTTTTTCAGTAACTAAGGCAAGCATAATTGTATTTATATAAAAATTAAGAATATTGTAAATTGTTAAACGACAGAGCTATTAATTAATACGTGTCCGAGAAAGAGGTCATTTACATACTACTGCCTGTCACTAGGCCAGTTGATAGCAGACGTTTTGTTTGGCGTTTCGCTGCGCCCCTATATACAGAGTGACAGTTATTGAACCATGTGAAAAAAACGTCATAGCTTCAGAACGGTTTGCGATAGAACGTTCAAATTGCACAGTTGGCCGCAGGGAATTATGGGAACTAGCGATGAAGCCCACTTCCATTTGGATGGGTTCGTCACTCAGCAAAACTGGCGCATCTGGGGGACTGAGAATCCGCATTTCGCGATCGAGAAGTCTCTTCACCCTCAACGGGTGGTGACTGTGTGGTGTGAAATGTCTAGTCATGGAATAATTGGTGCGATATTCCTTAGTGGCACAGTGACTGCCGAACGATACATTAAAGTTTTGAAAGGTGATTTCAACCCCTTATCCAAAGGGACCCTGATTTCCACAAGATGTGGTTCATGCAAGATAGAGCTCGACACCATATGAGCATTAGAGTGTTTGATATCCTGTAGCAACACTGTGGGGACCGCATTCTGGTTCTGGAGTGCCCAGAAGCCTCTGGCATCGGTGTCGATTGGCCGCCATGTTCTCCGGATCTGGACATAAGTGACTCCTTTTTGTGGGACTATATTAAAGACAACGTGTACAGCAATGACCCCAAAACCATTGCCGATTGGAAACAGCCATTCAGGAGGTCATCGACAACATCGATGTTCCGGCACTTCAACGGGTCATGCATGCAGAATATCGCTATAAGTCTGCGCCACACCATCGCCAATGATGGCAGGCATATCGAACATGTCATAATATTAATCCGAATATCTGTAGTAACGCTTAGGTGTTGAATAACGTATGTGCATGCCGTAGTTTGTAACTAATTTACTTGTTTCATATAGTTCAATAATTGTCCCCTGTCAATACAGCCAAGAAGGCGGTGGTAGGACACACTTCGCACCGAGATATCAAACTGTCCACGTCAGTCAAACTCCCGCTTGCGTTTTGTCTCAGATGACGTCAGAGCTGGACAAATTTGACTGCGTTTTCGGTAAAAGTAGGAAATGAACTCGTGAAGCCTGTACACCGTCCTGGATCGCTTAGATTTCACGGAACTAACTGTTAGCGTGTCGCCGGTAATGTTGACAAAACCTCATGCCAAGTGGCGAGATTATTTTCCACTTTCAAGGCGAGCAATTAAATTTTTGGTGATTAGAAGTCATGGCAATAGGCCATTTTACTTGGAACTTCTCGTAGAGGTCACCTCTCAACTGTAAATAGTGCTGTTTCCGATAAGGATATTAGTTGCAGTATTAAGACTTATATTTTGTGCGTGTGATCTTTTACAGAATGTGTCACGAAGCTTTGATACCAACTGATATAGTTAACATAATAATAGATCATCCTTATTTAATCACGTTCGGGTTAAATGTCGAAATTTGGATTGGTACAGAACTTAATTAAATATCAAGGAAAGATTGACTTTGATCGTTGACACTTAGTGTCAACTTTACCAGTTTCTCGAGTGATTACGAAGCCTTTCTTTGGGAATTATTTGGGCAGTAATAATGAAGAATGGGAACGGCCTATTAGAGTAATGAGGAAGAAGGAATACCCCAAGCGTATGAGAGACCTAGATCTACGAAACCTTGTAGATTTGAAGCGTTTCAAAATGGACGGCAACCAGATTCTGTAGGGAGTCTGCCACTCTTTGGCGGATCCGCAGTTTGGAATCCTGTGCAGTTCCTACTAGTTGAAATTTTTATTTCCCTTTCAAGTTTCATTCTCTCCATCTGTTATATCTATAGTAAGTAAAGAATATATGGTCCCTCGTTGTACATGTGCTATTAATCTATAATATCTTCCTAATAAGTAAGAATGATTCTCGAAAATGACTTTACCCGAATGATGACTTACAAGAGAATACGAGAGGCAGTTTGAAATTGTAAACTTTAAATGTTAGAATAACAGTGGGTCACTTCTGAGCGTCAGTGACAGAAAAATAATGACTAAAGTAAACAAATAATAAATAAGGTCCACAAAAAGAATTAGTAACAACAAAACACAGATCCTTTGCGTTAAGAGAAGTAATTGAAGCTGAAAATTCCTAAAATTTGAAAGAACAAACCCTGCATAAATTAATAATTTTCATGTTGGCAGTAAGGTTGTCTATAGGTGAGAGACAGTAATAATATGATGCCAACTTAGCAAGAAAAAGCCTTTTGTTATTAATTAAAGGAGTTGTGTGAATGTGGCGTGAGAATCACGCCAAAAATATGTGTAAATAATGACGTCAGTAAGCTGCCGCAGATACAAGGGAGAAAGAAGTGTCGAAATATGCAGGAAAGTTAAATATATGGATAGATGAAAATACGGAGAAATAGGAGTAATAAAGTCAGTAGGCTGACATATAAGGTACACTCCTGGAAATTGAAATAAGAACACCGTGAATTCATTGTCCCAGGAAGGGGAAACTTTGTTGACACATTCCTGGGGTCAGATACATCACATGATCACACTGACAGAACCACAGGCACATAGACACAGGCAACAGAGCATGCACAATGTCGGCACTAGTACAGTGTATATCCACCTTTCGCAGCAATGCAGGCTGCTATTCTCCCATGGAGACGATCGTAGAGATGCTGGATGTAGTCCTGTGGAACGGCTTGCCATGCCATTTCCACCTGGCGCCTCAGTTGGACCAGCGTTCGTGCTGGACGTGCAGACCGCGTGAGACGACGCTTCATCCAGTCCCAAACATGCTCAATGGGGGACAGATCCGGAGATCTTGCTGGCCAGGGTAGTTGACGTACACCTTCTAGAACACGTTGGGTGGCACGGGATACATGCGGACGTGCATTGTCCTGTTGGAACAGCAAGTTCCCTTGCCGGTCTAGGAATGGTAGAACGATGGGTTCGATGACGGTTTGGATGTACCGTGCACTATTCAGTGCCCCCTCGACGATCACCAGTGGTGTACGGCCAGTGTAGGAGATCGCTCCCCACACCATGATGCCGGGTGTTGGCCCTGTGTGCCTCGGTCGTATGCAGTGCTGATTGTGGCGCTCACCTGCACGGCGCCAAACACGCATACGACCATCATTGACACCAAGGCAGAAGCGACTCTCATCGCTGAAGACGACACGTCTCCATTCGTCCCTCCACTCACGCCTGTCGCGACACCACTGGAGGCGGGCTGCACGATGTTGGGGCGTGAGCGGAAGACGGCCTAACGGTGTGCGGGACCGTAGCCCAGCTTCATGGAGACGGTTGCGAATGGTCCTCGCCGATACCCCAGGAGCAACAGTGTCCCTAATTTGCTGGGAAGTGGCGGTGCGGTCCCCTACGGCACTGCGTAGGATCCTACGGTCTTGGCGTGCATCCGTGCGTCGCTGCGGTCCGGTCCCAGGTCGACGGGCACGTGCACCTTCCGCCGACCACTGGCGACAACATCGATGTACTGTGGAGACCTCACGCCCCACGTGTTGAGCAATTCGGCGGTACGTCCACCCGGCCTCCCGCATGCCCACTAAACGCCCTCGCTCAAAGTCCGTCAACTGCACATACGGTTCACGTCCACGCTGTCGCGGCATGCTACCAGTGTTAAAGACTGCGATGGAGCTCCGTGTGCCACGGCAAACTGGCTGACACTGACGGCGGCGGTGCACAAATGCTGCGCAGCTAGCGCCATTCGACGGCCAACACCGCGGTTCCTGGTGTGTCCGCTGTGCCGTGCGTGTGATCATTGCTTGTACAGCCCTCTCGCAGTGTCCGGAGCAAGTATGGTGGGTCTGACACACCGGTGTCAATGTGTTCTTTTTTCCATTTCCAGGAGTGTAAAATGGTGGAACATTGTTGTGTAATTCCTTCACACCTCGTAACAAGTGTTGAGAAGCATGTGATCTTGGTTAGGACGGATGGTCAATGAATAGATAAATATTGCCACATACAGAAAACAATACAGATAGACGAATGTCTTAAGAAATGTACATTGTATAGCATTCGTATGTCATAATAGAAGCAGCTTTTTAATTACGTATGTAACAAAGCAAAGTAACTGCTGTCGAACAAATAACTGCTTCAGCATAAAAATCCATACGATAATTGAGCCATATGAGCGTAGAACTTACAAAGATTACTCGATTTTCTAAGTAAAGCAAGATCAGAGGTAATAAAGTAAATTGCATACCAGCCCAAAATTAGGCTATTTTAAAAAGTTATTTTGTCTTTCAAAGCATAACAGCTATGGTTAATAAAATAATTGCGAAGGTCATGATTCAAGCTTAATAATGGAGTAACTACTAAAAGTGAGCTGCAGTAATGTCACGATTTTATGAAGCAGCGTGTTGCCAATAATCAATTTGAAAAAGTTAATAATAGTTTTCCAAATAATAAATTTTTGAAAAGAAAAACTCTTTCTGTTAATTTCTCAATTAATTACTTAAATTATGGAAGGAAAATAGAGCATAAAATGTGTTTTCTCCTCCCTTAGGTTTCTCAGAGATGTGGAGGCTTCATGAATGGCAAGCTACAAGCGGTATGGAGAAGGAAGCGAGAAGGATACCAACAACAGTGACTCCCCCCTTCGCCTTTTTGTAATAGATTGTCAAGAAGGACACCGACCATGGTGGCTTTCGACCCTCTACATCAAATGTTTTAGTGAAAGTGGTTCGTAAGGATACACACCACAGTATCTACGGTTATGATAAAATCAGTGAGTGCTGAAAGCTATAAAAGAACGAAATGTTTTTGTGTGGTTCTCTTTCAGATAACGACTGGAAATTCTAAATCACAAAATTAATTTTGCAATAATCGAAAATTGTTCTTCACATTTGTATGTTACATAGTGGATTTTTAAAGATCATGTACTATGTTCTTAATTTTGTGGGTGTAGTATTAAAGAAAATTTAGCTAAAATTAATTTAATTTAAAGCAGGTCAGCTATAGTAACATCACGTCTTGTTTACAATACTTAATGTGTTCAAAAATAAACTTCTTCATAAATATAAATAGAGGTTATGAGGAAAAACAAGCATTGTGTCATTGTCAGAGGTACAGAGGCGTGGGAGTGTGCGGGGGCTTACCCCAGTTCACTACCACCAGCGTCACGTCATCATAACGCTCCTGTGCTTAATATGCAAAGGACTGCACCATAATTTAAGAGTGAAATTAAAAATTAAAATAACTTTTACAAATCTCATCAGTGTATGCTTAAGTATATTGATGTTAACAATATCAAGTCTCAGAATCACCAAATGAATAATTATGTTAGGCAGAACATACGATTGTAAGTGAAATAAGTAACTGGCGCTGAATAATAAAACTAGAAAGATAAAAATTGGTCAAAATATGCCAAAATATGTCACAATTAAAAGTTACAGATCTTAACTTGATCAGAGCAATAGTTTGGTTAAAATCGGCGTCTTTACTAAAAACTGAAGCCGCCAAAGTTAACCTTTGGTGATCGGAAGTCAGGGCGACAGACCATTTTACTTCGAACTTCCCGTAGAGGTCGCCTCTGAACTGTTAATAGTGTTGTTTATGATAGAAATGTTAGTTACAATACTAAGACATATTTTGTACATGTGACCTTTTACAGATTATCATTCAGCGGAAATTCAAAACTTTTATTTATAGTCATAGTCCCTGATATCGCTGGGTGAGTAGCAGTAGGAACATTTTCTTTCAGTGAGCACAAAGAGTAATGTGGTCTTGCAGACTGGAAAATAGTGTTAGTATGTTCTCCATCGCGTTCTGGCTGACCGCAAAAATACTTTTCAGGCTCTTCTAGACGGCAAAGGTAGGTGTAAAGCATGCACAGACAATCTGAGAGTCTTTTCATAACGACATAAGTTTCAAGCGACCATTTGATTATTACCCCTGCTGCATAAGCTTCACCAGTCAAAACTAGTGAGTCAGGAGACAATGAATTCAACATAATTGACCTTCCAATAGCAATAAGAACAGAAAATAAAGATATGGGCGAGAAACTGAGACAGGAAAATACAGACATGAGGATAGAAAAAATAAAGATATGAGGAAGGAAGTTAAAGATATGGGATAGAAGATCAAACACGACAGTATAGATAAGAAAAAAGAAAATAATGCCGGGGAGGAAAATTAATGGAACGAGATTCGGGAGATGGAAGAAGAAACCACAGTAACGGGCAATTGGTAGTACAAATGAATAGGATTGTAGAGTAAGTATAGAACAAAGCACTGGCTGCTAAAAGCAAGGTAGTGGATACGATGGAAGAGTAAAAGACGAGGAACATTAAGCTGCGAAGCCATATTGTAGTTACAGAAGAAAAACGACCACTGGGAAGGTCAGCGGCAAAACTTGGGAGTCAAGACTGTGCCGCTTACTGATCAATTAAAGTTGAGTATAGAGGTAGGATTAGATGAAAGTATGCATACAGTACTAAACTAGTGCTAATATTTCTAAACTGAAAATTTAACATTATGTATGTATTTATTTCCCTATTTTATATAGATTTTTATTATTGCTCTGAATGCCATTATTAGGGCTAGACTGTCTTTAGAAAGATGCAAAAGTCGACCGTCTGACTGGATTACTGAATATGAAGTCTTTGATGACTGGTTCGATATCCAATTCATCCAAAACATCTCGGTAGGCATGAAGAACAGCCAAGTTGTTCAATCGCTTCTGTCCCATTGTTGATCGGAGATACGATTTCAGACGTCTAAGGGCGCTAAATGATCATTCTGCTGTTTCTGTCGTGATTGGAGCTACTTGGAGAAGCTTAATGCACTTCACTACTTCACATAACATTTCTCCAACTGCAGGCTGTTGTGTAATGTACTTTCTTACATCACACATGTTTTTTTTAAAAGACTAGTTGTTTTTATTAGCGATATGGGCTAACATATTCAAGTGTATGAGCAATATCTCAATGTCTAGGTCATTTTTTAAAAATTCAGTTGATTTTTCCAAATTTGTTTCACCTCTGTTTACTAAAAGCAAGCACTCTTGTTCAACTGCAATGACCTGTGTGAGTCCAATTGAAGCAAACCACTCAGTAATACAAGACTGCACCGTTTCGCAAACTTCAATGCAAATAGCTTTCTGGTATTCCTTTGGGGTTTTGAAAGTGTGCGGTGAGCTGGCTTCACCGTTTTCAAATTTCTTTGGTATACTTCGATTCCGAGGAAGCGAAGGATCATCAACTTGTGAAGGTTTTTCTTTTAAACGCAATTCCCAAAATTGTTCAAAACTATCACGCCTTCCATTCAATATACAAATCAAACCCTCACATATTTTTTCCAGATCAGCAACACTTAGATGAGGTCATTGAATTTTTCATTGACATCCTCTACTGGGTTCATTACATGGCAATAAAGAGGTAAAAAGAAATAAGTATTGAATTGTAACATTGACTCAAGGTAGCCTACACATTTGTAAGCTGCCTCTGTTTTGTCCTCTGCAGAAAATGTTTCAAAAAAGTCTAGAAGTTCTTCAAAGGTTTTCAATATTCTCAAGGTACTAGGAGCACGCATAGTCCGTCGAGTCGGGCAAAGGGGTCGTAGACCAGCTTGGTCGTTGGCACTCTCACAGCGTACGCTTCTGAAAAGTCCCATCCTTTTGTTGGATTCCCTTACGATGTTTATTAAGTCCTTGGCTAAAGCCATAATGTCCCTCATGGCGGAGACTGTCTACAACTGCCAAGTCTAAACTGTGAGCAGTGCAGTGCACATAACGTGCTTTTGGTTGTATATCCAAAACTAACTTTTTCAGCCCTTTGAAATTACCTCTCATATTCGAGGCACCATCATAACACTGTCCTCTTAAGTTATCCATTGACAAATCAAGACGAGCAAAAAGGTCTTTTAAAATACTAAACAGAGTTTGTGTTTCAGTGTTGGGGGTCTCGTATAAGCCAATAAAGTCTTTGTTGATGATTAAGGAATCATCGACAGTACGAATACAAAATGACACTTGTTCGTGAATGGAAGAATCACTTGTTTCGTCAACCATAGTAGAAAAATGTTCAGTCTTCTTGACTGAAGCCAATACAATTCTCAACACAGACTTTCCTAGTAGATCAATGACCTCGTTTTGAATATCGTGGGACGTCCATTTATACCCTGAACGCCCTAACCAATCTTTAAATTAAGGTATGTCATTCTTTCGGAGTTCCAACAACTGAAAAAATTTCGAGTTTACATCTTCGTGCCCTTTAATTACTATACTTTGTCGGCACAGAAATTGCACGGTAGTGAAAATTGTCTCAAGAGCTAAACAGCCTTTCTTCATATCGCCATCTAACTGTTCATTCAATTGGAAAGCCACACTTCGATTAGTGATAGAATTTAGTTTCAGAGCACCTTTATGCGTCAACGTATTTTCATGAAGACGGAATTTTTCCAAAGCCTTCTTCCAGTTAGAAAAAGCTACGGAAGTAAATGCATCTTCTTTTGAAGAAAATTGTAATAGATTTTTAGCATCTTCCTCTTCGCAGGTTTTGCAAAAACCTTTTTCGATGGATGCTTCATATTCTAGCCATGTTTATTTGATCATCCAAGGCTTCTGAAATGATCTTCCCTTACCGGATTGTCCAGGTATCGGCTGTGAACGGTTCTCGCAAGAAGACGACGAAGCAATTGACGACACAATAATTGTTGGAGGTTGACTCGCAGTATCATTAACTTCCAGCGCGCCTTTTTGGTAACAAATTTATCCATTACAAACTTAATTCACAATACACTAAGAGACTAAAGTAAACGAATAAAATATAGTCATATAAAATAGTCCACTGGACACTAAAGTCGGAACACTAAACACGTCTGCAGCATGCACTGAACGAAACTATCCACACTGAATGACTGCGACAGCAGGGTGGGCTTTATATAGCCGCGGCGTCGTAATGTCTCGAAGCGTCAAGGCGACGCGAGGCGGGGGTTCCAAGCACTTCTGCTCCAACGCTTTTGATGCCGCAGCCGCAGCGCTGGCCCGCCGGCGCCAGACTTTACCCGAAGGTTCGCTCACCGGGACAATTCTAAGTGTGCCCGCAGCACCGTAACGCTATTATGACAGTTAACCTGCTTACTACCGTAATAATTATTTGTTTTAACTCATTACTGAATGTGTTTTAAAAGGTAACTATCTTAAAACAAGGAAAATAAAAAATTTCTACATAATTTTGTGATTTTACAAAGCATAATATAACTAATAATTTTCTTAAATTATTGGGGGGGGGGGGGAGGGCTCCGCCCCCCAAACGAATTTATGAAGGGGCTCGGACCCCCTCAGGCCCCATAGAGTCGGCGCCAGTGATTTATTTATTTATTTATTGTTCCGTGGGACCAAATTAAGGTCATGGAACGAGTCAATACATGAAACTATAATACGATAGTAGAAACAGATAAAATGAAATATAAGAAACATATTCAGGCGACAATTCGTAAGTTTAAATAAAGAAAATCAACAATGTAACACTGGAATTTGCTTAATTTTTCAGCTCTTCCAGGAGCTCCTCGACAGAATAGAACGATTGAGCCATGAGGAAACTCTTCAGTTTAGACTTAAAAGCGTTTGGGCTACTGCTAAGATTTTTGAGTTCTTGTGGTAGCTTACTAAAAATGGATGCAGCAGAATAGTGCACTCCTTTCTGCACAAGAGTCAAGGAAGTGCATTCCACACGCAGATTTGATTTCTGCCTAGTATTAACTGAGTGAAAGCTGCTAACTCTTGGGAATAAGCTAATATTTCTAACAACAAACGACATTAAAGAAAATATATACTGTGAGGGCAATGTCAGAATTCCCAGACTATTGAATAGGTGTCGACAAGAGGTTCTCGAACTTACACCACATATAGCTCGAACAGCCCGTTTTTGAGCCAAAAATACCCTTTTTGAATCGGAAGAATAGAATACCATATGACATACGCGTATGAAAATATGCGAAGTAGACTACTTTTCGTGTTGAACTGTGACTTATTTCAGATACTGTTCTAATGGTAAATAAAGCGGCATTTAGTTTCTGAACAAGATCCTGAACATGGGCTTTCCACAACAGCTTACTATCTATCCGTACGCCTAGGAACTTGAACTGTTCCGTCTCGCTTATAACATGCCCATTCTGTCTGATTAAAATGTCAGTTCTTGTTGAATTGTGGGTTAGAAACTGTAAAAACTGAGTCTTACTGTGATTTAGCATCAAATTATTTTCCACAAGCCACGAACTTATTTCATGAACTACATTATTTGATAATGTTTCAGTATTACACACAAGATCCTTCACTTCCAAGCTGGTGTCATCAGCAAACAGAAATATTTTTGAATCACCTGTAATACTAGAAGGCATATCATTTATATAAATAAGAAACAGCAGTGGCCCCAGCACCGACCCTTGGGGGACTCCCCACTTAACAGTGCCCCATTGGGACTGAACATCACTACCACTCTCAATATTGCGGAGAATTACCTTCTGCTTTCTGTTCTTAAAGTAAAAGGCGAACCAATTGTAAGCTACTCCCCTTACTCCATAATGGTCCAAATTCTGCAGTAATATCTTGTGGTCAACACAGTCAAAAGCCTTCGTTAAATCAAAGAAAACACCTAGCGTTCGCAACCTTTTATTTAATCCGTCCAAAACCTCACAGAGAAAAGGGAATATAGCATTTTCAGTTGTTAAACCATTTCTAAAACCAAACTGTACATTTGACAGCGAATTATGTGAATTTAAATGCTCCAGTAACCTTGTATATACAACCTTCTCGATAACTTTACCAAACACCGATGGCATAGAAATAGGTCTATAATTGTCAACATTATCCCTGTCTCCCTTTTTATATAGTGGCTTCACTACCGAGTACTTTAATCAGTCAGGAAACCGACCACTTCTAAAGGAAAAGTTACAGATATGGCAAAGTACTGGGCTAACATACATAGAACAATACTTCAGTATTCTGCTAAATACCCCGTGATATCCATGAGAGTTCTTGGTCTTTAGTGATTTAATTATTAACTCAATCTCCCTCTTGTCAGTATCATGGAGGAGCATTTCAGGTAACAGTCTCGGAACACTTTTTTCTACGAGCGCTATATGATTCCCTGTTGGGACTAGGTTCCTATTTAGTTCACCTGCTATATTCAGAAAGTGATTATTAAATACGGTACATATATGCGACTTATCAGTAACACGGACATTCCCACTACGCACTGATTCTATATCCTCGACCTGTCTCTGCAGACCAGCCACTTCCTTTACGACTGACCATATGGTTTTAATTTTATCCTGAGACTTAGCTATTCTATCTGCATACCACATACTTTTTGCCTTCCTAATAACTTTTTTAAGCACCTTACAATACTGTTTGTAATGGGCTGCTGCATTTAGATTTTGACTGTTTCTAACGTTTTGATATAATTGCCACTTTGTTCTACAGGATATTCTTATCCCTCTAGTCAGCCACCCAGGCTGCCTGTTTGTGCTAGTACCCTGTTTTGAACCTACTAACGAAAAGCAACTTTCAAAGAACACGAGAAAAGTCTTGAGGAAAGCATTATATTTATCGTCTACTGTATCAGCACTATAAACATCTTGCCACTCTTGTTCCTTGATAAGGTTTACAAAGGTCTCTACAGCAACTGGATCAGCTTTCCTAAAAAGTTTATAAGTATATTTAACATGTGTTGCAGCACAAAAATCTTTTAAAGTTAAAACTTGTGCATCATGATCTGAAAGGCCATTCACTTTTTTGCTAACAGAATACTCTTCTAGTAATGAGGAACGAACAAAAATGTTGTCTATGGTTGTTCTACTGTTACCTTGCACTCTCGTTGGAAAGAATACAGTTTGCATAAGATTATATGAATTAAGGAGGTCTACCAGCATCCTTTTCCTTGCACAGTCACTTATACAATTAATATTGAAGTCACCACATATAATTAACTTTTTGTATTTCCTATAAAGTGAACCAAGAACCTCCTCTAGCTTCAGCAAAAATGTTGTGGATTCGGAGTCTGGGGATCTATAAATAACAACAGTTAGAAGTTTAACTCCACTAAATTTAACCACACCTGCACAACATTCAAACACCTTTTCAGTGCAGTACCTTAAAACATCAATTGACTCAAATGGGATACCGTTTTTCACATACATGGCTACTCCCACACACCGCAAAGAGCTCCTAGGAAAGCTGCCAGCCAAGCTGTATCCTGGTAAAGGAAGCCTCTGAATTATCTCCTTATTTAAGAAGTGTTCAGATATACCAATAATTTCATAGTCAACATCTATAAGCAGTTCACTAACTTTATCTCTAATACCTTGTATATTTTGATGAAATATACAAATTCCCTCATTATTCGGATAACTAAGCTTTGTCGAAAGTGGTTTCTTTGTTAGAGAGACTTCCCTTAAGCAAGAATACCTATCAGCTGACTTCAATCGAAAAAAGGTGCAGCTCTAACACCCACTAGTACAGGAATTTTCCCATGAGTGATCCCAACACCCCCACCTATGCTGTCACCTATAAGCTTCGCCAACCTCCCCTTTCCGTACCTGTTGAGGTGCTGACCATGTCTAGTGAAACCCATCCTGCTGATAGACTCCACCGACACCACTGAAACGTGACTCATGCCTTCTGTCATCAGTGCACCCCCAAGTCTCATGTTATTACGCTTGGCGGCTGTATTAAGATGAGGCCGATCGTGACCCTGAAACAGTTCCACGAAATGAACATTCGTGTTGCCAGTCTGAGTGGCTATCTTTTCCAGGTCACCATCTATGTCATACTCCCCATCCCTATCAATACTATTACTAGCCCCACCCACAATCACTACCTGATCCTCTTTAGTAAAATCCCTATAAACCCCCCTATGTTAACAGTCACCTGAGCCAATCCTGCATTAGGCTTCACAATGCTGGTGACCTGGTACTCACTCCCCAACACTTCCTGTAACTGCTGGCGTACGTCGAGCGGCCGAGCGGTTCTAGGCGCTACAGTCTGGAACCGCGCGACCGCTACGGTCGCAGGTTCGAATCCTGCCTCGGGCATGCATGTGTGTGATGTCCTTAGGTTAGTTAGGTTTAAGTAGTTCTAAGTTCTAGGGGACTGATGACCTCAGCAGTTAAGTCCTATAGTGCTCAGAGCCATTTGAGCTGGCCTACACCTCTAGCCACCGTAACTGCTAAGGTCTGCTGCATACTCCCTACATCTACAGCTACTAGAGATTCCTCTCCACTAGACTCTGACAGTTGGTCATATCTATTGCAAACACCAATAGTAAAACTATCTGAAAATCTCCTTCTCCTAGCAGATCTCTTGCCAACAGCCAGCTCCCATTCCCCAACCCCCTTCTCCCTCCTCATCCTATCTAGCTCCTCTTGTGCATTTTTCAGCTGTACCTGAAGGGCGCAGATCTTACGCTCCTGCTCCTCTATCAACTTACTCTTGCTACATAACCTGCAGTTCCAGGAGAGAATCTCACCAGAATGCCCACTGGCTTCCCCACTGCATTCCCCCCAGTGAAAATACTTACAACAAGTCTCACACCACAATCTACTACTCACGAACCTACGGCAAAGCTCACACTTCTCACTCATGGTAAAATTTTACAGTTATTGAAACAAGAAAACTACTTTATCTAAGTTCCGCTAGTACAATAAGAAGATGTTAAAAAACTGACTACAATAATCACAGACTTACTCTACAAGGAAAGTAACTACTATAATTAACAGTATTAATCAACAGCAAATGAGAATATAACAAAAGACTAACACAGAAAGAAAATCAAAAGTCTAATGACACAGTAACGAAACTGAAAACAGTTCCCAAAAATTTCTTCTAAAATTATTTCATCAGAAAACACCAAGAACACCGGTTGAAGATTACTAAAGTTCCTAAATAACCACTATACACAAACAATTAATTAGTACTCAGCTTTCGATGCGCCCCTACGGCTGCAACTGGTCAGCGCGGAATGTATACACAGGTAAGAGGTCAAGTTGCTCGATACGAAACACTCACAAATACCAGGTCACAACACAAGAAAGGCAGAGGTGAATGAAGAAACCACTAATAAGTCACTTATATGGTAAATATTATCACAAAAACCGTTAAAATATGTATCTGAAACCTAAAAATATATGAAAACTTAGAGAGCGATCTCACACGCAGTCACGCGCTTATGACGTCACACCAAAGACCATCAGGATTAAATTATTTCTGAATTGGTATAAATACGTTTAATTGTCAAGCTAAAGTAATTCCTGAATTGCTGTAAAATATAAGTTATAATAAGTACTAATTCATGGTCATGAATGTGATAGGATTAGTTGTTAGTTCATTGTGTGTCTTTCTCTATTTCTTGGAATCTTTCCTTCTATCTTTTTCACAAGCTTATAGCGTAAGAGTAAAAAATTTGAGATGTAGTAAGTGGAGTGGTGGAGTCGACACAGATCGTATTTAAGTATCGATCGACGTTTTTATGGTAAACTGATGATCCAGTGATGTCATGATATGAATGTGTGCTTCTGTTTGATTAAGCTTACAGCAGAAAGCAAATGGTGGATGATGGACGATGGTGTGATCACTGAGAGCGGAATACAAGGTGAATTTAAATGAGATCCATTGAATAATAATCTAGCAAGATATTCCACGGGCGAAGGAACAGGATTATGGAAGAGTGATGTAGAGAAGGTAATACAGCATCTGCATTCAGCTTTGCGAATTACTCAATGTAAATAAAAACAAAGTACGTATACTAAAATGTGATAGAGGTGCGTGACATTTTTTGCCCACAGAAGAAACGAGAACTTCGTGACAGAGAGAGAGCCTAGGTTGGAAGGTTGATAAAGACTTTTGCTACCCGAGGCTTTGGAAAATGCTTGTGCATTCGAATAAGTACGAGGGCAGTTCAATAAGTAATGCAACACATTTTTTTCTCGGCCAATTTTGGTTGAAAAAACCGGAAATTTCTTGTGGAATATTTTCAAACATTCCCGCTTCGTCTCGTATAGTTTCATTGACTTCCGACAGGTGGCAGCGCTGTACGGAGCTGTTAAAATGGCGTCTGTAACGGATGTGCATTGCAAACAACGGGCAGTGATCGAGTTTCTTTTGGCGGAAAACCAGGGCATCTCAGATATTCATAGGCGCTTGCAGAATGTCTACGGTGATCTGGCAGTGGACAAAAGCACGGTGAGTCGTTGGGCAAAGCGTGTGTCATCATCGCCGCAAGGTCAAGCAAGACTGTCTGATCTCCCTCGTGCGGGCCGGCCGTGCACAGCTGTGACTCCTGCAATGGCGGAGCGTGCGAACACACTCGTTCGAGATGATCGACGGATCACCATCAAACAACTCAGTGCTCAACTTGACATCTCTGTTGGTAGTGCTGTCACAATTGTTCATCAGTTGGGACATTCAAAGGTTTGTTCCCGCTGGGTCCCTCGTTGTCTAACCGAACACCATAAAGAGCAAAGGAGAACCATCTGTGCGGAATTGCTTGCTCGTCATGTGGCTGAGGGTGACAATTTCTTGTCAAAGATTGTTACAGGCGATGAAACATGGGTTCATCACTTCGAACCTGAAACAAAACGGCAATCAATGGAGTGGCGCCACACCCACTCCCCTACCAAGAAAAAGTTTAAAGCCATACCCTCAGCCGGTAAAGTCATGGTTACAGTCTTCTGGGACGCTGAAGGGGTTATTCTGTTCGATGTCCTTCCCCATTGTCAAACGATCAACTCTGAAGTGTATTGTGCTACTCTTCAGAAATTGAAGAAACGATTTCAGCGTGTTCGTAGGCACAAAAATCAGAACGAACTTCTCCTTCTTCATGACAACGCAAGACCTCACACATGTCTTCGCACCCGAGAGGAGCTCACAAAACTTCAGTGGACTGTTCTTCCTCATGCACCCTACAGCCCCGATCTCGCACCGTCGGATTTCCATATGTTTGGCCCAATGAAGGACGCAATCCGTGGGACGCACTACGCGGATGATGAAGAAGTTATTGATGCAGTACGACGTTGGCTCCGACATCGACCAGTGGAATGGTACCGTGCAGGCATACAGGCCCTCATTTCAAGGTGGCGTAAGGCCGTAGCATTGAGTGGAGATTACGTTGAAAAATAGTGTTGTGTAGCTAAAAGATTGGGGAATAACCTGGTGTATTTCAGTGCTGAATAAAACAACCCCTGTTTCAGAAAAAAAATGTGTTGCATTACTTATTGAACTGCCCTCGTATATTTGTATGTTAACATTAGTTAGTTATGTTTTCATGTGAGGATGAAGTGAGATTACTAGCATGTTAAAACCGCTTAGGGTTACTTGCGTAATGATTGTTAGTTGAGATAGATGTAAGGCATGGGTTACATGGCACAGTAACTAACCATGACACAATGGGGAGAATTAATATGGGACGTTCCGATTCTCAATTGAGAACATAAGTTTTAAGCAAATGATAAATTTTGTCGCCCCTTCAGCTGCAGTGTTCAGAATTCAATTAATAAATAAGACCACTATTTTATAACAAAAGATAGGTTGAGATTTTGGAACTGGCCAAGCCCCGAAATTCAATCCGCCTTACAATGAATATAGATCATTTTCAATTCATAATTTATCTTAACAGGCTTGGACCGAATTTGATCATTTTTTGCCATTACTTCCTCTGATTAGTTACTCAATCACGGAAATGATTGAAAGAAGATATTTAAGCACGTTATTAGATAATAAGAGACTCCATATACCAAGCCTGGTCGCAAAAGATTGTGCAGGATCACGTGGCGAAGTTGTGTTCGGGCGCTGGCTTCTGGCAGCCAAACACAACGGAAGGAAGATGCAGTGGAAGGCAGTGACGTCACAGCACGCAGCAGGCGAGCTGAGGGCTGAGTGCACTGCCAGATGTCGTGTGTCGCGGCCAAGGTCAGCAGGTTCCAGCTGCCGCAAGTCCTACAGTGGGGCGCTCAAGCAAAGGGGGTGGGGCAGGGCACAATGGAGCCGATCCTCGGGATAAGCTGGTGACCAGCAGGTGACTGACGCGGCCGAGGCAAATAACGCAGCCTGCGAGAGCTGTTGGGAGAGGTATGCTGCTAAACTACCACACATAACTCAGCTACATTCGGCAATCGTAAAAGAACGAGTCGGCTGGAACCTGACACCCTTCTTGGGAAACACAATATCTTGCAGCCAGTTTGCGCCACCAAGCATGCCTGTGCTAGTCAACCTCATCAATATAACCATTATTCTCGGGCAGAAAATTTCGTAATTGCTATTTGCCTGTTCTACTCAGGCGAGCATAATCATTACTGTCAAAGCACTGTTCAGGCGACCTTGGCGACCACTACCAATTGCATCTGTAGACACTATGGGGCACTGATAACTGCAGTTACGAATCACAAACCAGTGGTTCCGAAACTACGATGCTGGAGAAGGTTGGCCACGATCAGTCGAGCGTGGAGATGTAACTTCTTCCTGAACTCTCAAGGATGAGAAAGAGATCCACCTGTTGTCCTCTGCAATGCCTATCCCAATGTAGGACCACCCTTGCTGCACACGTCCACGAAACGGCTGCGTCGGACTATCCTGCATGCCCTTCCCCAGTCTGTGACCCCCTACAATAGTCAGGTGTCAGTGAACCAGTGCACGTTTGACTTTGAACGAATGTTTTCCTTTTTGTTAAAGTGGCAGATCAGCTCATTTTCGTTTGAGTGTTTGCGAAATTATTATTTTTCTTACTGTCCTGTTGTATTAAGTAAGCCGGCCGGGGTGGCCGAGCGGTTCTAGGCGCTACAGTCTGGAACCACGCGACCGCTACGGTCGCACGTTCGAATCCTGCCTCGGGCGTGGATGTGTGTGATGTCCTTAAGTTAGTTAGGTTTAAGTAGTTCTAAGTTCTAGGGGACTCATGACCTCAGAAATTAAGTCCTATAGTGCTCAGAGCCATTTGAACCATTTTTTTTTTTTTTTTGTATTGTGTAATGTACGGCTCACGTCTTGTACTGAGTGTGCCAAATTCAGCATGTTAGATCATAAGGACACTACAGAAACACGCCCTTAATTATGCCTATGTTGTTGTTTTACCTGACACAAACACTAACCACGTTTCCACAGACCATGCAGCTGTTAAGCATACGAACAGATAGTATGGGCTACATATATATTCACAGAATTATTTAAGTAATCCAGAAATATGTGTAGCCATGAGAAAGCTCTTTGATGATTTATTAATAATGTTCTATGTTTGACAAGCCTAAAATTATGTTGTTCAACTTTGGATTTATTTGGTTTGTTTCAGTCAATGTCACGATAAATTCAGTAACATCTGAGATTGCAAATGTATGAAGTTTCATTATAGATGCACTCAACGTCAATCCAAAAATTACACTTTATACTTTTACGCACTACACATTTCTGATCACAAATATCAGTTACTTTCAGTCACTTGATTTGGTCGTAAGAATGGGTTCAAATGGTTCAAATGGCTCTGAGCACTATGGGACTTAACATCTGAGGTCATCAGTGCCCTACACTTAGAACTACTTAAACCTAACTAACCTAAGGACATCACACACATCAATGTCCGAGGCAGGATCCGAACCTGCGACCGTAGCGGTCGCGCGGTTCCAGACTGTAGCGCCTAGAACCACTCGGCCAGCCCGGCCGGCGTAAGAATGGGCAAGGAGCCAATGTAAATGTCAAGCTGAGTAAGTTTTCGCTGTATCCTGTTAATTTAGTATGAACTCTGGCCTGTGTGTCGAAATTTGCTTTGTATTTGTTTGCCGAAACATCATTGGTAATGAAACGTACCCTTAGAAAAATTAGTGAATTACTGTGCTGGTAAACCACTTACGTTATTTGATTTTCCAACAGCTGAGCAATACTGAACGTATTCAGACATTTCTCTGTTTACTTATTCTGATCATCACTAAACTGACACACAATATTTTTAGCACAACGCAATCTGACTTTCAATAATCTCTACAAAAGAATGGCCCTGACTAACAATAACGTATATCTTTCATGAATTACTTACCTCACAAAAATTTTCGTTACTCGAACTACTGCAAATCAGCGAGCGCCAATACTGCCAGCTAAATAAAAGATTCTAACTACTGAAGGCACTAACTACTGATAGGCATACTTAGCAAGTGAAAGATTTTGATAGAGAACAAACAATGTATTTACCTTAATAGTGTTCAAAAGTCATAATATATATATATATATCAGTTCGTGACCTCCAGCCTTACAAATTTACTCTCTCTGATGGACACACGTCCAGATCATCCGCTCTCAAAACTCCGCCATCTCTCTCCCCACATCCACCACTGCTGGCGGCTCGCCTCCAACTGCGCAACGCTACGCGCTGTTAACAGCCAACTGCCCAACACTACAATGGCAAATTCCAACAATGCAAACCAGCTACAGACTGCACACAGCACAGTTAGTGATTTTCATATAGAGCGCTACATGGCGTTACCAACATAAAAACCTAAACAGTCTACTTACACTAAGATGGCATTATCTCAGAGGACGTGTCTTCTGTACATAATCCAGTGGTAAATATGGATGGGTGGTCTCCTTGGATTAGAATCTGATGGAGTAAGTGTGGTACTAATAATCAGTCAAAACACTAACGATGGGAGTGTCTCCTGAACCTATAGAAGCTTGACTGTCCTTCTGTCAGGCTGGAGGTTGAACAAGCTAGCTGATGTGTTGGGGACAAAATTTCCTTGTGGCTGCCCAACTACCTAGCTGAAGAGAGTCACACTCTGCACAAAATTTTAAAACAGAACGAAACGTGTTATGAAACACGGCAGCCAATACTGCATGCCGTTGTCATCAAAACTCATGTGTGATTTTGTTCAAATGGTTCAAATGGCTGTAAGCACTATGGGACTTAACATCTGAGGTCATCAGTCCCCTAGACTTAGAACTACTTAAACCTAACTAACCTAAGGGCATCACTCACATCCATGCCCGAGGCAGGATTCGAACCTGCGACCGTAGCAGCAACGTGGTTCCAAACTGAAGCGCCTAGAACTGCTCGGCCACAGCGGCCGGCTGTGATTTTGTAATTCAGAGACTGACAGTGGAGTACATCGGTATGAAAAAGTTTACAGATGAGGTGAAATCACGATAACTTGGATTACAGTGCAGTACATAACTGTCTTTCTTTTCTTTGTTAACACGGTGATGGGCTCACTGGGTTGTGAAAGTTTCTGGTGCGCATGCGAATAAACAGCGCGTTGGATTTGAAACAACGAACAACTTTTCGAGTGAGCCAGACGGGACCGACCGGCGGCAAGGACTGGCCACTCGTGCGTTGAATTCTTAGAACAGAGGCCGGAAAGCCCATCCCTTGGGGCGGCAAGCTATTATCCACATCTACGACGGCATGGAGTGTTGTACAGTCCGCGAGCAGTCAGAGGGAATCCTCGCGATTGGGTAGCAGTTCTCCTTTATTTATCAGTTGTCAGCTGGCACTATTTTGGCGGGAAGGAATTAGGAAGGTGCTTGTGAGCGCCCCGTGAGGATTATGCGTGGAGGCGTTGGCATTGCGCTTTGATCACGGAGATTTCCGTGTCGACCACTGGGTCAGAGTGGCCTAAGCTGGCGAGGCGTGCGCATTGCTGCCGCTGCGCGCTACGCTTACTCGGCCGTTGTGAGCTCGTGAAGAAATTCTGTGCTGTGGGCGCCGCGGGAAGCAAATTGTCGTGTGTAGTTTTCACAACACCAGCAGATTGTCGTGTTCTGCGCCCCACAGCGTGGGAAGGAAGTACGCACAGAGGAAACCATGTCGTGAAGTATTGCCGCAACACGGCGCGGTGCGTCAAGTGTTCCGGCGAGCACGACAGCCGCGCCTGCGACCGCGGCAGTTACGTTTTGCCGACTTGCGTCCGGTGTGGCGGCCCGCACGTCGCTATTTGGGGCGGCTGCCCGGCCTTCTGAAGCCGAAGTCGGCGAGGCGGCCGCGGCCGCACCGACGCAGCGGATGAAGAGAAGACGACGTAGGGAGCAGACCAGCCTGGCCCAGCTTAGGGACAGCGCAGAAGCAGCTCCATCTGTCAGGAGTGGGGACGACCGCCCGGAGGTGGGATGTCAGGATGCAGCTCGCGCCCCCGAGAAGAACTGTGGCCTCGACCTCGGCACCGCCGTGAAGGAGGCCACTGCAGCCCTCAAAGCCGTCATGGCGGTAGAGAGGGCTGCCTTCGCAGCCGCCGTTGCTGCAGAGAAGGAAGAGGACTTGAGGCAACTGCGTGCAGTCTTTGCCCAAGACCTCCGTGCAGCAGAAGCGGTTCCAACCCCTGCGAACACTCCTACGACCTCGCAGGACGTTCGCGTGCCAGCAGAACCCAGGTGAAAGGTGCAAAGAAGACAACCGCCGCCCCAGCGGTATCGGCGGCGACGCCGACCGCCGTGGGAGCGGCCGGCGGCCCCGCAAGGGACCGAGAAGACAAAAAGGTAGCCATCATTGCGCAAGCGCGAGCGAATGGCGTGCATTTCTCCGACGCTGATGCGGCGCAGCTCACCGAGCAAGCAGAACTGCTCGAGGCTCAGCTGCGGCAGAGCTGCAGCATGCAATATGTAATATCTCTTTATATTCGATGAATTATTCTGATACAATTCTACCCTTGAAAGACGTTTACTAATTTTCTATCTTCATACTCGCAGAATCCATGCGCAAAGTAGTTTCATACAATAGCAATGCTATGAGCGCATAATTAATCTTTGTAGTACTCTCTCTGGTGGTTGTTAGAAAAAAGCTTCCGAGATTATCTTCGCGCCGATTAGCCTGAGCTTTGTTTGAAGAAACGCAATTTGAATATTGAGATTTATGACAAAAGATAACTGATACGAAATTGTACGATTAAAAGGGAAATATAAATATATTGCTCATTCATACAAAAGGTGTGTTCAAAATGGTTCAAATGGCTCTGAGCAGTATGGGACTTAACATTTGAGGTCATCAGTCCCCTAGAACTTAGAACTACTTAAACCTAGCTAACCTAAGGACATCACACACACCCATGCCCGAGGCAGGATTCGAACCTTCGACCGTAGCGGTCGCGCGGTTCCAGACTGAAGCGCCTAGAACCGCTCAGCCACACGGGCCGGCCAAAAGGTGTGTATTTGACATTTGAGAATTAATGATATTCATCGATATATTACATAGTTGTTAATCAGAAGGGAACTTCCGAAAGACTGGATACGAACCTGCATTTAATAATCCAAGAGCTCCATTACTTCTTCGGAAGGTTAAACTTCATCAAAGCCAAATATCCGCTTGATCTGAGGTTTCCCGACTGATTATACAACGCTCCCAAAAATACGAGGCATTTTATTTGTACAGATTAGCAGACTGCCGCAAAGCACGAGCCTGCCGAGAAGAAGAATCATCACCTGATTTCATTCTAACAAGTAAAATTTCTGAATCATTTTGAGTGACTGAGTTATGATTGTGTTTCCTATTACGAATGATTGATTGCTCGAACGAATTGAGAACTACATAATTACATACACTCCTGGAAATTGAAATAAGAACACCGTGAATTCATTGTCCCAGGAAGGGGAAACTCTATTGACACATTCCTGGGGTCAGATACATCACATGATCACACTGACAGAACCACAGGCACATAGACAGAGGCAACAGAGCATGCACAATGTCGGCACTAGTACAGTGTATATCCACCTTTCGCAGCAATGCAGGCTGCTATTCTCCCATGGAGACGATCGTAGAGATGCTGGATGTAGTCCTGTGGAACGGCTTGCCATGCCATTTCCACCTGGCGCCTCAGTTGGACCAGCGTTCGTGCTGGACGTGCAGACCGCGTGAGACGACGCTTCATCCAGTCCCAGACATGCTCAATGGGGGACAGATCCGGAGATCTTGCTGGCCAGGGTAGTTGACTTACACCTTCTAGAGCACGTTGGGTGGCACGGGATACATGCGGACGTGCATTGTCCTGTTGGAACAGCAAGTTCCCTTGCCGGTCTAGGAATGGTAGAACGATGGGTTCGATGACGGTTTGGATGTACCGTGCACTATTCAGTGTCCCCTCGACGATCACCAGTGGTGTACGGCCAGTGTAGGAGATCGCTCCCCACACCATGATGCCGGGTGTTGGCCTTGTGTGCCTCGGTCGTATGCAGTCCTGATTGTGGCGCTCACCTGCACGGCGCCAAACACGCATACGACCATCATTGGCACCAAGGCAGAAGCGACTCTCATCGCTGAAGACGACACGTCTCCATTCGTCCCTCCATTCACGCCTGTCGCGACACCACTGGAGGCGGGCTGCACGATGTTGGGGCGTGAGCGGAAGACGGCCTAACGGTGTGCGGGACCGTAGCCCAGCTTCATGGAGACGGTTGCGAATGGTCCTCGCCGATACCCCAGGAGCAACAGTGTCCCTAATTTGCTGGGAAGTGGCGGTGCGGTCCCCTACGGCACTGCGTAGGATCCTACGGTCTTGGCGTGCATCCGTGCGTCGCTGCGGTCCGGTCCCAGGCCGACGGGCACGTGCACCTTCCGCCGACCACTGGCGACAACATCGATGTGCTGTGGAGACCTCACGCCCCACGTGTTGAGCAATTCGGCGGTACGTCCACCCTGCCTCCCGCATGCCCACTATACGCCCTCGCTCAAAGTCCGTCAACTGCACATACGGTTCACGTCCACGCTGTCGCGGCATGCTACCAGTGTTAAAGACTGCGATGGAGCTCCGTATGCCACAGCAAACTGGCTGACACTGACGGCGGCGGTGCACAAATGCTGCGCAGCTAGCGCCATTCGACGGCCAACACCGCGGTTCCTGGTGTGTCCGCTGTGCCGTGCGTGTGATCATTGCTTGTACAGCCCTCTCGCAGTGTCCGGAGCAAGTATGGTGGGTCTGACACACCGGTGTCAATGTGTTCTTTTTTCCATTTCCAGGAGTGTAGATAGGAGGAAAAATTACAGTGGCGACTGTGACAAGACTTCATCAATCATGCATAAAAATTTTCGATATTGGGCATCACTTAGAGGCTGATCCTCCCAAGTACTGCATGTGTAGTGGGCATCAGCCTGATGAAGCTGTGCCAAGTCACTGACGACACGGCACAGTAGAGGGCGTAAAGGCAACGCATGCATTGCCACTGCATCAGGCCCAGGAGAATCCACAGGAGCCCAACTGCAGCACCCGGACTGACCCAGCTATAACGAGCACGCAGTGACATAGGTAACGATGCACGATACCTCACACTAACATAACCTCACCTTGCATGCACTGTCGCAGCTAGCAAGCCGCTACTGCCCTTACTACCCGTCCTACTGTCACAGAGTTTTTTTTTCCCTTGGCGCTTGCCTTGGCATTTTTTTCCTCTGCCCTTACAACCGCTACCCTTCGATCGCTTTCGTCCACTTTCTATCTCCTGATGGACCATGTAAATGAGTAATCTTACCCAGACGCATGGATAACATCACAGCCCGCATCCTGTGACTCCTGATTCAAAAACTAACATGTTATACGGAGGTGACACTAGAACTTTTGCTTTGGTCACCACGTTGGTGTGGGCGTGGAGGGGCCCCATCCTTATTTAAAACGCGGAGATATCCAGAACGAATCCTTAGATGGCAGCTGTAGATGACAGATCGACTTGGCGTTGCATCGCGCAACATTTCCCTTTGCGACAGGGTGCTGACAACCTCGTCTTCACGTAGGGCCAGCACTTCTGCAGAGTACAGAGCGGTGCAACACATCCATACTCACGGCGAGTGTAATTCGCAGCACTGGTAGAGTACTTAAATTCGATCACACTTGTCCAGGACGATCACCTGTCATAAGTTCATAGCACGTGTATGAATGTGCGGATTTATAGGGATAGGCACCTATTTCCAGTCACTGTTTCAGTGAGAAATTTGCAGGGTTATATATAGTGCAATTATCGTTCTACTGTATTTGATTGAAAATTATCAAGTGGGCACGCAGTTAATTCATAGATGTACAAGTAACACTACTGTCCAGTTAAACTTACACTTGAGTTTGGGAACAGAATTCTCTCGACGTTCATAGCTTAATTTATGTGCCGTCTGAGAGTAAATCGATGCGTCTGAGAGTAAATTTGAGTTTTTAACTAATCAGTGTTTCTGTTTCGTACCTTCACTATGTCAAATTACGTGCAATCAGCCAGTGTTCAGGGAGATACTTTGAATTATAGTTAATCATACGCAAATAAAATATTGCAATCAGATAGCGACAGTCGCATTCAGAAATACGGATACTACCCACTTTAAATCCGAAGGCCGTAATTTCAAATCTGTACACAACTGAAATTTGAAGCGTAGATAGTGAGGGAGTGGCCTACGTGCAGTTAGTTTTGAGGGCTTGAGAATATAACCACCACCGAGGTTTTGTAAGTGCCAGATGAAATGCTGTGAATGGTGAGTGCTAATTTCACTTTTTATATTGGCTATATTACGACGTTGTCAAAGGTGTAAAAGTTTTGTTGCTATTACAGTTATTAAATCAGGGTTTCCCAAAATTTAAGATGAGTACTTTTCAAATGATATACGGGATGTGTCTGAAAAGTTCGGCTAACGGTCTCAGAAAACAAAGGAAAGAGTTACGCACAAAATACCTTTAATGGCCTGATTAGTTAAAAACTCAAATTTACTCTCAGACGCATCAATTTACGACACAAAGTAAGCTATGAACGTCGTGACGATTCTGTTTCCAAATCCAAGTGTAAGTTTAAGTGGACAGCTCTGTTATTTGTCCATTTACGAATTTACTACGTGCCCTCTTAACAGTTTTTACTCAAATACAGTAGACCGATAACTGCACTATATATAACCCTACAAATTTCTCACTCAAACAGTGACTAAAAGTAGGTGCCTATCCACAAAAGTAATTCCCACTAGCTGCAAGACACTTCTAACATTGGTTGAAAAGCTGTTGGAAACCGTCAGCAAACGCTTGTTGTGGAGTCGCTCGAAGCATTATGCTCATTAATTTTAGTTATTACAGGAGATGAGGGTTGGTGCTACCAGTGCGATCTGGAGGCTCAGACAGTCAACGTTCATTGTCTTCCCCGCCTCGCAAAAACAGTCGATAGATAAAATTCATTGTTAAGACGATGTTGATCGCCTTTTTCGACAGCAAGAACTTGATCCATCGTGAATTTCTAACATTGTTTTCTTTATTTGCAGGGAGCATTCACCGAACTTTTCAGACGCACTTTGCATATCTTTGAATTGCAACACCTTAGAAGTTAGGATAGCACTGGTGTAAATTTTTTTTACAGAACACTATATATTTATTATTGTTCTTTCTATTAAAATCCTGGATATCACTGATATGTTAAAATTGGGGACAACTGCAAGTTGTATTTGTAGGAGGGATCATACAGCAACTGCGGACATTGGCAGTGGAAGCACTCTTCGTATTGAACAACAACACAAAATATCTAAAGGGTATGTAAGCGTTATTCTCATATCCCCTCCCTCCAACACAGACGACGAAGAGAAAACATTATGAAAACCCTATTAAATAAAGAATAAATTCGCCCACACCAACACTTCGGCTCTGCACCTGTTACTGGCACACACTGAAGGCTGGGTCTGTTTTCAGGGCTATGGCTACTTTCGTCAGCAAAGCTATCTCTTATCACAGATGTCGTGTTATCGCTCTCCGATCTCCCGACTGGAAGCAACATTAATCTGTGAAACAAGAAACACAACATGTAATCTGTTGACATGCACAGGCTGCGAGCTCCCTCTAAACCACATTTATACTATTGTCGTTATCTTCTAGTCGATTTTCAACAGCTCAGACGCTTGCAATTCAGAATTCACGGAAGACTGAAATTTTTTGAGTGTTGATATTTTAACGAACAATTTTCATCACTCCTCTTGGATTTTAGATCAAATTTGGAGTCCTTTTTCAGGGTAGCCAACAGAAGACAATCCAGACTTAATCGTCTAACTTTCCACATACACAGGTTGGTTACAATTAAAGTTTCAGTTTCAAAATTCTCATAAAAAAATTGGCTCCCAGAATGACGTCAAATTTGAACGGAATAATATGGAAGAAGGGGGAAAGATTTTGGAAACAAAATTAAAGAAAAACTACGAGAATTATACCACTAGATGACGCTGAAAATGTCATAACGTAAATGGGTTCAGCTGCAAATGACAGATGAGTTGTAATGCGGCAGTTACAGTGCGAGTTGTACATTAAACCAATCATACTGTGCAATGTGTATGACTATACAAATCTGGCATTCAGCAGCTGTGGCACTGTTAGTTCGCTAAGGCCATTCAACATAGCAAGATTGTACCATATCGGATGGAAAAAATCAGTTTTTAGTTGTCCTGAGGCCAAAAACCGCATAAAAAGAAACAATGACATCGATATTTAAGAGTCGTGAGACTGGTGCAAGGCATGCTCAATGTGCTGTGCACCGTTTCCTGTCACAAGCTGTAATCGAGAAACAGCATTTTCCACAACAGATCAGAGGGCCCCAGAATGAATGCATTGCGGAATGCGTGCCACCATTCAACACTGAAGACGGCATCTTTCAAATAATCCCACAGCAATAATTCACACTTGTCTGGGTGGCCAGTGTCACACCCTAATGAACCCCAAAACCCAATTAGGAAAGACCATCATGATGTAAAGTAGGGAAAAGTTATCCTGAGAGGTTAACACGACATCTGTGATAAGAGATAGCTTTGCTGACGAAAGTAGCCGTAGCGCTGAAAACAGACCCAGCTTTCAGTGTGTGCCAGTAACAGGTGCAGAGCCGAAGTGTTGGTGTGGGCGAATTTATTCTTTATTTAATAGGGTTTTCATAATGTTTTCTCTTCGTCGTCTGTGTTGGAGGGAGGGGATATGAGAATAACGCTTACATACCCTTTAGATATTTTGTGTTGTTGTTGTCAAACATAACTTTTATGTGAAAGAGAGTTCTAAACGCAACGAAGAAATTCAATGCGTCTACAATACTCATTGACGGGAAAGGTAAGTCGCTTGTTAGCTACAGTACATCGATGTTGTCGCCAGTGGTTGGCGGAAGGTGCACGTGCCCGTCGACCTGGGACCGGACCGCAGCGACGCACGGATGCACGCCAAGACCGTAGGATCCTACGCAGTGCCGTAGGGGACCGCACCGCCACTTCCCAGCAAATTAGGGACACTGTTGCTCCTGGGGTATCGGCGAGGACCATTCGCAACCGTCTCCATGAAGCTGGGCTACGGTCCCGCACACCGTTAGGCCGTCTTCCGCTCACGCCCCAACATCGTGCAGCCCGCCTCCAGTGGTGTCGCGACAGGCGTGAATGGAGGGACGAATGGAGACGTGTCGTCTTCAGCGATGAGAGTCGCTTCTGCCTTGGCGCCAATGATGGTCGTATGCGTGTTTGGCGCCGTGCAGGTGAGCGCCACAATCAGGACTGCATACGACCGAGGCACACAGGGCCAACACCCGGCATCATGGTGTGGGGAGCGATCTCCTACACTGGCCGTACACCACTGGTGATCGTCGAGGGGACACTGAATAGTGCACGGTGCATCCAAACCGTCATCGAACCCATCGTTCTACCATTCCTAGACCGGCAAGGGAACTTGCTGTTCCAACAGGACAATGCACGTCCGAATGTATCCCGTGCCACCCAACGTGCTCTAGAAGGTGTAAGTCAACTACCCTGGCCAGCAAGATCTCCGGATCTGTCCCCCATTGAGCATGTTTGGGACTGGATGAAGCGTCGTCTCACGCGGTCTGCACGTCCAGCACGAACGCTGGTCCAACTGAGGCGCCAGGTGGAAATGGCATGGCAAGCCGTTCCACAGGACTACATCCAGCATCTCTACGATCGTCTCCATGGGAGAATAGCAGCCTGCATTGCTGCGAAAGGTGGATATACACTGTACTAGTGCCGACATTGTGCATGCTCTGTTGCCTGTGTCTATGTGCCTGTGGTTCTGTCAGTGTGATCATGTGATGTATCTGACCCCAGGAATGTGTCAATAAAGTTTCCCCTTCCTGGGACAATGAATTCACGGTGTTCTTATTTCAATTTCCAGGAGTGTATGAATATTTGGTAATTGCTCATCAAAAGTTAATGAATAGTGACTATTTAACTTGGAAGTAAATTCGCGGACTGTTAGTTGTGACAAGGAAGGTTTGGACATACATGATATTACGACGCAAGATAATTAAGACATTGTTAAAGACTATCTGTGGATCTCGCCTCATATAGAGCGAACAATTTTACTTAGCAACGAACAAACAACGACCAATAATATCTGCAATTTTAATTTTTTCCTCGCTTTTGGTGATGTGGACGATGCGCATGAGGGAAGATTCATCAATTACTGCACTAAAGTGTTAACCGGGCATATAATAGTTCAACTTCAAACCATAAGAGACAATCAGAGTGCGCAGTTCGCATTAATAAGGAAACTGTGCGGACTCGCAATCAAACTTTAATCATTACGCGAGGAATGATTTCTTAAGAGCTTTTTCAGATCTTGTCTCTCGTTAACCGACGGAGGCATCCATCAACGCGCATCGCATCTCGACTCTACCGACCGAGCTGTAGCAGTAACAGCTCCACGGTGTCGACAACACCAGCACGCGGCGGAGATGGGACGTCACATCATTCTGGCCCCCAGGCTGTAGGGAAATGTTGACTGAACATTCTAGGATTTTCAAAAAACTTTCACAGCAGCTGTTTCTTTGGCTGTTGAATCTGCAGAGGAGCGCAGTCTTGCATAAGAATGACCCTACCCGCACATCCATGCTGTTGAACCATTGGAATGACGCTGGTGTGCAAAAGACCCCCATAGCGTTTGCCAATGAGGTGCAAGTAACAGCCGGCCGCGGTGGTCTAGCGGTTCTGGCGCTGCAGTCCGGAACCGCGGGACTGCTGTGGTCGCAGGTTCGAATCCTGCCTCGGGCATGGGTGTGTGTGTTGTCCTTAGGTTAGTTAGGTTTAAGTAGTTCTAAGTTCTCGGGGACTTATGACCTAAGATGTTGAGTCCCATAGTGCTCAGAGCCATTTGAACCATTTTTTTGCAAGTAACAGGATCCACAGGACTCATCTTCTCGAAAAAATGTCCTACGGTAAACGAGTCTGTCGATCCACACCACACAATTATCTCTGCAGAAAGAAGTGGTACCGGTTGATGTGTGAGTGGATTTTCTGTTGCTCACATTCTGAAATCTGTGTATTGGTATGAAGATGTAAATGGGCTTTGTCTGTCCACAGAATGTTTCCTGACCATACGCTGTCCACTTCCATGCGATCAAGAAATTCTAGACAAAACGTTTGTCTTATTGGAAAGTCAGCATCAAACAACTGCTAACACGGATAATGTTCTATCGGTAGTAATTCAGGATGCTTCGTAGAATTTCATGCACCATGCTAACAGGCATGTCCAAAGTTCAGGAAATTCCCCATGCACTCAGATTTGCTCACCACTGGTCGACGCCTCCTGCAAAGCTGTGGGCGGATTTCCCTACAGATGTCGGATCAATTGTTTTCCGCCATGTGCCACACTACAACTCTAAAGAACCTGTCTTTTGGAATTTGGTAGCGATTTTCTTCAGATCCTTGGCAGACATCGGACCAACGCCCTTTTTCATGCGCTCGAGTGTCCGGAACTCTACTGGCATGCAGTTACTGTTCTTGTAGAAGAGCTTTACCAGCAGTGCGCGATCCTGCATTGAGTCTTTCATGCCAAGCGCCTCAGACGGAAACTGAGGAACAGCCATGTACCCGCTTGTCTTATTTTGCATATTCTGCCACTTACAGCTCCGTCTAGTGAGGAAAATTTCGTTTCTTTTCGTAACATTTCCCAGTTGTTCTATTACATTCCGTTCAAATTTGACGTAATCCTGAGCAGTGATTCATTTTTTACGGCGGTTTGAAACTGGAACTGTAATTATTACCACCCCGTGCACAAGAGAAACGAAATATTTATCTGTGGTCCACCATAAGCCATAATAAACTGGTGAACTAATAGTAAGATATAAAATTAGAAATCCATGGTAATGTTTATTAATTGTAATAGCTCTTCTATCGTTAAACAAAATGTTCAAGTCAGAGTAAAATTACACTACTGGGCCTTAAAATTGCTACACCAAGAAGAAATGCAGATAATAAACGGGCATACATTGGACAAATATATTATACTAGAACTGATACGTGATTACATTTTCACAAAATTTGGGTGCATAGATCCTGAGAAATCAGTACCTAGAACAACCACCTCTGGCCGTAATAACGGCATTGATACCCCTGGGCATTGAGTCAAACAGAGCTTGGATGACGTGTACAGGTACAGCTGCCCATGCAGCTTCAACACGATACCACAGTTCATCAAGAGTAGTGACTGGCGTATTGTGACGAGCCAGTTGCTCGGCCACCATTGACCAGACGTTTTCAATTGCTGAGAGATCTGGAGAATGTGCTGGCCAGGGCAGCAGTCGAACATTTTCTGTGTACAGAAAGGCCCGTACAGGACCTACAACATGCAATCGTGCATTATCCTGCTGAAATGTAGGGTTTCACAGGGATCGAATGAAGGATAGAGCGACGGGTCGTAACACATCTGAAATGTAACGTCCACTGTTCAAAGTGCCGTCAATGCGAACAAGAAGTGACCGAGACGTGTAACCAATGGCACCCCATACCACCACGCCGGGTGATGCCAGTATGGCGATGACGAATACACGCTTCCAATGTGCGTTCACCGCGATGTCGCCAAACACGGATGCGACCATCATGATGCTGTAAACAGAACCTGGATTCACCTGAAAAAATGACGTTTTACCATTCGTTCACCCAGTTTCGTCGTTGAGTACACCATCGCAGGCATTCCTGTCTGTTATGCAGCGTCAAGGGTACCGCAGCCATGGTCTCAGAACTGATAGTCCATGCTGCTGCAAACGTCGTCGAACTGTTCGTGCAGATCTTTGTTGTCTTGCAAACGTCCCCATCTGTTGACTCAGGCATCGAGACGTTGCTGCACGATCCGTTACAGCCATGTGGATAAGATGCCTGTCATCTCGACTGCTAGTGATACGAGGCCATTGGGATTCAGCACGGCGTCCCGTATTACCCTCCTGAACCCACCGATTCCATATTGTGCTAACACTCATTGGATCTCGACCAACGCGAGCAGCAGTGTTGCGATACGATAAACCGCAATCGCGATAGGCTACAATCCGACCTTTATCAAAGGCGGAAACGTGATGGTACGCATTTCTCCTCCTTACACGAGGCATCACAACAACGTTTCAGCACGCAATGCCGGTCAAGTGCTGTTTGTGTATGAGAAATCGGTTGGAAACTTTCCTCATGTCAGCACGTTGTAGGTGTCGCCACCGGCGCCAACGTTGTGTGAATGCTGTGAAAAGCTAATCATTTGCATATCACAGCATCTTCTTCCTGTCGGTTAAATTTCGCGTCTGTAGCAAGTCATCTTCCTGGTGTAGCAATTTTAATGGCCAGTAGTGTACATAGCATTTTGCAAGACTCTATTTGATAATCGAGCTTGGTTTTCCACTATGCTATGGCTAAAAGGTAACTGTGTCTGTGATATGAATCGAGTGCACCCTCTCGATATGCAGATCGCCCCCTCCCACTCAGTTATGATACGAAAAACTGAGCGTAAGGGAATTGGTTCAAATGGCTCTGAGCACTATGGGACTTAACATCTGTGGTCATCAGTCCCCTAGGACTTAGAACTACTTAAACCTAACTAACCTAAGGACATCACACACATCCACGCCCGAGGCAGGATTCGAACCTGCGACCGTACCGGTCACGCGGTTTCAGACTGAAGCGCCTAGAACCGCACGGCCACTTCGGCCGGAGCAAGGGAATTGATTGGGAAATTAATCAGTCACGGGAGTTGTCGTACCCAACATTAGTACTAATCGAAGTAATTCAGGGGTGTGACTAACCACCGAAATTAAAGACCGTTCCAGTTCGACCAAAATTTATTGATATAAAATTCAAGAGAAAAACCAAGACATGATTTGTACGAAATGCCAGCTTCCTCAAACTAAGAATTAAATGAAAAATTGGATCACAGAATCCGTACTATATTCTAGTAAAATATTTAAATCTTGACTGCAAAGTCTGCGTGAAGAAAAAACGAAGCGTCCCGTACTAACTTGCATTCCAGTGGAATAAATTAAACACAAGATTCGGACCTGGGCATGATGATTGCACTGATCACAGCGAGAAAAGGGAAGACACAAGAGGGAACCCAAGATACGTGAGTCACAAGCGAGATGTCGCGCATAATCTAATCAGTGGAAAAATGTTCCTATCTGAGTACAAAAAATCGTTCAAATGGCTCTGAGCACTATGGGACTTAAAATCTGAGGTCATCAGTCCCCTAGAACTTAGAATTACTTAAACCTAACTAACCTAAGGACAGTACACACGTCCATGCCCGAGACAGGATTCGAACCTGCGACCGTAGCGCTCTCGCGGTTCCAGACTGTAGTGCCTAGAACCGCTCGGCCACCCTGGTCGGCCTGAGTACAAAAAAGACGAATATGCTTATGTTTAAAAGACAGTGACTGACAAGTGGTGTACCAGCTGCATCATTCTGTCTCCCTCAGAGCCTTTAACAATTTTCCCAAAAATTTTGGTTATGAATATACACTCCTGGAAATTGAAATAAGAACACCGTGAATTCATTGTTCCAGGAAGGGGAAACTTTATTGACACATTCCTGGGGTCAGATACATCACATGATCACACTGACAGAACCACAGGCACATAGACACAGGCACCAGAGCATGCACAATGTCGGCACTAGTACAGTGTATATCCACCTTTCGCAGCAATGCAGGCTGCTATTCTCCCATGGAGACGATCGTAGAGATGCTGGATGTAGTCCTGTGGAACGGCTTGCCATGCCATTTCCACCTGGCGCCTCAGTTGGACCAGCGTTCGTGCTGGACGTGCAGACCGCGTGAGACGACGCTTCATCCAGTCCCAAACATGCTCAATGGGGGACAGATCCGGAGATCTTGCTGGCCAGGGTAGTTGACTTACACCTTCTAGAGCACGTTGGGTGGCACGGGATACATGCGGACGTGCATTGTCCTGTTGGAACAGCAAGTTCACTTGCCGGTCTAGGAATGGTAGAACGATGGGTTCGATGACGGTTTGGATGTACCGTGCACTATTCAGTGTCCCCTCGACGATCACCAGTGGTGTACGGCCAGTGTAGGAGATCGCTCCCCACACCATGATGCCGGGTGTTGGCCCTGTGTGCCTCGGTCGTATGCAGTCCTGATTGTGGCGCTCACCTGCACGGCGCCAAACACGCATACGACCATCATTGGCACCAAGGCAGAAGCGACTCTCATCGCTGAAGACGACACGTCTCCATTCGTCCCTCCATTCACGCCTGTCGCGACACCACTGGAGGCGGGCTGCACGATGTTGGGGCGTGAGCGGAAGACGGCCTAACGGTGTGCGGGACCGTAGCCCAGCTTTATGGAGACGGTTGCGAATGGTCTTCGCCGATACCCCAGGAGCAACAGTGTCCCTAATTTGCTGGGAAGTGGCGGTGCGGTCCCCTACGGCACTGCGTAGGATCCTACGGTCTTGGCGTGCATCCGTGCGTCGCTGCGGTCCGGTCCCAGGTCGACGGGCACGTGCACCTTCCGCCGACCACTGGCGACAACATCGATGTACTGTGGAGACCTCATGCCCCACGTGTTGAGCAATTCGGCGGTACGTCCACCCGGCCTCCCGCATGCCCACTATACGCCCTCGCTCAAAGTCCGTCAACTGCACATACGGTTCACGTCCACGCTGTCGCGGCATGCTACCAGTGTTAAAGACTGCGATGGAGCTCCGTATGCCACGGCAAACTGGCTGACATTGACGGCGGCGGTGCACAAATGCTGCGCAGCTAGCGCCATTCGACGGCCAACACCGCGGTTCCTGGTGTGTCCGCTGTGCCGTGCGTGTGATCATTGCTTGTACAGCCCTCTCGCAGTGTCCGGAGCAAGTATGGTGGGTCTGACACACCGGTGTCAATGTGTTCTTTTTTCCATTTCCAGGAGTGTATTCGCGCTCTTTTTAACATGGCACTCACTACTCATTCCCAGAAGTTCCCTAACTGTAACTCAACCAGTCCATCATAGTAAGTGCTTCATACGCATCCACCCCAACTAACCCATTATCACTCACTCATTCATCCCTACTCACTATCACTACCTATTTGTGTCTTTCTCTCACTGTCTCCTCTCTCACACCCACACTCTCCTTCGTTCCATCCTATTACCACTGTCTTCTCTCACTGTTCCCCTCTTCTCTCTCTTACTGCTTCACACTGCTGCTGTCTCTTCTCTTTGTCTCTATATCTCTGTTCCTCGTTGTTATCATACACTGTCATTATCACTGGCTCTCAGCCACTTCCGCTTTCCCCTCCTCCCAATTCATCTCCCGGTGGCGCTGTCTCCTTCACTCTTTTCCTAGCACTGCTCAGTCTACATCTACATCTACATCTACATCCATACTCCGCAAGCCACCTGACGGTGTGTGGCGGAGGGTACGTTGAGTACCTCTATCGGTTCTCCCTTCTATTCCAGTCTCGTATTGTTCGTGGAAAGAAGGATTGTCGGTATGCCTCTGTGTGGGCTCTAATCTCTCTGATTTTATCCTCATGGTCTCTTCACGAGAGATATGTAGGAGGGAGCAATATATTGCTTGACTCCTCGGTGAAGGTATGTTCTCGAAACTTCAACAAAAGCCCGTACCGAGCTACTGTGCGTCTCTCCTGCGGAGTCTTCCACTGGAGTTTATCTATCATCTCCGTAACGCTTTCGCGATTACTAAATGATCCTGTAACGAAGCGCGCTGCTCTCCGTTGGATCTTCTCTATCTCGTCTATCAACCCTATCTGGTACGGATCCCACACTGCTGAGCAGTATTCAAGCAGTGGGCGACTTCCTTTGTTTTCGGATTGCATTTCCTTAGGATTCTTCCAATGAATCTCAGTCTGGCATCTGCTTTACCGACGATCAACTTTATATGATCATTCCACTTTAAATCACTCCTAATGCGTACTCCCAGATAATTTATGGAATTAACTGCTTCCAGTTGCTGACCTGCTATATTGTAGCTAAATGATATGAGATCTTTCTTTCTATGTATTCGCAGCACATTACACTTGTCTACATTGAGATTCAATTGCAATTCACTGCACCATGCGTCAATTCGCTGCAGATCCTCCTGCATTTCAGTACAATTTTCCATTGTTACAACCTCTCGATATACCACAGCATCATCCGCAAAAAGCCCCAGTGAACTTCCGATGTCATCCACAAGGTCATTTATGAATATTGTGAATAGCAACGGTCCTACGACACTCCCATGCGGCACACCTGAAATCACTCTTACTTCGGAAGACTTCTCTCCATTGAGAATGACACGCTGCGTTCTGTTATCTAGGAACTCTTCAATCCAATCACACAATTGGTCTGATAGTCCATATGCTCTTACTTTGTTCATTAAACGACTGTGGGGAACAGTATCGAACGCCTTGCGGAAGTCAAGAAACATGGCATCTACCTGGGAACCCGTGTCTATGGCCCTCTGAGTCTCGTGGAGGAATAGTCCGAGCTGGGTTTCACACGATCGTCTTTTTCGAAACCCATATTGATTCCTACAGAGTAGATTTCTAGTTTCCAGATAAGTCATTATACTCGAACATAATAGGTGTTCCAAAATTCTACAACTGATCGACGTTAGAGATATAGGTCTATAGTTCTGCACATCTGTTCGACGTCCCTTCTTGAAAACGGGGATCACTGTCAGCTATGTCCCGCTGTCAATATGTCCCTCTCTTCCTCTCGCAGTGCCATTTTCTCTGTAGGCGGCTGAGCCAAGACACCTCTGCGTGAAGTCAGGATAGTTGTTGGAACCTGTGAAGAGTCAACGACGCCAGTAAAACATAAGAATTCAGTTATTAATTCAAAATGTTTACAAGTTGTCGTTCTTCTGCGGCAGCGTCAGCTATTGCTAAATCAGCTGCGCACTGGATTCTAGCTGACGTCCGTCGAGTCACCTCAGCGTTTGCACACCCAGGAAGTGATGTCAGCGACCCTGGCAGAGTTGCGGGTGCTGGCGAGCGGGTCGGCTGCTGCCCAGCGCGAAGTGCTTCTCGCTCCGGCTGCGGAGTGTGCTCGGTACCACTCTGAATTCTACGATGACCCTCCACGAGTACTACTTGATGTCGGTAGTCTTGTGTTCGGTTGGTCTCCTCCATACCCCTGGTAGGTTTCAGCACCGGAAGGCGCCAGAGTGTTGACCCCAAGAGGCCCTGTTACTGGCTTCCGCATTGAAGTTCGATGTTGGCAGCACTCGGCGACGTGATGTTGTCGGAAGACAATCAGTTTCTCTATCAGTAGATGGCAGGCTGCGAGCAGCATGACGTACATCCGGTGAAGGCCATCATCTTCAGTACATCTTCAGCGAGTTCATAGACTATGCTGGAGCATCTATGACATACGAGGGCTATCCACAAAGTACATTACGTTTTGGAATTAAAAATAAATAAAATATTGGAATTTTTTTTAATTATATACAGATGAAAGCCACACTTATATACTACTTTTCTACATAGTTGCCATTTAAATTAAGGCACTTATCGTAGCTATGGACGAGCTTGGAAATTCCTTCGTCGTAAAATTCGGCCGCCTGCGCCTTCAACCACGTGGTTACCTCTTCTTGAAGCTGTGCGTCGTCATCAAAACGCTGCATAGCCAACCACTTCTTCATTGCTGGGAATAAGTGGAAGTCGCTCGGTGCCACGTCGGGGCTGTACGGCGGATGAGGAAACAACTCCCACTTAAAAGATTCGAGAACTTCACGAGTAGCATTTGCCGTTTGGGCCCGGGCGTTGTCGTGAATCAGCAAGATCTTTGAGCCCAACTTTCCCCTGCGCTTGTTTTGTATTGCTCTTCTGAGGTTGTGCAGAGTTTGGCAATACCTTTGAGAGTTTATTGTAGTGCCTCTTTCCTGGAAATCCACAAAAATCACACCTTTTCTGTCCCAAAAGACAGTCGCCATCACCTTCCTTGCCGACATTGTCTGCATGCATTTCTTGGGTTTTTGGGGGGAATTTGTGTGCCCCCACTGCATTGACTGCAATTTTGTCTCGCAGTTCACATGCTTAACCCATGTTTCATCACCAGTAACGATGCGATCGAGTAATGAGTCGCCATCTTTCTCGTAAGCGTCCAAAAACGTTAACGCTGCAGCCATTCGCTGATTTTTGTGAATCTCTGTCAAGATTTTTCGTATCCATCTTGCACAAAACTTGTGGTAACCAAACTTTTCGGTAATGCTTTCGTGCAACAAACTTCGTGAAATTTGTGGAAAACTCATAGAGAGTTCCGTTATTGTGAAATTACGGTTTTCACGGACCGCGGCATCGACTTTTTCGACAACTTCGGCAGTCACTATGCTGGGTCTTCCACTTCGCTCTTCGCCGTGAACGTTAGTTCGGCCATTTTTAAATTTTATGACCCATTGACGAACTCCACCTTCAGTGATTATGTTGTCCCCATACACTTCACAAAGCTGCCGATAGATTTCTATCGGTGTACAGTTTTTTGCAGTCAGAAACCTTATTACAGCACGCAATTCACACTTCGCGGCATTTTCAATTAACGCTGACATTTCAAACTGTCACAGTAACTCACGGAGTATAGCACGAACTTCTCACTAGCACGGCAGGATGCCGACTGAGCGGCGGAATGCCATGACACCAAGATGGCCGCGCTAGCCTCGCCCCTAACGGACACAAACGAAAACGTAATGTACTTTGTGGACAGCCTTCGTAGATTCACTACAGCGCCGTAGTCAGGGAATCGAACGCTATTGCTGTGAACACCATCGATCCCAATTATCAACTCATGGCAAGATATGGAGAGCTGGAGTATTTAAAGGGAGTTAGCGTGACGCTATGACAAAGCTGGGTTCGTAATGACCGAATGTGTCCTCCTTATTCTGCTACGTTCACTTAACAGGCTGTTAGCTGCTGAGTCGGTCCCTCGCTTTATGAAATAGATACAGTTTCTTGCATCATGCCTTACGAGATAACAAACATACTTACCTCGCATCCTTTGGTTTTCCGTCCTGTTTCCTGTTGAATGCTTATTCCTTACTTGGCAGACATTGTCGTCAACCTGACCCACTCATGACATAATGCCTCGCTTCTGGCATGATCTGAATTTGCCGGAGGTGATGTGATTGAGTTTTAATAAATTTTTTTTTCTAATTTCTGCCCCTTAGTATTCTGTGCCATAACAGTACAGTGTTATCTATCGTGAACAGTACAGGCAGAGCACGTATTATTAGATGCGTGTCTGCTGCTATAAGAGCCATCCGAACATTTCGCCAGTTGGCATGATCTGAATTTGCCGGAGCCAATGTGATTGAGTTTTAATAATTTTTTTCCTAATTTCTGCCCCTTAGTATTCTGTGCCATAACAGTACAATGTTATCTATCGTAAACAGTACAGGCAGTGCAAGCATTATTAGATACGTGTCTGCTGCTCTAAGACATGCTATGTAACATATTGTGCATACATAGGAGAAGAAATCCAGTTCCATTCTTTTACACTATTTCTAGAAACAATAACTACCGCAAAGTATCAAGGTGTAAGCATCGAGAGGGACCTAAAGTGGAATGACTGCATAAAGCAAAAGCAAAATAAGATGCTGCACTGCGAGAAATTTTAAGGAAATGTAACACATCCACGAATGAAGTGGTTAACAAAACAATATTACTGATAAAATCGCATACGTGATTAGTTGTGACTGACCTGCGAAGTAGCCGCATCAATAGAGATGATGTTGTGGATAGTGCTGGAAGCTCCATTAGGCGGCTAGGATCGCATTAGGTTGGTATATCCCCTTTGAAAAAGTGTAATATAAAATGTCGGAAAAGAGACGACGTGAAATGTCATTGGTCAAATTTTAACGAACTAGGAAACCATTTTGCCACCACCGTCGTATATCTGCATATCGATGCTATGGATACGATAAAAGAGATTAGGGCATGGAAAAAGGCATATAGACTGTCACTTTTTTATTCGATCAGTGGATGGTTGCAATAGGAAAGGAAATCGATCATAATGTGTAGGAAGACCTACAGCCATTGGTGGAAACGGTAACGGCAATACAACACCTAGGAGTAACGATACAGTGACCTAAAGTACTGTGACCTAAAGTGGAATGAATACATTAAACAAAACCATATGCCGAGGGGGGGGGGGCATATTATGAAATGTATCCACAGAAGAAGCGCTTTACAAAACATTTATTCAACCGATACTTTTGCGAGACTTGCTCGTCAGTCTACGACCCTTACCTGGTTAGACTAATTGAAGAACAAATGCAAAATGAATGTTTAGTCGGCACGTCTCCTGCGGCATATGCTACAAGAGGAGCGATTCATTTTTTTTCCCACTGTGGTATTAGTCGACAAGAGGTGGTGGTTGAGACAGCTTTCTATCTAATGAAATGGTACCGTTGCATCGTGATCGGGTTCTGAGAGAATCACCTATAATGTTACACTATACGAAAGACTCAAAGTACATAGAATACTATATATAATGCATAGATGTAAAAACAACTTGAGAGTTACTTATGTGGATGTTCGAACGAATATCATGTCGACCTCTGTGAGTATCAGGCCATTTTTGCATATCGCCCAGAGATTCCGAACTACAAGTAGCGCTTTTCTCCGGAAAGAAGTATAAGTAATGGCTTTGTTTCCCAAATAACTACCACTACATGTATGTGCACTGCTCATGTTGGAGGAGATGTACGCTACTCTAGGCAAAATCCGACATAAAAGGCATTCAACTCTTGAATACCACATGAGAAATATGAAAACTGTAGTTATTGTACCCCTAAATCTCTTCATGTGCTCAAAGTAACTCTGCATTGTGTTATAACCTCATGAGAAGACATTGTTGTGGAAAGTAATTTCGGTCTGTGGGTGTTATACTAAGCAACGTACAATTAAAGGTACAGCAGCAAGCATTATTTGGTCATTATTCTGGAGAACTTTTAATTTGTCTTTCCTATAGTCTTGTCACTGTTATGGGACTGTCTTTTAGAATGGAGCTGCAAAAGATAAGTGTGTCGTGCGTACTGTAAGACCTTCGGTACACACACCATCAGATTATTTGACTTGTCGCTCTAACGAAGTAGGCGGGTGTCAGCAATATGTCTCGTTGTCTTATCGTGGCGTGTTTATCTTCTGCCCTTAGGTCAAACGATAGAAATGCCACTTGCACGCTTATAGTAGCAGACTGACGGTGACAAACTTTAATCAGAACTTGATTAATTCTCACACACATTTATTAAAATAATAACAACATAAAATTACTTAACTTGATTCTGGATGCTATTTACAATTGACAATCTGAAGTTCCTTTGGTCCTGGTACGTTAATATTATTCTCACATATCTCTGATACTTGACAAAGTGTCTATTCATTTATCTTCATGGCTGTGTACAGGAATATGATAATCTTATTAGGCGCAGACTGAAACTTGACTATAGACTGGTACAGACTAATGCAGACTAAGGCAGACTGATGCAGACTGAGTAATCGGAGGTCTGTACACTCGTTATAATACCTCGCGCGTTCAGGTATCACTCCGCGAGTGTGATCCGCTAGGAGAGAAGGTTCTACGTTAGCAGCAATCTCATTGGCTGCGTTACATATTAATACGCGGATCGGCGGAAGCAGAATTTGATCCGTCTCTAAGACAGGCGCCATCTCGTAGTGCGGAGACGGACGAGGGCTGCGCCTGCGCTGTTGTGCTTAGCGGGGCGCGCTCTAGTGGGAAAGTTGTGTACGCGCTGACTACGTGGAACTATGTACACAACAATATGCAAATTCACCATTTTCAAATTAGAAACGCACCATCGACCTGCATAAATCTACGAGTGACAGTTACTTGCAGCAGTATAAAAATGGATTTACATGCTATTGGTAAATAAGGAAATGTTCGGGAAGCAAACTGGACGACTCGGCCAGTGAACCGAACGCCAGGACAGTCGAGCGATCCGTTGCACTTCTTTGGAGAAGGCACCAAACTGAGCGCCAGTCACACAACGGCTAGGTATTGGCTGGGCTTTCTCTGACGCTCTGCGGGAGAGCTTCCTGTAGTGACCAATTATGAAAAATCTTCGTACATCCATATTTAAATTGGATGTTGGTGGGACATCAACTGGTATAATTTTTATTAAAAATGAAACTCCTTCAGCTGTACTTAAGATTTCATATTTATTTGGCTACTAGTTTCGACGTTGCGTCAACGCTATCTTCAGACCCTATATAACACACCATACACAAAACAAACAATGTGAGCATCAGTAGTCTGTGAGCTATTGTACAAAATAAATATATCATAAACATATTATATAAAGGACGAATTCATTAAAAGTAGTTACATTTCGTTCATTTTCATTAAGATGCAATTTACCTTGACATTAGCAATTCATATGGAACAAACAAGTACAAATGAGGTTATATATACACGATTATTTTCATTACAGATCAATACCAGACAGTTGAATAAAATGGGGGTATATATAAAGGTGACAAACCGTTACTCTTAGACATAATAATATAGTCGTAAAACAGTACTGAAATTGTGTTAAAAGCGAATAATAATACCCTAAACCCTTCTTTGTGTGCACAATTTAACTAACAGGAAGGAAAATATGTATTGCCAATCAGACATACGTAAGATATGACTCCATTGTTTACAAACAGTGAAAGGTGGGAAAGGTGGAAAGGAGTTACCTTAGCATAACGCTGTATCGTCATCACTATAAAGTAACAAAGTGAAATAGGTTACTTGAACAACCTCATTCATAACGATACGAAACACAAGTGAGGAGGAACTGGAAGAATGGTGTGGAACCCAGTTAATATACTAAAAGGTAGCCAATGTTGTAAAAAAAATACACTAGTCAATTGATGAATCTACTCATTCCAACAAGTGAAATGTAAGCTAACATGCCACCAAAATATACCAATCAATGTCGGTGCCTCATTTATTGCCACAACCCAGGTCTAAATTAATCTAATTCTAATAGGCCTGCATTAGTAAAAGGACGATCAAGTACATAACAGTGCTCCAAATAGAAGTGAACAGGGTGTTGTCAGTCAACACAGTTCGTCACATACGTAAAATACTTGTAATTCCTCTAATAACTAATTACTAAAGAAGAGTACACAGTAAGATATACAAAGTACAACTCTCGTATTGTTATACGTAATCTAGTCAAGGGTTGACATAAGTCAATAACAATCCCTGAAACGCCAAATCACTCACTTACTTGGACGACTAAAGTCTAACATTTATATCATCACTACACCATAAGTACTCACTCATTCCGCCTATCTTTATAAACCTATTCTTGTATAAAATTACTAGTTTAAGTACACTCCTGGAAATGGAAAAAAGAACACATTGACACCGGTGTGTCAGACCCACCATACTTGCTCCGGACACTGCGAGAGGGCTGTACAAGCAATGATCACACGCACGGCACAGCGGACACACCAGGAACCGCGGTGTTGGCCGTCGAATGGCGCTAGCTGCGCAGCATTTGTGCACCGCCGCCATCAGTGTCAGCCAGTTTTCCGTGGCATACGGAGCTCCATCGCAGTCTTTAACACTGGTAGCATGCCGCGACAGCGTGGACGTGAACCGTATGTGCAGTTGACGGACTTTGAGCGAGGGCGTATAGTGGGCATGCGGGAGGCCGGGTGGACGTACCGCCGAATTGCTCAACACGTGGGGCGTGAAGTCTCCACAGTACATCGATGTTGTCGCCAGTGGTCGGCAGAAGGTGCACGTGCCCGTCGACCTGGGACCGGACTGCAGCGACGCACGGATGCACGCCAAGACCGTAGGATCCTACGCAGTGCCGTAGGGAACCGCACCGCCACTTCCCAGCAAATTAGGGACACTGTTGCTCCTGGGGTATCGGCGAGGAGCATTCGCAACCGTCTCCATGAAGCTGGGATACGGTCCCGCACACCGTTAGGCCGTCTTCCGCTCATGCCCCAACATCGTGCAGCGCGCCTCCAGTGGTGTCGCGACAGGCGTGAATGGAGGGACGAATGGGTGTCGTCTTCAGCGATGAGAGTCGCTTCTGCCTTGGTGCCAATGATGGTCGTATGCGTGTTTGGCGCCGTGCAGGTGAGCGCCACAATCAGGACTGCATACGACCGAGGCACACAGGGCCAACACCCGGCATCATGGTGTGGGGAGCGATCTCCTACACTGGCCGTACACCACTGGTGATCGTCGAGGGGACACTGAATAGTGCACGGTACATCCAAACCGTCATCGAACCCATCGTTCTACCATTCCTAGACCGGCAAGGGAACTTGCTGTTCCAACAGGACAATGCACGTCCGCATGTATCCCGTGCCACCCAACGTGCTCTAGAAGGTGTAAGTCAACTACCCTGGCCAGCAAGATCTCCGGATCTGTCCCCCATTGAGCATGTTTGGGACTGGATGAAGCGTCGTCTCACGCGGTCTGCACGTCCAGCACGAACGCTGGTCCAACTGAGGCGCCAGGTGGAAATGGCATGGCAAGCCACAGGACTACATCCAGCATCTCTACGATCGTCTCCATGGGAGAATAGCAGCCCGCATTGCCGACATTGTGCATGCTCTGTTGCCTGTGTCTATGTGCCTGTGGTTCTGTCAGTGTGATCATGTGATGTATCTGACCCCAGGAATGTGTCAATAAAGTTTCCCCTTCCTGGGACAATGAATTCACGGTGTTCTTATTTCAATTTCCAGGAGTGTATATTGACTATCCACGAATTTACAAGAACGATTATGAGAGTGGGGGGTAACTATTCTGAGTAAAAGGTCCATCAAATGATTAACTGGATTATAGCACTGACTCGTATAAATGAAAGATGATAATGAGTCAAGTATAGATTGTGTCTAAGGGACGCTTGTTCTTTCATCGAAGTGACAACACAGTGGCCTCCGCAGTACATACAAGCGAGTACAGAAACATGAACTACTTGTCTTATAATCAATACTATACGGAAAAATCTTCACACCAGGGGAATCAATCCAAATACACGAGATTCGACACAGTCTAGAGCCAAAAATCCTTATTAATGATTAGTATAATGGTTACCAGACATCCGCTAACCGTTAACAAGAGGACATATCTCGCGATGATGCATTATGCGATCGAAGGAATAATGTCAGTCATATTACAACACTACATTTGTAAAGACCTAAGATATTATTTATCCACATTAACGAAACAATTCAAAGCAAGGGGTTAGTTACTGTTCATACTACGGACATTAATGTTTTATATGTCAAAGGCTACCAGAAGTAGTGGTTCTAATTGCAAAGACGGCTACTGATCAAAGAATTTGGAGTCCAATTACACAATCGTTACTACTGTGCAATAATTATGGAACAGAACACATCGGATTCATTATTTCATCACCAAACTACAACTACAGCCTCTTGCATTGTTTAACCATAGGTGGAATATAATCGTATTTTCTCAGGCGAGAATGTCGTTACTGTCGCTGCCAATAACATATTGCAAACATCTGACGATCCTTTAGTCACTACTAATATGGAATTATAACGCAAAATACAGATCTTTGTACGGACACAAAACGTTCCGGATCAAAGACGTTCATTATGAAAAATTGTCATGACGGTACCAATAATCAAGGTGTAATTGAACTTCATGTTAATGTCTACAGTGGAACAGGAGGCATAAAGAAAATGTCTATACTGAAGGTGAATGTCCCACTTTGCCTAACGTTACGTTCCTCCAGCACTACTAGCATAATCTTCTAAATGAACAGTGATAGGGGAACTAAATACTTTAATAAATACGTTAACTATACAAATTGGCGCGTAGTTTCCTATTCGTTATTGCATAAAAATCTACCATGTTACCTTATTTTATAATATATCAGGTACACGGTTATTCTGTTAAAACAATCCGGTAAAGTTCAGAAGCGACATACATAGGGGGAGCGGGTGCCTTATAAGCACGTCGTTTACATAACCATGTTCGTAGAAAACGTCAAACTCGTGACCTTCAAGCCTACAAGGAAGCTAAGTCATTCCGAAAGTGACGTGACAGTAACACACGGTATACGAATAGAGGAACGGTCGTATTTCGTTGTTGCTACTTATGGGACGTCTATGTAGGCAACATTTTACAAATAACTCACTTCGATGATATTATTTGTGTGTGGCTAAGTACTAGAAGTCCGCGGTGAGACCAGTACGTGCTCCACATGGATGGCGGGCAGTAACTAGTGTGAAGTTTAAACCAGTGGGTCAAAGGTAGCAAACAGATAACTCCATCGACTAAGATGCATTGCCAAAGGAGAAGCCAACTTATAGTGTCAAGAGTCGTTATTTTGAATGCAGAGGTGTGAATGTCGCATGAATACGATGTAAACTACTCCGAATCAAACTCCAAACTCTTCACCGTGATTATATTATTAAAGTAACTTTATCATTTGGCTGAAGAAAGTGAGAGACCTTTCATACGCACGAAAGTGCAGTTGATAAGTCATACATTACGCATCGAGTTTAATGAAAGAGGTGGACAGAGGTGATGTGGTAATAAAGTAAAAAAGTAAAAAACGTGAGCAAAAGTTCAAGACAGTATGGAATACTTCATCATACACTCCTGGAAATGGAAAAAAGAACACATTGACACCGGTGTGTCAGACCCACCATACTTGCTCCGGACACTGCGAGAGGGCTGTACAAGCAATGATCACACGCACGGCACAGCGGACACACCAGGAACCGCGGTGTTGGCCGTCGAATGGCGCTAGCTGCGCAGCATTTGTGCACCGCCGCCGTCAGTGTCAGCCAGTTTGCCGTGGCATACGGAGCTCCATCGCAGTCTTTAACACTGGTAGCATGCCGCGATAGCGTGGACGTGAACCGTATGTGCAGTTGACGGACTTTGAGCGAGGGCGTATAGTGGGCATGCGGGAGGCCGGGTGGACGTACCGCCGAATTGCTCAACACGTGGGGCGTGAGGTCTCCACAGTACATCGATGTTGTCGCCAGTGGTCGACGGAAGGTGCACGTGCCCGTCGACCTGGGACCGGACCGCAGCGACGCACGGATGCACGCCAAGACCGTAGGATCCTACGCAGTGCCGTAGGGGACCGCACCGCCACTTCCCAGCAAATTAGGGACACTGTTGCTCCTGGGGTATCGGCGAGGAGCATTCGCAACCGTCTCCATGAAGCTGGGCTACGGTCCCGCACACCGTTAGGCCGTCTTCCGCTCACGCCCCAACATCGTGCAGCCCGCCTCCAGTGGTGTCGCGACAGGCGTGAATGGAGGGACGAATGGAGACGTGTCGTCTTCAGCGATGAGAGTCGCATCTGCCTTGGTGCCAATGATGGTTGTATGCGTGTTTGGCGCCGTGCAGGTGAGCGCCACAATCAGGACTGCATACGACCGAGGCACACAGGGCCAACACCCGGCATCATGTTGTGGGGAGCGATCTCCTACACTGGCCGTACACCACTGGTGATCGTCGAGGGGACACTGAATAGTGCACGGTACATCCAAACCGTCATCGAACCCATCGTTCTACCATTCCTAGACCGGCAAGGGAACTTGCTGTTCCAAAAGGACAATGCACGTCCGCATGTACCCCGTGCCACCCAACGTGCTCTAGAAGGTGTAAGTCAACTACCCTGGCCAGCAAGATCTCCGGATCTGTCCCCCATTGAGCATGTTTGGGACTGGATGAAGCGTCGTCTCACGCGGTCTGCACGTCCAGCACGAACGCTGGTCCAACTGAGGCGCCAGGTGGAAATGGCATGGCAAGCCGTTCCAGAGGACTGCATCCAGCATCTCTACGATCGTCTCCATGGGAGAATAGCAGCCTGCATTGCTGCGAAAGGTGGATATACACTGTACTAGTGGCGACATTGTGCATGCTCTGTTGCCTGTGTCTATGTGCCTGTGGTTCTGTCAGTGTGATCATGTGATGTATCTGACCCCAGGAATGTGTCAATAAAGTTCCCCCTTCCTGGGACAATGAATTCACGGTGTTCTTATTTCAATTTCCAGGAGTGTATGTGTGATTGCAATGCATATAGGCTGTATATCAAAATAGTATTCAATCCACATGCAGAAAATACTATGGTGTCACATGTTTACACTTGAACAGTATAACAATCGTTCACAGACTTAATTGTCCACATATACAGACAGGTAACCCTATATATATAAATAAAAGCATCTAAAGGTGTAAGATTTCCTGGTTAAACAATATAAAACAATGACAGTCATACAGTTAAAATAGAATACTAACCATCGAGTATGACAAGGGTAAAATATGTGGGGTACGTGGGCTCTTAACTACATAAGAGATTCCGAAAATTATCGAAGAATGCCTTATTCTTTGATTCGACCTGATCATTTAGGAGGGTCAATGGTTCTTTCTGTGACGAAATATAAATTTCTAAATCTTCTAATAGGTCCATAATCCCCCCTTTGTCTACAAAATGCAGTATTTTAAAATTCTTATCAATACTCGTGACATGCTGGTTCTCGGTTAGTAGATGTTGTTTGGACGTTGAATGTTTTACAGTATGAAGTGTAGTGAGTTCTCGGTACCTTTCCTTAAAACTTCTTCCTGTCTGGTCAATGCAAATGCGTTCACAATCATCACAGATAATCATATAAATCTCACATTTCTGGAGTGGTTCAGAGTGCTCAACCGAGTGTGTAAGTAATCTAGACAGCATGTCTTTGTTTCTAAAACATATTTGAACGCCAAATTTGTTAAAGGTCCGTGCAATGTTATGGGATATTGAGCCGATAAGGTCCATACTGGCGAAAGATACATTTTTCCTTTTATTTATAACCTCTGAATGAATGCTGTCGACAATTTCGGGTCTGAAGCCATTATTGTAAGCTATACCTTTAAAGACACTTGAATAAAATAACTCTCGAACGTTACACATTCTTCCTGTTCCTCCTCACTTGTGTTTCGTATCGTTATGAATGAGGTTATTTAAGTAACCTATTTAAAAAAAATGGTTCAAATGGCTCTGAGCACTATGGGACTTAACATCTATGGTCATCAGTCCCCTAGAACTTAGAACTACTTAAACCTAACTAACGTAAGGACATCACACAACACCCAGTCATCACGAGGCAGAGAAAATCCCTGACCCCGACGGGAATCGAACCCGGGAACCGGGGCACCTATTTCACATTGCTACTTTTAAGTGATGACGATACAGTTTTATGCAAACGTAACTCCTTTCCACCTTTCCCACCTTTCACTATTTATAAACAATGGAATCATACCTTACATATATCTGATTGGCAATGCATATTTTCCTTCCTGTTAGTAAAATTGTGCACACAAAGAAGGATTTAGGGTACTATTATTCGCTTTTAACACAATTTCAGTACTGTTTTATGACTATATTATTATGTCTAAGAGTAACGGTTTGTCACCTTTATATACAGCCCCATTTTATTCAACAGTCTGGTATTGAGAATGAGATTTTCACTCTGCAGCGGAGTGTGCGCTGATATGAAACTTCCTGGCAGATTAAAACTGTGTGCCGGACCTAGACTCGAACTCGGGACCTTTGCCTTTCGCGGGCAAGTACTCAACCAACTGAGCTACCCAAGCAAGATTCACGCCCCCTCCTCACAGCTTTACTACTGCCAGTACCTCGCCTCCTACCTTCCAAACTTTACAGAAGCTCTCCTGCGAACCTTGCAGAACTAGCACTCCTGAAAGAAAGGATATTGCGAAGACGTGGCTTAGCCACAGCCTGGGGGTTGTTTCCAGAATGAGATTTTCACTCTGCAGCGGAGTGTGCGCTGATATGAAACTTCCTGGCAGATTAAAACTGTGTGCCGGACCGAGACTCGAACTCGGGAACTTCGCCTTTCGCGGGTAAGTGCTCTACCAACTGACCTACCCAAGCACGACTCACGCCCCGTCCTCACAGCTTTACTACTGCCAGTAGAGCACTTGCCCGCGAAAGGCAAAGGTCCCGAGTTCGAGGCTCGGCCCAGTACACAGTTTTAATCTGCCAGGAAGTGTCTGGTATTGATCTGTAATGGAAATAATCGTTTATATATAACCTCATTTGTACTTGTTTGTACAATATAAATTGGTAATGTCAAGGTAAACGGCATCTTAATGGTATATCAGTGTAATTTACCGCTGTCTTGTGTGTGACCTGCAGTGAGTTCAAATGGTTCAAATGGCTCTAAGCACTATGTGACTTAACATCTGTGGTCATCCGTCCCCTAGACTTAGAACTACTTAAACCTAACTAACCAAAGGACATCACACACATCCATGCCCGTGCAGGATTCGAACCTGCGACCGTAGCAGCAGCGTGGTACCGGACTTAAGCGCCGATAACCGCTCGGTCACAGCGGCCGGTCCTGCAGTGAGTCTTTTTTAATGTACATGTATGTCTGTATAAACGTTCCTACGTGCCATGTCTTTAATATTCTGCTGCTTTTACACATCCTCTGTCATCTCATGTGTTGGACTCACCATGGGCAGTTTTGTAGTGATGACATAGAATGTCACCTAATTTTTGGATTATAAATTATAGCGATTACTATATGAGTGTTGTATGGATCGAGACAGCCATGTTATCGCTGTGGATGGCTTTGATAAACATCCAGTAGCCATCTTTCGTCCTAAATTATCCTTATTAAGATAAGGCTAAATACACAGGTGGCAATTTTTAGGTCAAAAATTATGGCAATAAAGATAAGATATGATGCATCCCTTTCTGGAGAAACATCCACAGAAGAAATCAAGTAGTCACAAAATCTGACAAATTTACTGATAAATATTGTTCCAAAACTTCTCCAGGTCCTGTGAGTCTCAATGGAACAAAAACAAAATGAATGAAAGTTCTTCGCCAATGAAATAAGTTAGAATTTCAAGTTCACAAAAAAAATAATTAAGTTCCACAATGTTTGAAATAGTCAATCACTTTAAGGAACCAAATAAAGCAATATTCAAAACTTGAACCTGACCAGAAAAAAGCCTTGCTCAACTCGGTTTTAGTAAACAAATTTGCAGCCAACTTCAGTTTATTGAAAGAACAAACACTTCACGGAATCTTAGACTGGTACTACAATTACTAAGTATAAAGTGGCCAACAGTGACAAAAATTTGTAAGTCCGACAGGGATAGAAAAATTATAGTCTAACATTACCTTGTCAATTAGTAGGACAACAGTACAAATGATACCAAGTCCCAGCTGACACATCGCCGCACATCTAGAGTCCCAGAAATGTGGAGTTGGGTTGCTGTCCAGGATGGCGACTGAGCCCTCGGTGTGGCATAGGCGAAGGTCTTCCAGTTGCTGGCTGCGATGGTACTGCCATCTGGAGCTCAGCACCAGCCTAAATACCCGCCTTTTGGACGGATACCTGCACACCTAATTTCAGCAAGTGACATGGCGGATGCATGAAGAGCTGCAGTTTGTCAACGACCTTTGCTGTCGTCGTGTACACTACCTGTTTCCCTGCCAGAGTGCTGTTTATTCACTCTGCTGGCTTGGCCATTGAGTTCTGTGATTGCAGAGTCCCACATCATCTGAACTGTAGGTACTGAGCTTGCTGCAACCTGTGTGATGTACATGTTGCACGTGGTGTCGTTGGCACCTGCTATCTAGGGGGCACCATGGCATTCCTACAACCCCCGCCCCCCATGGGCACAGAAGGAGAGAGGTGGGGGCAGACGGCAGACATCAGAATCTTCAGCACAGTCCGAGTCCTCTGTCCCATGGAGGGACAGAGCCTGTCAGAGATCGACACCGATAGGGGTGTCGTACAGTATTTTCCAAGACCCCGCATCACTCTAATGCATGTCAGCTAGTGCAGATCCTGGAGAGATGGCGTCTATTGGGTTGCGTTTCTGGAAGAGAGAGTAGTGTAAGATTTCCTGAGGAAGACATGGAATCCCAACAGGGCGAACCCGGCTGATATGTTTTGTGCGCTGGGTGCCATCCTGCAACTCGACGTCTAGCATGACATGGGCAAAGGGGCATGTAACAGCAGCAGGGAGCTACTGCGATTGAGCTCCGGAGAAGGAGAATGTGCAAAAAGAATGTTGTAAGATAAAGCGATGGCCTTGATCCTGTGGAGTGCGTGAGTTTGTTATATGGGGCTGGAGAACGGAGAGTTGCGAACGGTGTGGTCACCCATGCAGTTTTAAAATGAGCCAAGAGCCATCCTGTAGTGTGGCTCAGTAAGAAGTGAAAAACAAAGTGAGGGCATTATCCACAGAATGGTGACTGCGAAGTTTCGCCACTTCTTTTTTGAATATTCTAAAAAGAATTTGGCAGCTATCTTGTTGGAGGCTGGATGAAACGCTGCTGTGTGGATGAGGGAGATATTGTTGACAGTACAAAACATAGAGAATTCGTAGGATGTAAAATGAGGTCCACTGGCCATGACTGTAGTCTCCAGAATGCCCACCTAGGCAACAATGTGCATCAGGACTTAGATGCTATGAGTAGAGGACGAGGAACCTATCTTGATGACGAAAAGGAAGCCAATCTAGCGTCAATGACCATGAGCCACAAGGTTTCCAAGAATGCAGCAGCAAAATCAAAGCGCATCTGAGATCATGGCGTGGAGGTAGTTAGCCAATGAAAATAATGTAATGCAGAGGCAGCCTGCTTGCTCTGGCATGTGGAGGAAGACGTCACCATATCTGTGATAGTGGAGTTTACCTCGCGAATAAAAATGGTTCAAATGGCTCTAAGCACTATGGGACTTAACATCTGAGGTCATCAGTCCCCTAGAACTTAGAAATACTTAAACCTAACTAACCTAAGGACATCACACACATCCATGCCCGAGGCAGGATTCGAACCTGCGACCGCAGCAGCCGCGTGGTTCCAGACTGAAGCGCCTAGAACCGCTCGGCCACCGCGGCCGGCACCTCGCGAATAGACATGTTGGCATGCCACCATCTCTGTAACAAGAAGAACTCCCGTGCATCCCCCATGGACTCGACACTGCAATGCATGAGGATGATGACGCACATCTTTCCGTTGTCAGCTTGAATGAGGATGATGCCCTGGAGGGTAGAGAGCTTCTGCCAGTGGGCTAGAGGTAGACGGGACAGTAGGTCAGCAACAGCATGATGCATATTGATTGATACTTAAATTCATATATGTAGCAGGACAGGAACAGCAATCAGCATTGCAGGTAGTGCGCCGTCTTGGTTGTGATGGGCTGAGAACTTGAACATCAGCAGCAGAGGTTTGTGGTCAGTCAGAAGGGTGAAGTTTCTGCCATAGATGAAGTAGTGGAAGGTTCTGAGGCTGAAGATGCACTTGTGAGTCCAAAGGGAAGGTGGTTGTACCTATACAAGCGGACGGAAGTATTGATGACTAACACTTCATGGGATGTGGCGTCAAGTGGAAGGTGAAGATATGCATTGCAGATGTCACTTTTTGCAAAACCTTCGCCTCCAGCAAGCTACACAACAGTGTCTTCCTTCTTTGAAATCGGGTACGATTCTATAACAGATTGAAAATTCACTGTTGTACTAAAATCACCACAAATCCAGAGGGCGCCATTAGGCTTTTCAACGACAATGATGGGGGCTACTCATAGACAGTTGGAGATAGACGTCTAAATCCCTTCATCTTGAAGTCACTGCGACTCAAGGCAGAGTTCGTCGTCAGCAGCAAACGGCACCGTATGAGCTTTGAAAAAATAGCTGTGGATATTAAGCCGGTCATTGTGGCCGTGCGGTTCTAGGCGCTTCAGTCTGGAACCGCGCGATCGCTATGGTCGCAGGTTCGAATCCTGCCTCGGGCATGGATGTGTGTGATGTCCTTAGGTTAGTTAGGTTTAAGTAGCGCTAAGTTCTAGGGGACTGATGACCTCAGATGTTAAGTCCCATAGTGCTCAGAGCCGTTTGAACCATTTGTGGATATTAAGGTGATGTGTAGATTGTAGTTGGTGGTCCTAACGGAGAGTGAAGAAAATACAGATGGAAACGTGGAAAAGGATTCAGAGGTGTATGAGTCGAGGTCCAAACCGCTGATGTCTGAGCCAGTATTGTGAATTTGCAACCCCAAGGCAGTGAAGAGATCGATACCAAGTAAATTAAAAGTACTGGGCATGGTGACCACAGGGATCTAGGTGGTGAGACCTGCTGGTCCGTATTGTATCTGGGCAGGGAAGGAGCCCATGACTGAGATGAGGTCCTTGCCGAAGCTGCTTAGGGGGGTGCGAAAACACTGGTGGGGAAGGAACCCTACTTTTTGATAAGTGAGCCAATCAATGACGATGGTGGAAGACCCAGTATCAATTTGTAACTCAACAGGGACCCCATATAGCACCACTGTAACTGACATCAACTTTATAGAAAATGGGAGGATCAGTTGCATGAACAACACATCAGGGCGACTGGAGTCCTCGACTGCAACACCAAAGTCCTGACAGTCAATGCACGTCGAATCGACCACCAGAGCAGATGCGGAACAGCAAACTTCTGCCTTGTCGTCCGATTTGTTACATGCTGAGCATCTCACCCATCTGTGCGAGCATAGTTGTGTTTAGTAGCTAATGAAGCACTGGCTGCATGACAGAAGTTGGCGAAAACAGCGGAGGCCTGGTTTCCTGTTGTTTAGACAGGGGAGGGCCACTACGAGACAGCCAGGATGCAAAAAAAGGGTTAGTTCCTGCTGTGCTACCAACGAAAGCTATGGCTTTCGAAGGTACGGATAATAGGGAGACATGCCTCCAGGAACGTAATTTTGAGCTTCAACAAATTGTGGCACAAAGCTTCATCGGAAGAGTTGACCAGCACCTTGTCTATCATGAGGGAGGAGGTGACAGATGGTTTGCACTGACTAATGGCACAATGGAATCGACACTCCTGAGAGGCACAGTCCGTTCCCTATAGGATTCAGAAGACAACTTGTGACAGTAGGAAAACTTGTGCTGGGCTGCCGCCACATGCACTTGAATGTGGAAAACACTTGCTTTCAGCGTGGTGTGAGGGAGCATGGGGCTTAGGTTTTGGGTGCTACTGTTGGATCAGCTGGTAGAATGACAGTCTCCCATTGGTAAGGAAGAATGTGTGTTGCTGCATGTTACCTCTTATGTAGTGGATGAGGAAGGGTTGTTCCATCCGGCCCAATGTTACAGGACCATATTTCCATCTTGTGATCAAACTGTTGAAATAGTTGAGGCGTTGGTCAGGTGTTGTGCACAGAAAAGTCAGTCTGTGTAAGGTGGTCAGCAAATTCTGGCGCTGACTAGCGGAATGCCATCAGCTGCTTAAAGAGAAGTTCATTGGTGTGTTGCGTCCTCTGAAAGAGAATGAACATTGGATGTGTTAAGTTCACTTACTCTGCATCTGTTGCCATGACTGAAAGTGTCCATACAGAAAAAGAACTACCTGAAACAAGTTATGTGTAAAATGTCCGTTATCTGTTCGTCACTATCTGATATATTTCGTTGTAGGAAAACATCCACAAAACAAGGCAAGCAATCACAATCATACAGATTTATTGATAAACATTGTTCCAACACTTCTCCAGTTCCTGTGAGTCTGAACTGAACAAAAGTCTCCAAAAACAAAATGAATGGAAGTTCTTCGTGAATGGAGCTCCTTTAGAGTTCCAAGTTCACAGAATAAATAATTCAGTTCCACAATGCTTGAAATAGACAATCATTTTAAGTAACCAAATAAAGCAATGCTCAAAACTTTACTTGAACAGAAAAAAAGTTTTGCTCGGATCGGTTTTAGGAAACTAGTCTGCAACGAAATTCGTTTTATAGAAAGAGCTAACACTTCACGAAATCTTATACAGATACTTTACTTGCTGAAGTATCAAGAGCCCAACGGAAATGAAAATTTATGTCTGACGGGAGTAGAAAACTTTAAGTCTGACCACGCGGCTCCTCCCGTCGGAGGTTCGAGTCCTCCCTTGGGCATGGGTGTGTGTGTTGTCCTTAGCGTAAATTAGTTTAAGTTAGCTTAAGTAGTGCGTAAGACTAGGGACCGATGACCTCAGCAGTTTGGTTTGGTCCCATAAGACCTTATCATAATTTCCAAATTTTTGTAAGTCTGACGCTATCTTGTCAGTAGACCAACAGTACAAATTATCGTGCTATATAGCGCTGTAGCTGAGGCTTTGGTGGAGCATGTGGAGGTCATGTGCTGGCCTAAACATCCACCTTGTGTGTGTTCGGAACGTGACACAGTAAATGCATGAAAAGACTTCTATCATCACCATTTATGCCGTCTGCTGGCCTGGCCAGAGTACTTTTAATGCCATCAACTGCGCTCGCTGCTGAGTTCTGGGGATGCGAAATGCCATGTCACCTGAACTGTAGCTTGCTGCAACTGGATGATATACATGTCACATGTGATATCGTCAGTGCCTGCTGTCTAGTGCGCTGTGGCAAGGTAACATAAATATAGAGTCAGAAGTGTTATGATAAAGGGTTATAAATTATACTCATGAAGATAATTGGCTGTGCCAGCAATTATGAAAAAATCCCACTATTTATACAGCTCCTAATTGACCTAGAGATGTGGATGTGCTAGAAGGAGAAACGAGGTGACCTTGAAAGTGACAGGTGGTGTTTGTTTACATAAGGGTCATCAGTCATACCACCAGTAATGATATAGCCCCACTACCACTCTATTGCAGCCATATGATTACGTGCAGAGTTACAATTATAATTTTATATTCGTGTGGTTTCTGTGTTTCTAGATTGAAACTATTTACAGTCCTCATGAAGATTTAACCTCCAACCGGTATCTCAACTAATGTAGACATTGGTTGGTAAGAAATGTAACTCAAGTAAATATACATCTCTAACAGTTCACACCACAGTTTCACATTATAATACCGTTTACTCTTCTTTTCTGGAAATCTGTACGCACAGGATCTTTAATGGATAATACTACCATCTTATCCTCTTTCTGAGCTAAAAATCTCACTCGTTATCGATAGATTCTAACTCATTTTTTCAGACAAGCGAACGGTAGGTTGCAGTACACAAAAAGGGAGGAAAACATCATCGCCATGATCTGGATGCCAGCTGAAAATGTGTGTGTTATGTAGGGGTGTAGATATTTTTTTCTTCTTGGTGGGGGGGAGAGAGGGGGTAGTTCCTTTCATGAACAAGATGTTCACTCAGGTAAGTATCGCAAAATATCAGCAGTTGAACTATCATAAACTGTTTCAACGTTTAGAACTGAAACACAGGTTAGGTCTACTGAAAATTTTGTTCCTGTGGTAGCGAGTGGCGTTGCCATGTTGAGAGGTGTGCAACAACATTCAGGGAACATTTTTACTGACTACATAAAATCTTAACTTACAAATCAAAATCAAGAGACATCCCTCATAGTTAACCATACCATACAACAGACACCTTACAGTAACCTCAAAACACGGCCATGAAAAGAAAATTTAGAACAGAAACACTTATACACAAATCTATCAGATTCAGTTCTCACAGTTTCTAGTTGCGAATGAAACACCATAAAAATCTTAGATGTGTGCTGCCATTTACATTTGCCTTTTTAAAATAATTACATAACGTGTATTATTATTTCAAATCCAGTTAGGCCCTTCCAAAAATAAAACAAAAATCATCAAACAGCATAGGAACACAGAATGGTCAAAATACGGTCATCCTAAATACTTAATTCTCAGAAAATTAGGAAAAAGGGGGCTAGGTATTATCACAGATAGACTTAGGAAAAAAATATTGCCATTCAAATGGCAACATAAGCTCATGTGTAACTTTCATGATGTCAGTAATGAACAGAAAAGATTTGTACAAATAAGAACACAATCACCTTTGAACTTGTCAACAGCGAAATTTATAGGAGGTCGAGAACCGAGTACCCCTGACACCCAGAAAGGTCGCTGCAGCATCACTTTACCCATATTTGTATAGACGTTAAGTGCCCGTTGTACAGAGGCGGCACGTCATAAAGATGTATTGGCGAAAAAATGCTGATAAAAACTGTTGGGTGACCTCAGAACTCTTGTGATGACCCTAGAACCCTTCCCATGTTTTCACTACATCAGCTAAAACTGTATTTACGCCTTAGATTCGACGAATCCCCCTGAATAGACTTTATAGGAGTGGCCATTTCCAGAACGCAAAATACATGGACTCTCGGTGTTTTCTCAGGAACCACCAATGAACAGATGGGGCTTTTATGAGTAGCCTAGGGTCCTCCCTAGAACATACCTAACCCAAAAGAATTAACCGATTTTCTAATTTTGCCTGGGCTGTGGGAAGTGGGAACTGCTTAAAGGTATTCAGATGGTCGCTAGGTCAAGGGTTATCAGAAACACATGATCCCTTATCTCTGTTTTCAATACAGCCGGAGATATGACACCCTGAAATATCGCATTTTACCACACGTCTTTACGGAACATATTGTCATGCATGGACCTACACACTTTAGCTCCATTTCATACAAACTAAACCTAACCAAAACTGAACCAAGGTAATGTGCGAGCGACAAATCTTGTTGGTAAGTGCAACTTGTTCAAATGGTTCAAATGGCTCTGAGCACTTTGGGACTTTACTTCTGAGGTCATCAGTCCCCTAGAACTTAGAACTACTTAAACCTAACTAACCTAAGGACATCACACACACCCATGCCCGAGGCAGGATTCGAACTTGCGACCGTAGCGGTCTCGCGGTTCCAGACTGTAGCGCCTAGAACCGCTCGGCCACCCCGGCCGGCTGCAACTTGTCGGCATGTTTCCATGCTGATAGCTAGACAGGGGAGAGCTCACACAGAAAGCCGTGCCACCAGAATGGGCCCCAGAGAAGCCCCCTCAGTAGACGTTACTACATGTTAAAAAAAATGGCTCTGAGCACTATGGGACTTAACATCTTAGGTCATCAGTCCCCTAGAACTTAGAACTACTTAAATCTAACTAACCTAATGACATCACACACATCCATGCCCGAGGCAGTCTCGAACCTGCGACCGTAGCAGTCCCGCGGTTCCGGACTGCAGCGCCTAGAACCGCACGGCCACCGCGGCCGGCACTTCATGTTAGATGTCACAACATTGCCAAAAAAAAAAAAAAAAAAAAAAAAAAAAGTCTTCAGTGTAAGAGAAAGCTCGAGTTAATTTCCATATCTACTTACATTCGCCAAATTAATGTCCACCCCAATGGTGGATTTCAACATCTGAAATTCTACAAATTGGGCCTAAAAATTGATGTCGTACAATCATCCAGACCACCTTTATAAGTGCAGAAAACAACGTGTTAGTTAAGCAGGCAAACAGGCAGACCGAATGTAACAACTCATAACACATCTCAAAAGAAAATATTTCCGAGGCAGTGCAAAAGGTACATCGCTCGCTGAGATTAATACATGGAAAACCCTTTCTGATGTCACATTATTGAAAAAAAGTCTGCAAAGCACTGAGTTAATATCCGCATACATGGCCCGAAATTCCGCAATATGCACCCCAAAAGTTGACATTTCAGAATGTCCGCTTAAAAATGCCATGTCGTAAAACTACCCTAAGCAGGCTTACACCAGCAGAAAAACAAGTATTACCTAAGTAGGCAATAGACAGGCTGAATGCAACTGATGAGACTCACCCTCAAATAAATTATTTCGGAAACAGTGCAAAAAGTACGATATTCGTGTTGTCGGCCGAGGTTAATATACCCTCTAAGTACGTATATCCACATTTTTAAATACTTCTCAGCCATCAGTGTAGGACGAACATAGATAATGCATCGTTTTACTCACTAGAAACGTTATAAAAGAAGTTATTCATTGCTAATTATTGTTGTTATACAGATAAAACAGGCCTACGAAAGGATGTACAAATAACAACTGTTTGCAGTCAGGAGGCTACTTACAAGCTTTATAGACGGTATTTGTTCGATATTATTGCCCACAGTATCCTAAAAAATACGTCAATAGCGCTGTTCACATTGTTAAATACGTAAATACGTTAAGTGAGAATTCAATGTGTGCAGTTGCATTTCTGCAAACTATGGCTTGTAAAAACGAAAATCAGTAACCACTGCAAACACATGCATAACACAATTGTCTTATTAGGAAAGGATGGAAAGAATAAGTTGTTTTTTATTACCAAAATAGTTACTTAGACAACGGAACATGTAGCCTACAGCCCGTCAACACAGGATCAAAGACGATAACAGTGGTAGATGTGACATCTCAAAAGACAATGTCAGAGTCGACATCTCGGAAAAAACTATGTATCATAATATACTGCGAGACGGCTCAGACTTTGCAATCACAAATTAAATATTGCTGCATCTAAATTGTCTGTTTAACTTATTAAAATACATGTTTACTGCAATATAACCGAAATCGTCACGAAAATTCAATTTCGTGCGATTTGCAAACACCAAGTACCAACGTAATAGGCGTATGCCTAACACAAGACTTTGTATGACCACCCTGCATTGCAATTAAGGCTAAACAAATGACACAACACGGGTTAAAGTGATGCTAATCTCTATAACGTACAGATATGTAGATGTGGAAGTCATTATGTTCCAAACAAAATTTGTGGAGCCGACTGGAAATGACATTAGAGATTCTACCAAAAAATTGATACCACAACTGGAATATGTGCTTAACATCAAGCCCTTAACCACATCATTCGTGGTAGGACTTCCAGTAAGTGAAGCTTAAACAAAATGCACTTACACACTACAATCGTAGAAATGGAAGATTGGTCAGCTTTGAAAGAAGCCCTTTCGACGTCGTGGGCGTGACTTCATTCGCACCATTTCATCTACTAGACGTGAAACCTGTTTTCTTTGTACCCTCCTCCAGTGCTCCTATAGATTAGTACCAGCTATTATTCTTCCCTTGTTCGCGTCCATTACATTTCGTTAGGGCCTTAGTTACCAGTAGGACTGGCAATGTGCTTTGTGAATAATGTCCAAACATGGTTACTATTTGTATGTATCCACATGGTCCCACTACTTATGCCTTTCAACATCGAGTCTGGTAACCGCATGCTGTTTAGTACGTATCTCAATGCATTATTATTATTCTATTTATGGGGCTGTGGAAACATCACATCTGTTACCATTGGGGAAACAGTGTAATTTGAAACCAAACATTTCACAATTAGGGGTGTCAGGATGAATCATGCAGAACAATATCTATCTGAGGGGTAATGTGCATTAGAGGCAACAGTGCGCAGGACTGACTGTGTGTTTATGCTGTATGTGCTGTCCATCAGACAGGGATTAGTTGTGAGCGGAGTAACTCGCCCATGACAGACTCCAATGTACATGCGTACACGTATCGAATTATCTCATTGTAAACCTCCAAGCCAGTGTGGCAGACGTATGGCATACACGAACGATGAATATGTGGATATGCTTCTGGTACTTGGTGCATCTGATAACTGGGTTGTTGCCACTCGTGAATATGCTGCTAGATATACTCATCGACACCACCCAATGTGTTTCGTCATCTGGAGCTACGAATTTAGGAATCAGGTTCTCTCCTTCCACCATCACTTGACAGAGGTCGTCCACGGACCCGCCGTACTCCAGCTACGGAGGAAGCTATTCTGGAGGTCATACACCAAGAACCTCAGTGAAGTACACGTGGTGTAGCATGTCTCACAATGCACAGATGTCAATGTGCTGCACGAGCATCACATTCGCTTTGCTGTTAATTTCTGGACCGAAATATTTGGCGACAGGTATTTGGGCCCCTACATGTTGCCTCACCAGTTGACTGCACGAAGATATCACGCATTCCTCTCAAACTATCTACCTGATATGCTGGAAGATGTTCCACTACATGTTCGGCGGAGGATATGGTTCCAACATGATGGTGCACCTGCACACTCTGGAATTAATGTGTGACAGTATTTGGATAGAACATTTCCAGGGAAATGGCTCGGACATTGAGGTCCAGTTGTATGACACCGCGTTCCCCTGGCCTAAATACCCTGGATTTCTTCCTGTGGGAACACCTGAAGGAGCACGTGCACTCCACTCCACTGACGAATGTGGGAGAATTGGTAGCATATTTTCATTCACTCTTTTTAGTGTGGACATAGCTTAGCTGTATGATCTGGAGGGCTGCGCAGTGTTTGAATGTGCAGGGAGGTCGCTTTGAGCATCTGTTGTGCTGAGGACAACGTATTCTGTTGTGAAGGTCATGCGGTCATTAATATGGATATTATTATTGTCACTGGTTGCTAATGTGCGACATCTGAGCTTTCATATTACGTGTAGTATAAATGACAAGTAGACGTGTTATTGTACTGTGCTATCATCTTTAGCATCTCGAAATTGATACTATTGTTGTAGTTATTCTGTCTGTTTCAACCATCTGTTTCTTATTTGTCTAGCCATGTATTTGTTATGTTCCACGTTACAAAATATTGTAAATTTAGGACATATGCGAGCTACGAAACAGTGTATATTACAGTATGAAATGTCAGTATGAAATTAGCAAATAAAAGAATGCACCCCAACCTAGGATCGAACCCTCGACCTCCTGCATTCTAACCCAAAACTGTATCCCTCGCACCAACTGTACAGCACGATTAATATGTACTCACAGAGGTAGTTACCATATGTGTGGTTACAGTATTGCCAGGCTGCCACTCTTTAACATCCTTTTCCTGCCGGGTTTAATCGCCAGACGAAATTTTGTAGCAGACATTTTTTTATCGCTGGCATTTGAGGAGTCGTGCTGCGAATCCCAATTGCGCGAATTTTATATATATATATATATATATATATATATATATATATATATATATATATATATATATATATATATATATATATATATATATACTTCATAATGTTGGTGGGTAGAGTTATGAATTGCGCATGTGGCGCCTAGAAGCCAAAGGGTCCAAGAAAAAAAGCATTATTTCGAGATAATTGAAGTTAAAGTTCAAAAAAATTCCAGTAGGTGATGTTTGGAGTTAGGTAGTTTTGTTTACATTATCATACATCTCAAGGACATAGTTCATCATAAAAGCATATTAAAACATTATTTTGATTATACATAAACATATTTTTATATGCTGGAAGTTCACCATGTTTTGCACGCTGCACTTGTATCTCTTGTACAGCTGCACTTGGACCCCTTGCCTTGTGAATGTAGGTCAATGATGAAACTATTTTGAAAGTAGAAAAGCACTTATATTTATTTTTAAGTACTAAAATTCTGTATTACAAAAAAATAAAGATCAATCAAAAAATACACAATCTAAAAGGTGGACCAAAATACAAATTTTCATTTTCATTCATCCTCATCAGTTTCATAAACATTGTCCAGAGCTTCATCTTCTTCATCCCCGTCACTTAGATCTGGCTCTTTATCACGCTGACTTGCTGCTTGGGCTTGAAGCCGAGTGGCTACATTTTTTAGCTCCAAATAAAAGGGATGATGGATGGGTGGTACAAACTGGAGCAGCTCAATCAGGTCTTTCACTTTTTGTAACGGAATGGACCGTGTCTTGAAAGGAGGATATAAGACGAACATCAACAAAACCAAAACGAGAATAATGGAATGTAGTCGAATTAAATAGGGTGATGCTAGGGGAATTAGATTAGGAAATGAGACACTTAAAGCAGTAAATGAGTTTTGCTATTTGGGGAGCCAAATAACTGATGATGGTCGAAGTAGAGAGGATATAAAATGTAGACTGGCAATGGCAAGGAAAGCGTTTCTGAAGAAGAGATATTTGTTAACATCGAGTATAGATTTAAGTGTCAGGAAGTCGTTTTCGAAAGTATTTGTATGGAGTGTAGCCATGTATGGAAGTGAAACGTGGACGATCAATAGTTTAGATAAGAAGAGAATAGAAGCTTTCGAAATGTGGTGCTACAGAAGAACGCTGAAGATTAGATGGGTAGATCACATAACTAACGAGGAGGTATTGAACAGAATTGGGGAGAAGAGGAGTTTGTGACACAACTTGACTAGAAGAAGGGATCGGTTGGTAGGGCGTATTCTGATGCATCAAGGGATCACCAATTTAGTATTGGAGGGCAGCGTGGAGGGTAAAAATCGTAGAGGGAGACCAAGAGAGGAATACACTGAACAGATTCAAAAGGATGTAGGTTGCAGTAGGTACTGGCAGATGAAAAACCTTGCACAGGATAGAGTAGCATGGAGAGCTGCATCAAACCAGTCTCTGGACTGAAGACCACAACAACTTTTTGTGGTTTTAGTTTAGGCTTTGTTGTTGCTGGTTGTAGAGTTGTGAGCTTTGCAGGTAGTTTTACAGTTGTGTTTTGTTTCAGACTAAGTTGACTGCGTGGCTCTAGGTATCCTGCCGAATACTTGTAGTGTACGATGCCTGGCGTACTCTTCTTAAATTTAAGAATTTGCATTTTTCTGATGCCTTTTACGTTTTGGGTGAAAACATTCTTCAGGGCATCAATATCAACAAAGTCTTCATCTCTCATTTTAGTTACAATAAACTTCCGAATTGCTGATGCTACTAGGTTCGCCCAGTCGTCCGGAACGTTCATGTCTCTGTTGTCGTTTTTTTTTTTTCTTCTTGATCTCTATGTGCCCAAAGTCTCAGTCACATTCATTTTACGAGTGGCCAGGTACAAAGTAGTGCTGGGTGACTGACTGTCTCAGTGGGTGTGTTTCTTATTACGTACAACCAAAATTTTGACGTCAATTGGCTCTTGTTCTGGCCTCAATGTATTTGATGTAGCTACGGAGGGTCTTGATGTATTTTAGAAGGCAACTCATTATTTCCTGACACCCCCTGCTGGCTTGTCCCTCATGCCACATATACATGTTTCTGGTAGCATCTTTGAGATTGTGGACATTTATGTTACATGTCCACAGCTGTCGCATATAATACGCTTTGGAGTTTTTAACTGCAGGCGTTGGCATTATTCTTTGAAGGTCAAAAAAGGTCGATGCTGTATCTTTTGCCTTGTTTTTGGTGCTTTTTTCTTTTAATTCTTTTATAGCTTCAGCCTTTCTCAAGTGTGATTCTTTTTGTTTCATCGCCAACTTTTTTTCTTCTTCTGTGCCATGCAAAATTTTTATTTGGAACTTGTCGCAAGTGACACAGGTATTTTTCTGAGGCCTATTAAAACCCATATTAAACTTTGTGTTGAAAGTTTTTCGATAGAAGCTTTATAGTTCCGGCACGATTCCTCTTTCCTCTTATGACTCTTTGTACAGTTTGTACATAATTGTTATGTTTAATTCTGGATTAAGGAACTTTTTGTTGACAGCTTTTGCTCTGCTGTAGTGACTTGAGTACTTAGGGAAGCTTCTAATGTGTTCTTCAGTAACTGCCACTCTTTCTGCTGAAATTTTGTTTGCAGGTTCCGTTTGACGTCTTTTGTCTCACAGAGCTACACATGATGGGTTTTCTTTCCTTTTTGGAATAATATTTCTCACTCTTTTGTTTGATACATCAAGGGTTCTCAAAAAAAAAAAAAATCTTTGCGAACTCTGTAGCCATTAAGGTTGTATGTAACTGAGATGTCTTTTCTAACAACAGCTAATTCTTTTCGCCTTTTGATAGAATTCAGTTCTACACCACTGTGTATGTAGGCCGTTTGCAGTTCCCAATCAGCTAACTTCCAATATGCTTCAAATATGACTTGGCTTTGCTCTTGTGGAATATTTTCATTGCACTTTCAACGACACTTGTGGTTATACTCAAGGACCTACTTCGATGCATGATATTTCGATTTATGGTCACGATAAGCCTTGCCGGAGTTTCGTAAATTCTTGATTTGTTCTCGCTTCCAGAGTCCCGCTCTCCGAGCTCGTTTTCTTCCAGGTTGCGTCGGTGGTGGTATTGCACTATCTGGTAAATCCTCGATAATTCCCCCAACCACTTCAGCTTCTGATATTCCAGCTAAAAAGGAAAATTGAAGGATAGAAAAGGGAGTTACGTTTAGAGTAAGAAGCCTGGGTTAAGTTAGGCAAGGAGTTACATTAGGTTAGAGTAGGGCTATGAATAAACAAAAATACGCTGGTAAAGTACGTTTTCGTTATGGATTTTTCATATCAAAGGCATAAAAAATAAAATTAAACTCTCAATATCAGGCTACCACGTTCATCGCTTTCACTTGTAGTTTCATCATCACTTCTGGAAACAAAATTGGGATCCGCATCAATATCATGTCCGTCTCGAAATAAAGCAGCATATAAGAAATTCAGACTAGACTAAACGAAGAGTTTTTTTAATCAGCAAATAAAGAAATATCTAGGAAGGTTGCTAACCTGACTCAGACGAATCTTCACGCTGGTCACTCATATTGCAATGAACTTTTAACTTTTGATGTTTTAAACAATTCTCTTTCAGTTTAAAAAACAATGAATTGGTTCAAAACAATGAGAAATTATAGTTTTACTGTAAACGCCAAAATTCACTTTAAAAAAACTGTTAAGTTTGAATAATACACATAAAATTGACTAAAAACATGTGATACTAATGCTCATTATCTAACAACAACAAAACAATTTGCTCCTTTATTTTGGTGGTGCAGGAATCCAAGTGACAACTTGGACCCTTAGCGCTCCAAACGACTAACTACCATCAAGAGTTGGTTTAGGGGCACCTTGCTAAAAGACGATACTAATTTATTACATTTTTCTCTACATATGTAGACATTTTTCAATACAAGCTCATTTTTTTCTCCTCCATCAAAACCACATACTTTGTGTTAATATTTGTCAAATAATTTTCTTTTATGCAGCCTAAATGGGCTGCTGTGAAATCACCCATCTTATAGCTAACACACTGGCGATGTTGAATAATACCAGGCACAGTAGTACTGAACACATTCTTCACATCATCAATTAATGGATGTATCTGAACAGCAGCAAAACATATCGCCTCACATTGCACTTGGATGTTCGCAACATTTTGTTTTTTAATAATGTACAATAATTGTCATACAATTCAATAATTTAAGTGCAGTGCCACTGAAAACACTTACTACTGATGCGGTAAAATGCTCAAAGCTGAAGGAGACACTCATGTTGACATTGGCATTGCTTGGTCTGAACTCATTGGTTAATTGGCTCCCAACGTTCAATAAACTATCACACAAGTGATACCATTATATTTGCGCGAGTCGCACCATTTCTATGACATACCACATCCTCTATTTCAAACTCCACCTGCCATAACCCAATGACAGGAGAGATGTCAACACTGACACGCTGCGAACCACAGCCACTTGAATAAAACGTTCTAATGGACAACAACGCCGCATTAACAACTAGGAAACATGGTGGTTTTAAATGCATGCATATAGTCCTTCCCCTCCCACAACCCTTGCTCCCACAACTGTGACTCTTGATATCCATTGGTCTGCAACTGTCGAGGACTGGAATCACAGTGCACACTGCTGCATCACGTGCACCTGCAATGGAGAAATGACGACTCAACACAGCAATACCATGGCTGCTGTGACCTGCTGGTGCGACATGAGAGACAGTTCAGGTCCGCAAGGCTCTTCTTGGTATCAGCCAAGGTTGAGAGAGACTGAGAACCAACGACATGACATTGTGCCTGTTGGGACCTGTTCATGCAACCAGAGAACAGTTGGATCTCTCACTTATCAACAACTGCTGTGCCGCACCTGCTGGAGACAAGTTCACTTGTCAGATCCTGTATGCAGATCAGTTTATGTATTGCATGATTTGGAGTTTACCATATACAGAGAGGCTCAAAAGGGACACTAGAACCGAGTAGCAATCACTGTTGGCACTTTGGACGTCGTATTGATAAAGTCTACAAAATTATTTCTCCCATTCTTCAAAAGGAGCACAGATGACGTACATTAAATATTTACCTTAAGCCTGTAAGTGAGGAGGCGGAAAAATGAAGGAAATAAATCAAAAAATTATTTATTGAGGCATGTGTGATTTATAATACCAATATCACCAACAAGGTAGTCATTGTTCTCCATTAGTAATGACAAACCAAAGCATTTGTTGGTTGGTCTCTTCTTCCTCCCTGATAGCTACAGGGATGTTTAGCACAGTGGAGGAATACATGTTAATACTTTCCATTACCACAGATGCCTCCTCTTACACTCTAAACATCAAAGATGGCAGTGCTTCTGATGGCATGATCTTCCACTCGATCCTTCCAAATTAGCCTGCATTTGCAGTCAAATTGTAAACTCTTGGCTCAATTGCGCAATTCTGTCTGTGTGTGTGTGTGTGTGTGTGTGTGTGTGTGTGTCGGTTTCTCACAGGCCTGTCAGACGTCGGGCACTGAGCATCATGTGTCAGGTGTCAGGGGTTAGGCAACCAGCACACCTGATTGCATCTATGTACTGTTGTTGGGAGATAATAAGGTAACACTTCCTTCTGACATGCTGATACAACACATAATAACCAGTGCTGCAGTAAGATAGGTGTAAAGCCAGAGGAGAAGAAAGGCACACAATGTCACTCGCAGGTAGGCAGAACCACCTACAGGAAACGATCAAGTGATCTGCAGTTTTTAAGGCTTGAGACAGAGATTAAGAGATCCGTAACATATTTTTATACTATGATACCTATGTAGTTTGTGAGTTTCTCGACGAGTTTTAGAAAAGCAATGCATGTATTCTACGTATCACAATTCAAATGGCTCTGAGCACTATGGGACTTAACATCTGAGGTCATCAGTGCCCTAGAACGTAGAACTACTTAAACCTAATTAACCTAAGGACATCACACACATCCATGCCCGAGGCAGGATTCGAACCTGCGACCGTAGCGATCGCGTGGTTCCAGACTGTAGAGCCAAGAACCGCTCGGCCACCCCGGCCAGCAATTATCATAGTCTTATATATATTACATAGCAGCCAGGATGCATCTATTTGCATCTTTTGGTTTTAATGTTTAACAAAATTATTATGCTGATCAAAAATGTTATTACGGAGGTGCTTCGCGAACTGAAATGGAAATCTCTGGAGGGAAGACGACGCTCATTTCGCAAGGCACTACTGCGGAAATTTAAAAGAACCGGCATTTGAGGCTGACTGCAGACCGATTCTACTGCTGCCAGCGTACTGTACACTTCGTGTAAGGACCACGAAGATAATATGAGGGAAATTAGGACTCGTACGGGGGCTTTTAGACAATCGCTTTTGCCCCCACTCTGGTTTAAGTGGAAATGTTCAAATGTGTGTGAAATCTTATGGGACTTAACTGCTAAGGTCATCAGTCCCTAAACATACACACTACTTAACTTAAATTATCCTAAGGACAAACACACACACACATGCCCGAGGGAGAACTCCAACCTCCGCCGGGACCAGCTGCACAGTCCATGACTGCAGCGCCTTAGACCGCTCGGCTAATCCCGCGCAGCTATTATGCTGTGCTACTTGGTTTAGTGTGTGGTATCACTGACATTTCCCACACTTTTTCAACATTTAGGCATTCTTTCCATATTCGATACATAAATGAACAATTATTAATATGCTCTCACTGCTAACTAACCAGGTGTGATTTGCTCAGTTGAACATCAAGATATTAACCCTTTAATGCCTAAATACATTTCTTCATGGAAGAAAAACATCAAAAATAATGTCGCTCTAGGCACTGGCGCTCGAGAACAGCTCCAGTTACACTTATTACAGTGGCACTGGTATGATGCGAATTCGCAACGCCTGGCGCTAAGAGGTTAATGTCTATGAGTCAACTTTCTACCCAATTCTTGCAAAATAATCTTGAGTTAGTGATCATAATAGCAACGTAGTAGTAAATTTTGAAAATTTGTGTTAAGGACTGTGGGACCAAACTGCTGAGGTCATCGATTAAAAAAAATATTCAGGTGAACTGAATTCAGGTGTTCTGAAAAGTCGTTCAAATTTTCATTGCCCTGATGCCAAACAACAAAAGTAACATCTACATACCTGAAAACACACAGGTTTCCAGCTGCCGAAACCAAGGCACATTCCTTGAAGTCTTCCATAAGAAAACTGGCAATAATATGTGACAATGGGCTTCCCATTGTAACTCCATCTGTCTGCTCATAGTACTGGTCAGTGAATAAAAAGTACCCAGTGACAGTCTTACGATAATCGAGATTGAGTTGTGATAGGAAGCCGGTTGCCATCTGTTATTGCCAATTTGTTAATGGGAGACTTCGATGAATGTGCCTTGGAGACGGCAGCTTTGAAACCGGCGTGTATTTTTTTCATGTATGTAGATGATACTTCTGTTGTTTGGCCTCGATATCGATTAACTGTGCACCGGATGAGTCGTGATAATACACTACTGGCCATTAAAATTTCTACACAAAAAAAGAAATGCAGATGATAAACGGGTATTCATTGGACAAATATATTATACTAGAACTGACATGTGATTACATTTTCACGCAAGTTGGAAGTTGGGTGCATAGCTACTGAGAAATCAGTACCCAGAACAACCACCTCTGGCCGTAATAACGGACTTGATACGCCTGCGCATTGAGTCAAACAGAGCTTGGATGGCGTGTGCAGGTGCAGCTGCCCATGCAGATTCAACACGATTCCACAGTTCATCAAGAGTAGTGACTGGCGTATTGTGACGAGCCAATTGCTCGGCCACCATTGACCAGACGTTTCCAATTGGTGAGAAATCTGGAGCATGTGCTGCCCAGGGCAGCAGTCGAATATTTTCTGTATCCAGAAAGGCCAGTACAGGACCTGCAACATGCGGTCGTGCATTATCCTGCTGAAATGTAGGGTTTCGCAGGGATCGAATGAAGGGTAGAGCCACAGGTCGTAACACATCTGAAATGTGACGTCCACTGTTCAAAGTGCCGTCAATGCGAACAAGAGGTGACCGAGACGTGTAACCAATGGCACCCGATACCATCACGCCAGGTGATATGCCGGTATGGCTATGACGAATACACGCTTCCAATGTGCGTTCACCGAGATGTCGCCAAACAAGGATGCGACCATCATGATGCTGTAAACAGAACCTGGATTCATCCGAAAAAATGACGTTTTGGCATTCGTGCACCCAGGTTCGTCGTTGAGTACACCATCGGAGGCGCTCCTGTTTGTGATGCAGCGTCAAGAGTAATCGCAGCCATGGTCTCCGAGCTGATAGTCCATGCTGCTGCAAACGTCGTCGAACTGTTCGTGCAGATGTTTGTTGTCTTTCAAACGTCCCCACCTATTGACTCAGGGATCGAGACGTTGCTGCACGATCCGTTACAGCCATGCGGTAAGATGCCTGTCATCTCGACTGCTAGTGATACGAGGCCCTTGGGACCCAGCACGGCGTTCCGTATTACCCTCCTGAACCCACCGATCCCGCATTCTGCTAACAGTCTATGGATCTCGACCAACGCGAGCAGCAATGTCGCGATACGATAAACCGCAATCACGATAGGCTACAATCCGACATTTATCAAAGTCGGAAACGTATGGTACGCATTTCTCCTCCTTAACACGAGGCATCACAACAACGTTTCACCAGGCAACGCCGGTCAACTGTTGTTTGTGTGTTTGTGTATGAGAAATCGTTTGGAAACTTTCCTCATGTCAGCACGTTGTAGGTGTCACCACCGGCGCCAACCTTGTGTGAACGTTCTGAGAAGCTAATCATTTGCATATCACAGCATCTTCCTGTCGGTTAAATTTCGCGTCTGTAGCACGCCATCTTCGTGGTGTAGCAATTTTAATGGCCAGTATCAAGGTGGCATCGATGTCTAAAGACTTTTTGCCTTATGCCAAACAAGGTTGGTCGTGTTTTGCGCAAATATGATGTAAAGTGTCGTTTTCGACCACCATCTAAGACTGGGATCCTTTTAGGTTCCGTAAAGGATTACCTTGGTTTGTGTAAGATGAGTGTCTCCCGTATTCCTTGCAGTTGTGGCTCGTCGTATGCGCTCTGTCCTCAGGCCACAAGTGGCCAATTGGGACCATCCGACCGCCGTGTCATCCTCGCCGAGGATGCGGATAGGAGGGACTTGTGGTCAGCTCACCGCTTTCCCGGTCGTTATGATGGTTTTCTTTGACCGGAGCCGCTACTATTCAGTCGAGTAACTCCTCAATTGGCATCACGAGGCTGGGTGCTCCCCGAAAAATGGCAACAGCACGTGGCGGTCCGGATGGTCACCCATCCAAGTGCCGGCCACTCCCGACAACGCTTAACTTCGGTTACCTGATGGGAACCGGTGTATCCACTGCGGCAAGGCCGTGTGGCTCGTCATATGTTGGTCATCATAATAGGACTGTGGATGACCAGTATACTGGGTTTAAAAAAAATCCGCCACTGCAGAACAGTGTCTTGGCACCCGTGATCCTATGGCATACAGCAACAGAGATTTTGGTCCGCATTTCCAGTTATTGGGATAGTGTTACCAAGGAAGCAGTTTAAATTAAATTAGCAAGTGACCATATACATAGAGATGGTGGCTTTTGTTTAAATTCTGCATGGAATTCAGCTCTCTCCTTTCACAAAAAGAAAGAAAGACAGTGTTAATGCTATCTCACCTGTGATTTATTAATTTCACTATCGATAGCTTCTGACACTGGTCATCTTTGGTTTGTGATGGTGATAGTGTCTACAGTGCGCGCGCGCGCGCGCGTGTGTGTTTTTTTCTCCGAAAACCGAAGTTTTAAATGCCTTGCAAAGTGAAAATGACAGGGCGTGCTCCAGTCGAAATATCAGCGGCTGTCGCCGACGTCATCTGCCTCCATTCCTGTAAGTTATGTGAATAGCTCAATGTTTCGCTCTTAATTTCTTCTGCCGCAAAGAATTTGACATGTTAAAGCTTAGTCTAGTGAAATGCAGAGTTTGTGATAGCAAGGCCTCCATTATATCAAATGTCAAAATTCTTCCATATGTTTAATGTTTGATGCCCTTTCCGGATCATCTAAAATTATAGCAAATGTGCTTTCCAAGCTTTCAAAATTTCATACTTATATTTCAAAAATCTTGATACTAGCTTGGCAGCTGAACACATTTTCAGTCACAAAGGACTCTTTCTGGAAGAATGATGTACAGTCACTTTGCTCTAAATTGCATTCTCCTTACAGTTATACAGTAAGTGTCTCAAAATATTAAATTTTTACTGTATACTTGCGTGGTTAATTAGAGAAGTTTTAAATTTCGTATTTAGGAAATTGTTCACACAGGAGAATCGTACAGACATACTGTCGTTTGGCCATCGCACAGAGTCCCGTATGAACGGCACACAAAGAATCTTCCCCGGCACACAGAAACAGCTGATATAGTTCAAAACAAATAAGTCGCCAGGTCCGGGCAGAATTCCAACTCCGTTTTACAAACAGTACTCTACGGCACTGGTCCCTTGCTTAGCTTGCATTTATTGCTAATCTCTCACCCAGCGCAAAGCCCAAACGACTGGAAAAAAGCGCAGGTGACTCCTGTATGTGAGAAGGGTAAAAGAACGGACGCGCAAAATTACAGACCAATATCTTTTACATCTGTTTGCTACAGAATTCTAGAACATATTCTGAGTTCCGAGTATCACAAATTTCTTTGAGAGTGAAAGAGCTTACGTCCATGAATCAGTATGGTATTGAAAACATCGCTCATGCGAAACTCGGCTTGTCCTTTTTTCACATGATATACTGCGAAGTATGGATGAAGGGGAACAGGCAGTTCCAGTATTTCTAGATTTTCGAGAAGCATTTGACAGAGTGGCCCACTGCAGGCTGTTAACGAACGTTCCCAGAAAGAAGAGTGGCACGAAGAATTCCTAAATAATAGAACTCGACGGAAAGTGTTCATCAGAGACAAGGGCATCGTCAGCTGTGGCCCAGGGAAGTGTGACAGGTCATCTAATAGTTTCTATATGCATAAATTTTCTGGTAGATAGAGTGGACAGCAATCTGCAGTTGTTTGCTGATAATGCTGTGGTGTACAGGAAAGTGTCGAGGTTGAGTCACTATAGGGAGATATGAAATGAGTTAGACAAACTTTGTAGCTGGTGTAATGAATGGTACTAGCTCTAAATGTAGAAAAATGTAAGTTAATGCGGATGAGTAGGAAAAACAATCCGTAATATTGTATTATGGTAGGGAAGGCAAGTGGTTGACTTTAGTTGACTGGGAAAATTACAGGAAAGTGTGGTTCATCTGTAGAGGAGACAACATATAGGATGCTAGTGCTCGAGTGTCTGGGACCCGCACCACGTCGCATTTAACGGAGATAACGAAGCAATTCAGAGGCGGGGTTCTACATTTACTACCAGTAAGTTCAAACAACTTTCAGATGTTACATGGATGTTTCGGGATCTCAAGTGGGAATCCGAAGGTGACGTTGTTTTAGAGGAACACTTGAGAAAGTTTAGACAACCGGCATTTAAAGCTGACTGGAGGACGATTCTACTGCTGTAAACGTATCTTTTGCATAAAAACCACGAAGGTGATACCTGAAATTAGGACTCATACAGCGGCATTTGAAAGTAAATTTTCTCTCTCTGTATTAGCGAGTAGAAAAGGAAAGGAAATAACCAGTAGTAGTTGTAGTAGTAGTACAGTGGTTTGTTCAGTATGTAGACGCAGATGCAGGTTGAGTGGCTGTAGGAGTTAAAAGGACAAAACTGTGAGGTCGTCAGTCCCTTCATCGAATCTGTAAAGACCCAGGAATAATACTCAGAAGAAGGATACGAAAGTCAAATCCTGGGAAGCCCGATTGTAAACAAGATACGATAACACAGAGATAAAATCATGGCGATGTAAGAGGTGAGTGAGAGGGCTAAGCTGGACGAGCTGCTCTGTCCACGAGGCAGTTGGAGGTCCATGGAGCATGGTATGAGGTGGAAGACACACTTTCTGCATCCCAGCACCATCATGTCACCATCCGCTACCCCAAGAAAACGAGCAGCATAGACAATACGATAAAATTTTAAGAAAGATCAAACACTAAAAACGACAAACATAAAAGAGCAAGAATAATAAAAAGATGGGAAGGGTATGGGCCAGACGTGACCATCGAGCAAGAGCCATCATGGGACCCCTGGGCCAGAAAAGTCAGTAAGTCCAAAGAACCTGACCTTGCAGAGACGAGTAAAAACAGTTAATGGCATAGAGTTGACTGAACGTCCAGTTCTGGGACCACCATTTCTAAAATCGGCATCCCGCTAGCCACCTTGGCCAAGTGGTCGGCATGTTCATTCCCTAGGTTTCCACATGTCCAGGAGTCCAAACAAGGACGATTGGCTCTCTAGCTTAATGGAGGTCAGAAGGAAGATCCTGAATCGTCGTGACTAACGAGTGACGAGGGTAGCACTGGTCTATAGCCTGAAGGCTGTGCAGGGAGTCGCTGCAGATTAGAAGTATCTTGCCAGTGCACGAAAAAGCATGACTAAGGGCTTGTTTGATGGCTACCAATTCACCAGTGAAGAAACTGCGTCCATTTGGTCAGGAGCGACGTTTACTGCAACTTGAATATGCGTATGCAAACCAGTTCCTCCACCAATTGTTGCGCCATCAGTGTAGACCTTTCCCGAACCTCAGATTGCATGAAGGACAGCCAGGAACAGTTGGTTAAACACTGTGGATCAACTGAATCTTGCAGTCTGAAGTATAAATCAAGTTCGAGGTACACGCCATGACGATGTACGTGATTGCTCTATAACGAAAGGCAACAGTGGGGCAGTTTGAGTTCAGAGCAAAGACGTACTTGGACTGCAGTTGTGAGTCTAGTTCTGGGTCTCTGTTGTGGGAACTGGACCTCCCTGCTAGGAAAAACGGCATGATAGTTTGGATGCTTGGGGAAGCTGCTAACATGTATAGCATAATAAACTGAGTAGCTGTTGTTGGCACCTGATCTGTAGTGAAGGGACCCCAGCCTCCACCAGTAGGCTGTTCACAGGGCTAGTTCGAAAGGCTCCTGTTGGAAGTCTAACACCACAGTGGTGTATTGGGTCCAGTGACCGCAATGCTGAGGGCTATACCGAACCATGTGACATACTCCCATAATCAAGATGGGACAAGATCAGGGTTTTGTAAACCTGCAGAAGGGTAGTGCAGTCTGCATCCCCAGCTGGTGTTACTGAGACAGCAAAGTGTATTAAGGTGTAGCCAGCACCTTTGCTTAAGTTAGAGCAGATGGGGAAGCCACATCAGCCAGGCATTGAAGGCCAGTCCCCAGAAGCATTAAGTCAACACTACATTGAGCAACTGGTCATCGAGTAAAGTTTGGTTGTGAATGAACAGTAGGATGGTGACAGAAGAGCATGATGCGAGCCTTTCCAGTAGAAAACTAAGAGCCACAGGTGAGGGACCATAACTGTGCCTTTTGAATGGCACCATGCAGTTGCGTTCTGGAATACCCACACTAGAGGAGCAATAGTAAAAGCAAAAAATTGTCAATGTGCAAGGAGGGTGTTAATGAAGACACCACACTTGCTGCAAGACCATTGATGGCTACTGAAAAGAGGGGGCACTTAATGTAGGATCGTGTGGGACCCCACTCTCTTCGATTTGGAGGATACTGTGGGAAGTACTGTCAAGAACCTGGAGAGTATGATGTGACAAGTTCTGGACAAAATTCGAAGCAGGCCCTGGAGATCCCACTCATGTAATGTGCAAGGATGTGGCATCGTCATGTGATCTCATAAGCCTTTTGCAGGTCGTAAAAAGACAGCAATAACTTGATGATGTCAGTCGAAAGCCGTTTGGATGGCAGACAACAGGCAAACCAAATTATCAGCAGTGGAATACCCTTGGTGAAAACCACCCTGTGACAGAGTCAGAAGACGATGTATATTACATCGTAGATCAGTCTTAGCATAATTAGTTACAAGCGACAACATAGCTCACGAGATATTCACTTCTAAAAGCATACTACATCTCCACTGCAGGAACCTCGGTAGTCTCACAAGTCCGCACTCCGAAGTATTTCTATCTCTCGCAACCACGCGCAAACCGCTCCACTCTCAAAGTCCTTACGTCGACTCCACGTGCTAAGACTGACCTATAATGTAATGTACATCGTCTTCTGACTCTGTCACAGGGTGGTTTTCACCGAGGCTATTCCACTGCTGATAATTTGGTTTGCCTGTTGTCTGCCATCCAAACGGCTTTCGACTGACATTTTGAAAAATCTCTTATAGGGAAATGTACCACCACATGTGATAATTTGGAAGGAAACTGCAGATGTTTCCTTGGTTGTGTAACACACAAGGATTAATTACAGGAGATATTTAATGTTACAATGTACTGAAATGTGGGCAGAGGGAAAGCCACTGCCCTGTCTAACGAGGTGTACAAGACACTAGACCTCAACACCACAGCAGCATTCTCTAGTTATCTTAAGGTGTCTGCCTGAATGGAAGGTATCCTCCAAATATTGTCCTGAGCACTGGTCCATTACCAAACTACTCATTACTATACTTTCTTTCACTATCATTTAATGTTGTGAACTTGCCAATACACACAGTGAAACTGACTTGATCAGATATGCTGAATTTTTGCAGAGAATCAGGTTTTGACCAGGTCACCAGGAGCATCACACGAAGCACCTTTGCTACAACTTTAATCCCTCCCATTATGACAAATTTAGACATTCTAGCATTTTTAAAAATGTTATGGAACTTCATCCATACCTACTGAATTAGCACAATCAACTGGAATTAGGATTTTTCTGTGTCTTCAGTGCTAACTATTTCATCATTTGGGATATGACTTGAAAGTTTTGTTTTAAGAGTGTAGGAAATTTCTAACTCAAAACAGACACCATGAAAATGACAAATGGGAAGATACCACACCTCTCTTCTTCCCCTCCCCCCCCCCTTTTTTTAAAGTGAACCCTCTGGTGGGAATTGTGTATAGAGGGTTATCTTCTGATTCATCTCACATTTTATTCAAACATACACTTTTGCATCTTTCTGATGCTAACAGTTGACACAATGGTAAATTTTGCACCCTTTTATCTTCAGAAACTCCAAAGCACTTGTTATTTTAAATGTACTGCACACTAAATTTTACACACTAAGTTGTACAGTATAGACCTATACAGTCATCTAAGCCAGAAATGTGAAATATTTCATAGCCAAGTACATTATTACACCATCTCACCTGTTTGGCTGTATTGGAAATGTAAGGTATTTATAGTGAGTGCAGAGTCCATGAGCCAAGAGCATGATAGCATCTTCATGAACAAAGCAGAAAGCCCTCACTGAGCAACCCAACATTACAGTTAACCTTTAGTGGAGTCTGCACCAAATTTGTTTTTGTGCCAAACATAAGCAGCAACAAGGAGTAACTCTGTAATTTCACAAACTCTTACGAAGTCTTGCATCCTGAAGTAAGGTTTCCTTCTCTAATGATGCCAGCTCTCAAATCTTTGTTTCAGTTCAGCAAGAAGCCAATTTCTCACTTTATTACAAAAATAGAAACTTTTATGCGCTATAATGTTGTGTTGACTGCTGCACACTGGCAGCCTCATGGATGTGTGTGTAATATTGACGTCGTATGAGCAGCAGCTTGTCATTTCCACCAAATGTCAGACTGGTGTATAGAAACAAGCCAAAGAATATGTACATTTTGTTATGGTAGGGGGTTATTTAGGGATAAAGAAATTAGTCAGAATTTCCATAGCGTTACGAACAATGCCAGGAGTATTGTTCTGTCAGGGGTCTTATATAACTATTTTATGTGTAGCAGCTTATTTCTAAAGTATTTTTAGCCAACAATTCAAGTACAGTCATGATAGAATACACTTCAGAATATGCTTGGTTGTATTTGAGGAGAATGCAGGTGGATGCCACCCCCACTATTTTGATTGGGTACACTGTCTCAACAATATTTTCTCACTGCAGTACCTCAGTTTCATTGTCCCTCATTCTGTTATTCAGTGCTTTTTGTAACACTTAGAACATTAGCTATGACTTCAATCTAGCATTGTTAAATCACCCACACAATGAGAAAAATGTAGCAATGAACATGAGGTACATGGCATCAGGCATATGTCTTACTGCACAATGTCATTTTAGATACATTTCAACAAATGCCAACTAAGCAATGGGAGAATTGATACATGGCAGACAATGGGACACAGCCGATAGTTGAGTCTACTCTTTCTTCCCTAGTATAAGAGAGTGGATGAACTTCAAATACATAAATCCAACACATGGAATTGTGCACTTTCTCAAGTTCCATGACCCACATTCTGTTCATCTCCACAGATCTGGCCTAAAAGACACTTGTGCCTGTTGTGAGAATGGCACACCTGAACACTTATCTACTATGCCTTACAGCAAGAAGGGTTTAGGGACCCAGAATGAACAGTTAATACACAGACAAGCTAACTCACAGATGAAGTATCTTGAGCACTACATGCAGCATATGAACAGGAGTGACCATATGCTAGAGTAAGACCGGCTCCATATCAGACTAATCAGCAGTACATAGTGTGCAACACAGAAGCACATGGAATCTGATGCTATATCCCACACAAAGTGGAGATGAGATAAATATACGAACATAGCAAAAGCACACAATGGTTCTACAACACTAAACCAAATCAGTCAGATAATTTAACTATGTAGCTGTTTATACCATTTTGTAACACAATATCTGAAGATTTGACGTTTCTTTTGATGCCTCAGGTGTGATAGGCTTTAAGTTTTCCCGAGCTCTTCCACCTGACTGAGCTTACCGACATTTAAAATTGTCTGACAATTTTCACTGTTACTGTTTGGAAGCTAATGTATTAATTAGGTTTCAATTTAAGTATCATCACTGTCAAGACAACAGATGTAACCATACACTCACAAGGTATAATGGAAGGTACCATCACATATCTCAGCCAGAATGCCATCTCGTTTTTCTATTAAACAATTTCAAATTTAACTACAGCCACAACCTATTGTGTATCTTATCAAAGATAGCAACAAGTTTTGTTTCAACTGTGTATATGCATTTGTACTTCAGAATTTGTTTTATCCTTTTGTTAAATTGTAAACAAAAATGTACTAGTAAAGCTGACTTGTACAAGTGTAAAATCAAAATGTATGACCTATGTAACAGGCAGCATGTCTTTACTCGAGATATTAAGAGATAGGTACCATGTTCACAGAAATTTAACAAAACTTCTTCCTTTCACTGATGATGCAAATGAACTCGTCTGAAATCAAGACAGTAAAAACCATTTCCCATTACCTTGTTGAAATTGCATTCAATGATCCAACACCTCTTATCCACTAATGTGGCAGTTTGGAGCAAACAGTATACCTATTACTTTGTCATTGTCACACCTTTGGTTTGTATGTTCACAGTCCCATTGTCAACAACTTTTATGTTATGGCACATCCAGCGTAAGTATTGCAGCTCAGTTTTGTTCTTAGTGAAGTTGCAGACGCAATGAACAGTTCTACCGACTTCTACACTTCTACAAATTACTTTTCTATTTGAAAGCCTCGCATATTACATTAAGTGATAGGTGTGCAAGTTGTGCTAATAATTGAAGGGTATGTTTTCAGCATAGTAGATTGCTTCAGTAGATCGATTTCCAGAGTTTCAACAACAATGATCCATGTGGTATGAAAGAATGAAACAAAACAGACATCTACATCATATACAAATAGTATCAACACAGGTATTTGATGTTAAAGCAAGTTATGTGTAGTAATTCCTTGTTATTTGTAGTCCTAAAACAACTGTCAGAATTCTAGTATATAGAAGGACTATGATGAAAGATGAGTTGTTACTGCCTAAGGAAGGCAAGCTGGGGTGTTCCATGTGTACAGATGTGCAGAGTATACAAGCGAGCAATGACAAGGGAAGTACATTTCTAATGAATGGGGTATTATTTTGGTGCCCATTTTATGAAAGTGAACAAGCTCTGTTAACCGAGAACAAAATTCTTAAATATAAGAATTGAAGCCCACTTAAGCAGGCAAAGAGAAAATTTTCTACAAAACCTGTTAGCTGAGATTTTTGGAAGAATTAGGAAAATGTTTTGCAAAGCACATTTTATAACAAAGAAGAAACCATATTTAGACTTTCATGAGCTTTTCGATTTGCAAATTTGAAATGGTCTCCACATGGACAAAATGATTCCCAGTAAGTTCAATTGTGCCAAAATCAAGGACTGCATTGTGGACACTAAGGAAGCAGCTCTTCATCTAACACCAACAAAATTTATGAGTGTACATTTGGGACTTTGCAATAACTTAATAGTGTATTTAAGGTAAAATTGGTGACTAATGTCAACAGCCTTGTCTTGGCTATCACTGACAAACATACACAGAAACAGAAAAAGAGCTTTAATAATGTGTCATAGCATGGTTTTTCAAGTTATTTGAATCACTGGAGCAAACAGTGATAGTGCTGATGTTACAAAGGAATTCAGTTCTTGCAGAGTAACTGAAGGTCAGGTACAAAACCAATTCATATGGCAGTATCTGTGCCACCGAATTTAATTAGCAGTTACCAATGAAATTTAGGAGGTTCCTGTTGCAAACCAAGCTTTTTAGTAAGCAGTACGCATTGTACAAACAATCTCCAAAGAACCTTAACTATCAATGTTGGCGACAAGTTAAGTAAACATATCTGAAGCATTCTTAGTGCACTGTGTGGCCTCAAGCTTTGGAGCAGTGCAAACAGTGTGACATCCTGCCAGGCACTCCATGCTCATTTTTGTTGGTGTTTTACTGATCAGTCTATAAAATCAAATTTAAGCAAGGGCTGAAAGGACTGTAGGACATAATCAAGCCTCAAGTTTGTGTGCAACATCAATAAGAGTCACTGAACAATTTAAGGAAATGCCAAGTGCTTACATAAATTAAACAAAGCTATTCCAAAATGGAAATTCAAAGACATGTCACTGGTTCCCAGAAGGTAATCAAGACACCCAGATTAATAGCAAATAGTTTTATCAGAGCATTAGTTACAATTTTTGGTGACGCCTAATTTCAAGTGACATTAGTTCAAATTCTTCATGTACAAGTGATTCTGGACACAAAATCAGCCCTGACACTGGACACACACAAGGGGAACACTAAGAAAAATGTTTACTCTTTCTTTCATTACCAAATGTAGTAAGAAGGTTTAATGCACTATGTTGTCAACAGGAGAGAACATTCCTGAAACAAGTGTGTTGGCACACTCCCACTGAGCACACTAGACAGAGGCTTCATGCCTGATTAATTATGACATTGTGGAATTTACTTTCTACCTCTTGATTAATCTTTGAGACATCTGCTGCATCTGTGTAAACAGAAGGGTAGCCTCAAAGTAAGGATCAAAACTTGCATGCCTGCCGAGAACAGTGAATGCAATGTGCAGCTGTCTCAGTGATACCTAAACATGTCTTCTTTATGTCAAATTCAACACTGGTAGTAAGTGATGGTTGTTAAACGCTCACTGGCATGAATATTTACACATGACCTGAAGTTCAGCAGAGTAACACTAAAAACTGTACATTACCTTGTACATTCAGACATTTAATGCAAAAATCAATCTTCCTTTTTAAAATAAGCCCACATTCTGAAGTAACAGGATATTGCTGAATGATCAGAGGCACAACAAACAAAATTAAATGCTTTCAGTATTTTCATGTGCTGGAAGTCAAACCACTGGAATTTGCTGTGGAAACTTACCTGTTCATTTGATATCATAATGCAGAAAAGCATCAAACTTATGTGAAGCCTTCTACTAAAATACATTTGAAAATGTTTGTCATGTAAAAGTAAACAATGTGATACTCAAGATACTAGGGGAACAATGAAAATTGCATGTACACAATTTTTTTTTGTAAAATAGGAATGGGAAGTGAAACATTTAAGTAATAAGCCCCAGTAAGATCAAATTACTTTATATTTCAATTAACATTTATAAACATTTCTCCACTGGAATGACGACCATGCAGACACAGCTAATCAACTTCCAAATATAAATACACTGTACAGCAGATCTTATCACTCAGCTGACAGATGAAGGCACAAAATCAGTTTTAACAAAATATGTGCATCTATTTTCAATGAAAAATACTGAATCTTGGATTAATTGTGGCAATACAATGAAGCATACACATTTGATGGTAAAAGAAGAGTTACACACCTCACTAAATACATGATTCCTACATACAAGGCTTATTACATAGCATATCACTCTGAACATCTTCAGAACTTTTACACCCAAGGTTTCAGTAATACACCCAATAGTGGATCCACAGAATGCATTCACACCACAGGAAGTTTATTATGGCATAAGCCAAATGAAAAATGTTCAATACATTTTAAAGCCTACAGCAACGCTGACAAATCTGCAGTCACATCACGGACAAAGTCACTTAATAACCCAAAAGGTCAGAATATTCTAACTATGTTACAGTGCTTAAATAAACTCTTCCGCAGCCTAAGTACAGTTTAACCTTATGGGAAATACAGTCCTGACAAACCATTCTGAGCTATTTTTGATATAGCTCCAAAGGCGTTCATTTGTAAGTAAACAAGTTCCCATTCGTCAAAATTCAGAATAAAAATGCATTCTTTTCAGTCACGCACAATAACATTACTTTCAGCACAAAGCAGTTACATTACTCTACAACAATATATTCAAGTGAAATCGTGAAGTTATACAACTCACTGTAGCGTGACTAAGTAACGTCTGTAGAAAAATGCTAGAGCTCAAGAGGTACAGCCACAGCCACACTTGCGGAGGACACCCGTGTCCAATTCGGCACTATATTGAGGCATACTTTTATAAATATTCTGAAATACGTGTATATGACATTCGCCAGTCATATATCAATTTTCTATTTGTCAATAAATATGGCTACAACAAAATTGGAGCAAAAATGAAGGATAACAGCAATCTGATGTACAGGATCCTCTGGTCCAGTCTTTACGGCAGTAATACGAATCACTATCTGTGACACTATTACTATCTCACCGTAACAGTTTTTCGCAAACCACTGCCGTTCTATACCCCACAGAATCTCCACGGTGCCCTCTTACAATACACAGGGTGGCAAACGTGTGGCTCTGACAACCAGTTACAGGGGTTTAGAAGTATTGAGGAACTGCAAAAGAAATGTTCTGTTAGAACAGAAGGGTACAGACATTTTCAGGCCAAAGACAGACATTCCACACATCCTCACGTCCAGCACAAACACTAGACGGTAATCTGAATACGGAAATCTACAGAGCTTATTGTGAATCTTTCAAACACAGCTATTAAAAAACTAACACTTCGTCTACAAACCTAGATTTGCCAGTAGATGCGCTTTCGAGAAGAGCTGTCGAACTAAATAGCACAATGAAAACTTTGTGGGGAAAGTAAAAGTTTCGGAATTTTAAAGCTCTAAAGCTCCGACACGTATTTCCAGGGTGGAGCAGGTCTCCACGACACTTCACAAGAGCACTGCACAGCGTCAGTACGCGCGATCTTTACAGCTCACGTCCAGCTTCTTCATGGCTACACATACACCTTGTACTTACACAACTCTGTGGAGAGCGTTCGAGTAGGCAGAAAACGGCCACTAGCACTGGCGGAGATAGAATCTCTAACCGCGTCCCGCCGCACCGCGCACGCCCCCCTACATACACACATACACACACACACAAACAGTTTGTAAACACAGCCTTTTTTCTCATGACAGGAAACGACTAGATTAAAAAACCACACGGTGGCTCCGGTGCGGGCGGAGACGTGGCGATGGTGTTCAGGCGACGCACGCAGGCTTGTGGCGGCTCCAGGGCGGCTCTGCGGCTGCCGGCGCGGGCGACGGTGCGGCGGCGATGGCGGCAGTGGGGGCGGGGGCGCTTGCGGGGGCGGCTTGCTCCTGTGCCGCCTCCGCGGCCAGGCCCGCGGCGGGGCCCGCCTCCGGCGTCTTGGCGGCGGCGGCCGGCGACGACCGCTGACTCAGGCACTGCTCCAGCTCCACCAGCTGGCCCATGAAGTTGAGGTTGGGCGAGATGATGGGCCGGGCCGACTTTACCAGCTTGTACGCGTCCACCATGCTCAGCAGCTTGTGCTTCATGATGTAGGCGATGGCGATGGTGGCGGAGCGCGAGATGCCGGCCTGGCAGTGTACCAGCACGCTCGTGCCCGTCTTGCGCGCCTCCTCTGCAACAGTATTGTGTTCCTCACAACGTGCACCGTATCAATTTCAAAACGTCAAATCGTCAGACCCCAAGTTGCGTGCATGTACCAGAAACTGAACGAGTGCTATGTTTAATACATCTACATGATCACTCTGCAATTCACATTTAAGTGCTTGGCAGAGGGTTCATCGAACCACAATCATACTATCTATACCATTCCACTAACAGCGAACGGAAAAAACGAACACCTAAACCTTTCTGTTCGAGCTCTAATTTCTCTTATTTTATTTTGATGATTATTCCTACCTATGTAGGTTGGGCTCAACATAATACAGGGTGGTCAAAATGTCAGTATAAATTTGAAAACTTAAACCACGGAATAATGTAGATAGAGAGGTAAAAATTGACACACATGCTTGGAATTACATGGGTTTTTATTAGGACCAAAAAGTTCACAAAATGTCAGACAGATTGCGCTGGACAGCAAAACGTCAGTAACTGCTACCGTGACGGGTGAGGTACGCCGATATGTTACAGAATCTCATTCTCAGCCTGGCTCATGAACACCTGCTGGAACGTACGATGTTCATGCAGGATGGCGCTCCACCCCGTATTGCTAGACGCGTGAAAGCTCTCTTGCGCGCGTCGTTTGGTGGTGATCGTGTGCTCAGCCGCCACTTTCGTCATGCTTGGCCTCCCAGGTCCCCAGACCTCAGTCAGTGCGATTATTAGCTTTGGGGTTACCTGAAGTCGCAAGTGTATCGTGATCGACCGACATCTCTAGGGATGCTGAAAGACGACATCCGATGCCAATGCCTCACCATCACTCCGGACATGCTTTACAGTGCTGTTCACAACATTATTCCTCGACTACAGCTATTGTTGAGGAATGATTGACATATTGAGCATTTCCTGTAAAGAACATAATGTCTGCTTTGTCTTACTTTGTTATGCTAATTATTTCTATTCTGATCAGATGAAGCGCCATCTATCGGATATTTTAGAACTTATATTTTTTTGGTTCTAATAAAACCCCACGTCGTTCCAAGCATGTGTGTCAATTTGTATCTCTATCTACATTATTCCGTGATTTATTCAGTTTTCAAATTTATACTGACTTTTTGATCACCCGGTATTTTCGCATTCGGAAGAGAAAGTTGGTGACAAATTTCGTAAATAGATCTCGCCGCGACGAAAAACGTCTTTGCTTTAATGACTTCCATCCCAACTCGCGTATCATATCTGCCACACTCTCTCCCCTATTACGTGATAATACAAAACGAGCTGCCCTTTTTTGCACCCTTTCGATGTCCTCCGTCAATCCCACCTGGTAAGGATCCCACACCGCGCAGCAATATTCTAACAGGACGAACGAGTGTAGTGTAAGGTGTCTTTAGTGGACTTGTTGCATCTTCTAAGCGTCCTGCCAATGAAACGCAACCTTTGGTTCGCCTACCCCACAATATTATCTATCTGGTTTTTCCAACTGAAGTTGTTCGTAATTTTAACACCCAGGTACTTAGTTGAATTGACAGCCTTGAGAATTTTACTTACTATTTATCGAGTAATCGAATTCCAACGGATTTCTTTTGGAACCCATGTGGATCACCTCACACTTCTCGTTATTTAGCGTCAACTGCCACCTGCCACACCATACAGCAATCTCTTCTAAATCGCTTTGCAACTGATACTGGTCTTCGGATGAATAGGTGGCAGCGACAGTTTTCTGCGTGTATAAATGTTTATAGGGAAAATCAGAAGCAGGAAACCAGTAGCCCGATGTGGCCCTAATGAAGTTTTCCTCTACTTCACACCAAAAAATCAACAAGTTTGAAGTCAGTGAAAAAAGTACTTCTTGGAGTAACTTTTTCGAACTTACGCTGCCATCGCTATGAAGTTGATACCGTCGAGGGCACCCTCTCCTAAACTCGTGGCATGTTCTGAAAGACTGCCGGACCACCCACCGGCCAGTAGTCATACGACAATGTGTAGGCTATCTGAAAATTTTGCTGCATTCCACATTCCATCACCATGCTGAGACGTCAAGTTCTGTTTTTGCTCTACCCTGTGTGGCGTGCCTAGTGATCGAGTCTTTTCTACATGTGTAAAAAAAATTTAACCGAACGCGTCTTTTGGTTGCAACCATTTAATTTACGCTAGCGATTTCTACAGGAACCTTTAGTAACTAAATGAGTTGGTTGACATGTGAGAAAAAGCATTTTCAGAATGAAAATTATTTCCCAGTCCTCTGGCAGAGCAGAGGTTATGATTAAGACTTCTTAGGCACATTAAATTCTCTATAGCAATACAAAGCTAAGGCCGGTATTACGCTATCAAATTTCTTTGTGAAAGATTTGATCAAAGATGTGATCAAATATTCAGTCAAATATATTTGACAAAGATCTTTGACGTAGCGCTAGAAGGGGTATTACACTGTCATATTTTTCGTCAAAGTTCAAGCGCGCTGACAACTTGTTATTAACCGCTGCAGTTGCTTGCACCACAACTGCACTGTGAGCATATGCGGAAGACGGAGGGGGGGGGGGGGGGTGGGTGGAAGGAAACATACCTGGGTGAAGACGTGGGGTTTACGACGACACGATAAAAGCATTCAACAAAACTTGTTACGTGAGCTTATAGTGGCGGACGTCAAGTTGTATATCAATTACTTAAGAATGTATGAGCATCCACTTTTCTGTATGAGCATCCATTTTTCTGTATGAGCATCCATTTTTCTGTATGAGCATCCATTTTTCTGTATGAGCATCCATTTTTCTGTATGAGCATCCATTTTTCTGTATGAGCATCCATTTTTCTGTATGAGCATCCATTTTTCTGTATGAGCATCCATTTTTCTGTATGAGCATCCATTTTTCTGTATGAGCATCCATTTTTCTGTATGAGCATCCATTTTTCTGTATGAGCATCCATTTTTCTGTATGAGCATCCATTTTTCTGTATGAGCATCCATTTTTCTGTATGAGCATCCATTTTTCTGTATGAGCATCCATTTTTCTGTATGAGCATCCATTTTTCTGTATGAGCATCCATTTCTGTATGAGCTCAATGAAGTGTATCCTCATATCACAAAGAACAATATTCACTTAAGAACTACCAAATCTGCAGAAGACAGGCTCACTGCAACATTACCGCAGAGGGTTAGGTTATGTCTCTAATCTTCGTAATCTCTTTTCGTATTCCGCGTGCCTCACGTTGTAAAGCGCATCATCAGCTTCATACATCTCTTAATTCTGTAGTTGTCGGCACACACAAATTGTATTTACCGGCAATGTTCACAAAAACACTACAGACGACAAAATGCAGCTATGCTAGCGATCCATGTGGTAACATGTCACACTGCTGTGAACAGAAGACAAGCAACTTCTTTGACCAAATCTACAGCGAGGCCCTAGATTTGATCAAATATTGGACGACATTTGACAAAGTTCCCTATTACACCATCAAATATCTTTGAGAAAGATTTTGGACGAATATTTGACAAATTTGATAGTGTAACACCGAGTTAAGGCGCAATATACGGGTGAAGCACTTAAAAATATAGTATTCGTGCAATTATGAAGTGTTTCCGAGCTATCGTGCAAGTACGTCAATCCATGTGGACTACGTGCTTGCGGCCTCCAACTCTGCGGGAGTTACATGAGAATATGTGACTCCATTCGCTATCGGCCCACACATTCGGTGTAGCGAGTGACAGCAGTGCGCAGGCGCGGCGCAGCTGGCCGGAAGCGGTTGGCTGTGAGTCATTCACTGGCTCGTCCTCGCTGCCCATGCGTACATCTCACACGAGGATGGGCTGGGAAAACTAACACTGCGTGCGCCACATCCAATTTCAGAAAGACACGAAGAATTCGCCACACACTAATGACATTAGTAAATACGAGAATAGTTTCGTTTTATGCCATGTATAGCACGACGAACTCGTAGTACTGTAAAATGGAAATAAATTTTTGAAACGCGTCAGACTACTCATAAAAACGTAAACTTGTGCAGTTCTCGTACTTTAATATTAATCGACACAGTCACAAGCTTTCCAAAGACATAGCCTATGACGGATGAGAACCTCCGAACAGAGCTAATTTGATAGCCACAGCCAATTCGCTTCCAAAGCTACTGTCTACAAGGAAATACCGTCGCCGGACGATTTACAGGAATGCGAAACGACTTCGTTGTCTGTTCAGAGATCACGAGCATTCCATCTGTAATAGGATCATTTCCTTGTGGAGAACTTTCGTCAAAACCAACCCACGGATGCAAAGCCGTTTTACCATTCTATGTTCTTATACAGTGAAGAACACTAACGTAATAGGATTGTTAAGCTACTGGAATCATATTTAAATGCCTCAGAGGTGAAGAGTGCCAACTTTTCTGTATTGGGGTAACACGTGATATAGGAAAAGCGAATGATCGACTTAGGATGATTCTGAGGAAGTGCGACATTTTTAACTGTGCTGCAAGTAAGTTGTGTCAACTGGAGTTATTGCCCTATTCTTTCAAGCCTCTATCGAGTAGGAATCAAAGACTATTCAGCGACATCTTACGATAATAGCAGGCTAGTAACCGACCACACGAAAGTAACTTCAGGGCGATCTACTTAGAACTTTAGTTCAAAGAAGTTTATGTAACAGATCTGCCATAAATTTGTGTAGCTCATAGGAACAGATCAGGGCGCGTACTGAGTTACTTCACCATCGCTCCACCCGTGAATTGGTACCAAACGCCTTCCGTCGTGCGCTAGGGACCTGTAGAGATGTGAGTGCTGAAATGCCAACCTTGTTTAGGTTATAACAACTCCAATGAGTGAAGAATTTAGTCAATCATGTGACCCTGTTTAACTCTCTCAGACTTAATACAAGCAAATCTTAGCTGCTGGAGTGCGATTGTACCGCCGCATTTAATTCACGAAAAAGATAACTTACTGAGAACATCAATATTTTACGTATCAGAGCTAGGCGCAATGCCTGTTACTTCCACAACTGGTTTAAGAAATCGATGTTTTTTGTGACCAGAAAATCCAGAGACCGCAACGCTCAAAATAAAGCAGTAACACGAAAGCGTATGTTTTTTAAACTCACTATCTTAATATAGGCAATGTCGGGTAGTGATTGCTGTCTATGGAAGTTAGTTCACTTCTCCAATTCTAGAAACTAACATTTCTACCTTGCATTCAGCCCACATGTATTACAGTGAAGTTTACAGTTTTTATCTGTTTGCCACCGTCAGCTAAGTTAACTTCCACTTTTTCCACATATAATCAGTAACTATGCAAACTCTTCTCACCTCCCACCCTGTCACAGTATTTCTTCCCCTTTAACCATGACAATTATACCGACTGAACATAAACCTCCGTTTGGAGATCGCAGTGGCGGGTGGATCCAGCCTTTGTGCTCCAATAAGGATAGCTTGCACGAGGCCTGATAAAGGCTACGGAAGAGAGACCGATAACTAAGCTACTTTCAGCAACATACACTCCAGTGCAGTAAGGTCAGCCTCTTTCTATGAAGGAAAAAACCAGCAGTCTGGCGTACAACAAACCGGCTTGCACATTACCTACTACCGAAATGGCTACGCCTCTATTCAAGACGCACTTTTCTTAGTTTTATCAACTTAAGAATTTAGCTTACGCGTTATATATACACTGCCTGACAAAAAACGGGTACGTAAATAATTAGAGCTCCAATTGCTTGTGACAGAAGGTCTAATGAAGAGCGTTAGTGTTGTTCTAGTGTCCTTACCAGGCCTGGTAGAGCAGTTAAGGGACACGAAGCGTCGCAAGGGTGAGTGATCACTGAAGCACACGGAGATGGCGCGTACGAGTGCCAAATATTTGGATTGTGGATCTCCATTTGGCCAGCAGAGACCAAGCAATGGACAACTGCTAAAGTGGGTCATCTCAGCCTGTTGATTTGAGAACAGCAGTAGCTGAACTTCGGAATTTCTGACCAATGTACAAGATGTCATTCACAACACGAACGGCTCTTAGTATGGTGCGGTGACAGTAAATCGTAGACTGCTGGTGAATGGCATCGCATTGCGTTCAGTGTAATTGCTATGGTGGTCATCCAAGGTAGTGCAGAACCGCGAGTAGTGGCGACCTAGGGGAAAGTATTTTTCCTGCGATCTGGAGAAGCACAGCTGTTATCTCGCGAGGTCACGCCATGGGAAGTCATTGCGTATGACTTCAGGTCATGGCTGGAACTGGGGCACGACGCTACACCACCGACATCCTGCGTCCTTATGTGTTATCCTTCATGCGACAGTATCGTGGTGCCATCTCCAAAGGAAAATTCTCGTCCGCAAGTAACGTTTCTTTTATGAACTGTCTCGTCATTAAGAACTATCGTGGCCAGCAAGATCCCACGTCTAGCCCCGACAAAAAGTATGGGCTTAGCTCTGACATCAGACCCCACAAGATGAATGACCAGTTACGAAGCGGAAAAGCTTGCCTCTTGACAGAACGGCTTTACGAGACCCTTCGCAGCTGAATCAGTGCAGGCAATCTGGCCACAGAGGATGCAATGCCATACTAACAAGTGGTCCATATTCCCAAATTCTTCGTGAACATACCCTCCTCTTCTGGGTGCTTCACTACAGCATATCACACTGGAAATGGAATTTCGCTTTTATCTTTCAGCCAACGTAATACTGAGACTCTTAGCGTTCGGCGTGTGGCAAGCTTTGGACCAGGGCCTGGGGTAAACGCACTCGCCAGGATGCCGCAACCATTTGCATACAAAGCCCAGCGGATCGCGTCAGCAGTGTCTTCTATTTGTGAGACTGGTCTTACGCATGTAGCTCTGCTGCCTCTAACCGTAGCGTAGCTACCTAAGGAAATTTAAGGTTCTACACCTTACTGCGTTTTGCAGGTGTTCTGCAAACTTTCAACACTCGTACCAGCACGCAGGCGAGCAGTAATGTGGTTGCAGTGCTGATAGGGTGCAGGTACGAAGAGGTATGAAATCTTGTCAGCGGAAGACTTCTGCAGATGTTAACTGCCATAGAATAACGAAAACGGGAACAGGGCACTAAGATCCACGTGGCTCTACACCCAGTTCTTGCCACGACTTCGACCAAATCCCTGTAGGACACAAATTGAAAAATTACACCTCATCTTAGCGAGTCCATGATTTGCAGCTGTCCAATACTTTCGAATCATTCTGCTCATGAGCGTTTTAAAATTATCAGTCAAGGTCAAACGGCACGCAATCCTCACGCCACGAATTACATGTTACGCGACCAGACGCTAATTTGTACCTATATTGAACTTACAAATCAACTGCAACGGAGGGCAGTAACCGAAGGCTAATGTCACGAAGCTTCTGTAATTTTGACATCTCAGGAGCTGAAACATTTATGACTAACTGCTTAACAGCGTGTATAACGCAAAGGAGTAGCGCCCGTGAGTAGCACGAATTCGATAATTACTTGCTAGATTTCCGGACGTGTGGAGCACCAGGTCACTATGCACAGGCTGCGCGAATCCCGTAGATTACGGGACAGTGGCTTGAGGGCGCCACATGTGTTCCTTTGGGTCCAGGTCGAGCTACTTTCGTGGGCGAGACGACTTTTTCACTATTGTGCACAGTGTGGGATAGCGATGGCATCAGTTAACTGAGCGATAATTCAACAGGCAATGGTGGTGGCCTAAATCTTGTTTTCCACTCACCAACAAACTACTGCTCAGCGGTCCATAGAGTATTATTCCGCATGCAGCTTGTCCGCTAAACCTGTTTTGACGTTATCTACCGTCTGTGCTGGGATTATTCCTTTCCATTTCACGTCTGGTCTACAGCGCTATAGAGGACGAGCGTATTTTCAAACGGAACATACCTACGACAGCGCCCGGGTTCGTAACTTACACGAGCACTCTTTACACTGAGTAACGTTTTACGCGACTGGATTAATGCTTAATTCCCTAGCTTAATTCATTAATTTTTATATACTTCATTTCCATTTACTGGTTTCGTAATCTAAAAGACGTTGGAAATTTGATTAGGAAAGCCTGTTCTTACTAGGGAAGACGTTCCGAGTAATAGGTCTCCACAACCTTTTGAAACTTAATTGTGACTATCATTACAATATGCGAGCCTTATCCAACCCCCATTACGGCAACCTATGCGATAACCTTACCAAGCATGTTCAGATTGATGGTCGACAGCTGCCATGTCCAACCTTCGTTGAAGACAATCATTTCATACTTTCACATTTTCCGTGCAGTCTAGCTCCACCACAGCCGCCAGTTCTTCGTTACACGAAATTTTCCCTAAAAGAAATGTCGACCTGGAGGTTTATTTGAGCAGCATAGTGTTTCAATAGGCACGGTATGGTACTGTTGCCCTCCTCTGACCTTTCAACTGACTGAACCTGCTGGTTATGAAGGGACCTTCAGTTTAAGGTAGATTCCGAAACATGGTTTAACTCAGCATTTCTCACATTAACAAATGTTGCTACATGTGTAAAAAGTGGGAAAATTTTAGGACCGACAGGGGATCGAACCGTAGACCAATTTATTATCTGACTACCACTGTGGTGGATTAAATCATGTCGGCTCGACCGACAAGTATGGTACACGTCCGCCAATTAACTCTTCGGAAAAATTGTTACTAGGAGATTCTGCGCTAAACTTCTCCAGCCGCCGTACAAGCATCTAATTTCTCTTACAGGTTTGCATAGATACTGCACCAGTGGCCATTCCACCAAGTCTGATCTCAGACTAGGTTTGCCACTATTTGTACTATAATCCAATGTAACTACGCCGCCTCCATCGTAGAAGTGGAAAGCATTGCTGCGATACATTTACACACGATCCTATCGCATCATATTGAACGTTATGCGTGGCATGAAAAGCCGCGTGCCGTTGGCTCCATCAGTTCACAAACGGCCGACAGCAAGGTGCTCTAGTTGCAAATGCTAGTGTCAGCCGCACACTAGTTCTGATGACTGGCATTAACTACCTTTCCACTTTCTCAAAGACAGGACAGAGCATCCGCGTGACAATGTTTTATTGGAATTCCCACTTGATAACGGGCAGGCACTGTTCTAACGCATGTATCGTTTTTCTGTTGCCTGAGCAGCCACGATGTTTAAATCAGCCGTGACCTGCAGTACGCGCTCTGTTCTGTTTCATCGGTGTAAGTCCGAACGCGCGTTCAGATTATTTGACGTACGTAATATTGCTTCTCGCGTTCCCAACATCTCCGTTAAGTACCTTTTCCACTGACCTCAGTAGCACGTTTCCGTTCGAATTCGAAATTCGTGCTAGAAATTGGGGCCCTAAACATTGGAATCACGGAGTCTTGCGCGTCACGCTTTATACCGCTTCGCCCGCTGCTTCGCTATAGTCCTGCCTGTAGCTTATCCTCTGAATAACGAATGTGAGTCGTTAGTCTAATAATTCTCTGCTTGTGTGACTGGTCAAAATGGTGACTAGTTTACACAGAAAGTTAATGTTTAAGTGCAGAGGCAGCCAATACTATGAAACTGTTCCACATCTCATGAAAAAATTTTACAGCTTGGAATGAAACGCAACCAGTCACAAGCGACAAACTGGAAAATTTTAGGATCTCCTTTAATGTCTCTAAGTCTATAGAACGCTAACTTTAGATAATTCGTCCTTGGGTGGCAGTATTTTCTTTCCCACAATTTGCTCCTCACAATGGCATCGTCTGCAGCAAACAACCACATACTCTATGGCTAGCACTAAAGAACTACTACTACTACTACTACTACTACTACTACTACAATAAACATCATGCAGAGAGCCTGAAGTTCGTAAAATCTGACACTGCATTCACCCTGAGTTACCAATTTCGTTCATCTTTAGTATGATTTTAGTACACAAATTTATTAATACGATGTGTATCAGAAGTGTTTTCGAAAACTAGGTTACATTTCTTCCTTTCCTTTCACTCTTTGTTACTGTTATGGACAAAATTACTTTTGTAATCTTAGGTCGTGGGTCATACGATTTACAGGCAAGCAAGAAATTACAGCTATTCTTAGAAACCACTGCAGAGCACAGATGAACCATGAAAATGTGAATCTTGTGAGCTACAGTCAGCAGCACTGACACTGCATGAAAGTGTAAAAGGAGCCTTAGTTTCCATTACTTTCGCAAATACAGCGGCGACTGGTGTTCAGGTAACAACCACAGGTGACTAACAATTCTATTCAGTTATCCACTTTAGATGCTATCGTCAATGACTGCAGACGTAGCAACGCGTCTAGGAGTTAAAAGCTGCACGAGTACCGCAGTCTAGCAGTAAGTACTGGGCGTTGCTTTTAACTCCAACGCGTTGACACCAGCCCAAGTAATGTCAGAAGCAATTTTCAGCACAAATTTCTGTGGACAGTGGCAGTCCTTAGTTACCTCCAATGACGAATTCCGTGGAACTTTATAGTTAAATATTAACAATTAACATACCATCAGATTATCCTATGACAAAAGTATATACGCTTGTGCTACGATCGCAGGTTCGAATCCTGCCTTGGGCATGGATGTGCGTGATGTCCTTAGGTTAGTTAGGTTTAAGTAGTTCTAGGGGACTGATGATCTCAGATGTTAAGTCCCATAGTGCTCAGAGCCATGTATACGCCTGTGTTACTTATAATGATACATAATTCAGCAGTGGTGAATTTACTCACTGGTCATACCAGACTAGAGTCCATTACCGCAACAACATTTTCGCTGTGTTCCTGTCTTGCGCTATTTCCTTCCATTCACCTTTAATACCTACACTCCTCGAATCAGCCTTCACGCTGTCCTTCCATCTACGCCTCTGTCTCCCCACAGGAAGTTTTCCCTGTAAGTGCCCTACCAGTACTCTGCGCGCTGCCCTGCCCTCATCCATTCGAGCTACGTGACCCGCCCATCACAGCCTACGTGATTTAATAATACTGATTATGTCAGGGCTTGAACAGACTACGTGAACCTCTTCGTTATGCAGTTTTCGCCACTCTCCGCTAATGTCATCGCTTTTTGCTCCGAGAATTTTCAAAAAATGGTTCGAATGGCTCTGAGCACTATGGGACTTCAGATCTGTGGTCAGCAGTCCCCTAGAACTTAGAACTACTTAAACCTAACCTAAGGACATCATCACACACATCCATGCCCGAGGCGAGAATTTCTCAAAATTTTGTTTTCAGATACTAATTCTACACGTATTATATAATTAATTGGTTGAATTGGTGGGTGGCTAGAGACCAAATAAATGCAGTAGATGTGGTGTCACCGCCAGACACTACACTTGCTAGGTGGTAGCTTAAATCGGCCGCGGTCCATTTAGTACATGTCGGACCCGTGTGTCGCCACTGTGATCGCAGACCGAGCGCCACCACAAGGCAGGTCTCGAGAGACGGACTAGCACTCGCCCCAGTTGTACGACGACTTTGCTAGCGACTACACTGACGAAGCCTTTCTCTCATTTGCCGAGAGACAGAATAGCCTTCAGCTAAGTCCATGGCTACGACCTAGCAAGGCGCCATTAGCCTTACATCGTTTGATAGTTATCGTATGAAATGTCTCATCAAGAATGCTGTATTCACAACAAGGAATAAAAGTTAAGTATTCGAGGAGCTGCATACTTTCCTTATTAGCATTCACTACTTATCCTGTTCCAGAATTCACGCCCGTCTGCGTTAGATAGCGTGCATTTCGGCCTCCTCTATCTACAAGGTGTTGGCACATTTGCCAACACATCAGTAGAAGCAAATGTCTAACACTATAGGGCTTTAATAGTCACGATTGTACGTTATCGTCTTCCTCAGACCTTCGAACTGAGTTACCCAGACAGTTGTTGGGGGTGGATCTTTAGTTCAACCTCGACCCCCGCCAGGGTGAAATTATTTTTCCACATTGCCAAAGGACGAATAACTGTACGTGACATAAAAACCAAGGAATAACAGAAGTTCGAACCCGAGAACTCTGAATCCGTATTCTAGAAGATAATGAGTGTCAGGTTGGATTAGTGTGCTCACCGATGAAGTCGAAGGCCTCTTCGAAGTACTGCTTGATGTTCTGGTGCGTGGAGTCGGCGGCGGGCAGCTGCTTGTAGGAGATGTCTGGCGCGGCAGGCGGCGGCTGCAGCTGCTGCGTCACGTTGAGCACACGCGTCACGCCCAGGCGGCGCAGGCAGTCGAGGTTTTGCGCGTCGCGCGCGTTGCCCAGCACGAGGAACGGCAGCACGCGCGACGCGGGCGCCTCCTCCACGCGCTCCGCCGCAGACGACGACTCCGCGTCGCCGTCCGCGCACAGCAGCGCGTTCTCGCACAGCGCAGAGTGCCGCCGTTGGAACTCCTTGTGGCCGCCCGCTGAAAACAGTCACATCTGTGCAGTTACTGTTTCCAAAATTGCCAATAAACGTGCACAAAAATCACTGCAAAATGAATGCTCGCTTACAGTATTATAGGATGACTGAGGACGACTTCGTCTCAATCACGGAGTATCAGGGCCTCCATGCTAACTCATCTCTTACGGGAAAGTAACGAGAAAAATATCCGAAAATTGACAGCACTTAATTCCTGTACTGCGACATAAAATTATAATCACGAACAATTTAAATTGGAAGGAATACACAAAATGTGGGGAAGGCTTACCAAAGACTGCGTTTCATTGGCAGGACACTTAGAAAATTTAACACACCTACCAAGACTGCCTACACTACGCTTGTCCGTCCTCTTTTAGAATACTGCTATGCGGTGTTGGATCCTTACCAGATAGGACTGACAGTACATCGTAAAAGTTCAAAGAAAAGCACGTTTTGTATTGGCGCGAAATATGGGAGAGCCACGAATGATACAGGATTTGGGATGGACATTAAAAGAAAGGAATTCTCTCACGAAATTTCCATCAACAACTTTCTCCTCCGAGCGCCTTACACCGACTTACATAGGGAGGAACGACCGCCAAGGTAAATAAGGGAAATTAGTGCTCGTACGGAAAGATATAGGTGTTCATTCTTCCCGCGCGCTATACGAGATTGGAATAATAGAGAATTGTGAAGGTGGTTCGATGAACCCTCTGCCAGGCACTTATATGTGATTTGCGGAGTATCCGTGTAGACGTAGACGTAAAATGGGCAAACAGATACTAAATAGCGATAAAAATCTCGCCGTTAAATTACGGGGACGACCAGGGCTTGCTGCAGTACAGATAGGTGCGTCGGACCCTCCCCGAACATGGCGAGGAAACTCGTCTCGCGATTCTTAATACATCTGAGGTGGAAGCCATCGGTTTGGGAGTAGAGCGAAGCTGGAGATGTGGTCTTCAGTCCTGAGACTGGTTTGATGCAGCTCTCCATGCTACTTTATCCTGTGCAAGCTGCTTCTCTCCCAGTACCTACTACACCCTACAGCCTTCTGAATCTGCTTAGTGTATTCATCTCTTGGTCTCCCTTTACTATTTTTACCCTCCACGCTGCCCCCCAGTACTGAATTGGTGATCCCTTGAAGCCTCAGAACATGTCCTACCAACCGATCCCTTCTTCTAGTCAAGTTGTGCCACAAACTCCTCCCTAATTCTATTCAATACCTCATTAGTTATGTGATCTACCCATCTATTCAGAATTCTTCTGTAGCACCACATTTCGAAAGCTATTCTCTTCAAACTGCAATCGTCGAGCGGCCGCCCTTCTGTAGTGCCCTATCTATGGCACGGAACGTCGACATACCTGTGGAAACGTGTGACTCGTTTCAGTGCTATAAATGTGCACCGTTTCTGTATCAATAGGAGACAAGCGTATCTTATCACTTTCTCATGCAGACAACTAAATCTCCGATGTAGAAACTTTCTACCGGGCGCACAGCCACGGACACGCACTGCTGTTAAATACGGACACGGGTGTTGCTTATGACCTGTTTCCCTTATTTTCACCGGAAGTGCCAACACTTCTGGGCAAGCTTCAACGCAGTCTTAACGAAAGGGGCAAAGTTTAGATACTGCTCCGAATTTTTCTTTTCGAATTAAGTTCTTGCGAGATTTCATTCTGACAGTCTCCGGTCATTTGACATTATGACAAGCTACGACTCCATCGCGTATATACGTTGTACGACGATTTCACGTTTCTCTACAGCCTGCACAAGGTGTCTTCAATACCTAATCGGAAATATTTCCTCATATGTAATCCATCCAGACTGCAGCAACACTATCCTCTAAATAATACAAGCGATGGTCCATCTAGCACACCAACATGATACCTGTGTCTGCAAATTATTCCGAAGGCTAACATGCTGTAATTCCAGGCCCCTGCGGACGTACTATCCGTATTTAACGTCTATGCTTAATGGAACAATCTTTGTAACTTATAACACTAACTACCCTCTTAGATCTATCCGTGCCGGAATATTTTGGGTGAAAGCGCGCCGATTTTTTGCACGATCTCGTTACTAGGGGGCAATGTCGTTACAGGTAGATCACAACGTTCCGATTGCCACATAACCGATAACACCTGCTTTTGAACTGTACCCAATGGGTAATTTCGTAAGCCCTACAGCGTAAAATAAGTTTATCAGCACATACGGCTGTTCACACGATCCAAAGATAGTATAGAGCGACGTGCGTCGGACTATCACGATGAAATTGAGCCCAAGTTTTACGATAATTTCGCTACTGAATTTTCTTCCATCGCCTTGCCACGTCCCTGCAAGTGTACATTCCGTTTCATTGTGTGTCTACATTTTATGAGTTTGTGAAGTCAACTTAAGACGCAGAAATAGTAACCACCTTGCTGCACCGACGTACACTGATTAAATAAGTTCGTGACTTCCCAAATTAAAAAACCACTGTCTGCACCAACAAAGGCAGATATTTATCAAAGAAGTCCCAACGCCTTCCTTGTCAATAGAGAAAATGGATGTTAATACCAATAAGGGCATCACCTATGCAGCTGAGGAAGTATAAGCACAGCCTTGCAAACGTAGCACATGGGTCGTACGTTATTACAAACGACTACAATATTCAGATGTATTATAAAATTTGTTAATTGTTAACTTTGCAAGTAGTTTGCTTACAACGACCCACGAAGCAGGAAGTGTGAAAAAATGAAAATTCCGCTTTAATGCTTTCACGATTTTCATGGAAGCTTGACTCAAAAACATTGCCTCTAATAGCTTTGTTCAGCCTTTGCTGATCACCTTCAGAGAAAATTGCAAGAATTTTATCGTGGTAGTGCTTCAGTCAGCGATCAATTATCAAAATCTATTCCAGAAAATGATTCCCATGCGACTTACTGGTAGACAGCCCCATCTTAGGCTGCCACACATTTCAATTTTGTAGAAGTATTTAGCTGTGCAAAAGATTTGTTCTCTCTATGTTACCGTAGGTCGGAAACACGCTACGTCAAATGGTGTAAAGACAATACTCAACAAAAACTCTGCCGACCAAACTAAATTCGTATGCGCCATCATGTGACGAAACGCAACTTTGAAATATCCGTATTAACAGTAATGTAACACCTAAACCTTCAGATTCCAGACACTAATCGGTACCAAACACTGTGTCTGCAGGGTATCAACCGAACCACCGATTTAGTTCGTGCTGTGTTCTGACGTCCAGTAGAACATGCGTAAACGGTAATTAAAAGTAACACCAGAACTACGGAGTACAGACAAACCATACCTGAAGTGTGAATGTGCAGCTTTGGTGAGTTGACAGAGCGCCACATCGTGGTACTAAAGGTCACGAGTTCGAAATCCATTGATATCTTTTTTTAACAGATTACACGTGAAATTGTTATATGGGAGAACATTTTTCTGCCGTGTAAAAGGATGTTTCAGAGTTTGTAGCAATGTTCTTTTGGCAGTCTGCTTTCGCTTCGTTAGCTGAAGGTAGTAAACATATGGAGTTTATTTATATAGATAGGTGTGTTATCTATACAAATTGACGCTGTGCGTTTGCTACTTTCAACTAACGCAGCGAAAGTAGACTGCTAAAAGAGCACTGCTACAAATTCAAACATCCTTTTACATGGCAGAAAAATTCTCCCACAATCTCACGCATAATTGTTAAAAAATCACAACGTGTTTCGAACTCGGTACCTTTAACACAATCTGACGCTCTACTGACACCAACCAGAGATCTACACATTGAGCTTTCACAGATATGGTTTGCCTATACTCCGTAGTTCTGTTACTTTAATTACCGTTTACGCATCTTCTACTGGACGACAGTACAAACTAAATCGGTGTTTTGGTTGATACTCGATCGAAACAACGTTTGGTACAGAGCTGAGCGTCCATCTGGACGTTTGGGTGTAAACACCAACAGACTGGATTTTCCACGACTGAAAGTAACTGTCGCGAAGCACTTTCAAGAAACTGATAGCTTGTTTCTTTTGTTGCGTTAAACGTTTGCCACAAGGCATCGATAAAATGGAGAAAAACAACGTACGACGGCGCATTCTTCAGCTGTCAGTACGCGTGGCAACTACCGGAACGGTGACACGTCTAATTCATGCCGTATGTGCTGTCTCACTGACAGCTCTAAATCTCGACAGCGAGTTTCATCACAATGTAGTATCCTTCCAAAGCCATAACATCAGTATCAGAAGAGCAAAATGTTTCCACAATTGTTTCCAACACATTTTACAGCTTATCAGATTCAAACTCTAATGTTTCTCTAAACATTTTTGGTACAAATGTTTGTTTTTATACAAACTTTAAAGTGCGGCCTCGTAGCAGAGATATCGTCGCAATTAGTGAAAGAATTCTCCACTACGAAAGACGCACCGCTGCCGCGGACCAAAGCTATCTAGAAAACCCAGCTACAGAGAACAGAACGTAATGCAAACCGGAAATAGTGATAGTATCCAAGCGCGCAAGATTCATTTCTGCTACAAGGCAGTCCATGTGACTAAAGCGATACCGTAACAACCTCAAGTCTGTTGTGACCTCCGTTACGTAGTCCCAGGTCTCTGGTTTATACCAGTAAAATGACAATTCGGTTGAGTGCTGGTGAAGCCGATGAACGTTTCAAGCTAAGTTTACAACAGATTGTCCATAAGAGTAGCATAATGTTCCCGTTCGCGACACGTTTAAACACTGTCACATTTAACACTTTTCACAAAAATCAAGCAAGGAAAATTCAGAAGCATACTGGATAACATACTAGACTCATCAGAGTCGTTTATGCATGTTGTGTACATATATCGCACAAAATATGGAAAACGTGAAACGGTGGATCCCACTGCGAAATTTTTAACAGGACGTTCCTACCTGACTGCCTCTTCAGCATTACGGTGGCGCTATTTGTAATCACTAGTGGCCAGGAGAGTCACTGTCATATTCTCTTTACAGCCTCGGCAGCTGTGAGCAAGCGAGCAACCGGCCATTCCATTGAGGGCCGGGCGTGAGTCAGCTGCCGTGAGTCACACGTCTGACTCACCCGCTATCAACAAGTGCTGCGCCTCCTTCCGCCCTTCTTCAAACACTTCTGTGCAGTCTAAACGTAATCTCCACTTCGCAGACAGTACACCCGTCTGTCAATTACCATTGCGTAGCCTCCGTTGAGTCAGAGGCAAATGGTTTCACGATAAACAATTCCAATGTTTCCGTATTGAAGCACAGCAAACCGACCCCAGCCAATGATCTGAATCCTAATTCGTTGTATCAACGGACAAAGTAGCGCTATCTTTAGGACATGGTAGCGCACCTACTGAAGACAGAAAAAGCACCACAACTAACCTAGTTTAATGTAGGTACCCAGACGAAGATAGCTACTTCAACAATGAACAGCGTCTGCATGCAAGTTTTTAACACTTTCACAAAAACAAAAATACAGCTTAAAACGGAAAGAAACGCCACACTTTACCTAAGTGTTACATTAAATCTGTGAGCTACTGGGTAGCTGTGCGTAATCAAGTCTCATTTCCGGGATAGGCAGCTAATAACTACACAAGTATTACAATGTTCTGTCAGAATACACATTCGAATACGAAGAATGGGATTTGAGACCATTTTTGTCTAATCGATTACGAAAAAATAACTGAAGAATAGTACAGAAATGAAATGTTGAGATGGTAACGGAAAGAAAAATCCGCATGGGGAATGAGAAGTTTCTACTTAAAAAGCTTTGGGGGAGAAACAAAGCGCTTTGCTAGAGAAATGCTACGCTACATACCCCAGGAATGCAGCGGCAGGAACCTTAACACTAGACACGGCGCGTCCTTCTTCATTGCTACAGCAATACCGACTGCCAGCCGCCAGGAACAGGGGCCAGCGGCCAGATGTGTCACGCTGACGTCAGCGCCCCCTCCACCGCGCCTGCTGGCCATGAAATCGCCCCTCCCCGCCTCGCCAGCGCCACACACGGCAGATCCCAATTACGTCAAGCACGATGAGTCGCCTAGGAAATACGCACAATTTGGCATTGTCGAGTAGTCTCACACGCTTTCCCTTGGCTGCCGCGCTTCCTCTATATTCAATATAACAACTCGCTGCATTTGGCGGACGTTGTAAAGCGAAATAACTGTTTCCTAAACTCGCGACACCGGTTGTCAGTTGAAATTCTAAGCGGACATCTTCAGCTGTCATAAGTTACTGTAAATGCCAAAACGATCAGTAAAAGATAACACACGGCAGGAAAGATTGAGCAGTACTATCAGGTTCGTGCTAAATTGAAGTTTCAAAGTACCCCACTAATGTCATGGCCACAGTTGAGCGAAGTGCAAGCTAATGGCGTATCTCCATTTACGTTATAACCCCCCCCCCCTCCTCCTGAGTTTACGTTTATTTTCTGCACAGGCCTTCCATATCTCAGTGCTGATAAATCGTGTGTGGCGCGAACGAAAGAGCTTTTTTGTTTGTTAACTTATAATCATCTATGAAGCAACAGTTACAGTAACGCTATTTTGTGCGTCGAGTAAAAGTGAAAAAAAGAGTTTTAATATATGATTTCAGTATTGTGAGCCCTTAATGGTATCCACATTTAGGGAAGTAGCTTGTTCTCTTTAGAAGCGCAGTTTTTATTTTCCTACTATAATTTACCGTTATTAAAGTTCACTAATCGTGTACAAGAAAACTAGTATCAAAGAGGAAATACATACATTTTCTCTTTATACCCCCCCGGGAAAGATCCTTTTCGTCTCGTACAGGAGTAATTTCCGAGTGCACATGTAACTTATTTCGTTCATCGCAGATTCCATGGGTTCCCATATATGACGGCAGTAGCGCTTGGAGGACTACTGGCAAAGCGCATGCCTAGAAACCGAAAGGTCGTGGGATCCAGCTCCCAATCAGAAATTGAATTATTTTAGTGTGCCATTACGCTAGCCTTGACCGCTCAGTGATGGGAAGATATACCAGGAACGACAGGTGGTTCGAATCCCGCGTTAAACTGTAGATATACTGGGTGGGGGCATGCAAGCCGCTGAGGTGGCACCCAACTGAAAGACTTGCACCAGATCGCTGAACATGCCTCCTAAGGGATTCCTAGTCAATCATGGCATACGGCTATTTATTTATGTTTTATGAGGATAGTTTTACGTCTTCAGTCACCGGTCTAATGGATATCCTGCAGACGTGAGAGCTAGAGTCAACGTTTATATAGATATAGCCACTGAGCCAAAACATTACGACCACCTGCATAATAACGTGCTGCAGCCGTTGTGCGTGCCATGGATTCGACAAGTCGTTGCTAGGTTTCCGGACCTCAGTGGCTCCAGATGTCTACGCCCATAAATTACGGGCCGACGTCTTGTCGGTGCGGAGCTGGCACTTGATGTGTTCCATTGTGTTCAGATCAAGCTAATTTGGCGGCCAAGGCAACAACGAAAGTTCAATATCGTGTTCCTCAAATCACTGTAGTCCGATTATGGCATTTGTCAGGAACAGTTATTATCCCTCTGGAACGTAGTATCGCTGTCGGGCAAGATATCGAGCATTTAGGTATGCATGTTGTCCGCTATAATGTTCATGTAGCATGCAGCTGCCATGGCGCCTTCAATTACTACCACAAGTCCAACTGAAGCTCACGTTAATGCCTCCCATAGGGCACATCAAAATCTGGACCTACGAGCTGCGTTCGTGGCGCAGAGCATGTTTCGGGCAACTATCGCCTGGATAACGGCCTATCTGGACACGACCTTCGACCTGGTGCAAAGAGAAACGTGATTCATTCGACCAAACGACACGTTTCCGTCGGTCTACGATCCAAACTCGATGATACCGTGCCCACTGCAATCTTATGGGTCAATATGGGAACACGTATGGGTCATCTGCTGAACTCTATTATCAACGTGGGCGGAGTGCTGTGCTTCTGAACACTTGTGCCTGCATCAGAATTGCAATCTGCCACCAGATTGCCACATATCGCAGCCTATCCTACTTTACAGAGCGCGCGAGTCTCCGACCTGCACATTTTGTGATGAGAGATGGACGCCCTACAACTTGTGGCCTGCTCGTGGTTTCTCCGTCGGTCGACTACTTTCCACACGTGCTCACGACAGCAGCACGCGATCTTCCGACCAGTTTCTCCGCTTCTGAGGTGTTCGTTCTCAGGTAGCGGGCCATAACAATCTGCTCTTTGTCAAAGTCGCTTATGCCAGTGGGTTTCCCCTTTGCGGCTCGTGTCGTGGGTACAATGATTCGCCACTCTTTTTCTGTATTTTACTGTGTAGTATGGGACACTTCATCGTGTCACGTTAAACAAGATAAGATTTCTTTATCTATTTCTTCGTTTTGGGGAGGTTTTGGAGGGCATCTGGGACTCTCAAACCCACCACCAGTGGTATGTATCAAATGGATGGGGCGTTAACCTTGAGGAATAAGCGTGCACGGAATTTCGTAGCGGTGCCAAGCCACCGGCTCCGCCACTCCGTCTCTTGTGAGTAACTGATGGTGCCTTGTTTAGACTCAGACTCAAAAAGTTGGTAGAAAGTTGCAGAACTTTTCCTAATTGCTTCATAGGTGATTTCCACGTGGCTTTCGGTGTGGAGATCTACTATCCTCTTTTATTGGTGCGTGCGCAGTATACTGCGAAGGTATATATTCGTAGGACCTGTATCTTCTTGCACTGTATAGGGCTGGCTTTTCTCCACACTGAGCTACTACAGACGATCTTCGCTTAAACAGCGGACTTAAGAATCTGAGACTGGTAGGCGTGCGTACCGGCCGGGGTGGCCGAGAGGTTCTAGGCGCTACAGTCTGAAACCGCGCGACCGCTACGGTCGCAGGTTCGAATCCTGCCTCGGGCATGGATGTGTGTGATGTCCTTGGGTTAGTTAGGTTTAAGTAGTTGTAAGTTCTAGGGGACTGACGACCTCAGCAGTTAAGTCCCATAGTGCTCAGAGCCATTTGAACCATTTTTAGGAGTGCGTAAATAGACACTGTTAACAAAAGGCATCAATTCTGTGGCCGTACTTGTGGCGATGCTGGGTAGGTCCTCAGCGTGGGCGTGAAGAAGAGCTGCTTGTCTAGCAGGACGCCAAGTATCAAACCTATCGAACCTAGGGACTAGTCGAAATGTAGGTACGACGGTCTGTTCATACTGAAATGGTTACAATTAAACTTTCGGTACTTGAGAGGGCCCTCATGAAAAACGAGTGATTGTAGAACAATAAAACTTTGTGGAAACAGTTGTAAGAACAAGTGGAAGAGAAATAACGAATAAACCATTAAATGAAACACATTTTTGATTTCCACATGAGAAGGTAACATTTGTTAACTGTGTACCATATTTACGTTGCTCAATGTGAGGACCATCTGCATCCATGACAGCCTGGAACAGCACTAGAGATACAATTTCACAAGTGCTCGCAACACTTTTCGAACAGTGGACCACGGAATGTTCAGCTGGCGTGGAACGGCTCGTGCACTGTTTGAAGATCACACAATGCGTCCAGCATTCTCAGCTATGGCAACTGTAACTTCTTTAACAAATTGTGGCGCAATCGGCTGTCGGCCCCTCCCAGGAGCAATTCCCAAATCGCCAGTTGAGTCTAACTTCCGAACCACCTTCTTAAACCCCGGTGTGGAAAGAGGACCTCCCGTATTCTCTGAAAGCGTCGACACTCGAGACGAGCAGCAGCACAATTGCTGTTGTTTTGATAACACAGCTTTACGAGTAAAGCCCTGTCCCTGTTGCCCAGGCCCGTATTGACCGTCTGTAACTGTAATGCAATCTGATGCTTGTGTTTCAACCCTACGTTGCCGTACGAGTACCGCGCCTAGCCGCAAGTAATGACACTAACACTACAGACAACACAAATCCAGGAGTGCACAGTGTGAAAATCATTCACGTAAAGTTTGGTACTCATATGGTAAATAGTTTCCCGTCTATACTGACTCAAATTATAACCTCCCTATACAACATCACTGTCATCTACGGGTTAAGTTTCATCTCTTTGTGACGGCACCAATCGCAGGTCAATTCTGACTGCCTCTGAAAACGTCGTATATTAGTCGCAGGGCGTCTGCCAGTCGTGAAGAAAGTGGTATCATCAACGAACTGGGCCAACTGAACGTTTGGGACCGTAGATATGTCAATTACACAAAGTGGGAAAAGTACCAGCGATGAAACTGGGTAGGCCAGCTGTGGTAGTTTTTGCATCCTATCACCTGTCGGCAACCCACACAACCACTTGCCTATCGTGGAGAAAGCTGCGCTGGTAATAGTTACTTTTGTGGTCTGTTCTCGTATCTTCCGCAGAAGGTTCTCACGTCACATCTTGTCATGCGCACACCCATTGTCACGGAAGACCGTGGCAGTACATCGACTTAAGCTAAAGTTGGAGGTGATACGTTCCAACAGACGGAGAAGTTGCAATTCGGCGGACACTTTCTGTTGAAAGCCAAATTCATCGAGGCGGATAATTTCGTCTGCTATTCGCTTCTTTGGAATGTGTTCCAGTAGCTTGGTCGCACTTCTGAGTAAGCTTATTCGACGATAGTTCTTCTGGGCCCGTCTTCCACTAGCATGGAAATTAATAGGTCTGTTGATGGGCGATGTAAATATGCATAAGAAGCACGAGAGGCTTACGTGGTAAATTCTTGAGGCTGAGACTCAATATTGCAACTAGCCCAGCGGCCTAGCTGTTGTTCTGCTCCTTGATGAACCCACGAACCTCGCTGGGCGTTGTAATTCGTGGATGATAGACAGAAGGTAACTCAAGTTAGGAGACTGAGCAAAGAGAATACTGCCATTTTCCATTTTATATCGCTTCCCTGTGTTATCATTCCTCATTTGTCAGCCACCGGTAGCTGAGTTGTTGCCGGCACGGTAGCTCAGCGTGTTCGGTCAGAGGGTTAGCTGCCCCCTGTAATGAAAAAACCGAGTTAATCGATCACCAATGTACATAAACGGATGTCTTACGACGTCCGCCCTGAGGAGATTCAACGAACAAAGGCGAACAAAATGAGACTAAAAAAAATAGTGGTCAGCGCGACAGACTGTCAATCCTAAGGGCCCGGGTTCGATTCCCGGCTGGGTCGGAGATTTTCTCCGCTCAGGGACTGGGTGTTGTGTTGTCCTAATCGTCAACATTTCATCCCCATCGACGCGCAAGTCGCCGAAGTGGCGTCAACTCGAAAGACTTGCACCCGGCGAAAGGTCTACCCGACGGGAGGCCCTAGTCACACGACATTATTATATTCCTCCTTTAAATGGTACTACAGTCTCCAGAACTTTACCACCCATGTGGTTAATGTTGCTGCTGCCTTCTTTGCTCTTGCACATGAACGTTAACTCGCATTGATTCAAATTTAAATAGAGGTGCTGTTGAGTACAACACGTTCAGATACTGTAAGTCGTTCTGCATCGCCTTTGACCCGTCTGTAATAGGATAATAAACCACATTACACTAACGACCTAATGATTTCCATTTCGGTTCGGGAAAACTACGCAAACGAGTCACACGCTACTGGGAAATCATTTCCTGAAAGATCATTCGTAAGCCGCGCAGTGCAAGAAAGTAGGGGAGGCGGCATTGACGTAAGCCTGTACTAGGACAAGCGGTGAGTCACTGGAAACTAAAAATTGCAACACAGGGCAGCGTCGCCGCGTGCGTGCTCCGCGCGCCCACTGCCACAGTGGATGGTATTTGCGTTTCAGCGCAGAGCATATCGCGCACCATTACTACTTATTCCGCCTTTTGTCCCACAACAACCAACTCAGTTGTCAATAAGGCACCATTTCGCGCATCTGACCACTTGCATCTTAGCTGTAAATGGGTTCAGACTCAAGACGTTCAAGATTATGGTTAGTACCAAACATCACTGCAATATGAATGGCCGGGAGTGCGTTGCAGTCCACTATACACGAATGGGGTTTATAAGGAATTGCAGCTTATCCGAAGACCGCGCAGTCCTCGTGTACTCACGGACAGGAACCGCCGAGCATTGCGGGGAATGGCTATAAAATATGACATGAAATCAGAGGATGCAATGGTCGAGCATCTCCTCATAAGCTACACACTTCTGCAGTCAATACTAACAAGGGAACATCCCCATCGCACCCCCCCCCCCCCAGATTTAGTTATAAGTTGGCACAGTGGATAGGCCTTGAAAAACTGAACACAGATCAATCGAGAAAACAGGAGGAAGTTGTGTGGAACTATGAAAAAATAAGACGTGAAATTTAACCGACAGGAAGAAGATGCTGTGATATGCAAATGATTAGCTTTTAAGAGCATTCACACAAGGTTGGCGCCGGTGGCGACACCTACAATGTGTTGACATGAGGAAAGTTTCCAACCAATTTCTCGTACACAAACAGCAGTTGACCGGCGTTGCCTGGTGAAACGTTGATGTGATGCCGCGTATAAGGAGCAGAAATGCGTACCATCACGTTTCCGACTTTGATAAACGTCAGATTGTAGCCTATCGCGATTGCGGTTTCTCGTATCGCGACATTGCTGCTCGCGTTGGTCGACATCCAATGACTGTTAGCAGAATATGGAACCGGTGGGTTGAGAAGGGTAATACGGAACGCAGTGCTGAATCCCAACGGCCTCGTATCACTAGCAGTCGAGATGACAGGCATCTTATCCGCATGGCTGTATCGGATCGTGCAGCCACGTCTCGATCCCTGAGTCAACAGATGGGGACGTTTGCAAGACAACAACCATCTGCACGAACAGTTCGACGACGCCTGCAGCAGTATGGACTATCAGCTCGGAGACCATGGCTGCGGTTACCCTTGACGCTGCATCACAGAACGGAGCCCCTGCGATGATGTACTCAACGACGAACCTGGGTGCACGAATGGCAAAACGTCATTTTTTCGGATGAAACCATGTTCTGTTTACAAAATCATGATGGTCGCATCCGTGTTTGGCGACATCGCGGTGAACGCACATTGGTAGCGTGTATTCGTCATCGCCATATTGGCGTATCACCCGGCGTGACGGTATGGGGTGCCAGTGGTTACACGTCTCGGTCACCTCTTGTTCGCATTGACGACACTTTGAACAGTGGACGTTACAATTCAGATGTGTGACGACCCGTGGCTCTACCCCTCATTCGATCCCTGCGAAACCCTACATTTCAGCAGGATAATGCACGACCGCATGTTGCAGGTCCTGTACGGGTTTCTCTGGATACAGAAAATATTCGACTGCTGCCCTGGGCAGCACATGCTCCAGATTTCTCACCAACTGGAAACGTCTGGTCAATGGTGGCCGAGCAACTGGCTCGTCACAATACGCCAGTCACTACTCTTGAAGAACTGTGGTATCGTGTTGAAGCTGCACGGGCAGCTGTACCTGTTCACGCCATCCAAGCTCTGTTTGACTCAATGCCCAGGCGTATCAAGGCCGTTATTACGGCCACAGGTGGTTGTTCTGGGTGCTGATTTCTCAGGAACTATGCACCCAAATTGCGTGAAAATGTAATCACATGCCAGTTCTAGTATAATATATTTGTCCAATGAATACCCGTTTATCATCTTCATTTCTTCTTGGTGTAGCAATTTTAATGGCCAGTAGTGTAGATGGATGGGAAGAGGTGATTTGGAGTGATGAATCACACTATAGCCTGCGGTAATCCGTTGGAGAACGTTACCAGCCATAATTTGTAGTGCCAACAGTGAAGCGTCGGAGGAGGTAGCGTTACGGAATGGAGATGTTTTTCGAGGTTACGGTATCGTCCCCAAATTGCGATTAAGAAAACGATAGATGCGGAAGGATATGAGCACATATTCCGGCATTGTGTGCTGCGTACAGTAGAGAAACTGTTCGGAGACGATGACTGGTTATACCAGCATCACAATGGCACCTTGTCATAAAGCAGCACCTGTGAGGCAATGGCTCATGGACAACAACATTCCTGGATTGGACTGGCCTGTCCACAGTCCCTTCCTCAACGCAATGGAAAACCTCTAGCTTGAGGTAGAATGCCAAAGCCCTGCGTCCGATAGCACTATCTTCAGACTCTTGAGAAAAAAAAATGGGCAACCATTCCTCGACAAACATTCAGAATCTTCACTGAAATTGTCCCAGTAGAGTTAAAGCCGCCATAAAGGTGAAAGTTGGGCATACCCCATATTAATGCCCGCTAGTAGACATCCGGGTACTTTTAATGAGAAGTGTATTCTGCCATGTTACGGCCTTAGCCGGTCGCGCTAACGCCACTGCCCTGCGGCTGTCGCTTTCGAACGGTATTCAACACCCGCATAAAGCTTCGAACCTCTACCTATCGAAAACAATGGAGATGCGCGTCGCACTAGAGCACCAAACGTTACAACTAAGTATGAACTACAAAAACGCGAAAGATCAGGAAAATCGGTGACCATTTGGGTGTATGTTTCCCTTGTAAACATCAGTAGTATCGAACGTCTTTTGAAATTCGAGGAACAGAGATGCCTGGCGCCTTCAGGATCTCATTAGTGACAGTACGGAAAAGAAATTTCTCTTTTGTGATCGAACACCGACGCGAAGGGGGGGAGGGGGGGAGGGAGGTGGGTTTATAGGCGCTCAATAATAACAGAAGCAGCAAACTTTGTAATATGGCACACGCACTAAAAGTATGCATTTTTGAAAAATAAACCGCAAACAGCTGTTACATAGTTCTCTAGTAGTCCTACCCGTTTCACGACGTTATAGAGTTGCGTCTTCAGGTACATCTAAATAAAGAACAGCAGCCTATGAGGGATTTATAAATCATAAAAAATTTTAGAAATGGCAAGAAACTACGGTGTAGGGAATTTTTTAGTCGAAATAGTGACAAAAGTATAAAAGTACGTCATCTCTGAAAGGACGACAAGTTGTAGAACCAGGAAATTGGATTTATTGTGCTGGCAGGTGCCCGTAACGGTTCTTACCGACATCAAGAGATCCGTTCCAGGAAAACTGGCTTTATTTGTTTTGCATCTCTTTACTGTTCTCCTATCGATTCTAATTTTATTCTACAGCCACTTTTTTGGTGCTCTTCACTACATTCTGATTTTTGATCGCTACTACTATTTAACATCGTTATTCATCTTTAAGTGCTTTATATTGGTTTTGCTAGTTCATTGCCCTTTCAGAGCTGACCAGTTTTTACTGCCGTCTTCTTCATTTTGCCTGTTTCAAATTCTGACTTTCGTCACCATTTCGACGAATTTATTATAGCCCGACTGGGAATGATGGGATATTCGACGCGTTCAACTTTTTCGTGTAAATGATATGAAAATAAGCGAGTTGATTACTATATTTCAGTTTGCTTTTGTTATCAACTGCGAAGCATTGCCGGGTTCCATAGCATCTTTATAATTGCGACACGAGATGTGTTTACAGAGTTGCACGTATACGTTCTCGTGCAACCTATGGCATGTCGACTAAACCACACAACGTTAGAAAATGTCTGGCATAATATGGAACGGTAGGTCAAGCGTATCCCTACAGGATATAATCGTTTGTGAGTGATTTCACTTATATATGGCATACCTGAAAAAACTTGTCGACACTTCCTCGCCAAATTTGGACCACCATGGAGGGTAGAGAGGGTGTTAGCGTGATGTCTCAGATGTGCTTACAGCTGAAAGCTGGGAAGAGTGAAGAGGGAAAACTCGTATTGAACGACGACGAGCGAGTAAACGGCTGCATGCTCGCATCTCACATATCAACTGGTTAAATGGGTCTACAAGTAATACAACGGCCAGCTAGCCTCTCGTTTGCCGTGTAATGCGGGATTAAGAAGGATCAATCTGATACATAAGCACGGCGCTCTACTGATTTAGAATTACTGTTCATTCGTCTTCCCTGCATAAGCTACGATCCCAGCCACAACTTGCCTCACAGCAACAACTGTGAGACATACGTCCCACACGTGTCTTAATTAGACAGAGTTATTCGCTCTCATTGTCATGGTACCGATGGTGCCCATACTCGATGGCAAGGGGGACCGCCCCGCCCTCTTTCCATAGCTCTCAGAGAAGGAAAAAATATGGCGTAGCCAGGTGTTTTTCCTTCAAGAAAATGATTTAAAAATCGGTATTACGCAGGTTTTTAACAGGGTCTGGACTGGAACTTCTTTATGGCTATCAAAATATTGTACCCGTTGGACACTGTAGACCGGCAGTACACCCGTGGATATTTTGATTATCAAATACGCCGGGAGAAACTCAAGAATCACTTCTTTATGGCTACTTACAAGTCACCATTCCAAAATATCAAAAGTACTCCGCCCCTCCCAGACATTCTCCTCCTCCTCCCCCTCTCCCTCTACAATCTATCATATTGGCGCCCTTGTATGGCATTCTGGCATTCAGTTGAGCTGACTGATAAATGTCTCGCTTCTGCGTCAGCAAGATGTATGCGCACCCGTGCGCTTATCACGTATATCAGTTATATTAAAATAAGAGAGCCGCTCTGATAGCACGCGGTGTATTTTTGCTTCTAAAGAATGTGTAAAATCGTGTTATTAAGTGCTTAGTGAAAATAATTTCAGTTATTTATTCGTTACCGTGTTGATCGCTACCTGGTTTAGACGTGCCCGTCCTCTAAGCTGACGACAAACTTCCTTCCTTAATTCCTAAATGTGCGAGCGTGAAGAATAGTAGAGGGAGTTTTCAGAAGCGACGTTATCGCTTAAAACTAGCGAGCAAGAGTTTAGAAAGTACAAGATTTAAATCGTCCTTGTTCGCTTAAACCATCTGGAAATCTCCCTCCTTGCGACGTAGAGAATGACACTACATGGCCTGTTCTCTATCGTCTACGCTCTGAAGTCGAAATGTCCTAACGTTATCTCCACAAATGTGGATTTGCTGTCATGACTACCAGCTGACCAGCGTCCGGCACCGAGGAAGCGATCCAAATGATCTCGACGCTGGCCGCGTTTGGTCATCGGTGGAGTATTTTTCTATGCACGGACTTGTTTACTCTAAGTTACTTGACTTTCGTGTTCTGTAACCTTTTGTGTTTCTTCGTATCGATGATTCTGACACCAGTAAACCGATGAGAAAACTGAGCCCGATATCCTGCGATGAGGTGCCCTAGCATTCTTCGATTCTGGTACGCATCACTTAGACCGACAGGACTCGTTTAAGGCCACATTCAACACTGAGGGATGGCGAACAGAACAAGTTTGTTGAAGCGCCAGAGAAAAGGGCGACACGTCAGGATAAAAAAGTAAGGTAAACAAACTAGCGACGGCTTCGAAAGAGAGCAACAGCGCCCTGTCGCTAACACCGGGGCGCTTGATAACACAGCATGACTCAGTACTCGTTAACAATTATCTGCTGGCACGATTGGGAGATAACATGCAACACCGCGAGATATCTTCTTTTAACGTTGAGGTTACAATGAACGTCTCGCATGAAGACGTGTTACTGCTCCCTGCTTCGAGTTGCACTTACGCAGCGTCAAAGGGAAAATGCCGAACGTGTGTTGTGGCACTGTTCCAGTTGCGCAGTAAACCTCGTGCGAGATGGAGACAATCGTCGAGAACTGGTATCATCCAGGGAGTTTGCTTGTAAGGTACTCACGAACTGGACCTGAAGCCACAACACATGTTCTTTATTTGACGTGCCGGGTTTTTATGCTCAACTAGATTTCCTCTCTGTTGGACCACCACCCAACCAAACGCGGAAGCAAGTGCCAAATAATTCAGCGATTGGTCACACTCAGCATTACGTTAATGCAGACCGAGTTAAACCGAACGAAAAAATAATTCGACAAAGAAAGACAATTCTAAAATTACGGTGGATAATACAGGGTGAACCACAACTCGACTGACAAAATTTCGTAGATCGTACAGAAATTTTTTCTGGGTATTTTAGTTATGGAATCACATCTTACAGAGTAATACCGTAATTATGATTCTGTGTTTTTTTTTGTTTTTTTTTTACCACAGTTACCTTGGCTCTGTGAAAACATTTTCACAATAGTGAAAAGGCCTGTAATATCCAATACATTCTAACATGCAAGGATACGTACAGATACAAACGTACTGTGATGCGACTGACGTCGCTGCGGAAACAGTTCTGAATAAGAAACTTCCTGGCAGATTAAAACTGTGCGCCGGACCGAGACTCGAACTCAGGACCTTTGCCTACACTCCGCTGTAGAGTGAAAATTTCATTCTAGCAACAACCCCAGACTGTGGCTAAGCCATGTCTCCGCAATATCCTTTCTTCCAGGAGTGCTAGTGCTGAAAGGTTCGCAGGAGAGCTTCGGTGAAGTTTGGAAGGTAGGAGACGAGGTACTGGCGGAATTAAAGCTGTGAGGACGGGGCGTGAGTCGTGCTTGGGTAGTTCAGTTGGTAGAGCACTTTCCCGCGCAAGGCAAAGGTCCCGAGTTCGAGTCTCGGTCCGGCACACAGTTCTAATCTGCCAGGAAGTTTCATATCAGCGCACACTCCGCTGTAGAGTGAAAATTTCATTCTAGTTCTGAATAAGGTCGTTGTGACGCTCTTCCGTGAACGACCCACAAGGCGCAAATCGGTCAACTCTTCATTAGTAAACTTATCGCTACTGCTCTGTATCTCTGTCAGTGCACACGTAACGCTGCAGGAAAAACAGTCTAGAGACAGAACTGAGCAGTACTGAATACCAACATGGAGACGAAGAGTAAAGTGAATATTACTTTGGCAACAGCAGGTACCGACAATGAACAGAACCAAGTTGTTTTCGAAAAAGACACAAGACACATACAACATACCGTCGTCAGTTGATTTGCACTGCTGTGCAGATACACTCTGTGGTGGAAACGAGCTATCGTGTTTAAACGTGGCCTTGAACCAAATGCGAATGAAATTTCTCGATCTATTAATGTATCAGCGTGGACTGTCGGACGCGTTTATAAGGTATGGTGTATGCGTGAATGAAGGCAAGTCGCCAGGTTGTAGTCATACACTTCCCTCGCTACAGGGTTTATCACAAAATCGTCCTAACCTTCCGCACCTTACGTTATGAATTACTAGCGACACAGTTTGCAGACACGCCAGCACGTGTTTATTTTCCACAAAGCGCCGTAACACTCCATGGAATACAGATATGAATTATTGATAATACTACTGCAAGAAACGCATAAGGGCAGAACCTACGTATATCTCTCCATACTGATATACACAGCTGCAGGGGAAATAGTTCGTAAGTCATTCTGCATAGCAGCTGTAGTGTTCTTCTGGGAAAAGCTACTTCCCCCACCACCACCACCCCACACTTATTTGCAGCTGATAATTGAAATTTATGTAAAATCCGTTTCCATAAACAATGGCTGAGAAGTGCTCAATTTGTAAGTGTGACATTGTAGCATCTTGCCACTGTCTGTCGTTGACAGCATATTGTAAAGAGGATGTCAAATTGAATACCTTTCAGCCGTCAATTTTCAACCTTACTTTATTTGGCAACCAGTTTCAGGGTTTTACTACGCCATCTTCAGGCCCCTGACAGATGTGTAGGAAGAATCTACCTCGGTTGTGTTCAAAACAGGGGCCAGCGATACTAGTATTAGTAGATACTTGCTGCAGTAATCACTTCAACCACTGGCAGGTAATTTTCAATTAATTGAATATCATACAAGACACATGTAATGAAATTAATATTCACAGAAATTCCGATAAGAAAATGAATGATGTAAAGAAAAGATGAAACAAATGAAATATATTTATACGATGGTTGACATAATGTGGCAAAGGAGCAGATGTAAAAAAAATAGATTTAAAGCAATTAATCGAATAAAAATAATGATCAAAGTGATTTCAATAAACATTTAAAAATAAAAACTAGAGCACAACTTTCAACCTCACGCACGGGAAACTACTATCCTATCCTACCAGACTGTGTAATTCGCCTTTTTAACATTACTGAGCATTTTTCGTTAATTACTCGCAACCATACTGTGTAATTTGCCTTTTTAATGCTATTGAGAATTTTTTCATCAATTACGCGCAAACGAGGGCCCACCAAGGTGAATGACTTCAGGGTGTGATACTGGGATCTTACCCTACATCACTGTATTTCAAAAAATCGATCCCACCGCTAGGGACCTCTCCTTGTCAGTAACAAACATCAAAATGGCAGTACAGTTTATGCAAAGTAATCGCAGATGACTGTCACTGACTTGCTAAGTAGGCACATGTTGATTGTGATAGTCGCCTGCGATTAAATTGTAAAGTATGTACTCCCACTTTAATGCTGCTTATTAAGATGAGGCAGACTCATTAGGTCACGCTTGGGAATAAACCAGTTGGTTCGTAACTACTCGCCATACATGTGCACTGCAATTGTAGCAGATTTGTTAATAAACGCCTCATGACATATACATTGTCATACGTATGCATGACTTTCAGCTTGCGTATCCTGCTGTTATACATGTAAGTTACAAACAATGCTGACGTAGGCACTTTATGTTCAATATATCTTTTATTACTTACTGTGTGTGTGTTGAGAATGCTTTACATGTGTTCTTGCTGTATCACTAACGACATAAAAACAGTTATCAGCACAGATACTCTTCCACCATGTTAAAGTGTTTAGTGTTATGTAGCGTCGCCAAATGTGGGATGAATTTAGTGTCGCCTATGGGCGAAGGTTTATGTTTGTGATTGTGTGTGTGTGTGTGTGTGTTTGTGTGTGTACACACAGTAACTAATAAAATACATTCTGAGCAAAAGGTGCTTATTTCAGAACTGTTTGTTCAAATGGTTCAAATGGCTCTGAGAACTATGTGACTTAACTTCTGAGGTCATCAGTCGCCTAGAACTTAGAACTAATTAAACCTAACTAACCTAAGGATATCACACACATCCATGCCCGAGGCAGGATTCGAACCTGCGACCGTAGCGGTCGCCCGGTTCCAGACTGCAGCGCCTAGAACCGCACGACCACTCCGGCCGGCAACTGTTTGTAACTTAGAAATACAATAACAGCATAACATATAGAATAAAAGAGTAAAGGGTACAGTAAGAGGCTGAAAGTGCTGCATACATATGAAAATACATTTTGTACGTCAGGCAGCTGACGATGTCTTAATCAACTGAGGCGAAACGCGTCTGGCAAAACAAATAATGCCTTTATTTAATTGCTAACAGGCGATCCTAACAAAAAAAAATCATAAACATAACAGTAACAGCACCTGAAGATTGACATATCAACAATATTATTGTTACGAAAAGAGATCAACAATCGCTCCAATGGGTACGAAAAACTACGCAAAGACGTTGTTTAAAATATTCCGATGTACTTGAGAAAGATTGGAAAATTCCATAGCACGTTCGCTCCTCAGAAGCCGCCTAGCGTTCGGAATCCTGCAGACACGTTGGCGGTCAGACCCACGAGATAAACACGCCAGCACGTCCTTCGCAGTTAGTCACTGGCTCCGTGGAACGAACCTTCGCTCAGGAGATGCGTCACCAGAATGGCGTGTGGGCACGATTCATACAGCGTGCTCATTCTACGATCCGGGGAAGGCCAATCTTACGTCAGCTCGTGCTCTCAAGAGCCGCACACCAAATAAATAGTCAGTACGCATCCTGGTGTGCAGGACTCGTACCAAAAAGGAATTTTTCTAATGTACGCAAAGGGGGGCAACACGAATGGTCACAGGTACGTCTGACCCATAGAATACCGTTACTGAGATGCTGGACAAAGTGAACTGACAGGTGCTTGAAGATAGAAGCAAACTATTCCGTGAATTCAAGAACCGGCTTCAAGATAGGAACCTAGGAATACACTACAACCCTCTCTGTATCGCTCCCTTAGGGAAAGCGAAGACAAGATCGCTGTGCGCAATGATGCGTTTTATAAGTCGTTTTTCCTGCGCTCCATTCGAGAAGGAAACGGGTAATAAGTGATACAACGAGAAGTAATTTCGAGTGGTTCGCACACTACAGGAATAAAAGTTAAGCTTCGCCAGGGTCAAAATACACAATTTCAGCATGCGAGTCAGTTTCCTAGATATTGATATTTTATAACGTAACATGAAATATAATAGCATATAAAAGGGAAGGCTATAGTAAAAGTTACGAAACATTAGACAATAAGGTGGTTGGGTCATAAGGAGAGGATGAAAGAACAGGGAACCAAGGCGAATAATGAAAAACAGATGGCATTTCATCACATGCAAGGGGCGACGAAGAGCAGTGCGGCTGGATGCTGTGATCGCTGACTCTACCATGATGGAGATCTTCGGAGGGAAGAGAAAAAAGGTACGGCCGTAAGGCACGAATGGCAGGGTGACCCCGAAGGGCAGGTTCAGACGCCTAATTGGAAAGATTGTCTCTGTCATCCGAGCCACAGGCACCTTTAATCCGTGAAGTACGTGAGTTGTGTGTGGAAGTGTATCTGTTAAGCGTAGGTGACTGAATTGGTGTATGTGTAGTGTAGTTTCGTGTTCGTGTTGGAGATGATGAAATACACCCGGTGCCGGCCACCAGCACCAAAGGGGTCGCCAGGCTTAACGTGCCCCCCCGCCCCATATGCGTATCCGACGGATGGATCACTTCAACCTCGTGACTCGTGAGACACTGCGGAGAGGTTTGGAATCGAATCCAGGACACTGGCGCAAAGACTGGTGATCTGTGACTTCAGCAACCACCTCTCCAGGGAAAATTGTCAACAGCACGCGGTATACTTGGACTGTCGCCCATCCATGTACTGGCCACCCCCGACGGTGCTTAACTTAGGTGATCTGACGATAACCGATGTACCCACCTTGCATTGCCCATTGACGAAAGAGAAAAGAAGAGAGCAGTAAGGAGGCAGACTGCTGAGGAGGCCAAAGCCCAAGGAGGGTGGTAGTGTCAAATAAAACAAACAAGTTGTACGTCCTGCAGCTGACTCCGTTTACAAAACACAGTAAATTAATCTCTGCAGTGATTAACGAACGAGCGTCCCGAGCCGTTACAAAGAGTTGAGTAACAACTCGGTGACTTCGACTATGGAAATGAATCGGTAGGAAAGCAGGCAACCCCCCAGTTGATTTTTTGTTGATGCTCCTTAGGAATGCAAAAGTAGGACAGCAGTACCAGTTCACGGCAAGATAACGATCTTGTTACATCCGGTGTCACGTTTCACATCCGGTGTTAGGTCACCCAGTTGATCTCCTCGCTCACTCCTCCCTCCTTCCCACGTCCCCCGGGAAACCACCAGGAACTGATCAAGGTCACCCTGTGGAACCATCCAGGGCAATTTTGCTACTTATATTCAAGGTCATGACGTAACTCAAAACTCGTCATGTGACATAAACAGCCGGCCGGGGTGACCGAGCGGTTCTAGGCGCTACGGTCTGGAACCGCGCGACCGCTACGGTCGCAGGTTCGAATCCTGCCTCGGGCATGGGTGTGTGTGATGTCTTTAGGTTAGTTAGGTTTAAGTAGTTCTAAGTTCTGGGGGACTGATGACCTCAGAAGTTAAGAAGTCCCATAGTGCTCAGAGCCATTTGAACCATTTGACATAAAAATGACGGTAAGCCTAATTGACCAATAGGAACCGAGCTCTCCCCTTCCCTGCCTTTATGATCGTATCATTTCAGGAGTCACCATCATTCGACACCTGAAGTTCGTACTGATATGATGACGAAGTGCTAGCAGCATCAGCAGGGCCGGCCGTTGTGGCCGAGCGGTTCTCGGCGCTTCAGTCCGGAACCACGCTGCTGCTACGGTCGCAGGTTCGAATCCTTCCTCGGGCATGGATGTGTGTGATGTCCTTAGGTTAGTTAGGTTTAAGTAGTGCTAAGTCTAGGGGACTGATGACCTCAGATGTTAAGTCCAATAGTGCTTAGAGCCATTTGAGTATCAGCAGGGATTAAGCTAGCAGCCCCAGGCATAAGAGAATAAGACTTGGAGTAAGCACCTAATATAATTGTTATTATTGTTATTAACAAATATATACTCGAATATATATTTATTGTCTGCTATTGTTCGAGCAACACAACGTGTCTCTGAACCTGTGGTAGCGGAACTGTTTGATGAGGACATGCACATACTTCTGATGGATTGCCTTAGTGACAGCTGCTCGCAGACGGACTTCCCGATTTATCGAACCCGTACTAAACTCTACCGCCGCCTTCGTTCAACTATACCGAGTCGCCGCAGCCGTCACTGCCGCAGCAGATCGCAGAACCACAGCCAAGTCCGCCGTCAAGGGTACTTGTATTTGCAAGTACATATAACGTTACTGCGTCTGGATCTAAACAAGTAGTGGATCTGAATCCTAAAAATCACTTTGCTGTGTTATTGAAATGGAAACGCGCAACGCGCTGATTCTAAATTTCAATATTCATGGTACGAGTGGGAATGTATGAGCAGCAAGACGGATTATATAAAGAATAAGGTGACTGACGAATATGATCCATTAAGAACACCGACTGATTTTCAAATTCTAGCCCGTAAAGTCACAATAGTTGATTGTACGGCGAGGCCATGTTAGAACTAACTTCGTGGCGTCCGAATATACACTTAAAATTTTGAGAAATTAGGTGATATGTACAGTGTAATAATGATCGCTATAGAAACTCTGTGTCGTTGGCAGCGGTATATAAGAGCTGCTTACTATGAGTTTCTAGACTATTTAAGCAAAAATAGTTTTACAATGCACCAAGTGCAACAGTGTATAAATTCCCGTGTACCCCCTGTAACAAAGTGTGTATCTGTAGAACTTGTCCGCTACGGTCGCAGGTTCGAATCCTGCCTCGGGCATGGATGTGTGTGATGTCCTTAGGTTAGTTAGGTTTAAGTAGTTCTAAGTTCTAAGGGACTGATGACCTCAGATGTTAAGTCCCATAGTGCTCAGAGCCATTTGACCATTTTGTAGAACTTGTAAAGAATGTCGAGGGAGAGTTCAGAGATGGAATTCCTGTGTGAGTAATGCCGCCAATTGGCTTGAGCGCCATTCAGGCCGACATCACGGCCTACAGACAACTATTATTTGCCAAGTTTTGTACTGTCGCTACGTAATGCGCCTAAAAAAGTGAATAAAGCTCGGTGTGTGCGTAACGAGTTTTTTTTTCCCCCCAGTCGTTTCCTGTCCTATCCGACAACGCAATAGAAGAATACACAGCTTCCTCAAAACGGGAGTCAGAACGCCACCTACAGGCCCCGCTGCCGCCGGGGGCATAAGTCCCTCTTTCCTGGAGCTGTAAGTATCCCACCCGAGCCGGTGAGTCCTGAATGAGTGGCCAGATACGAAGCGCACTTTGAGCTAGCCGCAGGCAGGCGGTTATCGGTTCTCCGGCTAACAACCACGCAGCGATCGAAGCGGGCGAGGAGCTACGAGCTGTGGCCTGGTAAACGCCTACAAAATAAACCACATAGAGAGTAGCAATAAATCATTTATTGTCTTCCATTCTACACCAACAAAGTGCAGTTTAATGATCAAGCATCGAGCAATCACGCCATAACGCATACAGGGTGAAAAGTATTTAAACCGACAGGCTCTGGGAGGTTGTAGAGGACATCAAAACAAATATTTTCCCCTAATGTCATTTTTTCCTATGAGGAGTATTTAAATCGGTAGAGGAAGATCTATCCTGCAAATTAAATAAACCAACAAACACTTTTCCATTTTTTATGACCAAGAGACAACTCATTAAGACAACCCAATTTCAATTACAGTAGATTTTCAAAAATTACTCCACTGACACGTAAACAAAAGTTACACCGTCCTATCATGTTCTGTCTGACACGGGCAAAAACCCCAGGAGTATCCTGAATTTGAATTGTCCTGCTGCTGCTACTATCCGGGCAACCAGATCCTCTTCTGATACAACAGAAGTTGCGCAAACAAGGTTGTGCATCTCTCCCCACACAAAAAAGTCCAGAGGGGACATATCTGGGGATCGAGCAGGCCATGGTACAGGACCACCTCTGCCAATCCACGTTTCTCGGAAACGTCGGTCCAAGAATCGACGCACACGACGACTGAAATGTGTCGGCGCCCCGTGATGTTGGAACCACATGCGTTGTCTTGTAGGTAGCGGGACGTCTTCCAGCAATTCTGGCAATGCTCTGGCGAGAAAATTGTAATAGTGCCTCCCATTTAATGGCCTAGGTAGCAGATACTGCCCAGTTAAACAGTCCCCAACAACACCGACCCACACATTAACGAAGAACCGCACTTGACGAGCGCTAGTAACTGTGGCATGTGGGTTATACTCACTCCAAACATGCCAGTTTTGCATGTTGAAGACTCCATCACGCCCGAACGTTGCTTCATCGGTAAACAATACAGAGGATAGAAATGTTGGAGGCATTCACACTGTTCCAGGTTCCTCTGTGAAATCTGTGCTCTGGGTGGATAATCAACTGGTTCCAGGTTGTGGACACGCTGTAAGTGAAATGGACGTAACAATTGCTCTCGAAGGACTGTTCTTACATTCGTCTGATTCGTCTCCATGTTATGTGCAATTGCACGAGTGCTGACTGAAGGATCCCGCTCCACATGCTGCAAGACAGCTTCCTCAAATTGCAGCGTTCTTATCGTGCGACGGCGTCCCTGTCCAGATAATATTCTAAATGACCCGGTCTCACGCAGACGTTGGTACACAGCAGCAAAGGTCGTATGATGCGGAATATGGCGATTAGAATATTGTTGTTGATAAACCCGCTGTGCAGCTCGTCCGTTGTGGTGCGCTGCATAGTACGCACCAACCATATCAGTGGACTCACTCCAGGTGTATCGCTCCATTAGTAAACAGAGACAATGCACTACTACACTGGTGGACAGCAGTTGCCTACAACTGATGAGCGTAATACGCACTCTAACAACTGAAGATACGGCCTCTAACAACTGAAGAGCGTAATACGGCCTCCAGCGGTTTAAATAATCCTCATAGAAAAAAATGACATTAGTGAAAAATATTTGTTTTGATGTCCCCTACAACCTCCCAGAGTTTGTCGGTTTAAATTTTTTCGCCTGTATAGCACGGTTCACATAATATAAGTTTATCATTTTTAAAAGACCGAGGCAGTAACTTAAATATGTGCGAAATGTCATATAGCCGAGGTATAAGCTGTGTAGGAAACAGGTAATGGCCCAATGCATTTAAACTGGAAATTTCGAATAAATGTCCATAAGTACTTTTATAAATATTTCGTGATTTCAGCCACTCGAACACATAATATGTGGTCGTAGATCGCTCGTCATCGTGTTGTAACCTGTAATTCTCCAGATGAATCGTCGTAACATATTCAAGAATGGCTAGGTTAATTCGTCGTCTTCTCGAATACATCAAAGTTTTTCAGCCACTAAACAGAGATGTAATAGTCAACACATCAACGGATCCAACTTGTAGTATACACTCACTGCCCTCGCTTGCGATGAACGGCCCGTAGAGTCCAGTGTATTCGTAATTCATAGCCTGATTTCTTTTTTTAAAGCTGCTCACAGCATTGCAGAAAAAGGTAAACAAACAGTGCTCGACGAATAATTCACCCGGTTGTCAGAGAACCAGCAAACGAGTAAGATTTCGAGGCACACAGCAGCAGCAAGTGAGGTGAAGATGCCACATGACGTGGTAATTATGTTGTTTAACGTTAGCTGCTGTTTGAACAACACAGTCTGTAAACGTGGCACTGTTATTATGATTTGTCACCCAGAGTTCTGGTCGTATTTGAAAATCGACGATTTTGTGACGTTATATTATCGGCTGATGAACGGTATGGTTCAAATGGTTCAAATGGCTCTGAGCACTATGGGACTTCTGAGGTCATCAGTCCCCTAGAACTTAGAACTACTTAAACCTAACTAATCTAAGGACATCACACACATCCATGTCCGAGGCAGCATTCGAACCTGCGACCGTAGCGGTCGCGCGGTTCCAGACTGTAGCGCCTACAACTGAACGGTATGAACTAGGCGATAAGTCAAAGCAATTTCCGCACTTTTCCACGGCAACGTTCATTCGCCGTCGCTTCTGCTGGGGAATCATAGTCACAGTAGGAGACTTCTCTGGAACAATTGAAATATTTGACAACAGCACGTGTATGCATCTGCTGGAACAGACTTGTAAGAAACTTATATACGCAGGTCGTAGTACGAGGGTGAGTCAAATGAAAACCTTAAATTGGTAATAACAAATCGAAATTTCGCGCCGCTATCCTTTAAGTTGGTTAGCGTGCTACGAACAGCTTGCAGAATGGCCTGTAGGTGGCAGCATAGTGCAGATGCACACATACCGTCGCAGTATCAGTATAAAGATGGCCGCCCCACTTACGAATTGCGCCAGGAAAGAACAGCATTCTGTTATTCGGTTTTTGCCTAGTGAAGGTGTGAAACCTATTGAAATTCACCAACGAATGAAGGTTCAGTACGGCGATGCATGTTTTCCACAGCAGCAAGTCTACGAATGGAGTAGGAAGTTCGCAAATGGTGTGACTTCAGTGGAAGATGCTCCTCGTCCAGGTCAGGCACAACGCGCTGTGGCACCACATAACATTGCAGCAGTTGAAGCCATAGTGAAGGAAAACCGCCGAGTGACACTGAATGACATTGCAGCATGTTTTGGGTCAGCACACCACATTGTGCATGATGTGCTCCAGTTTCACAAGATGGGTGCCACGGCAACTGACTCCCGAAATGAGAGAACGACGTGTTGATGCTTGTGAAGAACTTCTTCCGAGCTTTGAACGAGAAGGTGATGGTTTTCTTGCAAGAATCGTTACTGGGGACGAAACCTGGGTTCACTTCCACCAAGCGGAAACGAAGAGAGCGAGCAAGGAATGGCGCCATTCCTCATCACCAAACCTTGCCCTTCCATATGTTTGGACCACTCAAAGACGCAATGGGAGGAAAGAAGTTCCGTTCTGATGAAGAGGTACGCCACGCGGTGCATGAGTGGTTGCGCGAACTACCAAAAGAATTTTCTTCTAAAGGAATTTATGCACCTTGTAAGCGCTGGAGGACTTGCATTGAGCGTGGGGGAGATTATGTTGAAAAGTGATACAGCTTTGTACCACTGCTGCGCAATAAATAATATTTAAAAAATATTTAAGGTTTTCATTTGACTGACCCTCGTATAAAGTATGGTGGAGACTGCCGACTAAGGTGGCAATCGTACGTCCACCGATTGCACAACATGTTCTGGAGTCTGCTCGTCGAACTCTGCGTCCATCGGAAGAAACTGTATGATTCATGTTACGCCGGAACAGAGGTGGAAATGTATCAGGCAATGGTGTCAAATATTGTTGTGGTCTAGGCGCGTCCACTTTGACGACAACTTCGCTGCCGCTGAAAAGAGTAATACAGGTGTCCTCGTAGGACGGATGCTTGGGTTCTAGGGCGGCGCACACATATTGATAGTAAGACAGAATAGCGAATAGTAAAATACATTACTCGACTTTGGTAACGCTGGTACAGCAATTGAAGAACGTGTCCTGCGTTGGCTACAGTTCCATGGTTCAAATGGTTCAAATGGCTCTGAGCACTATGGGACTTAACATCTGAGGTCATCAGTCCCCTAGAACTTAGAATTACTTAAACCAAACTAACCTAAGGACATCACACACATCCATGCCCGAGGCAGGATTCGAACCTGCGACCGTAGCGGTCGCGCGGTTTCAGACTGAAGCGCCTTGAACCGCTCGGCCACACCGGCCGGCTACAGTTCCATGAACACAAACTAAATAATGTTCTCTGAACTAAAGTCGGAAGAAAACTAATCTTCTGTCTTGATGTACTATTCGAAGAACAGTTCCAAACTAACAGTACACAGTTAAATCTCGAGGCAAGCCGCCTCTGTCTACACACGATAATTCTACTCACTGTTCTACCTAATAGCCGGTATGTCCACCTTTCGCCCGGAAAGCAATGGCGATGTGTCGTGGAAGGGACGCAATGAGACCTTCGTAGGTTGCTGGAGGAAGTTGGCACCACACCTTCTCACACGAGTCACCTAATTTCTGTAAATTCCGGGAGGAGAGCAATGAGCTCTGATGCCACGTAAGGGTGAAACCCCAAAAGGGGACTAAACACTCAAAAAAGTAAGGATGGGAAACAAGACATGAAGAAATACAGGAAACCAGGTGGATGTAACGTCGAGAGAGGGGAGGTGGGGGCAGAGGGGAAGTAGTAAGGACAGAGAGGGAGGGGCATGGGGAATGAAATGCAGCCCGGGGAAGAAGAAAGAGCCAAATGGCTCAGAGTCCAGTGTGCGCCATGCACGAATTCCCGAAAGAACCGTGAGCCCATGGCAGAAACGGAACTGGATGTGTTTATCAAGGGTGCGGGTATGAATATTGAGTTGTATTAGTCCCTGATGGTGGATATGAATGAAAGAGTCCATCAAAATGAATCTGACATAGATCAGTTAAGAAGGCTAACAAACTATCATCACTAGAGTATATAATACGTGTACTGCGCGACAGAATGTCGACAAAATGCAAGGTCATAGAGACATGGAAAGCTATTCGTCAGTAACTGCTCTTACAACTGAGACAGCTGGACGTCTCTCTCTGAAATGTTTATATCTGCACTAGAAAGCATTTAACAGCCCTTGGTAGCGACGTCAGATGGTGGTAGAAGAATAAGAAGATTTATTAATTTATTTCTCAAGTAAAGATCCGCTGCCTGTTGCTGCGTAGCAGGTTGTACATTGCGTGATTTTACGTGTTACATCATACAAATTCAGTTTTATTACTAGAACTTCCTTTTTGAGAATTTTACAGACAGATAAACACACACATAAATAGGTACAAATTTATATATACAATTTTGTTTAAACTTGTTGCTAATTTACATAATGATAATAAATAAGATACATAATAATAGGTCTTGGATGTATTTTCAATTAAAATAAAAGTGTATTTAACGGAAGAAACAAGATATGGCAATTTGACTTACAAGGGGACCCTCCATACTGTAAATCACGGATTTTGATGCGCTTCAAATATGTTATAGAGGCACTTACCCTGAGTACCTGGTTATCCTATTTTTTAGCGACGGGACTTGGTGTTTGAGGAGATCGATTTTGAAGTTCATTGCGCGCTAATTCCGAGAAAACCAGCGTAGCGCAGTGCTAAAGGTTCACGGTTACCTTTTTTTTCCAAAATCGACCGAATTTTTCAGTTTTATTTCAAAGAATATCAACAAACAGTGTAAGGTGTGCGAAATTATAAAGATTTATTCGGGTTTTAATTTTTTCAAACATTCATTGCGTTTATGGTTCTCAGTTGGAGTTCAAAATGTTAGTACAACGGTCGCTTCTTGTATTACCTGAAATCGATCTCCGCCCATTATCGTCCCCTCTCCTGTAAATACCGTTAGCCGTAACGGGATCCCCGGCTCCTAGGCCAATGAGGATGCGAGTTGCATTCCTTTACTTTCGCATCTAACTACTCGCGAAGCGTCTCTAGTGCCGCGTGTTAGAAAAATTCTGTGAAATGGATGAACCAAGTGTTTCTGCAGTAGTGTAGGCAGAAGAAGATCCACAAGTAGAGTTGAACGAAGAATCAAAAGGCGAAATCACAAATGCCATTAAATACGCCGAAAATCTACTCCGCGACTTGAATCTCGTAACGAATACACCGCTTAGCGTGATCTCCGCCAATTCCGTTGCAATTGGCGATGAGATATGTATCGCAATACAGGATCTCTTGGCCGAAAGACAGATCATTATTGATTGTGAATTGATAGATTTCAACGAAGAAGATGAATTAGGAGAATATGATGCGAACCACAAACGGAATGAATATTTGAAAAAATTAATAACTGAATATATCTTTATAAATTCGCATACCTTACACTGCTTGTTGATGTTCTTTGAAATAAAACTGAAAAATTCGGTCGGTTTTATAATAATAAAAAAACCTACACGAGCCGGATTCGAACACCGCACCTCCAGCGCGGCAGCCGTGAACATTTACCGCTGCGCTACGCTGACTTGCTCGAAATGTATGTAATGATACAGGTATATAAAGCGCGCAATGAACTTCAAAATCAATTTTCTCAAAAACCAAGGCCCGTCGCTAAAAAACCGGATAACCAGGTACTCAGGCTAAGTACCTCTACAACATATTTGAAACGCATCAAAATCCGTGTTTTACAGTATGGAGAGTCTCCTTGTTAGATATGATGTGACAATTTCTCCTTAATACCTTCTATGTGTAAGGTTACATCTGTTACATATGTTGTCTTGTCTATGGTATGGTAATAAGTAATGACGTATTGATTAATTAGTTTACAATGTGTCTACAGTAACTGTGGAGATTGGGAGTTGCTTTAAAATGCCATAGCAAGCTGCATCAGATGCGAGGGCTCGGTAGAAAGTAAGAGAAATATCAGTTACCGTTACGTGCTAGCTATGAAACGGTATAACAACTAACTACATAGACAGTTACACTCTCATATCTCGTCTTCACTTCCTGTATGTGATATAGCATACGATTCAGTATCTGTGTCGTCTACTATGTACTGCTGATCTGTCCGATGTGGAGCCCGTCTTATTCTAGAGTATGGTCCCTCCTGTTCGTATGCTGCATGTAGTGCTCACGATATTTCATCTGGGACACTGTTTATAGAGTTCTAGTCATTTGTCTGCGTATTAACTGTACCATGTCCTGGGTCCCTAAAGTCGGTATTATATGTCTTAGGGCATTACAGATGAGCTCTTTGTGTTCAAGTGTGACGTTCTCACCACAAGCACAAGTTGCAAATCAGTTTTAGGCCAAACCTGTGGAGATGCACAGGATACGGGCCAAGATTGTGAGAAAGTGCACCGCGCTGCGTGTTGGATTTATGCCCTTCAGATTCATCTGCCCTTGGATACTGGGAAAGAAAGAGTAGACTTGTCTTCCATTATCAGTTGTGTCCTGTTCTGTCTGCCATGTATCAATTTTCCACTTGTTTAATTTCCATTTGTAGGTTATGTCTTGTCCAGTTATTTCTCTTATTTTGTCGCGTATACCCCTCTTCAGCCAGTAGCCAGCTGCTCTGTGGCGAACTGTAATATTTACAGGGAAAACTCGCAATACTGCACACAGTGCCTCAATCGAGGTCGTGCCTAAAGCCCCGACCTTCTGAGTAGAACATTGCTGTGGTCGCGGCTCTCAGTGCTTTTAGAAGTTCTTAAGCATAATCGATATGCCCAAGCACTAGTTTTTTGACTCAAAGAGTGATGTATAATATGTCCTCACTGCTGCAGGGTAGTCTGTATCTGATAATGTTCAGTCTTGCAAGTTTATGCATGAGTTCCGTCGCTTTCTCAATTGTTAGTCTAGCATGTTCGTTAAAGTGTATATGTTTGTCAGTATAAATGTCGAGATATCTTGTCATAGCTTTCCTTTTTATAGATATGCTGTTTAAGTTTATAATTGGATTTCTTTTCAGTGTGGCCCCTAGAAGAAGGTAAACAGGTTTATTTGTTGCTATTGTGAGTCTGTTGTTCGTGCATCATTCACCGATGAACAATGTCTGCTACTGATGTGCGGATTAGCCGCGACAGCAGCTAAAACACCTACTTGGGCATCATCATTTGTTGCAGGTCGTGGTTGACGTTTCACATGTGGCTGAACACTTCCTGTTTCCTTAAATAACGTAACTATACGGTGAACGGTCTGGACACTAGGATTATGTCGTCCAGGATACCGAGCAGCATACACAGCACACGCCGGTTGGGCATTTTGTTCACGATAGCCATACATCAACACGATGTCGACCTTTCCTGCAATTGGTAAACGGTCGGTTTTAACACGGGTAATGTATCACGAAGCAAATGCCGTCCGCACTGGCGGAATGTTACGTGATACCACGTACTTACACTTTTATGACTATTACAGCGCCATCTATCACAAAGCGAAAAATGTGGTCCAACTAAAACATTCATATTTCTTTACCTCCTACACGAATATGTAATAAAAAATGGGGGTTTCTATTTAAAAAAACGCAGTTGATATCCGTTTGACCTATGGCACCGCCATCTGCCGGGCCAACCATAGTGCCATGTGGCTTCCCCCTTCAAGTTAGGCGAGTTTCGTTCTTTGTAGTTTTTTCGTTTGATGCTTATTTCGTGAGATATTTCGCCTGGTCACGATCAATGGACCACCCAATATATACGTAACAGTGGGGAACTACAGTTTTCCGGGGAGATAGATAGATAGAGATAGAGACAGAGAGAGAGAGAGAAATCCGGACACACATACCACGATCGACTGGTGCCTCTGATAGATGAGAGAGAGAAAGGTGTTGCGCTCTGCATCCCACGCAAGAAATAAGAGCTAGCAGATCGCGGAAGCCACTCGCATCTCGTACCGGTGCTATGCACCATGGCTGCACAGGACACTCCACTTGTAAAGATGCGTGCCCGCCAGCAGTACCTACGCATCAAGGGAAGGAGCACACCTCTGTAGATTGGTGTACAGATAATCGATTCAGTGTGCTGTTTCATTAAGTGTCAAAAACTCCACATGGAGCGACTTTAATAACTTTTTGTGTGTTTGCTATTAGTCGTTGGGGATATTTCCAGAAATGAAACGTTGTTAACATTTCATAACCCTGACAGACAATCTTTCCGGGCGCGACTTGTACAGTAACCACTTTTTTATGTAGGCTTGACATATTCTTCCTACCTGTGTAGAGCTTTACTTCGGTCGCAAACTATAAGAACGCGAAACTCCTGTCCAGTAACAACATGAGGAGTGCAATGAGCACTATCTAGGTCATGGGTCTCCTATGAAGACAGTTGCTGGGCTTTCCTTCGTGGATTAAACATACCTTTTACTACCTTCAAGCGCCAGAAAAAGTTATCGACCCGAGAAAAGAATATTTCAACAGTCGCCTTTCCAGACCACAACGATTAATTGAAAGTCTTTTTGGATTAATGAGCGATAGGTGGAGCGCATTTTGGAAGACAATAGGAATTTCACTACAGTTTGCTGACAATATTATGAATTTTCCGAGACACAGAGGTTCAAAGATACCCTTTGTATTGTACTGTATGTGAACCGGGGACCTACAAACGACGGAGAGGCTCCGTCCCCGCCGCAGCCGCAGTGGTCCACAACCCCACGACGACTACCGCAGTCCACTTCACACCTCCGCCGCCCCACACCGAACCCAGGGTTATTGTGCGGTTCGGTCCCCAGTGGACTCCTCCAGGGAACGTCTCACACCAGACGAGTGTAACCCCTATGTTTGCGTGGTAGAGTAATGGTGGTGCACACGTACGTAGAGAACTCGTTTGCGCAGCAATCGCCGACATAGTGTATCTGAGGCGGAATAAGGGGAACCACCAGACCGCATTCGCCAGGGGAGATGGAAAACCGCCTAAAAACCATCCACAGACTGGCCGGCTCACCGGACCTCGACACAAGTCCACCGGGTGGATTCGTGCCGGGGACCAGGCGCTCCTTCGTACTCCGGAAAGCCGTGCGTTAGACCCAAGTTTAAAAGTGGGGTGTAAAGTGTCTCCGTTATCATCAAAAGGTCTCCGAGAACCCCATGTTGTAGTACTGGAGCACATGCAAAATTTTTGTGCACGTAAAATCTGGTCTGAAGTGAAAATTAGGTTTGCGTTATTTTAGTTTCAAACAAAGTATCAAAATTTTACTGACCCCTTAAGTTCTTTTCCCCTGGACGTGCCGCGGCTCTCCGCTGTAACCGCAGCCTTGAAGCGAAGTGGCACTGGAGCGCTGAGCGACCTTGACGGACAGCGGCTGCGGATATTGGGAAGAGACGAGTGTGGCTTCCGCAATCTGTCGGTTATTATTTCTTGTGTGGGATGCGTATGACCTACCGCACAGCAGGGTGGCTAGGCAGGTACAGTAACGATCAATCGCGGGATTCGCGTGGAGGGTTGAGGAGTCAACCTCGCATTTGTTGCTTGTTTCGAATAAGGTGCACGTCTGTCCAATTTCCCATCATATATCGGTGGTTATGATGGTGCTGGTGATGGGTTGGGAGGTAACTGTTTATTTAAATTGTAAATTTAGCGATGTGTTGTGCGTGTTCATACATGAATTTTCTGCCGTTTTCAGGGGTGCTATAATCCTATAGTGTCAGACTCCTCTAAGGCAGTCATATAGTGACGTCATTGTTTTTAACACACTAATACTGCACGGACAAGTCCCTCGCAGTAGAGTTTATTTGCTGCACTTTAGTAACTGTTCAGTCTCGTTTCTGTATGTGTCTTTACAATGAGTGTTTGGAGAAAAGGGGTCTACAGTTACCTCTGAATTGTAAACAGCAATGGGAGTTAGCCGTACGTTGAGTGTCAGACTCCTTTAAAATATCCTTATGGTGATGTCGTTTTTACTAACATACAAAGACGTCACAAATTAATAATGCTGAGACATGTTCCTCATAAACTTCATATAGAAGAAAAGTATTTGCTTAAGTAGGCACCTAATGCACTGCATTTTCTAGATACTAATTTATTTCCTTTTTCTGCTAATTTCAGCTAACATTGTAAGGTTTGTATCTAAAGCTATACTCGGCAAGCCACCCTGAGGTTTGTGGCGGAGGGTAGTACGTGTACCTGGATCCGGGGAAGAACGATGGACGGTAAGCCTTTTATACTTATAGCCTTTATGCGAGATATATGTAAGCAGAACCAATATACTTGTATTTGTTGACACTTCCACGAACATATGCTCTCGGAACAGTAAACCACGTCATGATTCAGAACGCCTCTCTCGGAGCGTCTACCATTGGAATAGGTTAATTATTTGCATCAGGCATACCTACGTAGGAAGAAATGATCATCATAATAAAATACGAGAGGTCAGAGCTCCTTCGGAAAGATTGAAGTGTTCGTTTTCCCGTGCACTATATGAGAGTGGAACGAAAGAGAAATAGCTTGAAAGTCGTTCGATGAACCCTCTGCCAGACACTTCATTTTAAAGTGCAGAGTAATAATGTAAATGTAGATGCTTACTAAATGGATCTGTAAAGAACTACGCTGCTCTTCTTTGGATCTTCTCTATTCCCTCTATCAGTCCTATCTGGCACGGATCCCATACTGTCGAGCAATACTCAAGTATTGGTCGAACGAGCGTTTTGTGAGGTACTTCCTTTGCTGGTAGACTGCATTTCCTGAGGATGCTTCCAATGATTCTCAATCCGGCATCTGCCTTACTAGCGATTAATTTTATGAGGTCGATCCATTTCAAATCTCTCCGTACATATAGGCCTACCCCTAGGTATTTTATGTAGGTATCTGCTTCTAGTGATTGTTCTGCCATTGTGTAATCATAAAATAAAGGGTCTTTCTACCTACGTATTCGCAATACGTTACATTTGTTTATGTTGAGGCTCAACTACCGTTCCCTGCACCAAGCACAGCATTTCGCTGCAATTTTCTAGCGTCTCGATTTCTTTGTATGCAACACCATCATCCGCGAAAAGCCTAATGGAAATTCCAGTTTTTATCTGCTACGTCATTTATATTTATTGTGAAAAGTAATGATCCTGTAACAATCCGTAGGGCACGCCCGAAGTTACTTTTACGACTGCAAGCTTCTCTCCGTTCCGAATCACATGCTGCGTCCTGTTTGCTAGAAACTCTTCAGTGCAGTTACGCAGTTGGTCTGGTATTCCATGCGCTCGTAATTTGTTCATTAGGCGGCAATCTGGAATTGTATCGAATGCCTTACGGAAGTCAAAGAACACGGCACGAATCTGGGCGCCGATCTCTAATGCCTTCTGGGTCTCGTAGACGAATATCGCGAGCTAGGTTTCGCACCATCATTGGTTTCGGAATCCACGCTGATTCCTACAGAGGAGATGTCTTCGATCTCCAGAAACGTTATAATACACCAGCATAAAACATGTTCCAAGATTAACAAGAGACGAACGTCGGAGATAAAGACCTATAGCTTTTGTGCGTCTATTGGACTACGGAGTCATGGCAGAAAGTCATTTGGTGGGATGAGTCTTGTCACACACCGTTTCCAACTTCTGGCCGAGTTTACGTCCCAAGAGTGAAGCGTGGCGGGAGTCTCATGTTTTGTCCACCCCTGTACAACTAACGGTGCCCGTGACAGAAACGAGCAGTACTGAATGCGACCTTTAGGGCGAAGAATTAAGTGGACATTACTGTTGTCAACAGCAACTATCGTGAGTGAATGCAGCAAGCTTGTTTGGAAACAAGACACAGTGCGTATTGTCTATATTTGCTCTGTTGGGCAAATATTTTCGTTTTAATACATACAAAAATAAATGGGTATGAGGAATCAAACGAAATCCAATTACTGTGTAATGAGTCACCGGTGACGAAGGGTTCCTCATACCAAAATACTCAGAAAATACACTTCTGGAAATGGAAAAAAGAACACATTGACACCGGTGTGTCAGACCCACCATACTTGCTCCGGACACTGCGAGAGGGCTGTACAAGCAATGATCACACACACGGCACAGCAGACATACCAGGAACCGCGGTGTTGGCCGTCGAATGGCGCTAGCTGCGCAGCATTTGTGCACCGCCGCCGTCAGTGTCAGCCAGTTTGCCTTGGCATACGGAGCTCCATCGAAGTCTTTACACAGGTAGCATGCCGCGACAGCGTGGACGTGAACCAAATGTGCAGTTGACGGACTTTGAGCGAGGGCGTATAGTGGGCATGCGGGAGGCCGGGTGGACGTACCGCCGAATTGCTCAACACGTGGGGCGTGAGGTCTCCACAGTACATCGATGTTGTCGCCAGTGGTCGGCGGAAGGTGCACGTGCCCGTCGACCTGGGACCGGACCGCAGCGACGCACGGATGCACGCCAAGACCGTAGGATCCTACGCAGTGCCGTAGGGGACCGCACCGCCACTTCCCAGCAAATTAGGGACACTGTTGCTCCTGGGGTATCGGCGAGGACCATTCGCAACCGTCTCCATGAAGCTGGGCTACGGTCCCGCACACCGTTAGGCCGTCTTCCGCTCACGCCCCAACATCGTGCAGCCCGCCTCCAGTGGTGTCGCGACAGGCGTGAATGGAGGGACGAATGGAGACGTGTCGTCTTCAGCGATGAGAGTCGCTTCTGCCTTGGTGCCAATGATGGTCGTATGCGTGTTTGGCGCCGTGCAGGTGAGCGCCACAATCAGGACTGCATACGACCGAGGCACACAAGGCCAACACCCGGCATCATGGTGTGGGGAGCGATGTCCTACACTGGCCGTACACCACTGGTGATCGTCGAGGGGACACTGAATAGTGCACGGTACATCCAAACCGTCATCGAACCCATCGTTCTACCATTCCTAGACCGGCAAGGGAACTTGCTGTTCCAACAGGACAATGCACGTCCGCATGTATCCCGTGCCACCCAACGTGCTCTAGAAGGTGTAAATCAACTACCCTGGCCAGCAAGATCTCCGGATCTGTCCCCCATTGAGCATGTTTGGGACTGGATGAAGCGTCGTCTCACGCGGTCTACACGTCCAGCACGAACGCTGGTCCAACTGAGGCGCCAGGTGGAAATGGCATTGCAAGCCGTTCCACAGGACTACATCCAGCATCTCTACGATCGTCTCCATGGGAGAATAGCAGCCTGCATTGCTGCGAAAGGTGGATATACACTGTACTAGTGCCGACATTGTGCATGCTCTGTTGCCTGTGTCTATGTGCCTGTGGTTCTGTCAGTGTGATCATGTGATGTATCTGACCCCAGGAATGTGTCAATAAAGTTTCCCCTTCCTGGGACAATGAATTCACGGTGTTCTTATTTCAATTTCCAGGAGTGTAACTCTTAACGGCCCCTGAAATATTGTCGGTGTAGTTCGGGCTCGTCCCGTACACATTTTGACGATAATGCGCAGATAACGGGTATGCCATTCTTACAATGTAATTTATTGTCCGTTTTACGGCACGTAACAGTTGATGAAAATCGAAAGACCGTCAAGTGGTGGCTGAGTAAAGCAACATGGTTGAGAAACATAATGTCATGTAATACTTCTTCGGTTCGATCCTATTCTCGAAAGGTTAAAGAGGGACTTGCACGTATTTCATTGTCTGTAGTGCAACACGCGTAGCGCGTCAACCACAGTATACAGCTTATACATGCCAAGTGCGGAAACAAAAAATTGGACGTGGTCAAAAGATTCATGGAACTGAAGAAATTTGAGATACTTGATACATGTACTTTCTGCCGTAAACAAGAAGCTAAGTGACAATGAAATTTGCAGATTTGGAAATCGTGGCCATAAACATCTCGAGTATCTACGAGTATTTTGCCCTGTCTAAAGAGAAGAAGGACATGCGAAGCAAATATACGTGACAATAACGCTTGATAAATAGCAGCAGAGGTCACAAGACATCTGATGTTTGACTCATCGCTGCAATTATCGATTGCAGCTGAAGATTACGACGGTGGACCCTTTATCTACAGGAAACGTGCCTGATGACTGGTAGAATCATATACATCTCACCGTTGGTCTTTGTGTACTGCCTCATTCCTCACAAGTTTTGTGTCCTATCAGTGCTGACCCTCTTATAGACATCTCCAATTTATTTCGCCGTAAGGGAGAAAAATATTATTTTTTTCTTCTTTCTGTTAAAAAAAAAAACACATAATATACTCGACAGGACGAACATAAATCCGCCTACAAAATTTCAGAGCTATTCAGGGATATTTTCAGAGCATTTTGGTAGGAGGGACACTTGGGCCCCAGTGTCTCGTTGCACACCAATTGCTTTTCGTTTGACTGCTTGAGCCGTTTAATTTTGTGTGTATACTGCAGTGAATATACCTAAAAAATAGTGCACACGTGGACATTATGCGTTGTGTGTCTTGTCTGGAAACAAACTTGTTGCATTCGCTTTCGGAACTTGCTGCTGATAACAGTAACGGCCATTTTACTGTAGCTTGTATTCGGTACTGCTCCACTCCGTCTTGGGTTTGTCTTCCGGCATCGTTAGTTGTACGTCAACAGCAGTATGGATAGGTACACTGTTGAAGAGTTGGTCCATATGCACCGCGTGTACGCGTTCACTAGATACAATGGGACGACGGCGTCAAATGAGGTTACTGACCAGTGACCTTTGTAACGGATTAAATTACAGAAATCACTGTGTCGGTCACATGTCAGTTTATTAAAAATCGCGACCGGTTTCGGCTCTGTAGCCAAAATCAGATCTAAAAATGAGAAATTTAAAGAAAAGTCTAGACTCATCTCATTTCCAACTCTTTTAGCATCGCCTTGGTTTGTTAGACTACATTTCATTACCCTTGTCGACGTTTATCTTGCAACGAGGATAACACGCGTAAAGCTGAAACACTAAACACCTTTTTCCAAAGCTGTTTCATAGAGGAAGACCGCACTGCAGTTCCTTCTCTAAATCCTCGCACAAACGAAAAAATGGCTGACATAGAAATAAGTGTCCAAACAATGGAAAAGCAACTGGAATCACTCAACAGAGGAAAGTCCACTGGACCTGACGGGATACCAATTCGATTCTACACAGAGTACGCGAAAGAACTTGCCCCCCTTCTAACAGCCGTGTACCGCAAGTCTCTAGAGGAACGGAAGGTTCCAAATGAGTGGAAAAGAGCACAGGCAGTCCCAGTCTTCAAGAAAGGTCGTCGGTCGTCGAGCAGATGCGCAAAACTATAGACCTATATCTCTGACGTCGATCTGTTGTAGAATTTTAAAACATGTTTTTTGCTCGCGTATCATGTCGTTTCTGGAAACCCAGAATCTACTCTGTAGGACTCAACATGGATTCCGGAAACAGCGATCGTGTGACACCCAACTCGCTTTATTTGTTCATGAGACCCAGAAAATATTAGATACAGGCTCCTAGGTAGATGCCATTTTCCTTGACTTCTGGCAGGCGTTCGATACAGTTCCGCACTGTCGCCTGCTAAACAAAGTAAGAGCCTACGGAATATCAGACCAGCTGTGTGGCTGGATTGAAGAGTTTTTAGCAAACAGAACACAGCATGTTGCTCTCAATGGAGAGATGTCTAGAGACGTTAAAGTAACCTCTGGCGTGCCACAGGGGAGTGTTATGGGACCATTGCTTTTCACAATATATATAAATGACCTAGTAGATAGTGTCGGAAGTTCCATGCGGCTTTTCGCGGATGATGCTGTAGTATACAGAGAAGTTGCAGCATTAGAAAATTGTAGCGAAATGCAGGAAGATCTGCAGCGGATAGGCACTTGGTGCAGGGAGTGGCAACTGACCCTTAACATACACAAATGTAATGTATTGCGAATACATAGAAAGAAGGATCCTTTATTGTATGATTATATGATAGAGGAACAAACACTGGCAGCAGTTACTTCTGTAAAATATCTGGGAGTATGCGTGCGGAACGATTTGAAGTGGAATGATCATATAAAATTAATTGTTGGTAATGCGGGTACCAGGTTGAGATTCATTGGGAGAGTGCTTAGAAAATGTAGTCCATCAACAAAGGAGGTGGCTTACAAAACACTCGTTCGACCTATACTTGAGTATTGCTCATCAGTGTGGGATCCGTACCAGATCGGTCTGACGGAGGAGATAGAGAAGATCCAAAGAAGAGCGGCGCGTTTCGTCACAGGGTTATTTGGTAACCGTGACAGCGTTACGGAGATGTTTAATAAACTCAAGTGGCAGACTCTGCAAGAGAGGCGCTCTGCATCGCGGTGTAGCTTGCTCGCCAGGTTTCGAGAGGGTGCGTTTCTGGATGAGGTATCGAATATATTGCTTCGCCCTACTTATGCCTCCCGAGGAGATCACGAATGTAAAATTAGAGAGATTCGAGCGCGCACGGAGGCTTTCCGGCAGTCGTTCTTCCCGCGAACCATACGCGACTGGAACAGGAAAGGGAGGTAATGACAGTGGCACGTAAAGTGCCCTCCGCCACACACAGTTGGGTGGCTTGCGGAGTATAAATGTAGATGTAGATGAACGTCTTTTCATGACAATATCCATACCGTTCACTTGCTCTTCCAAGGCGTTTGCCCTCTCTGGCAACAACAGGATAACAACCACATTATTTACACTCCTTCTCCCTGTCTAAATTTGCCCTCGCTTTCTTTCACTGCTTGCTCAGTGTATAGACTGAATAACGTCGGAGACAGGCTAAAAGGAACTTCTGAAGTAGCGAAGAAGTGACTGTGCCGGATGAGGCCTTTACCACTGCGACACTCCGCTCAGGCTCCCAGATGGAAAGCGGCCTTGCGTCTGCGTGACTCACGAATCACCACTGCCGCTTTCTCCTGGCTGCGGCGAGGACACCGGACACCGTGTGCCCTCTACCGTCTTCGGTGGTCTGTCACAGAACTCACACAAAAACCGAGTTCTTTCAACTCTGTAGAAGGCATCATACATCGTCACCAACATGAATACGACACTGGGCAAAGACAATACGTGCTACTCATTGCTCAGATTTCTTGGGAGTGCATATTGATGGATATCTGCACTTCGTAAGCCACCTTATTGTGTTTGATGGTGGACACTTTGTGTACCACTGCGACTTTCAACCTATCCTGCTACAGTCGCGAATGGTATGCGGGGAAGAACGATTTTTGCCAAGTATCTGTGTGAAATCCAGTCTCTCTGATTTTATCTCCCTGGCCTTTTCGCGAGATATACGTAGTAGCCGAAATATCAGTTTAATAAATCACGGATGCAAAATACTAACGCGAATTCTTTATAGACGAATGGAAAAAACTGGTAGAAGCCGACCTCGGGGAAGATCAGTTTGGATTCCGTAGAAATATTGGAACACGTAAGGCAATACTAACCCTACGACTTATCTTAGAAGCTAGATTAAGGAAAGGCAAACCTACGTTTCTAGCATTTGTAGACTTACAGAACGCTTTCGACAATGTTGACTGGAATACTCTCTTTCAAATTCTGAAGGTGGCAGCGGTAAACTACAGGGAGCGAAAGGCTATTTACAATTTGTACAGAAACCAGATGGCAGTTACCAAAGTTGAGGGATATGAAAGGGAAGCAGTGGTTGGAAAGGGAGTGAGACAGGGATGTAGCCTATCCCCGATATTATTCAATCTGTATATTGAGCAAGCAGTGAAGGAAACAAAAGAAAAATTCGGAGTAGGTACCAAAATCCATGGAGAAGAAATAAAAACTTTGAGGTTCGCCGACGACATTGTAATTCTGTCAGAGACAGCAAAGGACTTAGAAGAGCAGTTGAACGGAATGGATAGTGTCTTGAAAGGAGGATATAGGATGAACATCAACAAAAGCGAAACGAGGATAATGGAATGTAGTCGAATTAAGTCGGGTGATGCTGAGGGAGTTAGATTAGGAAATGAGACACTTAAAGTACTAAAGGAGTTTTGCTATTTGGGGAGCAAAATAACTGATGATGGTCGAAGTAGAGACGATATAAAATGTAGACTGGCAATGGCAAGGAAAGCGTTTCTCAAGAAGAGAAATTTGTTAACATCGAGTATAGATTTAAGTGTCAGGAAGTCGTTTCTGAAAGTATATGTATGGAGTGTAGCCATGTATGGAAGTGAAACATGGACGATAAGTAGTTTGGACAAGAAGAGAATAGAAGCTTTCGAAATGTGGTGCTACAGAAGAATGCTGAAGATTAGATGGGTGTATCACATAACTAATGAGGAGGTAATGAATAGGATTGGGGAGAAGATGAGTTTGTGGCACAACTTGACTAGAAGAAGGGATCGGTTGGTAGGACATGTTCTGAGGCTTCAAGGGAGCACCAATTTAGTATTGGAGGGCAGCGTGGAGGGTAAAAATCGTAGAGGGAGACCAAGAAATGAATACACTAAGCAGATACAGAAGGATGTAGGTTGCAGTAGGTACTGGGAGATGAAGAAGCTTGCACAGGATAGAATAGCATGGAGAGCTGCATCAAATCAGTCTCAGGACTGAAGACCACAACAACAACAACGTAGTAGCAAGCAATATTTTGACGCATTGATCCTTCTAGGAACGTACGCTCTCAGAATTTTAACAGGTAATCATATAGTGATACCCAACGCCTCTCTCGTAACGTCTACCACTGGAGGTGGATGAGCATCTACATGATGCTTCAAGCTTACTAAATGAACCTATAACGAAATGCGCTGCTTTTCTTTGGACCTTCTCAATATCTTCTATAAACCGTTTCTGGCAGGAGTCTCAGACTGACGAGCGATATTCAAGTGTCAGTCACACAAGGCTTTCGTCGTGGGTGAACTACAATTCCTTAGGATAATTGCAATCAATCTCAGACTAGCATCTTCTTTTTCTACAATTAGTTTGACATGATCGTTGCTCTTTAAATCGCATCCTATGTATACTCCCAGATACTTAATGGATGTGACTGCTTCCAGTCCTTGTTCGGCAATCTGCAAGTCTTCCGGCATTTTGTTACAATTTTCTAGCGTTGCGGCTTCTTTATATGCAATGTCATCATATTCGACAGCCTCATGGATCCTCCGACACTCTCCACTATGTCACTTATGTATATAGTGAGTAGTAATGGGCCTGCAGCACTTCACTGGGGTATGTCCGAAGTTACTTCCACGCCTGAAGATTACTCTCCGTTAACAATGAAGTAGTGTTTTCTGTTTACTAGGAATTCTTAAAAAAATTGTTCAAATGTGTGTGAAATCTTATGGGAATTAACTGCTAAGGTCATCAGTCCCTAAGCTTACACACTACTTAACTTAAATTATCCTAAGGACAAACACACACACCCATGACCGAGGGAGGACTCGAACCTCCGCCGGGATCAGCTGCACAGTCCATGACTGCAGCGCCTAAGACCGCTCGGCTAATTCCGCGCGGCGAATTCTTCGATCCATTCACTAATCTCTTCTGATATTCCGTATGCGCGTATTTTGTTCATGCAGAAATGTATCGAACGACAACCTTGGGGGTGGCATCTACTACCTCGTGGGCCACAACCTGAATTATAGGTAACATATTATATACCTTATCAAACGCATGAGTTCAGGAACATCTCATCTATGTATAACTGCTGATTTTGGTGATGAAATCACTACAAAATTAGTTTACTTTGTATACATCCATTCACTGATGCTATATGGAATAATTTTCTGCCGCAATTCCATACATAGATACGAAACGAGCCGGCCTCTGTGGCCGAGCGGTTCTAGGCGCTTCAGTCCGGAACCGCGCTGCTGCTACGGTCGCAGGTTCGAATACTGCTTCGGGCATGGATGTGTGTTGTGTCCTTAGGTTAGTTAGGTTTAAGTAGTTCTAAGTCTAGGGGACTGATGACCTCAGATGTTACGTGCCATAGTGCTAAGAGCCATTTGAAGATACAAAGTGTTGAACCAACAGAAACGTGCTGTAAGAACAGTATCTGGTGCCCATCACCGAATTTCATGCATGCAGCTGTTTAAGAAATTCGCTATACTAACAACATCCTCATAATTCACCTACTCTAGTATAATGTTCGTTGCGACGAATTACACACAGTTTGAAAATAATAGTAGCATTCGTAAATATAATTCTAGGAACAACAATAGCTTCCGTGGTCCTCTACTTTAACTTACTCTTGCACAGAAAAGAACAAAGTGTGCACCCAAAAATATATTTGACCACTTTCCTTGTGAATTAAAGGTGTTGGCAGATAATGAACGTTATAAAAAAAAACTGAAATCATTTCTACTTGACAAACCCTTGTACTTCGTAGAAGAATTTCTGATTACATATTACGCATGAGTTTGGGTTTCATTTACAAAATTTTGTCATGAACTACGGTTAAAACCCAAAATCACGTCATGTAAATTTCCAGCATGCAGCTATGTTTTTACCGAAACGTTCCACAGCCTGATGAATATGATCCATGGAAGATTAAAAACTAAGTTTGACAATGGAAGTACTCCAGCGATAGTAGCTCAAACCGAACAAAAATACGGGTATGTTTCATACATCCAGATGATTTATCTATTGCTTTTTTTTCGTAAGTTATCATTCTTCTTCCAAGTTCAAATGTGGATTTCAAATGAAGTGATTAAATCACAGGGGAACAGAAAAGCTCGCGGGAAATATCTGTATAGTGTGACCGCTTCAGTGCAGATACACCGAACTGATGTGTCAGCTACACGTGTTATGTTTGACTCACGCTCACGTCTGCAACTCGGAGACGAATAAGAACGCACGACAGGAAGGAAGCCTCATTTGGTTGGCACGTAAGTGACGTTTCGTAGCTTCTCGCAGCTACAACAGAGAAATTTCTTCTGGGGGATAAAAATGGCTGTGTAAGAACTGCATATCTTACTACATATAATTTGCGTTGCTTTCTGTCAAATAACACTTCATTTGTGAATCTTGTTGCTTTGTCTGTTACAGGGTATTGTTTCGTCAGCGACTCATTTTTTTGCATTCTTTAAATTCAGTGTGTCAGAGAAGATAGCATTTACATACCAGCACTGATGTAGCGTTCTTCTCGGACACTATCGGACACTAAAATACAAAACAAGACTTGAAAAGCAGTTAAGTCGCAAGAGATTTCACACACTATTGCTCCATCGAATGTTAGACGAATATTTCTCCGGAGACCCCCGGCACTACAAGGAATATTTACAATGGAAGGCGGCTATCGATCGCCATTTTTTACTATGTATCTGTGCATGAAGATGGCTCACTTGTGGAACGGCTTTATCTTATGTCTTCAATTTTTGCCACAAGAACGATGCTCTAATATGAAATGCCTTATTCGTAATATCCTTGGAAAAGTGAGTTCAACCGTCTCAAAACTAACATATTTGTAAATAAACATCATCTGAACGACGACGCATGTTGTACATCGTAGAGGAGTTTATTAGCATCAAAGGCTGTGTAATCATATTATTATGGATAAATACAAACTCATTTATGAGATCGCATGTATTAGAAGGCTAGTTGAATTCGTGAATCACTGTTAAGATTACAAAACAGTAGCTCTAGGTTTGTATGTTCAGCTTTGTTTTATAAATAAATTTGGTTGCTGTACTTTCAAGTTGACTGCTGAAAAAATAATTTAAAAAGTTCTTGATCAGTTAGGGTGCTTTGACGTGTCGAAGAAATTCTGACTTGGTTTTCAGATAAGCAGTGCATCTAAGTAGGCCATAAGAGAAAGATAGCTATTGTCAAGAGAGATTTGAAGCCATTTAACTTTGTAAGTTACACAGCCCAACGTTAAGATTTTTCTGCTCTGCTCTAAACTTCACTCTGATATTACCTGTTTATGCTTCATCATCAATGACAATAATGTAGACAGGGCATTGTTGGAGTTCTAACGATATATATGAGAACTGGAAAAAAGAGATAAATTCGTGATAAGATCTTAAGATACAACACCTTACAGCTGATGATATTACTGTATGGCGTACATGTAGATGTGTTTTTGTTAATAGTACTGTACGGGTACATTCAACAGCTCACAGGCGTGTCCAGTGATATATATAAGCCGTGAAACGATAATGGTTTTAGGAGATTTTTATTCATAAATCTTCTGCTGGTTACTTCGCGTTTTCTACAGGTGACACGCTAGTAGCCTCATCAAACAGCGTCCTGTGGGCAACTGGCGTGTGGACCACGTTCAGTTGTCGCTTTTTTAACATATGCGGAGCCGAGCAGCCCGTGGACAGTGTTATGAAGATGTCCGTATGGTGGTAGGGAGGTATTTCTTGAGCGTTAACGCTAGTGACACACACAGGTCGGTGAGTCACTCCTTTATCAGTTTGTGTGGGCAGTTTTCCCTTAGTTGCTGTCACCCAATGACCGCACTCTGAGGCTGTGAACCCCAGGACTAGGGTTCATTTATGCAGAGAATACAGCTGATGGTTAAAAGGCATTTTATAAAATACTTTGCGGCTGTTGAGCCTCACCTTATGCAAACATTACAAAATGCATTGACAGAAAGTTCTCTCTTGACTGTGATGAACGAACATAAATGCTTCGTTGATTCGTTCATGTACCTACTGTCATTTTTTAAATTAATAGTCATCGTTCATTTTTTGTTTATAGTTTACTTAATTGATTATTATTTGGTCTTAGAACACGTTTCTTAAAATTTTTGAAGAAAATTTTCTTTGTTTTTTATGTTAAATCCAAAAAATGTAAATGTACATATAGCGAGGCCTCCTGTCGGATAGACCGGTCGCCTGGTACAAATCTTTTTAGTTGACGCCACTTCGGAGACTTGTATCTTGATGAGGATGAAGTGATGATGAAGACAACACAACACACAGTCTCCGAGTAGAAAAAACCTCCCACCAGGCCACGAATCGGACGGGGCCCCTCGGATGACATTCTGCCATTCTGACCTCTCAGCTATGGAGGCGGACAATACCAAAAACTTTGTCTAGGAGTCTAGTGTTAATGTAAGAGCTGTAATTGTTGGCAAGATAATTTTTTAATAAAAATTGATTTTTCATACATAAAAGGCTTTCTTGATTCTTCAACAACAGTTCAGAGAAATGTAGAAATAAATTAAGTTTCAAGACACAAAGGAATTAAAGACGTTAACTGCCAGTGGGCAATGGTTTATGTCAATGGGGCGAGTTGAAAATTTATGCCGGAGTGGATTTTGAACCCAGGTTTCCTGCTTTGCTTGCAAGCCAAATACGCTAACCACTACGTCATATGGACACAGCGGTCACCACAACCACATGGACTACATTAGCATGCCTCCTGTCACACCCAAATTTTCAAAAAATGTTCAAATGTGTATGAAATCTTATGGGACTTAACTGCTAAGGTCATCAGTCCCTAAGCTTACACACTACTTAAAATAAATTAGCCTAAGGACAAACACACACACCCATGCTCGAGGGAGGACTCTAACCTCCGCCGGGACCAGCCGCACAGTCCCCAAATTTTCAACTTACACCACATACTACCGATGCAGTGGTCTACTCATTAGCCTCATTACTCGCGCCAGCTCTACCGATTCCCGTAAGCGATGTGTATCTACACTGGAGGGATCATTGGCCGTCATCGCCTTAGTTTTATGCCCATTTATGACCCAAAATATTCTTTCTGGATCAGAAGAGTGACCACAAAAATAAATAATTCCGTTATGTCATACGCAGAAAATAATCCTGCGAAGTTAATTAGATATTTACTTTAGTTTCATAAAATAGTCTGAACAGGTTTTGCATAATAAATTAAGAGCGAGTTATAAAATTTAATTTTTCGACTGCAGGACGGTTATTTTACGAGTAAATTACCACTGCTGACATTTTCTACTAGTCAGAAACCTGTCGCTTCCTGCCTTAGCCGCTACTACAGCTAAGAGGGAATGTTCACATTATCGATGCCTTACTACCGTGTGCTATAGCCATGGATTCAAATCACGCTGGAAAAATACATTTAAAGACAGATGTTTTTCCCCTCTACTGTAATTAAAACGACCAGACAGAAATCAGAGACGAAACGCTAAGAAACCCATGAGTTCGCACTGAAGTGAACTGCTGACAAGGATGCACCATTTCATAATCATATGACTGATGGCGTATTTTTTTTTTTTTTTTGCTATTTTCTTTTTGTTTGTTATCTATACAGGGTGGTCCATTGATCGTGACCGGGCCAAATATCTCACGAAATAAGCGTCAAACGAAAAAAGTACAAAGAACAAACTTGTCCAGCTTGAAGGGGGAAACCAGATGGCGCTATGGTTTGCCCGCTAGATGGCTCTGACATAGGTCAAACGGATATCAACTGCGTTTTTTTAAAAATATGAACCCCCACTTTTATTACATATTCGTGAAGAAATATGAATGTTTTAGTTGGACCACTTTTTTCGCTTTGTGATAGATGGCGCTGTAATAGTCACAAACGTTTAAGTACGTGGTATCACGTAACATTCCGCCAGTGCGGACGGTATTTGCTTCGTGATACATTACCCGTGTTAAAATGAACCGTTTACCAATTGCGGAAAAGGTCGATATCGTGTTGATGTATGGCTGATATTTTAGCTGTCAGCGAGTTCATCTTATGCCACAGTTTCTCATTCCTTACTGTATTACAGACTGTTGTATTTCCAAATGCGTTCCTGTCCTGCTCCATAACAACTTGTCTAGTGGAACATTCCCAGACGATGTGATGTTGGGTGCCGATTGCTCCACATTCACCAGTGTCTGTGGTGCGCTGTCTTATTTTTAGTAAGCAGCTGGGATATGGACCATGCCTCGACAGGCTGTATATAACTCCCTTGGTCGGAACGAAGTATTTTCTTTTATGTTAGGAAGGAACTGGTAGGTTTTCCTCCCTGTTTCTCGACTGTCCCAGATTTCTTGCCATTCTTTGTCAATGCATGCCTTTATTTCGTTATTCGATAGAGATCTTGTGCCCAGTATATCCTGTATCACATCATATTCGCGCCAATATTGTCCACCTCTCTTTCTTACTGCTATGCCTAGAGGTGGCAAATCTAACATCATCAGCAGTGCCTCAGTCAGTGTGGTTCTATTCGCACGTGTCAGGAGCACACTTATCTTTAATCGCCGTGAGCCTGTGTTTTCCTTACCTCTCTGTCACTGTAAGCCCATACGCTCGACTCGTAGGCAACAATGGCAAGTACGATTGCGTTGTGATACGTTCTTATTGCACTTAGTGGTCAATTATTGCAATTTTAATTAGGACTTTAATGCCTCTCTGGCAGACGATTGATGGAATAAGCCAAACTTCACTGATTATACCTACACTATTATTTGCTAGTTCACAGTCACTTTTTTCTCGCTGATTTTCACTGTTTTTTGAATAACGAAGCGAAAGAATGGAAACAATAATCACCACACGAGATATTCGTTTTAGCTGAAGTATTCATCGTCATAGCAACAGCAGAATACACTTTCACATAATATAACAACAAGAAAACGGTAAAATAGACATAAAACTGCGTCCACAGTCATAATTATCAGATCTCCATAGTGTATGCGGTGTGTGGGGCGAAGGAATTGGCGTGAAGGATTCTGTGGCAGACTATAACACTAGTTTATCGCCTCCACAACGAGGTGATTGTCCGCGAAAAAAAATTAAGTCATTGGCAGAAATATGCATGCATAGGGCGTTCTGACGGCATTAACTGGCATCTAATGAGTCTGTGTTGCGTCTGGGTCTTGGGTCTTGATGCCATTCACACAGTCTTCAGCAGTTCTTCCACAGGCAGAAATTAATTCTGGGCTGAGATTGGGCTTCTTAAACGTTTCAGCGTAAATATCTTTGGAGCAACAACAGATATTGAGAAGCGACTTTCATAGGAATGAATGGAAGGCAGGGGTCATGAAAGTAAATACTATGAGACATCGAAAACGTAAGCAAACATTATTTTCAACCCAAACTTATGTTTTTCTAAACGAACACCCCGTGTTATTTCTTAACCAGGCAATAACATGAAAAATCACGAAAAGGAATAGCGTTGGTTGCATCAAAATACGTCAATTACATCCCGAGAAATTGCAAAGCGCCAGCCGGCGTGGCCGTGCGGTTCTAGACGCATCAGTCTGGAACCGCGTGACCGCTACGGTCGCAGGTTCGAATCCTGCCTCGGGCATGGATGTGTGTGATGTCCTTAGGTTAGTTGGGTTTAAGTAGTTCTAAGTTCTAGGGGGCTGATGACCACAGATGTTAAGTCCCATAGTGCTCAGAGCCATTTTTTGAAATTGCAAAGCGAAATTGTCGCATGAAATAAACGGAACTTGCTGCTGTTGCACATGCTGAGATGCAAGTGTGAACCATACGTATCTCGAAATCGCGACGTGGTTGATGTACTAAGATGCAAAAAACACTGCGCTCACGTTATTTACACTGTTACTAAGTGGACTTTGTTTTTTCTCTCGTAGTCAGTTTTAACTTCAATATCAGGGAGTTTAAACCATTACACATTGCTTTCCTTCCACATACTTTCTTTCTCCTTATTTATATTTCTAAACAAAAATTGTATAAATCACAGAGTGCTGTTTTGTTTTCTTTGCCACAGTCGGTTTTAAGAGGAAAGTAAATGTTGTATTTATGGCTTATTGGTTTATGATTAGAATACTATTACGTAATGTGAATCATCCGAAACTTTGCAATCCTACTCGTTTACAGATTGTAACTATGAGAAATACTGTTATTGAAGCTAACAGCCTCACAGATCCAGCACTTGGACAGGTCTCTCCTATAGCTCTTATATTAATTATCCTATCAGACTTAACCATTCATTATAAATGATTTCATTTCCCATTCGAGGCTCCGTTTGCGGTAACATTAAATAAGGCTCAAGGTCGGTCACACACACACACACACACACACACACACACACACACACAGACAGAGTGAGAGAGAGAGAGAGAGAGATAGATGGGAAGAGGAGATGGCCAGAGAGGGGGAGAGGGTGAAAATGGACAGAGGGAGGGGGAAGGACAACATGACCAAAGAGGGGGGTTAGGAGGATTGTAGAAAGACTGGGGAGCGGAAGAGTAGCTGGACAGCGAGGGAGAAGGATGAGAGGGAAAAAGAGAAGGGCAGAACGAGATAGACAGAGGGGGATGGAGGGGGGGGGGGGGAGATTGGGACGTATATACACTCCTGGAAATTGAAATAAGAACACCGTGAATTCATTGTCCCAGGAAGGGGAAACTTTATTGACACATTCCTGGGGTCAGATACATCACATGATCACACTGACAGAACCAGAGGCACATAGACACAGGCAACAGAGCATGCACAATGTCGGCACTAGTACAGTGTATATCCACCTTTCGCAGCAATGCAGGCTGCTATTCTCCCATGGAGACGATCGTAGAGATGCTGGATGTAGTCCTGTGGAATGGCTTGCCATGCCATTTCCACCTGGCGCCTCAGTTGGACCAGCGTTCGTGCTGGACGTGCAGACCGCGTGAGACGACGCTTCATCCAGTCCCAAACATGCTCAATGGGGGACAGATCCGGAGATCTTGCTGGCCAGGGTAGTTGACTTACACCTTCTAGAGCACGTTGGGTGGCATGGGATACATGCGAACGTGCATTGTCCTGTTGGAACAGCAAGTTCCCTTGCCGGTCTAGGAATGGTAGAACGATGGGTTCGATGACAGTTTGGAAGTACCGTGCACTATTCAGTGTCCCCTCGATGATCACCAGTGGTGTACGGCCAGTGTAGGAGATCGCTCCCCACACCATGATGCCGGGTGTTGGCCCTGTGTGCCTCGATCGTATGCAGTCCTGATTGTGGCGCTCACCTGCACGGCGCCAAACACGCATACGACCATCATTGGCACCAAGGCAGAAGCGACTCTCATCGCTGAAGACGACACGTCTCCATTCGTCCCTCCATTCACGCCTGTCGCGACACCACTGGAGGTGGGCTGCACGATGTTGGGGCGTGAGCGGAAGACGGCCTAACGGTGTGCGGGACCGTAGCCTAGCTTCATGGAGACGGTTGCGAATGGTCCTCGCCGATACCCCAGGAGCAACAGTGTCCCTAATTTGCTGGGAAGTGACGGTGCGGTCCCCTATGGCACTGCGTAGGATCCTACGGTCTTGGCGTGCATCCGTGCGTCGCTGCGGTCCGGTCCCAGGTCGACGGGCACGTGCACCTTCCGCCGACCACTGGCGACAACATCGATGTACTGTGGAGACCTCACGCCCCACGTGTTGAGCAATTCAGCGGTACGTCCACCCGGCCTCCCGCATGCCCACTATACGCCCTCGCTCAAAGTCCGTCAACTGCACATACGGTTCACGTCCACGCTGTCGCGGCATGCTACCAGTGTTAAAGACTGCGATGGAGCTCCGTATGCCACGGCAAACTGGCTGACACTGACGGCGGCGGTGCACAAATGCTGCGCAGCTAACGCCATTCGACGGCCAACACCGCGGTTCCTGGTGTGTCCGCTGTGCCGTGCGTGTGATCATTGCTTGTACAGCCCTCTCGCAGTGTCCGGAGCAAGTATGGTGGGTCTGACACACCGGTGTCAATGTGTTCTTTTTTCCATTTCCAGGAGTGTATAATTCCGATACATATCTAGCAATTGTGAAACATTGTTGGGTTCGCTAGTACTGTAACATCTATTAGTAGATGATATTTCTTGTTCTTTCAGTATTTATAGAGTGATTGACAGTTTTGCTTAAGGATGACTTATTCTTCTCATTACTGTCAGCACTTTGTGTTCCTTGTTCCACGTTCTGATGAAAACTGCTTCTCCTTTCATGTTAGCGGAAGCCGAAGCCGAGTTTGCACTTCACACATTCGTTTGTCTTCACTTTCTCCACGCTCCTTCACAGTTTCCTTGCACAGTAGACTTTCTTGATTTGGAACTTCACATTATTCGTAGCTTACGAAATCTCTATGGACTTTCAAGTTTTGCAATCAATGCTGTGTTGCTGTCTTTTCGTTTCTGCTCGTCTGTTTTGGAGATAGTGCGAAAGACAGCATTTTAAAGAAAAAATTTTCTGAGTCAGTTACTATCAATAGACATGTTGCCTCCTCTCGAGACTCTGCAAAAATGTGAATCGCGTCTGTGAACGAACAAAATTGAAAGTGGAGGGGGAAGAAAGGAAAGGGAAGGAACTAATGGTGTCAGTTGCATCGGGACTTTGTGCGGTATTAGCGGCGACGAGTGAAAATGTATGCCGGACCGGGATTCCAACCCAAGATCTCCTGCAATTGCGATAACCATTGTAGGTTGCCTCTTGCTTCTCAAAATGAATAAGCTGAAATTGTGGCAATGAGTAATTTATTATCTGGTTTCCTTTATGGGTATACTCTAAGTGCAAAATTTCCATGTTTCTTTAGTACGGCACAAAACAGCACGTAAGCGCAAACCATTCCAAACTCCAAAGTGTATAATATCTTGCTAATTCGGCCGATTAGGCACGCTCATGTTACATATACTGTAGAGAGTGTTCGTAAACTCCCGTTAAGAACTTCTAGGACTTGTGAGGGGAGTGAGTAGATAATACTTTCAATTGGAATCCATGTCCGGAGACGTACCGTTTCCGTCCTACAACCATTTGAAAACATATTGGTAATGCGGCCACTTTTGCAAGTACCCACCGCTCTTTCTTCTTCTGCGCTTAAAACATTAAAAAGCATTTTGAAACGATGACGATAACGTGGCTGGATCGAGAAGCGGACGGGCAGTTCTCGTGGACGTGCAGAACTGGATTATATCGGACTGATACCAGATCTTCAGCGGCAGTCTTTACACGGCAGAGACGGACGATAACAACGCTCGAGATACAAACTGGGCCTTTTACTATTCAAGTCAGCAGCTCAGTCAAATAGCTTAGAATCTTATGTCGACAGCAGACTGACTAGGGCGCGACATGTGGAATATTTGATTTCCAAGGTCGGTCGCTCACTCAATAATCATAGGGGTGGTACCCGCGTATGGTGGGGAGCTGAAGACGCATTCCTACTCTCTGTTTACCGAGACATGATTCATTCTATATCTGATTATGTGTGCACGTTATATCGAAACGCCCTGACGTCTCTGCTAAACAGCATCGATGCGCCATACAAATATGTCTTCGAATAATGAGTTCAATACATGTGAATGCGTTTTTGGTGGAGGCAAAGGAGGCACCCCATCAATTACGAAGGACTTTCTTGACTCTGTAATTTACACTTGGGGGACGTCGATTAATTACACAAGCTAACAATGGTGGGGGGGGGGGGGGGGGTCAGAGGGTCCGGTAAAATCTCACCAAATCTCATTTCAAGGGAGAGGAGAGGGGGGGATGTAAATCTAACGTCAGCTTTTTAATTCAGAGAATATACATTATTATAACGGTAACAATTTGTTTTATAAATTTAATCCCGAGCATACACAATATTAAGGTGCTCACCGATATTTATGGCATCTGTGAACTGAAGTGAGTGTTTTACATGCGTGTATGCCAGTGGTTCTCAGATTTGAAACAACTGCCGCGCAAATGTCAGATTTCATTCGCGGAGTTCCCTGCTGCGCCGGCTGAAATCACTGCGTGGCAGTTAGTGAGTCAGTCATGAGTCATGACATCTGCAACGCATTTAAGGCCAATGTTATTGTGTTAAACATAATTTGCATCAATAATTTTACATTCCATATGTTAAGCGGCATGCCGACAAATAGAAACAAATGCACCAGCAAGAGGTTACTCTTGTAAGGACGGAAGCTAAGATGAGGCTGACAGACAAGGATTCTCTTGGTGATCATATAAATCAAGAGATTCAATAGCTATATGACCATACGGTTCAGAGGAAGGTACAAACAATGTTGTCTTTCGTCTGCAAAGTAAGTGAAGGTTCAGTGACATTTAATGTATATTATATATTAATAAAGGTTCAGTTATTTCGGGATCCTTCAAAACGATTAATACTATTTTCGCGGAGCCTTTTTGTTCTATGAACAGTGGTATGCAGGCCATATTGGAGAAAGCCTGAATTTGGTGCAAGTATTATACAGGCTGATTCAGCAGCCCTATCGCTGTTGTTTTATGTTAGCCGTAATGTTGTAAGTGGCCTTCATAAACCACGGGCAAGATTTTCATATTCTCTCTCTCACTGCGCGAAAAATATTAGTCCTACAGAAAAAAAATCAGCACGACCTTCTTGTAGGAAATTTAGTGTAGTTAAATTTTGTACTGGAATACAGTTTCAATGGAGGCCACGGTTTTAGAGTTATTAAAAAAAACATACAAAAACGAGTTTCAAACGCACCTCCACCCCACATTCACTCCTCAGCCGTCAGGATTTCTAGTATGTTTTCGTGGCACTCCCTGCTACCACTGTACAAAATTGCGACTTCATGAACTATTCCCAATATTTGACCTCCTTTGGCGTCTATTGATCGGTGTTTTACGCCACTAGCATTTTCGACCACTTCGTTAACGTTACTAATTTAAACTTGGCCGTGAGGATAATGAAAAGAAAAGCTTTGGTAAACGTTACGCTAAAACTAATTACGTTGACAACTGGATCGAAACTAGTGAGAGAGGTGGCGAATGGTTAGCCCACTGGACTCGCATTCGGGAGGACGATGGTTCAAACACGCGTCCGGCAATCCAGATTTAGGTTTCCCGTGATTTCCCTAACTCGCTTCAGACAAATGCGGAATGGTTTCTTTGAAAGTGCACGGCAGATTTTCGTCCCCATCCTTGACACTGTCCAAGCCTGCGCTCCGTGTCTAATGATCTCAATGTCGACGGGACGTTAAACCCCAACTGCTCGAAACTAAACCCTTACAAGCACAGTAGTTTGGTTGTCAGAAGGTCTGACTAATACAAGGATGTAATTGTTTACTTTATGCTGCTAAAATTCACAAAATCGTCAGGTAAAATTTACACAAACATCGATTTTACAATTTGCAGGTGTTCCACTAAACCGGTGGCGCAATACGGCCAATCAACGAAGACCAAAAAAGTCTAATATGGGAAATAATTCGAGCAGTCTTCAATATTTGTACAGTGGTAGGAGGAAGTGCTATGAACAACATACTAGACGTCCTCACCGTTGGGGGCTTAGTGCGAGAGTGGCTGTGCGTTTGATGGTCAAAAATGGTTCAAATGGCTCTGAGCACTATAGGACTTAACTCCTGAGGTCATCAGTCACCTAGACTTAGAACTACTTAAACATAACTAACCTAAGGACATCACACACATCCATGCCCGAGGCAAGATTCGAACCTGCGACCGTAGCGGTCGTGCGGTTCCAGACTGTAGCGCCTAGAACCGCTCGGCCACCCCGGCCGGCGTTTGATGGTCACTTTTGTATGTTTTTCTTGAATAACTCTAAAATTACGGCCTCTAGCGCAACCTTTTTCCAGTACAAAATCCAATTACACCACATTTCCTACAAAAAGGTCCCGTTTGTTTTCTCTGTAGTGCTAATAGTTTGCGCGTAGGGAACGAGAGAATATGAAAATCTCAGCGTGGTTTACGAAGGCCAGCTATAATATTGCGCGTTGCATAAAACGAAAGCTGAATCACCATGTGTACACTGAAGTGATATAGGTCATGAGATACCTCCTAATATCGTATCGGACCTTCTTTTGCCCAGTGCAGTGCAGCAATTCGACGTGCCATTGACTCAGCTTGCCATAGGAAGAACCCTGCAGATATTCTGAGTCATGCTGCCTCTATAGCCGTCCATAACTGCGAAAGTGTTGCCGGTGCAGGACTTAGTGCACGAACTGACATCCCGATTATGTACCGTAAATGCCCGACTGGATTCACGTCGGGCGTTCTGGGTGGCAAAATCATTCGCTCGAATGTCCTGAATGTTGTGACATGGCCCACTGTCATCCATAAAAATTCCATCGTTGTATGGAAAGACGAAGTCCATGAATCGCTGCGAATAGTCCCCAAGTAGCCTTCCAGTTAATGATCGGTTCAGTTGGACCAGAGGACCCAGTCCATTCCATGTAAAAACAGCCCACACCATTATGGAGCCACTAACAGCTTGCACAATACCTTGTTGACAACTTGGATCCATGGTTCCGTGCTGTCTGCGCCACACTCTTACCAACCGAAATCGAAACTCATCTGACCAGCGCACGGTTTTTCAGTCGTCTAAGGTCCAACCGATATGGTGGAGAGCCCAGGAGAGGCGCTGCGGTGATGTCGTGCTGTTTAGCAAAGGTACTCGCGTCGGTCGTCTTCTGTCATAGCCTATTAACGCCAGATTTCACCGCACTGCGCTAACGGATACGTTCGTCTGGCGTCCCACATTGATTTCTGCGGTTATTTCACGCACTGTTGCTCTCCTGTTAGCACTGACAACTCTACGTATACGCGTTGCTCTCGGTCGTTAAGTGAAGGCCGCCTTCCGCTGCGTCGTCCGTGGTGAGAGGTAATGCCTGAAGTTTTGAATTCTCGGCACACTCTTGACACTGTGGATCTCGGAATACTGAATTCCCTAACGATTTCCGAAATGGGATGTCCCACGCGCCTAACTTCACCAACCATTCCTCGCTCAAAATCTGTTAATTCCCGTCAAGCGGCATTAATCACGTCGGACACCTTTTCACATGAATCACCGGAATACAAATGATAGCTCCGCCGGTGCACTGCTTTTTTGTGCCTTGTGCACACGATACCAGCGCCATCTGCATAATTATGCAGAAGCAGGTTACAATACACTTGTTCGCCCACTCCTTGACTACTGCTCATCGGTGTGGGATCCGTACCAGATAGGGTTGATAGAAGATATAGAGAAGATCCAACGGAGAGCAGCGCGCTTCGTTACAGTATCATTTAGTAATCGCGAAAGCGTTACGGAGATGATAGATAAACTCCAGTGGAAGACTCTGCAGAAGAGACGCTCAGTAGCTCGGTACGGGCTTTTGTTGAAGTTTCGAGAACATACCTTCACCGAGGAGTCAAGCAGTATATTGCTCCCTCCTACCGTATATCTCGCGAAGAGACCATGAGGATAAAATCAAAGAGATTAGAGCCCACATAGAGGCATACCGACAATCTTTCTTTCCACGAACAATACGAGACTGGAATAGAAGGGAGAACCGATATAGGTACTCAAAGTACCCTCCGCCAAACACCGTCAGGTGGCTTGAGGAGTATGGATGTAGAGAAGAGATACTGCTATCCCGTGACTTCTTTCGCCTCAGTTTATGTACGTTCAATATGCAACCAGCCGAGTTTTGAATGTGATACGATTTATTGCTGTATTAACTAGTTTTCGGCCTACTGCGGGCCTATCATCAGATGGAGGCTTTACAAAAATACTATTTTCTTGGTCATGTGTAGCTGGATGCTAGGAACATGGTGATGACGAAAATAACAGAAATTTACGCATACGTTTGGCCAGCATCACGACCACTCCGTGTAGCAGCACAAGAATAGTTTTGTAACACCTCCATCTGAGTTTGAACATTCAGTGGATCAAAAACTTGCTAATGGAACAACAAATCGTATTAAAACTCAAAACGCGGGTGGTTGCGCACTATACTTACATGTGTAAACCGGCAATTTTAATTGCAGTTACAGTTGATCGTTCACAATGGATATAATGACATTCGCTTGTAAATTTCTGGAACTCCTCGCCATTTATGAGGCTTACTTGTTACGCTATTTTATTTTCCAACAGTTAGCACCTGGTCCATTGATAGTGACTGGGCCAAATATCTCATAAATAAGCATGAAACGAAAAAATTACAAAGAAGGAAACTCGTCTAGCTTGACGTGGGAAACCAGATGGCGCTATGGTTGGCCCGCTTGATGGCGCTGCCATAGGTCAAACGGATATCAACTGCGGTTTTTTTTAAAATAGGAATCCCCGTTTTTATTACATATTAGTGTAGTACGTAAGGACATATGAATGTTTTAGTTGGGTCACTTTTTTCGCTTTGTGATACATGGCGCTGTAATAGTCACAAACGTGTAAGTACGTGGTATTACGTAACATTCCGCCAGTGCGGACGGTATTTGCTTCGTGATACATTACCCGTGTTAAAAGGGATCGTTTACCAATTGCGGAAAAGGTCGATATCGTGTTGATGAATGGCTATTGTGATCAAAATGCCCAACGGGCGTGTGTTATGTATGCTGCTCGATATCCTGGACGACATCTTCCAAATGTCCGTACCTTTCGCCGGATAGTTACGTTATTTAAGGAAACTGGAAGTGTTCAGCCACATGTGAAACGTCAACCACCACTTCCAAACAATTGATGATGCCCAAGTAGGTGTTTCAGCTGCTGTCGCGGCTAATCCACACATCAGTAGCAGACAAATTGCGCGAGAATCGGGAATCTCAAAAACGTCGGTGTTGAGAATGCTACATCAACATAGATTGCACCCGTACCATATTTCTATGCACCAGGAATAGCATGGCGACGACTCTGAACGTCAAGAGAAATTACGGGACGATGACAGATTTTTTGCACGCGTTCTATTTAGCGACGAAGCATCATTCACCAACAACGGTAACGTAAACCGGCATAATATGCACTATTGGCTAACGGAAAATCCACGATGGCTGCAGCAAGTGGAACATCAGCGACCTTGGCGGGTTAATGTATTGTGCGCCATTATGGGAAGAAGGAAAATTGTTCCCCATTTTATCGATGTCAACCTAAATGGTGCAATGTATGCTGATTTCCTACGTAATGTTCTACCGATGTTACTACAAGATGTTTCACTGCATGACAGAATGGCGATGTACTTCCAATATGATGGAATAGCCCGCGTGAGGTTGAAGCGGAATTGAATAGCATATTTCATGACAGGTGGATTGGTCGTCGAAGCACCATACCATGGCCTGCACGTTCACCGGATCCGACGTCCCCGGATTTCTTTCTGTGGGGAAAGTTGAAGGATATTTGCTATCGTGATCCACCGACAACGCCTGACAACATGCGTCAGCGCATTGTCAATGCATGTGCGAACATTACGGAAGGCGAACTACTCGTTGTTGAGAGGAATGTAGTAACAAGTATCGCCAAATGCATTGAGGTTGATGGGCATCATTTTGAGTATTTATTGCGTTGATGTGGTATTTACAGGTAATCACCCTGTAACAGCATGCGTTCTCAGAAATGATTCAAATGGCTCTGAACACTATGGGACTTAACAGCTGTGGTCATCAGTCCCCTAGAACTTAGAACTACTTAAACCTAACTAACCTAAGGACATCACACACATCCATGCCCGAGGCAGGATTCGAACCTGCGACCGTAGCAGTCGCACGGTTCCGGACTGCGCGCCTAGAACCGCGAGACCACCGCGGCCGGCCTCAGAAATGATACGTTCACAAAGGTACATGTATCACATGGGAACAACCGAAATAAAATGTCCAAACGTACCTACGTTCTGTATTTTAATTTAAAAAAACCTACCTGTTACCAACTGTTCGTCTAAAATTGTGAGCCATATGTTTGTGACTATTACAGCGCCATCTATCACAAACCGAAAAAAGTGATCCAACTAAAACATTCATATTTCTTTACGCACTACACGATCATGTAATAAAAAATGGGGGTTCCTATTTTAAAATACGAAGTTGATATCCGTTTAACCTATGGCAGCGCCATCTAGCGGACCAACCATAGCGCCATCTGGTTTCCCCCTTCAAGATAGAGAAGTTTCGTTCTTTGTAGTTTTTTCGTTTGACGCTTATTTCGTGAGATATTTGGCCCGGTCACAATCAATGGACCACCCTGTATATGAAAAATTGTAAACGTTTTAGTCAATGTTCTTACTCTTCCACCACGCCGAATCGAGGCTAGAGGCACACTAGGCACCATTAGCGTCATACCTGCGGGGGTGGGTGACTAATTTTTTTTGTCCCGGTGTTTACTGTGGTGTCGTTAGGAATGAGTTCTCAAATAGTACACTGGCGAAATGTCGATGTGGTTGCTCGAAAGGAAAAGGACGGTAAACGCGAGAACCGCAAGTCCGCGGTGGAGACGGGAGTGAAGAGTGCCCAGGAATGCAGGCGGGAGCGAAACGAGGGCCGCGGAGCGGCGGGGCACACGCACGTGCGTGGTGTGTGTGGCTGAGTCAGCGCGCCCGGGCAGCCGCAGCCGGCGGTCGATGCGTGAGTCAGCGCCGGCGTCCCCACTGCCAGCTGCCAGATTTAGTCGCCGCCACACACCTGGCTTCGCCCGTCCCGGCCGCTACACGGCTCCCGTGCATATTTCTGGCGCCACCACGCGCTCACTGCCACGGGAAAAGCGCGTCAAACTGAGGCCATTTACGTAACTGCTCTGTAAGCCTTTGTACGATGTACGGCGGAGGCTAGATTTCCCCCTTCTATTTCTTTCGCTGTGGGTATGCAGGTAGAATGGAATGATGAGTAGTGTTTAACGCCCCGTCGGCACCGAGGTCATTAATGACGGAGCACTAGCTCGCATCAGAAAAGGATGAGGAGGGCAATACGCCGTGGCCTTTCCTCAAGCATTTTTAGGGAAAAAATGGTTTAAGATGACTGATAACTTTGGAAATTGTTATTTACGAAGGAGCGCCAGAATATCTAGAATCGAGAAAAAACTAATGACGGAGTAAGAGCTGGAATGAGGACATATGAAAAAGTGATAGGCAGGACTGAAATGAAACCATTAAACTAGTATGGAAATTTGTTGACAAAGCTACAGCGTTGGTGGCCAAACGAAATTTTCCTGTGAGAAACACCTGGCAGACGGAATCGCTACTGATCACGACGTTACTGGAAAGACTATACAACGAAATAATAGAGCGTCGCCGTGAACGCAGTGATGGTTCCCCTAATAGAGAGGTTTAGAAAAGGATAAGAGGCATGCAGCAAAATACTGTTGTTAACTGACCTATGTACTAATTAATACTGATGTTATAGAAGTAATGGAAAATGGATCTGGAATGTCGTCCTCCCTAATGCTAACTCACAAAGACTGTCGGTAGCAATCTGTACAGAGTTCGGAGCATCTAGGACAAAACATATTTTCACATTCAACAAAATATTTTCACATTCAGTGGAGAAAATTGGTGATTCAAAAGTCGTGAGAATATCTCGCTTCGATGAAAACTGCATTTTTTTCCTATGACTTGTACCCCAACTCGCTTATCATATTCGTGACACTGCTCCCCTATTTCGCCAAAGTACATAATAGTTCTACTCTTCTTTAAACTTTTTCAGTGTTCTCTGTCAATCCTGTGTGGTAAGGATCCCCTACCGGTCAGTAATACCTCAGAAGCGGCCGGACAACTTAGTGTGTGCAGTCTCTTTAGTGGATCTGCTGCAACTCCTAAAAGTTCTGCCAAAAAAAACGCAATCTTCCGTTCGCCTGCGCCACAACATCTTCTGTGTCATCGTTCCATTTTGGGCCCCAACACTTCTTTAAGGAACATCATATACAACCTAGGCTTCATCGGATGACTTACCGTCAGTTAGTACGAATTGTGACCATTCTGACAGGAAATCTGGAATCCAGTCGCATATCTAAGACGATTCTCAATACACCTGGAATTTGATTAGGTGCCGTTTGTGAGTCGAGGCATGGTATCAAAAAGCCTTGTGGAAATCTAGAAATATGTAATCAACTTGAAATTTCCTGCCGATAGCACACATTACTTTGTGGGAATAAAGATCCATTTGCACAATTGACAAGAACGATATTATCTGAATTACGCCACTAACAACCGAACTAAATAACGTAAAAATTCCAGGGAGAAAAATTAAGCACTTTTGTCACTAGCAAAACTTAAAATTCGTTTACCTTACATTATTCCGAAGGAAAAAGAAACAAATGCACCTCGATTGGCATGCACAACAGCAACAACACCTCGGTGTGACGCCGGCCGATGTGGCCGTGCGGTTAAAGGCGCTTCAGTCTGGAACCGCGTGACCGCTACGGTCGCAGGTTCGAATCCTGCCTCGGGCATGGATGTGTGTGATGTCCTTAGGTTAGTTAGGTTTAATTAGTTCTAAGTTCTAGGCGACTGATGACCTCAGAAGTTAAGTCGCATAGTGCTCAGAGCCATTTGAACCAATTTGAACCTCGGTGTGACGACCTCTCACGTACTGCCTACTAATCATGTTATGGTACACTCTCTCCATGACACACCGTACCTACTAATCATCTTATGGTGCCCTCTCTCCATCACAATTGTTCTTTCATCAATCCGAACTCGCACGGGTTGACATTCTGCTGTCGCATACATGAAAAAGCACAATGGAGTTAAAGCCAGCCACGCAGTTTTTCGCTGTGCAGCGAACAGTCTGTGTGACCTGGTACCCTTTTCTTGTTGCATAGCGTAACAGTCAAACCCGAAACTGTGCTCTTCCCCTGACGAGATCCATCATTCGTGTAGACCAGAAACGGTACCTTTCTGCAGATGGGCGCCTATTCAGACAGTGTGTACTCAGTCTCCTTTACAAGGTCGTTACCAAAATTTCCGATAGCTTGTATGTACCGAAATTTCTCTCAGTTGATAACATTTGTGCGAATATTTGAGGCCATTCTTCCTCAGTAGCTACCACAATTATTTTAACATGTAGATAAGAGTAAATAATATTTGTATTTCGCAACTGTTTCATTCAAACATCTTTGCCTTATAGATATTATACATCATTTGTCGTTTATCAAATAAAATTGTTTAATTGTACCTATTGTGTTACGAGATGTTTTTTCTGTTGGCACATTCTCATTTTCACGTGATGATCTTTACGTCAACATCTGCATACATAATGTGCAAGCCACCGTATGATGCATGAAGGAAGGTACCACGTACCACTACTTGTCATTTCTGTTCGTGTTCCACTTGCAAGGCCCTCCAGTCACGGACTGTGCGGCTGGTCCCGGCGGAGGTTTGAGTCCTCCCTCGGGCATGGGTGTGTGTGTTTGTCCTTAGGATAATTTAGGTTAAGTAGTGTGTAAGCTTAGGGACTGATGACCTTAGCAGTTAAGTCCCATAAGATTTCTCACACATTTCAACATTTCCACTTGCAAACGGAGTGGGGGAAAAGCGATTGTCTAAAAGCCCCCGTACGAGTCCTAATTTCTCTCATATTATCTTCGTGGTCCTTACGCGAAGTGTACAGTACGCTGGCGGCTGTAGAATCGGTCTGCAGTCAGCCGCAAATGCCGGTTCTTTAAATTTCCGCATTAGTGCCTTGCGAAATGAGCGTCGTCTTCCCTCCAGAGATTCCCATTTCAGTTCACGAAGCACCTCCGTAATACTTAAGTGCTTATCGAACATACCCGTAACAAATCTTGCAGCACGCCTTCCGAATTTCTTCGCTGTCTTCCTCGAATCCGACCTGGTGGGCATCCGAAATACTCGAGCAGTACTCAAGCATGGGCCATTATGTCCACAGATAAGGATAATTGTGATTATGAAAATGCGTCCTCGTTAACATTACTCTGAGATTTACACAACAATGGCTTCCTGCTGTATACAGCAGAGTTTATAGATTTCAGTTAAATTCAGTATACCTCAGTGAGTTTGCTAATTCGAATACACGGTGCAACATATAATTCAAATTCTATCTTTCCTGACTGATTAGCTTATGGCAAATATACTGTTACACACGAATGTGTGGGTTTTGCCACGCAGACATACCTTACTAGGTCTGCTGCTAAAAGAAAAATGTCGATTCTAGTGGCCTTTTTAGTGTCTCATCTCGGACTACGGAGTTTTGTTACCTTGCTTGCCTTACAGCGCTGAATCACTGGTTATAATTTAAATGACCCTTTTAGCCGATAGTATACGTTTTCCTGAGTATTATTTGTCTAATGAACGTGCTGGGCATAATTGGTTGGCTGCTGGACGTATCTCTGTACTCTGTGTGTAAAATATCTCTCACACAAGCCGCCCCGACAATACATTTATCCCACTTTGAGAAAGGATGGTCAATGCCTTCTTGGAATATGGTTGTGGTCACCTACGGAACTATGTCCTCCTTCAGGGTTTCAAAAATATGGAAATCGCAAGAGGAGAGGGCGAGACTGTACGGAGAATGTGTACACGTATGGTCTTCCCAGCGAAACTTCTGTAACGTACTCGATGTCACCTTGGCGACATGTGGGAGGGCCGTGAAGAAAAACATTCGTGGCCGTCGATTTGCTTCGAACGAAGAGGTGCACGCCTGAGTACAATCATGATTCCGTAGCCAACCGCAAACACTTTCCCATGAAGGACTGACCGTCTTGTTTTGCAGTGGGATAGATTTATTAATTATTATTATCTTTACTCCTTTTCCTACCTGAGACTCTCTTTGATCTTCTTTGTCGGTTCATAAATAATGTTTACGCCGTTTCTGCGCAATATATGGCCGATTCTGTCCGTCACTCATGGATGTAAGGCAGAAAGACAGTTCCCGATACTTCTTTTTCCGATGTGCCACTTCGCCGAATATTTGATTCTGTGGCACTTCTTATGTATTTCGTGGAGCACCCATTGCTCCTCAGAACGCTTTGCAGATATTACATCTCGCGTCTGAAGTGCTGCAGCTCACGTATTCGTGTTGCTCGCGTTGCGCCGGGTTCCCGGGTTCGATTCCCGGCGGGGTCAGGGATTTTCTCTGCCTCGTGATGGCTGGGTGTTGTGTGATGTCCTTAGGTTAGTTAGGTTTAAGTAGTTCTAAGTTCTAGGGGACTGATGACCATAGATGTTAAGTCCCACAGTGCTCAGAGCCATTTGAACCATTTTTTTTTTTTTTTTTTTTTTTTTTTTGCTCGCGTTGCGAGCGTGTTAATCATGTCTGTTTTCTGGCTCGGGTGGTGTGGCATTATGGTAAACAAAGAAACAACGCCAAAGCCGACCAGAATGTCGTTTGGTGCAAGTTTTAGTTTCTTCAGCTTCCCAATGACATATTCTGAGTCCTTTGTATATGCGTCAGTCTTTCCTCCGTGCGGCGGGAGCAAAGTGGGCGAAGTGTTTCGCTAGTTAATACGTCGGTGAACCAGGAGCGCTAACAGTCGGTCTTAAAGGAACATTATTTTTATGGTCATAGGTAATCCATACAGCCCAGGTGGTAGAGATTCTGTGTTGCGCAGGTTCCTCTATGTATTCGCCGAGAGAGAAGACGTCTTTATGAATCGATTCCTATTCCGTGTGATTCGCTGCGTCGGAGCTGGACCTAGGTTTCGGTACATCGCCGGATCTAATAAGTCCCGGATCTTCTGCTCATAATCTTCGGCCTTTGCTACGACGGTTGCATTTCCCTTATCGGCTGGCATTGCCAGCGTACTCTTGTCGGCGTTATAACCCTTGATAGCTTGCAACTTTTCTTTCTTCAGGTGGCAAACTGGTAGTTTTGCTCGGCGAATTATCCTGCCGGTTTCAGTTAGTATTTCCTCAACTCTTTCACAAGGAAGGGTCCGAATGACTGTTTCCATATTAGCAATCATATCACCCATAAAGGCCGGCCGCGGTGACCGTGCGGTTCTAGGCGCTTCAGTCCGGAACCGCGGGACTGCTACGGTCGCAGGTTCGAATCCTGCCTCGGGCATGGATGTGTGTGGTGTCCTTAGGTTAGTTAGGTTTAAGTAGTTCTAAGTTCTAGGAGACTGATGACCTAAGATGTTAAGTCCCATAGTGCTCAGAGCCAACCATTTCATCCATAAATATAATTCTCGCGATGACAGCGAAATTCCCTTCTTTTTTAAAGACAGACTGTTCTCGTTGGTCAGTTGTCGTTCGGTGAGACTGACCACAGTGCGTGACATGTCGGGAATTACATTGTCAGTCTGCTTCCCGCGTCGTGCACACTTTTTCTTCTGTGGCTCCGTCCGGCGGTCGAGTTCGTCCTGCATGCGCCGTCTATCTTGTCCCAGTCGTCTCTAGTCGTCTCTAGTTGATAGAATATGTCCAAAAGTTCCGCAATCTTTTTGCCAAGTGTCTCCATGTTGATTGCTCACGAAGAAAAGCTCGTTCTGTTCTGTCGTAGATACGATGTGACTGTGCAGTGGTGATTAGGGGCTTACATTTCAAGTACTTTGGTGTGGCCTCTTTATCCCGACACCGCGACGGAAAGACAAAAGAGGTAAACAATCTTGCTTTCTTCCTCCGCCGTTGGTCAAGGCGTTGGTACAACCCAGAAATCTCCTCTCCGTAGTACGTAGTACAAAACTGTTAAAGCTTTCGTGGTCACTTCTTGGCAAATTGCCTGTTGGCTTCTTCCTCGGGTTCTTCGGCCGATGGTTGTTCCATAATTTTTCTGACGTTTCGTGAACACGAGTGGATCTGGCGCGCCAACATCAACGGGCTTGCCCGTGGTCATTTCCACTGCGGATCACGTCTTGCCACTTGCAACGGTCTTCCTCTGCAGGTCGGTGATTTCCTAAGACACCTGAACAGCCTACACGCCAACGTAAAATTTACCATGGAGGTAGAAGAGCACCAACGGCTACGTTTTCTGTATGTACTGGTCACGAGGGATGTTGAAACCCTGAGACACAATATGTATCGAAAACCGACAAATACTGATCAGTACCTGCACAGACTATCACCACCCGAACCAGAAAAGAGGCATGATTAACACGCTTGCAAAACGAGCAAGACGAATATGTGAGCCGCAGCACCTCACAGCGAGAGGCAACACCTGGAAAGCGTTTTGGGGAGCAGCGGCAGCTCCACCATTTACATAACAAGTATCACAGAATCAAACAGTTGGAGCCGGCCGCTGTGGCCAAGCGGTTCTAGGCGCTTCAGTTTGGAATCGCGCGACTGCTACGGACGCAGGTTCGAATCCTGCCTCGGGCATGGAATGTCTGTGATGTCCTTTGGTTAGTTAGGTTGAAGTAGTTCTAAGTTCTAGGGGACTGATGACCTCAGATGTTAAGTCCCATAGAGCTCAGAGCCATTTGAACCATTTTGAACAAACAGTTGGAAAAATGACACATCGGAAGAAGAAATGTCGGGTGCAGCCTTTTTTGTCCTACATTCCGAGCGTGACGTACAGTGTCAGCCATATATTGCGCAAACACGTCGTGAAGATTATTTATAAACCGATAAAGAAGATCTAAGACTATCTCAGATCGGCAAAGGACAAAAGGTACCCATTTGCAATGTCGCGAATATACCGAAAACCATGTACATGTGGAAAAGTCTGTGATGGAATGACTGGACTGCAACTCAACACCAGGATCACAGAACATAAGTGTCATTTCAGGTAGGAGCAGGTAGTGAAATTTAACGCGGCGGAACACGCGCTGTGTTAGACCGACCACACTATAATTCACAGACACGAAAGTTTCTCCTGTAGAGAAGAGCTATTACACCTGCTTGTTTATGGAAGCTATAGAAACACACAACATGAAAATAGCTTCAACAAGAAAGAAGAAAGCCTCAGTATGAACGGAACATGTATTCCCGTGCTGCAGACAACGACCGTAACAGGTAGCAAGGGGTGATCGGCAGCGGAAATGATCAGGGTAAATCCTTGGACGTCAGCGCGCTAGTTACATTCATCTGCGGACGCAAACTCGACTCCAGTCCACAATGAGCAATGAAGGGTGAAGATTTAACAATGGCAACCGCCCGTGCTGGCAAAGTCGTCAAAAAAATTATGAAACAAAAGTTGGCAGAAGAACCCGTGACAGAAGCCATCAGGCAGTTTATCAATGAGTGGCCACGAAACCCTAACCGTTTCGTACTAGTCGGTGAGTTTGGCTATTTGAGCAGCAAAGAAACTGATGATAGCCGAAATAGTGTCGAAGTTAAGTGACTGTAGGAGGATACAAGATGACTTAGATGAAACTTCCAGGTGGTGTGATGAATTGGAAACTAGCTCTAAATGTACATAAATGTAAGTTAATGCAGGTTCGAATCCTGCCTCGGGCATGGATGTGTGTGATGTCCTTAGGTTAGTTAGGTTTACGTAGTTCTAAGTTCTAGGGGACTGATGACCACAGCTGTTAAGTCCCATAGTGCTCAGAGCCGTAAGTTAATGCGGATGAGTCGGAAAAACAAACCCGTAACGTTCGGATACAAACATTAGAAGCGTCCTGCTTTGCACAGTCACGTCATTTAAATTTCTGGGCATAGCGTTGCGAAGCGATATGAAACGAGCATGTGTGGATTGTGGTAGGGGTGTCTAATGGTCGACTTCGGTTTATTTGGAGAATTCTGGGAACGTGTCGTTCATGTGGACATAATGATGTTGATCCTTGAGTCTTACTTCCCTGTTAGTTGCTTCAGTCATACTGATAACACCGAAGAACGTTTCCGTGCCTGTGCGTCTCTTCTTTGTACATGTTTGTTCGCGCCACTTTTCATACTTGTTAATTATTCAGTTGAGTCCCAAATCCACCGTCAGAATTTCTGTGGTTGCTCAGCGATAGCTCCTGAGTATATGTGTAACGGATCATTGCTACCCAGTGGCTTATACAGAATAATTGCATTTAGTTTGATTCTTACCCTTATTTATCTTTGTATTTCGCTGAAAATGTGTGCTCAACAGTGCAGATGTCGACTTGTTTGCAGATAGTGTCCGAAGTTCCATGCGGCTTTTCGCGGATGATGCTGTAGTATACAGAGAAGTTGCAGCATTAGAAAATTGTAGCGAAATGCAGGAAGATCTGCAGCGGATAGGCACTTGGTGCAGGGAGTGGCAACTGTCCCTTAACATAGACAAATGTAATGTATTGCGAATACATAGAAAGAAGGATCCTTTATTGTATGATTATATGATAGCGGAACAAACACTGGTAGCAGTTACTTCTGTAAAATATCTGGGAGTATGCGTGCGGAACGATTTGAAGTGGAATGATCATATAAAATTAATTGTTGGTAAGGCGGGTACCAGGTTGAGATTCATTGGGAGAGTGCTTAGAAAATGTATTCCATCAACAAAGGAGGTGGCTTACAAAACTCTCGTTCGACCTATACTTGAGTAATGCTCATCAGTGTGGGATCCGTACCACATCGGTTTGACGGAGGAGATAGAGAAGATCCAAAGAAGAACGGCGCGTTTCCTCACAGGGTTATTCGGTAACCGTGATAGCGTTACGGAGATGTTTAATAAACTCAAGTGGCAGACTCTGCAAGAGAGGCGCTCTGCATCGCGGTGTAGACTGCTCGCCAGGTTTCGAGAGGGTGCGTTTCTGGATGAGGTATCGAATATATTGCTTCCCTCTACTTATACCTCCCGAGGAGATCACGAATGTAAAATCAGAGAGATTAGAGCGCGCACGGAGGCTTTCAGACAGTCGTTCTTCCCGCGAACCATACGCGACTGGAACAGGAAAGGGAGGTAATGACAGTGGCACATAAAATGCCCTCCGCCACACACCTTTGGGTGGCTTGCGGAGTATAAATGTAGATGTAGATGTAGAAGGGTTCTTCCTGTTGAAGCAGGAACGTCCGCTTTCCGCCGGCCGGAGTGGCCGAGCGGTTCTGGGCGCTACAGTCTGGAACCGCGCGGCCGCTACGGTCGCAGGTTCGAATCCTGCCTCGGGCATGGGTGTGTGTGATGTCCTTAGGATAGTTAGGTTTAAGTAGTTCTAAGTTCTAGGGGACTTATGACCACAGCAGTTGAGTCCCATAGTGCTCAGAGCCATTTGAACCATTTGTCCGCTTTCCTCTTCGCCCTCAAGCTTGTATTCTGTCTCGGGCTTGTTTTTCCGGCACTGTTACTTGTACGTGGTTGTAAGTTCCTATTGGACCAAACTGCTGAGGTCATCGGTCCATAGGTTTACGCTAAGGGCAACACACACACCCATGCCCGAGGGACGACTCGAATCTCGGACGCGGGCAGCCGCGCGAACTGTGGCAAGGCGGCCAAGACCGCGCGGCTTACTTGTACGTCAACACAAGATACGCAGTGGTAGCGATAGGTTTACTGATGAAAAGAGTTGACTGATATAAACTTGGGGTGTGGGTTTACTGAAAGCAGTGGGAAAGAAAGTAGTACAACGACGCTGTTGGTAGGTTGATTTGGGGGAGCGGACGAAACAGCGAGGTCACCGGTCGCATAGGTTTAGGGAAGGATGGAGAAGGATGTCGGCCGTCCTGTCTCAAAGGAACCATCCCGGCATTTGTCTGAAGCTATTTAGGGAAATCACTGAAAACCTAAATCTAGATGGCTGGATGCAAGTTTGAACCGTCGTCCTCCAGAATGCGAGTCCAGTGTGCTAACCACTGCGCCACTTCGCTCGGTAACAACGCTGAACCGAGCTGTTTGGCAGTCACGTCGCTGTACTTTTGCGTCAGAGGTAGAGGAAGTTCCGTCCTGGCCCTAGACAGGCGGCCGGCCGGGGTGGCCGAGCGGTTGTAGGCGCTACAGCCTGGAACCGCGCGACCGCTACGGTCGCAGGTTCGAATCCTGCCTCGGGAATGGATGTGTATGATGTCCTTAGGTTAGTTAGGTTTAAGTAGTTCTAAGTTCTGGGGGACTGATGACCTTCGACCCATTTGAACCTAGACAGGAGAGTCGCGCCCGACCTACCGATGTGCCATCCTCTGCCAAAGGCGTATCTAGGGGCATGTGCTCAGTACACTGCTGCCTCGGTTCAAATGGCTCTGAGCACTATGGGACTCAACTGCTGTGGTCATTAGTCCCCTAGAACTTAGAACTAGTTAAACCTAACTAACCTAAGGACATCACAAACATCCATGCCCGAGGCAGGATTCGAACCTGCGACCGTAGCGGTCTTGCGGTTCCAGACTGCAGCGCCTTTAACCGCACGGCCACTTCGGCCGGCACTGCTGCCTCGGGTTTCTTCACCTTGGAACCTGTATTAAGGGGAGGTTTACCATGTTTTGGTTCAAAAAATCGATTTTTAATAACATTTTTGGATCCATAAAAGTGTTTAGAATCCACCCCTGAAACGGTTTTTCCGAATACGGAACGGAAATGTTTGTTATTCGCGGCTGAACAAAAAATGCACCTGCCTGAAATTGGCCATTTTCACGCACCAGTTTTTTTTCTTTCGTAGGACGAGTTAGTGTACCGGTGCTTGGGAGGAAACACACAAAATTTTAATGAAAGTTTGAACGCGTATGTTTGGAAGTTAGTCTCCACGCATTTGCATCCTGATGCAAAGACTGTGGAGATTGCGACTTTCCTGGCAGTGAGCAGATTCAGCGAAGGGTATACACCAGTTCTGAAGACCATGACAACGATGGGCGTCGCCCTGGGACTCTATTCGACGCAGTTCGCCAAGCATTCGGACGACCACCGGATTCAAGCGGCCGAAAACCGCTTGTTACCGGCCATACGAGCGGCTCTGGAGCACCGCAGGATGGCCCAGATCGAGCAAAACGCCCTCTATGAGGAAGAGGAAGGACTAGTTTATGGATCTGGAATAGCAGATTGAACGTACGTTGCATAATATTGCATTTATATGTAGTCAAAACTTCAAACGCGTTTTCCTCGAAATGACTTTTTTTTTTTATCGCGCGGTATGGTAACTTCAAATCTACTGAACCGATTGGCATGATTATTTGTTTCCGACGAAGCTAACTAAATTGCCTAGTAGTTGTACCACTTTCATTCCGATCTATCGACTACAAATATTTTTACTTGGCCAACGAAGTCGAAAAATCGATTAAATAAACCCTATTTTTTTCAAGTGGCCGCCATTTTGTTTCCTATAATCCAAATAATTTAAGCGAGGTACAACTCCTAAAGAATCTTATGTTCTTTGCTAACGTCAACTCAATTTTGATTTCAGACGAGCCGGCTGACCTGTGACGTACCGCGCGTGGAGGTCTATATCGAAATTTTGTTTCGTTCCGACGGCACTTCCGCCTTTGCTCTTCGACATTTCCGGCCGAAAAAATTTCAGTCTGTAGAGGAAGTATCAATAAACATTTTGAGCAAATTTGACATTGATATCTATAACACATCCCGAGAAAAAAATTCTCAAAGAACATGCTTTTTTCGGGTCAAAGATAGAGTAAACCTCCCCTTAATCGGGCGAGCAGTTCCTCAGTTGGCCTTACGATGCCGCGTACTGGTTCCTCCCACCACGGAAAAGTTCCTGGCAGTACCTGGGTTCACCACATGGCAGTTAGCGCTCTCATCAACCAGCTAAGGAAACGGACTTTGGATCGGTGGGCTATTTCATTAATCTGTGTTCTGCGCTGCTCATCGTCGTGACTGCAATTACAGGCTTTTTCACTTTTGTGAAGGAATTTTGACGGAAATGATGGTAGTTAGGGTAACAAAAGTAATAAATCACATTTACATTATTACTCTGCACGTAGTCCCGGAGACGTGGAGCCACTTACACCAAAAATACTCAGGAAATTTCGGAACAAACGTCCGAAATTTTGTGGGTGGAGTTCATGTTCACCCTGCACGTGACGAAGCAATTGCACATTCATGAAAATCTCTAACGGCGTCGTGCTTTCTATGTCAGCAGTCCAATAATGAAACAGTACTCGTAGATGGCTTGCGGAGGGCCGGTAACAGAGTGTTATGGAACTATTATTTCTGCGTGCAGACGATGGAAGACAGCTCTTCTCACTTTATATTGTTAAAAGTGGATTGATAACAGTATCTCTACGATTTCATGCCATTACAAACGAATGACAACAAAGTCGCACCCACAGGTGGGCCTCCATGGCCAAAAGTAAGATATAAATCCACAGCTCCAAGATTCAATCCTGAATTCGTCCTAAGCTTTTTTTCTGTAACTTGTTGCTTTCTATACTTCAAGCCAGTATTTATTAATGTGAAAAATCCCAAGTTATTCCGTGATTCGGAGACCACATTAAATTGTATGGCCAAAACTATTGGCCCGGTACGTTAGCTCAAAAGGGGCAATAGAACCATGTCTGGTAAACTATTGCGGTGTTCAAACTTCCCGGTTAAGAATACCTCCTTCAACGTCCCCAAATATGGGTGCAGTGTGCTGTTTTTCTTTCCATCGGTATATCAAAGACTTCATCAAGCGCTAACGCGAAACTCTCATTCCAATGCGCTGAATGGTGAATACGACCTAACTCTGTCTCTCTCTGCGCTCGCGCGCTTGTGTGTGTGTGTGTGTGTGTGTGTGTGTGTGTACTAAAAGGGTGCGCCTAAAATTCCCACGTTAACTCTATTAAAACGCACATTGCCTCTTCGACCACGAAAAGGAAAGTTCTAAGTCCAATCAATGACACAGGCTTATAAAAGTACAAATTTGGAATACTTCCCCGCATAAGATAAACATTATTTCATCATTCCCACATTTTAGTAAAACCCCAAGGTCAGTCTTACTTGATCACTGTTCCTACCTAGTAGCAGAATCTTTGCAACATGTGAATTACGAAGCATAAAAGAAAAAGGAGCAAAATATCTTTATACAAGTAACGCAAGCTGTCCTGTATATTAAGCCAATCCAACAAAGTCACTCCTCAAAAAAAGGTGAACTTATATTTACATAACATCAAATATTATATTATATACTTATATAAAACTAATAATAAAGTATCAGAACCGAATAAAAACGCGAATGTTAGGAAAAAATTTTGGAAGTGGCAAGACACGAATCACCGCCCCGACATTCAACTTTACAGCGGGCAGTGACGCTAGTCATTACGCAACACCAACAACATAACCAGATCATCTAATCATAGTATGTTACCTGTTGCTGAAAACCTTAATGGTATATACAGGGTGTTTCAAAAATGACCGGTATATTTGAAACGGCAATAAAAACTAAACGAGCAGCGATAGAAATACACCGTTTGTTGCAATACGCTTGGGACAACAGTACATTTTCAGGCGGACAAACTTTCGAAATTACAGTAGTTACAATTTTCAACAACAGATGCCGCTGCAAGTGATGTGAAAGATATAGAAGACAACGCAGTCTGTGGGTGCGCCATTCTGTACGTCGTCTTTCTGCTGTAAGCGTGTGCTGTTCACAACGTGCAAGTGTGCTGTAGACAACATGGTTTATTCCTTAGAACAGAGGATTTTTCTGGTGTTGGAATTCCACCGCCTAGAACACAGTGTTGTTGCAACAAGGCGAAGTTTTCAACGGAGGTTTAATGTAACCAAAGGACCGAAAAGCGATACAATAAAGGATCTGTTTGAAAAATTTCAACGGACTGGGAACGTGACGGATGAACGTGCTGGAAAGGTAGGGCGAGTGATCCAACAGCGGCCTCGGGTTTCCGTTCGCCGTGCTGCAGCTGCGGTCCAAATGACGCCAACGTCCACGTATCGTCTCATGCGCCAGAGTTTACACCTCTATCCATACAAAATTCAAACGCGGCAACCCCTCAGCGCCGCTACCATTGCTGCACGAGAGACATTCGCTAACGATATAGTGCACAGGATTAATGACGGCGATATGCATGTGGGCAGCATTTGGTTTACTGACGAAGCTTATTTTTACCTAGACGGCTTCGTCAATAAACAGAACTGGCGCATATGGGGAACCGAAAAGCCCCATGTTGCAGTCCCATCGTCCCTGCATCCTCAAAAAGTACTGGTCTGGGCCGCCATTTCTTCCAAAGGAATCATTTGCCCATTTTTCAGATCAGAAACGATTACTGCATCACGCTATCTGGACATTCTTCGTGAATTTGTGGCGGTACAAACTGCCTTAGACGACACTGCGAACACCTCGTGGTTTATGCAAGATGGTGCCCGGCCATATCGCACGGCCGACGTCTTTAATTTCCTGAATGAATATTTCGATGATCGTGTGATTGCTTTGGGCTATCCGAAACATACAGGAGGCGGCGTGGATTGTCCTCCCTATTCGCCAGGCATGAACACCTGTGACTTCTTTCTGTGGGGACACTTGAAAGACCAGGTGTACCGCCAGAATCCAGAAACAATTGAACAGCTGAAGCAGTACATCTCATCTGCATGTGAAGCCATTCCGCCAGACACGTTGTCAAAGGTTTCGGGTAATTTCATTCAGAGGCTACACCATATTATTGCTACGCATGGTGGATATGTGGAAAATATCGTACTATAGAGTTTCCCAGACCGCAGCGCCATCTGTTGTTGAAAATTGTAACTACTGTAATTTCGAAAGTTTGTCTTCCTGAAAATGTACTGTTGTCCCAAGCATATTGCAACAAACGGTATATTTCTATCGCTGCTCGTTTAGTTTTTATTGCCGTTTCAAATACACCGGTCATTTTTGAAACACCCTGTATATGCCGGCCGAAGTGGCCGTGCGGTTAAAGGCGCTGCAGTCTGGAACCGCAAGACCGCTACGGTCGCAGGTTCGAATCCTGCCTCGGGCATGGATGTTTGTGATGTCCTTAGGTTAGTTAGGTTTAACTAGTTCTAAGTTCTAGGGGACTAATGACCTCAGCAGTTGAGTCCCATAGTGCTCAGAACCATTTGTATATATATTACTAATTGAAATTTAATTATAACAAATTGTACCAAGAAGAATGCGTTTTGAGTGGACCTTCAGTGTGTCGCTGCCTTCAAATAGCCTACTCTCATAATACGCAAGTTGCAATAATTTTTCTACCACGAATATGATGTTTCTCATTATTTTATTGGAACGAATCACACAGTTAACAGCGGGTTTTCTAGTGATTCTCAATTTTCTGGTGCTCAGAAACGGCACATATACATGTACGCTTGAAATGAATGCCAACATGTCGCCTCACAACTCTGTACTGAAGGGAGACGGCGCGCGTGTGACGTAGCTGGCGTTGAGCCATCTCATTGGTCAACGCTCAGACGCACGCTCAGAATATCTGACATGCCAGATGTTGCTCTGCACGTTCGGAAAGACTCTCGAACGTGCTATTCCACGCTAAGACGTCAAAAACTCGGCACGCTCAACGCTCGGATGCACGGTCCGTGTGCCGACTGCTTTACAGATATCTCGAGGAGTCAGCAACACAAAGCGCTCGTTGCGGTTGCGGCGTGACGCATTGCACAACACTGCTGACGCTAGCAGGTGCGCCTTCCCGCTTGGTGACGACAGCAAACGAGTAGCCCATCGCCGTCGTCTGCACTCGGTTGCGCTGTGCGAGAGAGAGAGCGCGAATGAACTTCGCAAACGTCGGCGGAAACTGCCGAAGATAACCGATGTTGCCTCGCCTAGTAGCGCTGGATACCACCGATTAGCACTCACTTGCTACGCTGCCTATCTGCAGTGTGCACATTGCATCACGTGCTTCCCTTCCCACCAATGTAGATAAAAATTGTTTCAGTGACGAATACAGGTAAAAATGATTATTAGTTATTCGTGTCCTAATCCAGTGAAATGATTTCAAGAAAACTTGGTACACGCATCCCTTACTGACTAGAAATATCGCAGTGGAGGTAAGAACCGACAACCTATCAATGGGGTGGCGACGAGATTGAAAAAGCAGTACAGTCCATCAAGCGCTAATACCCATAATTTAGTCATCCAGTATTTGAGAATGAGAACACTTAGAGAATTAAAACAATCTTTACACATAATGTCAAACCTTTACGAAACTTTTTCTCACTGATGAGCTTCACAATATGATGAAAGGAAAAAAGTTTATCATTTACTACATTTTCGCTGTTCATGCAGTAATACTGTCACATGAAGCACGATGTTTCGATTTATTACTCCTTTACCACTAACTGTATTCGCGACACAAAATGGTTCAAATGGTTCTGAGCACTATGGGACTTAACATCTGAGGTCATCAGTCCCATAGACTTAGAACTACTTAAACCTAAAGACATCACACACATCCATGCCCGAGGCAGGATTCGAACCTGCGACCGTAGCAGTCGCGCGGTTCCGAACTGAAGTGCTTACAAGGGAACCTCCCCATCGCACCCCCCTCAGATTTAGTTATAAGTTGGCACAGTGGATAGGCCTTGATAAACTGAACACAGATCAATTGAGAAAACAGGAAGAAGTTGTGTGGAACTGTGAAAAAATAAGCAAAATATACAAACTGAGTAGTCCATGGGCCACATACGCAACATCATGCACAATGTGAGCTCAGGAGCGCCGTGGTCCCGTGGTAGCGTGAGCAGCTGCAGAACGAGAGGTCCTTGGTTCAAGTCTTCCCTCGACTGAAAGTTTTACTTTCTTTATTTTTGCATAGTTATTATCTGTCTGTTCGTTCATTGACGTCTCTGTTCACTGTAATAAGTTTAGTGTCTGTGTTTTGCGACCGCATCGCAAAACCGTGCGATTAGTAGACGAAAGGACGTGCCTCTCCAATGGGAACCGAAAACATTTGATCGCAAGGTCATAGGTCAACCGATTCCTCCACAGGAAAACACATCTGATATATTCTATACGACACTGGTGACGGCATGTGCACCACATGACAGGAATATGTTGTCGACCCACCTAACTTGTACACTTGGCGATTCTTCTACCTTGCCCGATTTAGGTTTTCTTGTGGATGTGATAATCACTCCCAAAAAAGTGATGAAAACATCATAAGAGTTTGTCACATAAAATGAAAATAAAAAATAAAAATTTTCACTCAATGGAAGATTTGAACCAAGGACCTTTCGTTCCGCAGCTGCTCACGTTACCACGAGACCATTGCGCTCCTGCGATCCTATTGTCCTAGATGTTGCATATGTTCCCATGAACTACTCAGTTTGTATATTTTGCTTATTTTTTCACAGTTCCACACAACTTCTTCCTGTTTTCTCAATTGATCTGTGTTCAGTTTTTCAAGGCCTATCCACTGTGCCAACTTATAACTAAATCTGAGGGGGGTGCGATGGGGAGGTTCCCTTGTTAGAACCGCTCGGCCATTCGCGACACATTTTGCAGACGCTATTCACATATATCACTTAATGTACCAGAAATCATATCACTGTACGACACACAGTTCAGGTGATATGACACCAAATACAGTGGTATGTGAGAAACTGCCACGTCATGCATGACGTTTTAATTTATTACTTCTTTACTATTGATTTTATTCACGACTTATTTCGCAGGCAGTAGCCACATACGCCACTGGATGTATCCGCAAAATTACATCAATACACAACACGTATTTTAGAAGATGCGATGTCATTAACATTGAGCTGCGTGTAAATGAAACTGCAGGAGATTCATTGGAGATACAGGTGGAATATATGTAAAACATTTCCAGATTCTCAGAGCTTCTTTGACTCGTATATCACAATTCCGTGGCTGCAAAACTGTTTCTCAATAGACATGTTTACGCCTGCTTCCATACTTAACAATCGTATGCGATAGCTCGTTCGACGAAAGATCTGTACCCAAAGACTGTAAAGTTGCACAGCTCTCACCAATATTCAAGAAAGGCAATAGGAGTAATCCACTAAATTACAAGCCCATATCATTAACGTCGATATGCAGAAGGATTTGGAACATACGAGTATATTGTGTTCGAACATTATGAATTACCTCGAAGAGAACGGCCTATTGATAAATAGTCAACAGGGCCTATTGACACATGGTCAACATGGATTTAGAAAACATCGTTCTTGTGAAACACAACTAGCTCTTTACTCACACGAAGTGTTGTGTCCTACCGACAAGGGATTTTAAATTGATTCCGTATTTCTAGATTTCCAGAAGGCTGTACTTCACAAGCGGCTTGTAATCAAATTGCGTGCTTATGGAATATCGTCTCACTTATGTGACAGGATTCGTGATTTCCTGTCAGAGAGGTTACAGTTCGCAGTAACTGACGTAAAGTCATCGAGTAAAACAGAAGTGATTTCTTGCGTTCCCAAAGGTAGCGTTATATGCCCTCTGCTGTTCCTCATATATATACACGATTTAGGAGATAATCTGAGCAGCCGTCTTAGGTTGCTTGAATATGACGCTGTCGTTTATCGTCTAGTACAGTCATCAGAAGATCAAATAAAAAAATTTGCAAACGATTTAGATAAGATATCTGAGTGGTACGAAAATTGGCAGCTGACCATAAATAATGAAAAGTAACATATCACCCCTTGAGTGCTATAACGAATTTGTTGAACTTCGGCTACACGATAAATTAATCAAATTTAAAGGCCGTAAATTCAACTAAATACCTAGGAATTACAATTACGAAAATTAAAATTTGAAGACTACATAGAAAATGCTGTGGGGAAGGCGAACCAAAAACTGTGTTTTATTGGCAGAACACTAGGAAGACGCAACACATTCACTAAAGTGACTGCCTACACTACACTTGTCCGTCCTCCTTTGGAGCACTACCGAGCGAGGTGGCGCAGCGGTTAGCACACTGGGCTCGCATTCGGGAGGACGGCGGTTCAATCCCGCGTCCGGCCATCCCGATTTAGGTTTTCCGTGATTTCTCCAAAGCGTTCCGGACTAATGCCGGGATGGTTCCTTTGGAAGGGCACGGCCGACTTCCTTCCCCGTTCTTCCCTAATCCCATGAGAGCGATGACCTCGCTGTTTCTCGTGGTCGTGCGGTAGCGTTCTCGCTTCCCACGCCCGGGTTCCGGGGTTCGATTCCCGGCGGAGTCAGGGATTTTCTCTGCCTCGTGATGACTGGGTGTTGTGTGATGTCCTTAGGTTAGTTAGGTTTAAGTAGTTCTAAGTTCTAGCGGACTGATGACCATAGCTGTTAAGTCCCATAGTGCTCAGAGCCATTTGAACCATTTTTTTTTTTTTTTTTTTTGACCTCGCGTCTTCGGCATGAGTGTGTGTGCTCGTCTTTAGGATGATTTAGGTTAAGTAGTGTGTAACCTTAGGGACTGATGACCTTAGCAGTTAAGTCCCATAAGATTTCACACACATTTGAACATTATTTAACCTCGCTGTTTGGCCTCCTCCCCCAAAAACAACTTTTTTGGAGTACTGCTGTGCGGTGTGGCATCCTTACCAGATAGGATTAACGGAGTACATCGAGAAAGTTCAAAGAAAGACAGCACGTTTTGTATTATCAAGAAATAGGGGAGAGAGTGCCACGGACGTGATACAGGATTTGGAATCGCAATAATAATTGAAACCAACGCGTTTTTCGTTGATGCGGGAGCTTCTCACGAAATTCCAATCTCCAACTTTCTCCTCCGCATGCTAATCTATTTTGTTGACGCAGACCAACATAGGGAGAAACTATCATTATAATAAAGCAAGGGAAATCAGAACACGCACGGTAAGATACAGGTGTTCGTCTCCTCCGCGTGCTGTTTGTGAGTGGAATAACAGAGAATTAGTATGAAGGTTGTTCGATGAACCCTCTACCAGGCTCTTAAATGTGATTTGCAGAGTATTTATGTAGATGTAGATGTACTACTTTCGCTTAGCTCTACGAACGATTTTGATGGCCTAACGGATGTCAGTTTCGTCCCGCGACATGTTGATGATGTGGCATGTGACGTCATATATGCTCGAACAGGAAGAGAACAAAACAGACCACATTTCCCTGCGCGTATTTTTTATTTATTTATTTAGTTTTTTTTAATAACTGATCTGTAGCGTAGCCCCAGGCTTAGGTTAGGTTGTGAGTTGTCAGTTTGGTTGTAAGTTTACGATGTCATTGGTAAATTTTGTTGTTTTTATTTCTTCTACCTGAACTTTAATTCCATTTCCAAGTATCTCCATACTTCCTTTCACAGCTTCCTCTATGTATAGATTAAGTAATACGGAACATACAGGGTGTACATAAAGTCCGGGAACACTTTCAATTATTTATTGCACAAGAACCAGACATTGTACAGGTATCATACATACGTCATTTTGAAGAGAAACCCTGAAAGTTTTTTTTTTCATGTATACAGCCACAGCGTAGTCAAAGTTAGTCGCAAACGTGGAGAATTCAGGTGCGGAGCGAGCTTTCTGTGTGTTGGACTTCGACAAGAACAAGTGTGCTGTAGCTGTTCAACGGATGTTTAGAATCAAGGTTCTAAGAGTACAAAGCGTCCACACGAATGCAATGAATTTGAGTGTGATTCTCCAAAGGTAAATGTTTTTTGTGCCTTGTCACGTCGAAAACTGTGCGGGCCACTCTTGTGTCACTGGATATTCCTACTTGGACATGATGCAGCAATGGCTGATGCCTGAAATGCAATCGGACTCTCCGTTCATCTTTCAGCAGGATGGGGCTCCATCCCATTTTCATCGTGAAGTTCGTGGGTATCTGAACACGGAACTGCCCCATCGATGGATCGGCAGTGCTACAGAAGGGGACAGCTGTTTCATGAAATGGCCTCCCTGACCACTAGATCGCACTCCGTGTGACTTTTTTCTGTGGGGACACATTAAAGATCTGGTGTATGTACCGCCTCTATCACGTGAGAATACGGAAGAGAATACGGGAAGTGACTGCCACAGTCGACGATGCCACGCTGGCACAGGTATGCCAACAATTCGATTACCGTATTGACGTCTGCCGGGTCACTCATGGTTTTATGACATCTGTACAATGTTAGTTCTTGTTCGATAAATAACTGAAAGTGTTCCCAGACTTTATGTGCACCCTGTAGATTACATCCGTGTCTCACTGCCTTCTCAACCACTGTTTCCCTTTGGTTCCTTCGACTCTCATAACTGCGGTCTGGTTACTGTAAAAGTTGCAGATAATCTTTCGATCCTTTTATTTTAACTCTTCTACCGTCATAATATAAAAGAGCGTGTCAGAGACAACATTGTCAAAATTTTATATCTAAAAATTCTATAAAAGGGGGGGTTTCTTTCTTTAAACAATTGGTGTCATTATTTTTCCAACTATGAGTTATTAAACTACTAGCTCATCAATATTCACACATGTCAGCACCTGCAGGTTTTATTATTTTAATTATTATACTCTTTCCGAAGTCTATGGGTATTCTTGACTGTCGTGAGGCGGAAGTTGTTACTGCAGATACGCTACACAGAACCGGCACATGGATAGCGGACAGCCGCGGTAGCCTTGTGTCATCTGCACAAAGCAAAAAACTTTGTAATTCAGAATATGGCGGACATTACAAGATGAGTACTATGTCTAAGTACCTCATTACTGTATCCATCCAAGGAAAGACGGGAGGAGGGCAAAACGAGCACAGGCTTCTGTAGCCGCCGGCGCTCTAGAAGCCGGCTGTTAGGCAGAGCTCAGAGGTCATAAAAATAGTGCGGCACGCTGCCAAATAGTGAATGTAACTACTAAAATAACACTGTTACACGCTGGACCCTATTAAATTTGTAAGTGGGCAATATTCGCCAACACAAAAGCGAGGTGTTACAATACACCTCTTTTGGATAGCAATGCGAAAACAACTCAGTTTTTATTGCAATACTTTTCTAATTGATGTTAAAATTTTATATTTTGTAAAAAACATCAGTACCATTCGTGTGTAATCACTGCTTCATAGTTCTATCACAACCCAGAGGATGTTTGCCGGCCGAAGTGGCCGTGCGGTTAAAGGCGCTGCAGTCTGGAACCGCAAGACCGCTACGGTCGCAGGTTCGAATACTGTCTCGGGCATGGATGTTTGTGATGTCCTTAGGTTAGTTAGGTTTAACTAGTTCTAAGTTCTAGGGGACTGATGACCTCAGCAGTTGAGTCCCATAGTGCTCAGAGCCATTTGAACCATCTGAACTCAGAGGATGTTTACCAGTACGGACGTGCAACAGGTCCCGCACTGCTTATTTAGTCGGAGAAAATTAATCGCGAGTAGTTTCTACACGATAGTATTAACACCATTTAATTATGTGGGAATGATTGTGCACAGTGTTTAGAGCACCAGAAATAACAGATCACTGATACAAAATTATCCACTAAAGGAAAAAAAAAAAATACAGCACCAAGAAAGAATTGTGCGGCGTAACCGAAAATTGGTAGGTGTGTTTCTACACCTGAAAGATGATGTCTGCTCAGATTTCGTGCCAATCGCATAAGCGTAGTGCAAGTAGCACCACTATTCGCGTGCAGATCAGGTTTGCTTTAAATACACGCTGCAACGTTCGTGAGCTTTAGTTATCTTTGAGAATGGACGTAGTTAGTTGATGCTAGTCAAGAATGCCTTTAAGGCGACAAAGATACCATTATCAACACCTCACTGAGTTTGCACGAGGTCGTGTAATACGACAACGAGATGCTGGATGTTCCTTCTGCGATACTGCAGAAAGGCCGGCCGAAGTGGCCGTGCGGTTAAAGGCGCTGCAGTCTGGAACCGCAAGACCGCTACGGTCGCAGGTTCGAATCCTGCCTCGGGCATGGATGTTTGTGATGTCCTTAGGTTAGTTAGGTTTAACTAGTTCTAAGTTCTAGGGGACTAATGACCTCAGCAGTTGAGTCCCATAGTGCTCAGAGCCATTTGAACCATTTGATACTGCAGAAAGACTTGTTAGGTATGTAGCCACTATACATGACTGATGGCAGCGGTGATCACGGGAAGGTAAGGGCGCATCAAGACCAGGCTACAGACGGCCATGTGGTCCATCGTGTTCAGTGAATGGCTCTGGCCCATCACACTGCATCTGTAGCAGCAGTTGGGTTGTTTGGGGGAAGAGACCAAACAGCGATGTCATCGATCTCATCGGATTAGGGAAGGAGTGGGAAGGAAATCGGCCGTGCCCTTTCAAAGGAGACATCCCACCAGTTGCCTGGAGCGATTTAGGGAAATCACGGGAAACCTAAATCAGGATGGCCGGACGCGGGATTGAACCGTCGTCCTCCCGCATGTAGCAGCAGTCTGAGCAGTAGTTGGCACTACAGTGACACAGCGAACTGTTACAAATGGGTTACTTCAAGAACAGTTCCAAGCCAGACGCCCTGTAGTGTGCATTGCACTGACCCCACACTACCGCCATTTGGCAACTTCAGTGATGTCAACCGAGAACTTATTGGAGAGAAAAGTGGAAGTCTGTCGTGTTCCCTGACGAAACCTGCTTCTGCCTCGGTGCCAGTGATGGCCGTGTGTTGGTTAGATGGAGGCCAGTTGAGGACCTCATGCTTGAAACACTGGACCTACACCAGGAGTTATGGTCTGGGATGCGATTTCATATGACTGCAGGTGTACTCTAGTGGTTATGACACGCACGTTGACTGCAAATTTGAACGTCAATCTGGTGACTGGATCTGTTGTGCTGCTACTCATGAACAGCATTCCAGGGAGCGTTTTCCAACAGGATAATGCTCGCCGACACATAGAGTGTCGACATGTTGCATTTGCCTCCTCGATCAGTAGCTCTGTTTCCAATCGAGCACATACAGGAGTCACCCACAACCAGCATTAACCGTCCCTGTATCGACCAAGTGCGACAGGCAAGAAACTCCATCGCACAAACTGACATCTGGCACCCGTTCAAATGGTTCAAATGGCTCTGAGCACTATGGGACTTAACATCTTAGGTCATCAGTCCCCTAGAACTTAGAACTTCTTAAACCTAACTAACCTAAGGACATCACACACATCCATGCCCGAGGCAGGATTCGAACCTGCGACCGTAGCAGTCCCGCAGTTCCAGACTGCAGCGCCTAGAACCGCATGACCACCGCGGCCGGCTCTGACACCCGTATAACACAATATATGCACGTCTGTTTCCTCGCATTCAACATTCTGGCGGTTACACTGGTAATTAATGTATCAGCATTTCACATTTGCAATGGGTTATCTCGGCCTTACATTAACATGTGACCTTGCTGTGTTAATCACTTAAATATGTAATTTAGACAAATGTATTCCAGAAATTTTATTACTCTACTTCAACTATTTTTATACTTACAGGGTGTTTCAAAAATGACCGGTATATTTGAAACGGCAAAAAAAACTAAACGAGCAGCGATAGAAATACACCGTTTGTTGCAATATGCTTGGGACAACAGTACATTTTCAGGCGGACAAACTTTCGAAATTACAGTAGTTACAATTTTCAACAACAGATGGCGCTGCAAGTGATGTGAAAGATATAGAAGACAACGCAGTCTGTGGGTGCGCCATTCTGTACGTCGTCTTTCTGCTGTAAGCGTGTGCTGTTCACAACGTGCAAGTGTGCTGTAGACAACATGGTTTATTCCTTAGAACAGAGGATTTTTCTGGTGTTGGAATTCCACCACCTAGAACACAGTGTTGTTGCAACAAGACGAAGTTTTCAACGGAGGTTTAATGTAACCAAAGGACCGAAAAGCGATACAATAAAGGATCTGTTTGAAAAATTTCAACGGACTGGTAACGTGACGGATGAACGTGCTGGAAAGGTAGGGCGACCGCGTACGGCAACCACAGAGGGCAACGCGCAGCTAGTGCAGCAGGTGATCCAACAGCGGCCTCGGGTTTCCGTTCGCCGTGTTGCAGCTGCGGTCCAAATGACGCCAACGTCCACGTATCGTCTCATGCGCCAGAGTTTACACCTCTATCCATACAAAATTCAAACGCGGCAACCCCTCAGCGCCGCTACCATTGCTGCACGAGAGACATTCGCTAACGATATAGTGCACAGGTTTGATGACGGCGATATGCATGTGGGCAGCATTTGGTTTACTGACGAAGCTTATTTTTACCTGGACGGCTTCGTCAATAAACAGAACTGGCGCATATGGGGAACCGAAAAGCCCCATGTTGCAGTCCCATCGTCCCTGCATTCTCAAAAAGTACTGGTCTGGGCCGCCATTTCTTCCAAAGGAATCATTGGCCCATTTTTCAGATCCGAACGAAACGATTACTGCATCACGCTATCTGGACATTCTTCGTGAATTTGTGGCAGTACAAACTGCCTTAGACGACACTGCGAACACCTCGTGGTTTATGCAAGATGGTGCCCGGCCACATGGCACGGCCGACGTCTTTAATTTCCTGAATGAATATTTCGATGATCGTGTGATTGCTTTGGGCTATCCGAAACATACAGGAGGCGGCGTGGATTGGCCTCCCTAATCGCCAGACATGAACCCCTGTGACTTCTTTCTGTGGGGACACTTGAAAGACCAGGTGTACCGCCAGAATCCAGAAACAATTGAACAGCTGAAGCAGTACATCTCATCTGCATGTGAAGCCATTCCGCCAGACACGTTGTCAAAGGTTTCGGGTAATTTCATTCAGATACTACGCCATATTATTGCTACGCATGGTGGATATATGGAAAATATCGTACTATAGAGTTTCCCAGACCGCAGCGCCATCTGTTGTTGAACATTGTAACTACTGTAATTTCGAAAGTTTGTCTGCCTGAAAATGTACTGTTGTCCCAAGCATATTGCAACAAACGGTGTATTTCTATCGCTGCTCGTTTAGTTTTTATTGCCGTTTCAAATATACCGGTCATTTTTGAAACACCCTGTATATGGTGTGTGGACACACAAGGTGAGAATGTGGGTCTCGCGGGAGGCGTGCGCGAGATAGTCTCTGCAGTCGCAGTAGCCTCTGTGCCGTCGGTGGCTCTGCTGGGAGCCGGCACGGTAGCTCAGCGTGTTCGGTCAGAGGATTAGCGACCCTCTGTAATAAAAAAAACTGAGTGAACAGATCAACGAAGAACCTAAACGGGTGTCATCGGACGTGCGCCCAAACAAATTCAACGAACGATATAAAACAAAATGAGATAAAAAAAGATGGATAGAGCGTCTGCCATATAAGCAGGAGATCCCGGGTTCGAGTCCCCGTCAGTAGCTGAAGGTATTAATATAATTCTAATTTCAATTATTTTTGGTGTTGCGATTTTTTTCCGTCAGTGTACTGTCGAACGTCTGAAGAAAACATTCGACATGTATTAAACGACATTTTGCACATTACAAATTGGCACATGGGTTTTATTCGCAGTCAGAGCTGACACTCGATACGGTGGCTGATGTGAGCAACTGTAAACATTCCCATTAACGATCGCTCCCGTCAGCCACCGCACCGAGTGTCAACTTGGATAACGTTAGTAATAGGTGTTCTGTTCCAATTTTGTCTGTGCGCATTATTACTTATTTGTGCCACCATATCGACAGCAACTACAATTTGCTTTCCACTGAAGCTCGTCTAAAAAATAAACTACTGACATACTTCTGTGTGGCAGAAAACTATGTCGTGTGTTAGAAATTTTGCCGAATCTACAGTTCTAAGCTTTTTGAGTTTGTAGTGCAACACATTTTACATTTTAATCTGAACTGCAACAAAAAAATCTCTCTCGAGGCAGTGGTCAATTACGTCAAATTTCAGTTTGTGGTGTAACAGACGGCAAGTGGCCTGTTGCATGTGCCATCTATCGCCCCTGGCCTAGGGCAAATTCGAATTAAATGATAAAATTGCGGGTTAGGATTTGTTAGTTATGTGCATAAATACTGCGGAAGTATTTGGTTTTTATATGTGCAGATAATTCAAACACCGAGCCAGCAACCGGCGCGGACTTTCGTTAACGCGGCAAGTAGCGGGCCGCCATGGAGCAAACACAGTGAGGCTGATGATGTCGCTCCATGGAGGTCCAGAGTCGCGGCGGCGGGATACTCCGAGGCGGTTGTTGGGCTTCGGAGGGAAAAAACGAGGAATGTATAATGAGGAACTTTGTGTATAACAGCGACAGTAGGAAGAAGCAATTTAACGGCCGGTAACGCAGTAGGCGATACCTCGAGAGCCGACTGTACATGTTGTTGTTGTTGTGGTCTTGAGTCTTGAGACTAGCTTGATGCAGCTCTCCATGCTAATCTATCCTGTGCAAGCTCCTTCATCTACCAGTACCTACTGCAACCTACATCCTTTTGAATCTGCTTAGTGTATTCATCTCTTGGTCTCCCTCTATGATTTTTTCCCTCCACGCTGCCCTCCAATGCTAAATTTGTGCTCCCTTGATGCCTCAGAACATGTCCTACCAACCGATCCCTTCTTCTAGTCAAGTTGGGCCACGAACTTCTCTTCTCCCCAATCCTATTCAATACCTCCTCATTAGTTATATGATCTACCCACCTAATCTTCAACATTCTTCTGTAGCACCACATTTCGAAAGCTTCAATTCTCTTCTTGTCCAAACTATTTATTGTCCACCGTACATAGGTATCAGAAATAAATCGCTGTAACTATTGTAAAAAAGGAGTTCTGAATAACAGTTATTACGAGAAGCAGTCAGACAGCGTCAGCTACTGGTGAATGATCGCCATAGGCGACTTTTCTTCATCAGCTGCGCCGTCCCCTCTTTCGCTCGACGAATTTAGTCAACATCAAGACAGAGCCGAACTACGCAAATAATAAAACTCATCAGGGGGGCGGGGACAGCGCAAGCTGTGCTTGCCGGTAAAAATTTGTAACAGTTGTAAGCCAACTTTTCTCATTTAGAGGAAACAAGCGGTAGGACACCCAGTTCACTTAGCATGTTTTGGTGAACAGTAGTCTTTCCTCACTACATTAATGGAGGTGATAAGTGATGGCTCTCGATCTTCCACCATAATCGAGTCCATCAACATGAGGTGGCAAATATGAGGTAGCCAAGGAGGTGGAAACGTGGGTTCTACTATGCCAGGACTGCTTGGTAGCTACAACAGGAAGACACAATTAATTAGCAGGAGTACAAAATAAGAAAGTATTTATTACTTAACTTTGCTGTAGTCCAGTTGGATGACAATTATGGAAGACGTGACTAGACTAAGCGTCTGTAGAATGACATAATTTACAAGCCACAAATCTTGCAGCGGCGAATTAATCTCTCGTAATCTTGAATGTCGAATCCGGTAAATTTGAAGACTAACTTGGAACGGAGCTACAAAGACTTGATGGCAGCATTGACTGAGCTGCAGACGATGACTAACATTGGCGCTGGCTGACCACTGAGCGCGGTAATGTAGATAATGTTTGTCAGATAATTATTTAAAAATTACGATATATAAATTTTGTTTGGCTTAAACACATGAAAGTAGATGTTATCTTCACATTCTATACGGAACTGATTTAGTAGATCCAGTACTGCAGGCCCTGTACGTTATCGGAGCATATTATCGATAGTAGGGCCCGGCAATATTGACTGTCAGTATTGACAGCCAACTGTTTGGCAACATTGCCGGACACTGCTGCCAGGCAATACGTTTCCGGACCAGAGGTGGTCATAAGAACCATAGTGTTGCCGAGAAATTGACGGAAGCGAATTAGTGCGGCTCCCGTGCTTTTGAATTCCACAACGAAAAAAATAATATGCGTGGTCGAGTCCGACAGAACAGACACCGCGCATTCATATAATTGTTTCGCCTCGACCGGCTATGAATTCACTATCTTCGGTAGGAATCCACAACCACGTTCGTCCTTCTGCGGAAATCTAGAAGTAGCGAACAAGGGGGAGATGGACGGGGACTGTGGATAGGTGGAGATAGGAAGGAATGTGGGTCGGCGGTGGGGAGTGCCGAGATAGCCTGCGCAAATGCGGAAGGCGTGTGTGCGGGTGCGCAGTGGCTAAAGCAACTGCCTAATAAGCAGGCGATACGGCACACATTTTCACTCGTTCCCGCTTACTCCGCATACAGTCCCGACGCAGCTGACATCACAAATTCCTGGCGAGCGACGTGGCGCAGTGGTTAGCACACTGGACTCGCATTCGGAGGACGACGATTCAAACCCTCATCGGACCCTCCTGATTTACGTCTTCCGTGATTTCCCTAAACCGTCTGAGGCAAATGCCGGGATGATGCCTTTGAAAGGGCACGGCGGATTTCCTTCCACATCCTTCCCTAACCCGAGCTTGTCGACGGGAGGTTAAACACTAATCTCCTACTGCTCTCATGAATTCCTTCCCTTTCCTTTCGTTTCTGCCCCCACCCACCTTCAATTTACATACCGAAAACAAGTAGAAAGAAAACTGTTAATACGGCTTTGCTGATGTTTTCTTTTTTAAGTAGGCGATCTGCTTGCCAAACTTTTACTCGTGAACCGATACTTTATACCCCATTGGTGAGACCCCCACCACTGGTCTCCCCCAGTCATCTCTGACTGGTAGTCATCATGATGATATGCCATTCACGATCTGCATGTCTGTCAATCATCATCATGAAGCATCAGCAGAGATTATCGACCCCACACAGAATAAAATGGTTCAAATGGCTCTGAGCACTATGGGACTTAACTTCTGAGGTCATCAGTCCCCTAGAACTTGGAACTACTTAAACCTAACTAACCTAAGGACATCACACACATCCATGCCCGAGGCAGGATTCGAACCACACAGAATAAAATGGAACTGTACAGTCAAATGTAATTACTATTAAACCCATCCTCTCATTATTATAAATTATTACAATTTACAGTTATCTGGTAATTATGTGCAGTTTTTGAGTTATTTTTCTTATTTTTCTCCCAGTATTCCATACAGCCACTTGTAACTACTTTTCAAGAGTGGAGTCTGTGTAAACTACACAGATATATTCCAAGTTTAACAAGTACCACACAGTTATGTTTAAACAAATGCACGTTTGCTACATATCAGTTACACGATGGTGGTAACATGGGTTCATTTAGCACACTCTTGATATCAAATGCACTTTAAACAAACAGTATAGATATCTCACAGCTCCATGTTCAGTTGTCAGCTGACTGGCATATGAACTGGCATATGACAGGAATGTCTTTATTAACTGAACAAGCAAAAAATGTGGATATTTTCAGTGATCTGTTAAACATATTCGTATCATGCACGATGGCCGCACTGCCTGCTGGGACCGGGAGCCACTCATGTCTACACCAGTGAGTAGCGCTACAGTCGCCACACAAGCAAGAGGAAGACTACCAGAGCAGTGATAATATTATAGTGAACAAACGGAAATACTTACATCATCCTTGGCTAAAGATGATTGTATGCCCAAACTAGAAACTGCTATTTTTCTAACTATGGAATGGACCATGTGTTTGACCCTGTGGAAGCTTCCTAAACGTATTAAATGCCAACAAAAAGCGATTTTTTTTAAAACTATTGTGGTGTACATTACATTACAGGCTCTAACAAAGTCAACACATGAATTATACATCAGTGTCATACTAAAGATGGAGAACTATATTTTTCTGAATGTAGGACTTTGATTCTCTACAATACCGTCAAACATACGTAGATATTGCCAAATTAGGATTGCTTCCTACAAACAATGTTATTTCACATACTTTAAGAAGGCTGGCTAACAAAAACCATTCCTAATTAAAGATACTGAGTGCAAAATATATAGCTCCACTGTCATTCTGCTATTTTTCCACAGGGGTAATAAGGACATACAAAGTTGGCATTTGTAGAAGTTCACCTTCCTGATAATCGAGATCAAGACAAGATTACAAACTGTGGTGTCACCGCCAGACACCACACTTGCTAGGTGGTAGCCTTTAAATCGGCCGCGGTCCGTTAGTATACGTCGGACCCGCGTGTCGCCACTATCAGTGATTGCAGACCGAGCGCCGCCACACGGCAGATCTAGAGAGACTTCCTAGTACTCGCCCCAGTTGTACAGCCGACTTTGCTAGCGATGGTTCACTGACAAAATACGCTCTCATTTGCCGAGACGATAGTTTAGCATAGCCTTCAACTACGTCATTTGCTACGACCTAGCAAGGCGCCATTATCAGTTGCTATTGATCTTGTGATGCATGTACCGTCAGACCGACGTTCACCATTAATGGATTAAAGTTAAGTATTCCACCAGCTACGTCCGTTTTTCTAAATTCTAATTTCCTTGTCCTGTTCCAGACCTCACGCCAGCCTGCGTGAGCTAAAACGCGTGCCTTTCGGCCTCCTCTAGTAACACGGTGTTGGCTCTCCTGCCAACCAAAACAAAACTATGCTCTGTTAGTCCACTGTTTTAATTATTTACCTGTAAATTATGTGGAAATCTTTGTTACACGTCGGGTTCCCTTGCTCTACTGGAGTACTGGCTATTATTCACAAACGAGTTTCATTTCAAAATCAGGAGTATGGAAGTTTGGGGCATGTATGCCGTAGAAGGCCGTGTTGGATGTATACCATGGAGAATATCCTACTGCATTACATAACAATTAGCAATACAATTTGGAAATTTGTGGTAAGGACTATGGGACCAAACTGCTGAGGTCATCGGTCCGTAGCCTTACACACTATTTAATCTGACGTAAACTAACTTACGCTAAGGACAACACACACACCCATGCCCGAGAGAGGACTCTAACCTCCGACGGGAACAGCCGTGCGAACTGTGACAAGGCGCCCTAGACCGCACGGCTACCCCGCGACACCACAATTAGCAATACGAAGAGATTGTTGTAAGTTACGATTTGTGTACCTACAGTTTTAATTAAATACCGATAAATTAGGAGGAGAATGAAACTACCTGGCTTATTAAACCTGTGCGCTTCATTGTGACTTGAACACAAGACTCTTCCTTTTCCACACAAGTGCTCTACCAGCTGCTCAAGTTTCGTATCAGCACACACTCCATTGCAGACTGACAATTCATTCTAGTAGGAGACTGTAAACACAGGCGGTACAGGTATTATACAGAAGTGCTATACTAAAGCAGGAGAGATATATTATTCCCAATCTGGGAACTTGTTAAAGTGATGCACAGCATATCAAAATTTTAGCAAGATGGATAATACCTAAAAGAACCAATGTGCTGAGCAGACGTAAACCATCCCATATTAAAGATTTTGTGTATCAAGCATATATGTGGCACTACTGTCATTCTGCCATTTGTCTGCTGAGGGTAATAACAACACATTAAAGTTGTGTGATCTAGAGGAGTTCCTTCTTGGTATTCAAGAGAGAGAAGGTTATGAACTATTCTCTGTGTATTTATAGTTTGATATATATATATATATATATATATATATATATATATATATATATATATATATCCTCTGTCATATGCTTCCACTGTAGTGTAAACTGGTAAGTATCATTCATTACAAAAGTCCTAGAAATTCTAGTTCTATTTACCCAACAGTATAGGGAGAAATGTTGCTTACATACATTACATCCGCATCCCTGAGTTGTTTCATTGCTGATATTACTTAGTGGAGTGTGAAGTTGCAGACACACTCTGATTGCATTCCGAATGCTGTGGTGTTATTTCCCAATATCTGTTAACTGTGAGTCATATGTATATGGAATGATAAAACAATATTTGCAAGTAACCATCAAAAGCAATAGAAAGTGGAATGATTCTTTAAAACAAAAGTTAAGGAAAAAGTGATTCACATGGAACATGTATTTACACAACTACTGATAAAATCAATTTTCATGATTGGTTGGTTTATGATGTTTTCAATGTGTGTTTGCTGTATGTCAGAGTCCTTACTGCTCTAACCACCAAACCGCAGAGGTTCGCTGCTTCTATTGACAAGTGAGTGATAAGCATACACACGTGGGCTGCTTCACGTCAGCTATGTAGTCACTGACTGTTTTATAATTAGCCATACAATTGCTGGCTGTCACACAGCGCCACCTATACAGTCGCTCAAATCTGACTACATGACAATGACCTTGACTTGACATCTGGTCGACAGTGGACAGTGCAGCTGTGATGCGAGACTGAAACACCTTGCATGGTGCTTGTTCATATAACACAGAAGTTCTTGCCGTGGGTGATGAGGTATTGTTTAAACATGATAACGTGGAAAATCTGTGGTGTTTGATTACAGTGCGATTGATCGATACCAAGGATGTGCTAAATGAGCTCATAATGCCTTCAGAGGTATGTAACGGGATAGTATTTGTTAAACTGTTACCTTGTGGTAATTGTTAAACAAGGGACATCTGTGTGAATTTGTAAATGTTTATTGCAGCAATGTTATTAAAGGGAATCTTAAATTAGTCTTCTGTAAACATAATGTAAGAGCACAAGTGGGCATATAGGAGATGAAACCGGTAAGGACGTATTTGTTTAAATATTAACCTGTGGGAATCATTTAACATTGGATATGTTTGTAATTTACATATTATTCTTGAAAACTGGTTAAATGTGGGTATTTGGAGTACTGCGAGAAAATCGCCAAAAGTACCTCAAAACTGCAGCAAATTACCCAAAAACTGCCAATACCAATAATTATAAAAATGAGAGGGAGGCGTTAATAATACTTACATTTGACTACGCAGTTTCTATTTATTCTGTCTGGAGGGTGGCAGCAGTTCTCCGACGATGCTTCAGGATGTTGATCTACTTATTGAACCACATGTGACTGACTTGATCAGGTGGGAAAAATCAGTGTTGTAGGAAATACAACTTTATTATATATATATATATATATATATATATATATATATATATATATATATATATAGTCACGATAGTTAAAAATACTGTCATTCTTTTCTGCGTTATTTCACAAATAACTGTTTTTATATGCCTTCACTTCGACCTCTATGGCATCCACAGGCAGTTATATGACTAGTTATTCGATTTGTAAATTTAGCTTTTATTCATTTAATAGTTATGGGAAGATTTGTAGGGCACTTCGGTACTGTATGAACATACGAATTTATACACAGTTCTAAATCATTCACATGCATACTATATTCACACAAATTGTTTACAAAGTCACTGAATAGGGCAAAGACATACACCTGCCAGCGACTCAACTTGTCTGCCAAAATACATAATGCACTTTGTAGATCACATAAGTTAACAAAACACCAATGATTTAAACAAATGGACTACTGCCCTTTAAACAAATGGACTACTGTCCACGTTACCTTGAGTGTTGCAGCTCTGTACATGTCTATGATGGATGTGTTTCTGCCAAAGAAGCTGATGTCAATAGGCGTATGGGAAGCATCATATACACTTGCCTCCATCATGCCACATCGATAGTCCTACTTAATACTGTGTATACTCCATTTTTAGACAATGTTTAACATTCTCGATTTCTATTACAACACAAGAGTCAGTATGTTCTCCTATGCCTCTATTTACAGGCTCGATCCTCTGGCAGTCGAATTACATGTTGTGGTGAAGAGTAGTACATTGGAACCACTCAGCAGCAGCTTAGCGTTCTGAGGATTTAGTTTCTACTTGAATGGCTGTGTCACCTGATCCCATATATCATGCAGGCTTACTGTGGGATGAAGCTGTGATGGTGCAGACGCCAGAAACCAAAATGGCTGATCCAATAAATCAGGTAACTCAGCTTTGTGCTGCTGCAGCTCGACAAATGATGTTGCTGCAAACTGGTGTATGTCCAGCTGCAACATATCAGGTATTGCTGCATCAGAGGCTTGTTGTACTATTCACCAAAGAAAAGAAAATCATATGTATTCCCAAAATTATACACTTACGCAGTAAGAGAGAAGAGTAGATTAATGCTTCCAATCGAATGCGACAGTCTTCTTATTCTTTGTATTCTGTCTGGGGTGATGGCTGATCTCTGATGACATTTCATGATGTTTACTGACAGATTTACAGTGCGTGAATACCATCACATGACGATGACTACCATTCCCAGGGGAGTGTGGACGGGAATGGTGGTTGGGATCATATCAATGGAGTAGCTTTCTGCCGTCACCTAGTTAACCAAAAGGGCTGGGGGGAAACTGATAAGAAGACAAGTAACACATGTGAAGGCGACAGAGGTTATATCCATATACCCGACAAATAGAACAATGCGTCAGCCATCCTATTTGTTTTTACAGCCATTTTCAAATCACACAGTTGGTTCAAATGGCTCTGAGCACTATGGGACTCAACTGCTGAGGTCATTAGTCCCCTAGAACTTAGAACTAGTTAAACCTAACTAACCTAAGGACATTACAAACATCCATGCCCGAGGCAGGATTCGAACCTGCGACCGTAGCGGTCTTGCGGTTCCAGACTACAGCGCCTTTAACCGCACGGCCACTTCGGCCGGCTCACACAGTTGGTCTAGAGACGATGTGGAGGGGAGGATGAAAAATGTGGCTGTCCTCATTACAACAGGATACACCTTTATGAATTTTCCATCATTTTTTGAATTTCCCGCTGTTTTATACGTAAGTTAATTGGTCTACATCGGAGGGTGTGAGATGAGAAATTTGACAACATGGATGATGTCACGGGGGAAGAAGGAAATCTGGAAAATTTCGAAGTGTGTTTCAACAGGCTCTCACCTGCTGCTTGGCAGTTATAAAAGGAGGAACAAATGATAAGGCAAAAAGACGATGTTTAGTGCCTTCAAATACCGTTTGGTGTGTTTGTATGTATACATATTCTCGAAAAAAATAGATACTGACGTTTTCAAATATTTGTGTGACACTTTTACTAGTCATTCAGTTCCCGGAAGCATGGACAATTTACGCTAAGACCTCTGTCAAGAATTTCCGTTATGAATATTCTTCGTCATATTCTGCTGTCACTGCTAATTCCTCTTTTCTATAACTACATGTAAACATTATTGAAAGAAGGTTGGTTTCCAGTGTTCTGATACTAAACTACGCAGCAGACAGTTCTCAAAACACATGGAATTTTGTCGCCAATGTGTAAAAAGAAACGACCACTGGTATTAAGATAGATTTAGCAGAGGGGCGCTGACGTAGAAACTCCTGCCATGAGCAACCGACAGAGGCAATCAACTCGGCTCGTGAGAAGGAGCTTAAGCCTTAGCGCAAAATCGAACTCAGTACGCTCATACATTAATTTCTGGAGGAAAGATAGCTGTCGCCTATGGGAAAATTAAGGTGTTCTTTGAGGAAACGAGAAGAAGCTATGTAAGTATTCAGATCTCAAATTGCACTATTAAGTGACGAAGGAAAAGCTAAAAATTGGAAGTAATATATATAAGATCTAAACAAGCGAAATTTAAATACAACTTTACATGAAAGGTGAGAGAATGTAAATACAAATGAGAAGGAAGATATGGTACTGCGAGAAGAATTTGACACAACACTCAAAGGCCTAAATAGAGAATAGGTCCCTAGAGTAGACGATATTTCCTCGGCATTATTGAGATCACTGGGAGAGCCAGCTATGACAAAACTGTTCCACCTTGTGCGCAAGGTGTATGAGACTGGCGAAATACCCTCAAGACTTCTAAAAGAACATAGTAATTCCCATACCTAGAAGGTAAGTGCCCAGTAGCGCGAATATAATTAAACTGTCAGTTTAGTAAGTGGTCGGAAGAGAATGACACGGATTATTTCCAGACGACTGGAAAAACTGGAGAACATATTTTCCGGAGAAATATGGGACCACACGAGACAAGGGTAATTCCATACCTTGGCTGTTATTAGACAACAGTTATTTACGTCACTGTCAGCTGTTTTCGGCCGTTAGCTATTTTCAAGTGAATATTCTCATATTCTTAAAGACATGGGTGGTACAACCTTCTATGCTGGTCAACACTTTAATGACTAATGCCGAAGTGACATACGGACGAAAAAGTAACTCACTACACTACTCGCGCGTAACTTCTATCTCGCCCCGTTAGTTCGACGCAGGCCAATTGCAAGTAAACAGTTGTTCAAAGATATACTGAGAGTTACCACTGCCCAGCTGATCATACTTATCGATATGTGCCAGGGATATAGTGTCTCACTATTATATCGTATCTCGACGTATCTAAAATTATTTTATCTATGGAACCTGTTCCATCTCGCAAATACAAATATGTTGACGTCCTTTTCTACAGGGTGTTACAAAAAGTACGGCCAAACTTTCAGGAAACATTCCTCACACACAAAGAAAGAAAATATGTTATGCGGACATGTGTCCGGAAACGCTTACTTTCCATGTTAGAGCTCATTTTATTACTTCTCTTCAAATCACATTAATCATAGAATGGAAACACACAGCAACAGAACGTACCAGCGTGACTTCAAACACTTTGTTACAGGAAATGTTCAAAATGTCTTCCGTTAGCGAGGATACATGCATCCATCCTCCGTCGCATGGAATTCCTGATGCGCTGATGCAGCCCTGGAGAATGGCGTATTGTATCACAGCCGTCCACAATATGAGCCCGAAGAGTCTCTACATTTGGTACCGGAGTTGCGTAGGCAAGAGCTTTCAAATGCCCCTATAAATGAAAGTCAAGAGGGTTGAGGTCAGGAGAGCGGGGAGGCCATGGAATTGGTACGTCTCTACCATTCCATCGGTCACCGAATCTGTTGTTGAGAAGCGTACGTACACTTCGACTGAAATGTGCAGAAGCTCCATCGTGCATGAACCACATGTGTCGCACTTGTAGAGGCACATGTTCTAGCAGCACAGGCAGAGTATCCCGTATGAAATCATGGCGGTGAATCGAGGAAGTACAGTACATACTGACGAAACTAAAATGAGCTCTAGCATGGAAATTAAGCGTTTCCGGACACATGTGGTGGTGGTGGTGGGTAATGTTTAACGTCCCGTCGACAACGAGGTCATTAGAGACGGAGCGCAAGCTCGAGTTAGGGAAGGATTGGGAAGGAAATCGGCCGTGCCCTTTCAAAGGAACCATCCCGGCATTTGCCTGAAACGATTTAGGGAAATCACGGAAAACCTAAATCAGGATGGCTGGAGACGGGATTGAACCGTCGTCCGGACACATGTCCACCTAACATGTTTTGTTTACTTGTGTGTGAGGAATGTTTCCTGAAGGTTTGGCCGTACCTTTTTGTAACACCCTGTATAACAAGTCGTCATAAAAAGCAGTCAAACATTAGCACCGACATTATCAAGCACTGGATTTTAAAAACTATCAAGCTCAACAAGATTGTAAACTGTCATTTAGCAATTACAGACTGCGTGGGCAGTACGTGCAACCTTCACACCGTTTTACCTCATCAAACACAGTTAAATTTCTGTAAGAACTTTATTCTATGTGGTACTGTTTGTTCATTCAGCACACTGTCCAGCTCCCTTTTAGAATGCGTTTAAATTTCGGTCTTCTCTGGTGCATTCATAACCCTTTCTTTCCTACTTGCATGTAGAAATTGTCTAGCATTGCTGGTCTCTGAAACAGTGTGTGTGTGCGGTCTCTTTCAAATATGTTGCCAGTGTAAAATTATTGCTCTTGGTCGACCGACTGTGCTCTTTGAATCTAGTGCCAAATTACGTGTTAATTGACCAGTATATAATTGTTGTTGTTGTGGTCTTCAGTCCTGAGACTGGTTTGATGCAGGTCTCCATGCTACTCTATCCTGTGCAAGCTTTTTCATCTCCGAGTACCTACTGCAACCTACATCCTTCTGAATCTGCTTAGTGTATTCATCTCTTGGTCTCCCTCTACGATTTTTACCCTCCACGCTGCCCTCCAATACTAAATTGGTGATCCCTTGATGCCTCAGAACGTGTCCTACCAACCGATCCCTTCTTCTGGTCAAGTTGCGCCACAAACTTCTCTTCTCCCCAATCCTATTCAATACTTCCTCATTAGTTATGTGATCTACCCATCTAATCTTCAGCATTCTTCTGTAGCACCACATTTCGAAAGCTTCTATTCTCTTCATGTCCAAACTGTTTATCGTCCATGTTTCACTTCCATACATGGCTACACTCCATACAAATACTTTCAGAAATGACTTCCTGACACTTAAATCAATACTGGATGTTAACAAATTTCTCTTCTTCAGAAACGCTTTCCTTGCCATTGCCAGCCTACATTTTATATCCTCTCTACTTCGACCATCATCAGTTATTTTGCTCCCCAAATAGCAAAACTCCTTTACTACTTTAAGTGCCTCATTTCCTAATCTAATTCCCTCAGCATCACCCGACTTAATTAGACTACATTCCATTATCCTTGTTTTGCTTTTGTTGATGTTCATCTTATATCCTCCTTTCAAGACACTGTCCATTCCATTCAACTGCTCTTCCAAGTCCTTTGCTGTCTCTGACAGAATTACAATGTCATCGGCGAACCTCAAAGTTTTTATTTCTTCTCCATGAATTTTAATACCTACTCCGAATTTTTCTTTTGTTTCCTTTACTGCTTGCTCAATATACAGATTGAACAACATCGGGGAGAGGCTACAACCCTGTCTTACTCCCTTCCCAACCACTGCTTCCCTTTCATGTCTCTCGACTCTTATAACTGCCATCTGGTTTCTGTACAAATTGTAAATAGCCTTTCGCTCCCTGTATTTTACCCCTGCCACCTTTAGAATTTGAAAGAGAGTATTCCAGTCAACATTGTCAAAAGCTTTCTCTAAGTCTACAAATGCTAGAAACGTAGGTTTGCCTTTCCTTAATCTTTCTTCTAAGATAAGTCGTAAGGTCAGTATTGCCTCACGTGTTCCAGTGTTTCTACGGAATCCAAACTGATCTTCCCCAAGGTTGGCTTCTACTAGTTTTTCCATTCGCCTGTAAAGAATTCGTGTTAGTATTTTGCAGCTGTGACTTATTAAGCTGATAGTTCGGTAATTTTCACATCTGTCAACACCTGCTTTCTTTGGGATTGGAATTATTATATTCTTCTTGAAGTCTGAGGGTATTTCGCCTGTCTCATACATCTTCCTCACCAGATGGTAGAGTTTTGTCAGGACTGGTTCTTCCACGGCCGTCAGTAGTTCCAATGGAATATTGTCTACTCCGGGGGCTTTGTTTCGACTCAGGTCTTTCAGTGCTCTGTCAAACTCTTCACGCAGTATCATATCTCCCATTTCATCTTCATCTACATCCTCTTCCATTTCCATAATATTGTCCTCAAGTACATCGCCCTTGTATAGCCCCTCTATATACTCCTTCCACCTTTCTGCTTTCCCTTCTTTGCTTAGAACTGGGCTTCCATCTGAGCTCTTGATATTCATACAAGTCGTTCTCTTATCTCCAAAGGTCTCTTTAATTTTCCTGTAGGCGGTATCTATCTTACCCCTAGTGAGATAGGCCTCTACATCCTTACATTTGTCCTCTAGCCATCCCTGCTTAGCCATTTTGCACTTCCTGTCGATCTCATTTTTGAGACGTTTGTATTCCTTTTTGCCTGTTTCACTTACTGCATTTTTATATTTTCTCCTTTCATCAATTAAATTCAATATTTCTTCTGTTACCCAAGGATTTCTACTAGCCCTCGTCTTTTTACGTACTTGATCCTCTGCTGCCTTCACTACTTCATCCCTCAAAGCTACCCATTCTTCTTCTACTGTATTTATTTCCCCCATTCCTGTCACTTGCTCCCTTATGCTCTCCCTGAATCTCTGTACAACCTCTGGTTCTTTTAGTTTATCCAGGTTCCATCTCCTTAAATTCCCACCTTTTTGCAGTTTCTTCAGTTTTAATCTACAGGTCATAACCAATAGATTGTGGTCAGAGTCCACATCTGCCCCTGGAAATGTCTTACAATTTAAAACCTGGTTCCTAAATCTCTGTCTTACCATTATATAATCTATCTGATACCTTTTAGTATCTCCAGGGTTCTTCCATGTATACAACCTTCTTTCATGATTCTCAAACCAAGTGTTAGTTATGATTATGTTGTGCTCTGTGCAAAATTCTACCAGGCGGCTTCCTCTTTCATTTCTGTCCCCCAATCCATATCCACCTACTATGTTTCCTTCTCTCCCTTTTCCTACACTCGAATTCCAGTCACCCATGAGTATTAAATTTTCGTCTCCCTTCACAATCTGAATAATTTCTTTTATTTCATCATACATTTCTTCAATTTCTTCGTCATCTAAATGGTTCAAATGGCTCTGAGCACTATGGGACTCAACTGCTGAGGTCATTAGTCCCCTAGAACCTAGAACTAGTTAAACCTAACTAACCTAAGGACATCACAAACATCCATGCCCGAGGCAGGATTCGAACCTGCGACCGTAGCGGTCTTGCGGTTCCAGACTGCAGCGCCTTTAACCGCACGGCCACTTCGGCCGGCTCTTCGTCATCTGCAGAGCTAGTTGGCATATAAACTTGTACTACTGTAGTAGGTGTGGGCTTCGTATCTATCTTGGCCACAATAATGCGTTCACTATGCTGTTTGTAGTAGCTTACCCGCATTCCTATTTTCCTATTCATTATTAAACCTACTCCTGCATTACCCCTATTTGATTTTGTGTTTATAACCCTGTAGTCACCTGACCAGTATATAATACAGAACGTAATTCTGGCACTATATTCAAAGAACGCACGCAGCTGACCAGGAGCAATTATTTTGCAGTGGAAACATATTTCAAGGAAACTGACCACGCTATTTCAGAGGCCACCAAGGCCGTGCAAATTCTACATAAAAGTAAGAAAGGAAGGGTTTTGAAAGCACTAGTAGTAATAGAAATTTACTCGCATACCAAATGGGGGTGGGGCATGTTCTGAACTACATAGCATAAGGTTCCTCCATAGTTTTAACCGTTGGTCTGATGAGGTGGAATTGTGTGGAGGTTGCGGATATGGTGTATGCAGTCCGTCATTCCTATTGTCCTGCTGTATGACGATTTAAAATCTAGCAAATGTGATGGTTTTTAAAATCGAATTCTTGATAATGTCTGTTTCAAGTTGAACTCCTTTTTATGATGCCTTACTATAGAACAGGACGTAAGTTTCAACATATTTGTACATAGGAGGTGAAATACACTCACTGAAAACAAATACAATAATGAGGCACCATCATAGAGCATAAATATCTATGGAGTGAGCACAGCCTGCTGCACATGTTCTCAACATCAAACCGGGCTAGTCACGTCGTAATGGGACGTCGCTGCTTGTCTGCAATTTGTGGTAACAGCGAAACTTCAGTGCTACACGTATTCACCTGTTTTTACATACGTTTCCACACGTTTTAGTGGTTGGTTTGTTTGGTGGAAGAGACCAAAGAGCGAAGTCATCGGTCTCATCGGATTAGGGAAGAATGGGGAAGGAAGTCTTCCGTGCCCTTTCAAAGGAACCATCCCGGCATTTGCCTGGAGCGATTTAGGGAAATCACGGAAAACCTAAATCAGGATGGCCGGACGCGGGTTTGAACCGCCGTCCTCCCGAATGCGAGTCCAGTGTGCTAACTGCTGCGCCACCTCGCTCGGTAATGAAGGGAAGGTTGGGAGCTAAAGATTGTAAAGGGCAACTAAGTTTTACTGTAATAAGCAGGTTCAACTGGATGCAGGTCACTACAATTATGCAGAGATGAACAGACTAGCAGCGGATAGTACCGCGCGGAGAGCTGCATCACCACAGTCTTCGGACTGAAGGTCATGTCATCAACAACAACAAGAGAGGAATATATTAGCTTTACGTCTGGTCGTACAGAAAAAGCAGAGAACACCTACATGTGTGTGGCCACTTTCTGCCGGTACTTTCTTCAACCACTGTGGTCGCGAACGATGCACAGGAACAAGTATTGTCGGTAGCCCTCCGGGTGAGCTCAAATTGCTCTAATTTTACCTTCGTGGTCTTCAGAAGGGATGTACGTATGAGAAAGCAATATATTGGTTGACTTTTTTAGGAGGGTAATCTCTCGGAATTTTAACAGCAAAAACCACTGTGAGGGACAACGCCTCTCTTGTGGTGTCTGCCACTTGCGATGAATGATCATGTCCGTGACGCTTTCGCGCTTGCAAAACGAACTTGTGATAAACCGCGCAAATCTTCCTTGGATCTTATCTATCATTCTTATCTAGTGAGGCTCCTAGACTGACGAACAATACTCAAGCGACCATTTTGTAAGGTACCGATACCAACTTTGTAGCTGGCTTTTGTCTTTTGTCTTACTTACACGTTACAGCGTTTATTTAAAGCAAACCTGATTTACATTCTCATAGCGGAATTACTACCGTCACTCATATTCGACTGGTGCTAAATCTGAATAGCCATTATCTTCCAGATGTAGAAGCACGCTTACTAACTTTCATTTACGTCACACAACTCCTTCTTGGTGTTACAATTTTTTTTGCGTCAGTTTATTACGTAAAATTAGGGTGAAAAGGGAGGGAAAGGAAAGAAATTATTGACGTCACCTGCATCTGGATTTCATGCGAAATCAGCAGCAATGATTGAAGATGTGTGTTGGACCAGGATTCAAACTGGGGATCTCCTGCTTCCAAGGCTTTTCCGTGAGCCACTGCGCTTTCTCGACTCTGTGTTTGTCGCAATGGCGCAGATTATCTCAGCACGCCTCCAGGCCAAACCACAATCCTGCGGGCGCCACCTACCCGAAGTGCCCATCCATGTATTCCACATTCGCTACTTTGAGATTCCCGCAGGAGGTCGAACGTAATTGTGAATCTGCACTAAAGATGGTCGATTCATAGACTATCGAGGCGAATCAGTTATATGAATGTGTGGTGTCTGTCCTTCCGGACATGTATAAAAGAACAGACACCGCTGCAAATAGGTGGCGCTCGGCAGGACTGTGGGTTAGCTGGGGGACGTGCCGAGATAATCCGAACAGCTGCAATAAACACTGTGTCCGGATGGCGCAGTGCCTAACGCAATCCCCTAGTAAGCAGGAGACCCCGGGTTCGAATCTCGGTCTGGCATATATTTTCACTCACCGTCGCTGGTTCTGTATAAAGTCCCGACGCAGCTGACCTCTGTAATTCCTTCCCTTTCTCTCTCCTCCACTTGCAATTTACATCATATTTACAGTGCCTGTCATGGTCAGTTACTGAATATAAGTAGGATACCACCAAGTGCATTTCACTCATTCTGAACACAACATCATAAACTCCAGGCAGGAAGTACCAATATTCTACTTCAAAGATTCACGCCTCTACATGGATCTAATTTCTTTCGAACGTATGACACAAACTGCTAGCCCTTCGTCTCCTATTCAATGATGTTTTAATTTGAACATGCTGTCTCTGGTATCTTTGCAGACTATGCATTAACCCCTGCGAAGACAATCAAAGTACTGAATTGAAAATAGCATGAATCTGCCTGACATCATACAACATTTTAGATGTAACTATACCGCGAACAAACGTACTATAACGGAAAAACGGGTCTTTTCCGCAACAAGCTGTTTTGATTTTATTATAATTCTAGTCTTGGATCACAATGTTTATTTGTAATTAGGTAATTTATTTTGGTCGGTAATGACCATCTTCAGACCTGAGTAGAAATGTGTTACATTATACACATCACGCCATTAAGTGTGATGGTGTAACACATATAATGCAACACCTTCTACTTAAATACGAAGCTCGTCATTACCAACCGAAATTAATTACCTTATTACATAAACATTGTGACCCGAGACTGGAATTATAATAATGCAAATATTTCCCTAGATCGCTGAAAACGTCTTCACGACTATAGTGACCATGTAAAGCTGTCTTTCATAGAAATATACTGACGTCAAAATGAGTGTCGCCTTAATTCACTACAGGAGCACTACGTGTTCACATTGTCGAATGACGAAATGTTCTGGGGTGGCTCATCTTTATTGAAGAAAGCTTTCATTCCCCAAAGCGTGTTGTAAGAACACAATATGATGCTAAACCGCGATCATCTCACAGACATCTTTTGCAGGAGTTAGGCATCTTACTTACTGCTTCACAGTATGTTTACTCCCCCATCAAGTTTGTTGTAAATAACCTGCTACAGCTCAAAAGAAACATTGATGTACGTAACTACAATACAAGATTAGACTGGGTTAGGTTAGATTCAGTTTTCGTTCCACAGACCCAAAAATGAGTCTTATTACACGCTTTTGCACTCCAAAATCTTTTGCTTTGAAATTAAAGACTTATTTCGGCGCTTCAACAGTCCTGTTATTTAGCCTTCCCACCTGAATTTATCATCAAGTTTTAATCCCAGATATTTAACACTGTCGACTTGTTCTATCGGCATGTCTTCGTACTTTGTACACATGCTGTTAGGAAATCTCTTAAAGCTCCTGAAAACCATAATGTGAGTCTTTTCAAAGTTTAATGACAGTGAATTAGTTTTAAACCATTAGTTAATGTCAATGAAAATTTGATTAGCAGCCATTCATACTTGACATGCTGTTTATAGTAATGCTTGTATCATCTGCAAACAAAATCAACTTCGCATCTGGCAGTGTAACAGACGAGAGGTCATTAATGTACACAAGAAAAAGTAATGGATCCGAGATGGAACCTTACAGAAGACAACATCTAATTCATTTCCATTCACACGAAGAATGATTACTTAAACCATTTTGCAGTACTTATTATTTACAATAATATTCTAATTTACTTAAGAGAATGCTGCGATTCACACAGTCAAAGGCTTTCGACAGGTCACAGAAATTGCCAGTAGCCTTTAATTCAGACTGTAATGAATTAAGCACATTCTCACTGTATGTGTGAATAGCCTTCTCTATATCGGAACCCTTAAGGAACCCAGTCCAAGACTTGGACAATACATTGTTTGCACTCAGATGATTAAGAAGACGTTCGGACGCAGCCTTTTTCAAATATTTTTGAAAAAGCCGGAAAAAGAAAAATGACATTCATTACTCCATATTACAATTTTCTTTAGTACAAAAAGGGATACACAGTACTGTCACCGAAATATTTGATCACCAACGAAATGACACAGTATGTCTGACGGACAACAAAGTCATATTTGAAAATAAATTGAAAACGTTTCTCCTTGACAGTTTCTTCATTCCGCAGCATAATTTCCGTTCATATAACATTTAAAGTGTAGTTAATGCGAAATACCAATTCAGATTTTTATTCAAAAAATTGTAAATAGTCAGCATAAAGCCATACTTATATACGAATGTATAATAAGAACTCTAAATAGTTCCTTCCTTTATTCCCATTGACAGTAAAAACGAACCACGTTTTTCAAATGTTCAAAATGGCTCAAATGGCTCTGAGCACTATGGGACTTAACATCTATGGTCATCAGTCCCCTAGAACTACTTAAACCTTACTAACCTAAGAACATCACACAACACCCAGTCATCACGAGGCAGAGAAAATCCCTGGCCCCGCCGGGAATCGAACCCGGAAACCCGAGCGTGGGAAGCAAGAACGCTACCGCACGACCACGAGCTGCAGACTTTCAAATGTTTATTCTACTCGTATATAATACATGAAGGCAGCGTCTGCTAAAATTTTATTTCATTAAATTAAAAACGAACAGACGCTGCACGGTTACATTTTTGAACCATTATCTGAACTACACTATTAATACTAGTCTACGTTCTAAAACTATCCAAACCACTGTTTGATCAATCAAAGAGTTAAATGTACGCCTTCCTAACAGGAAAAATTTTAATTGCTGAGATGTCTGTGCAGTGCCAGTCGAGTCATGGGGGAGAGTGCTTTCTCGACTCGACCTCAGATCCTTACCTGCAGTGGCGGGCAGGATTACAAATAGAACGAAAAAAATGTCTACTTTACAACACCGAAATTACAACACCAACACTCAGATCTACCTGTAGATAAAACACATTACAACACCCACTTAAATGTAATAGTTACATATTAAGTCAGAGATATATATCACGTTGCAATATCGTAGCGAACGCATCCTCCGTAAGGGCGGAAATGACGTCACGCAGTGGCTTCGAGAATAGCGGAAGAAGTTGGTTTCAGCCCGCTCTGCTTGGTGGCGTTGCACATAAAGTGCAGCTACTCACAGAGATCCCGTTTGGGCTTTATTTATTGTATAACAGTCTAACTTGGTAGATATACTTATGCGTTAATGCGGAGCCGATTCACGCTGTTCTTCCGTCTGAAGCTTTGAAGACATATTAATACAGAGCTCTTCAGTACTATGACCAGGTGCCTCTGCTGACGTCTTGATGAATATATACATAATCTCCTACACTCAGCCGGTATCTATCCAAGGCAGGTGCTAATTTCTCCGTAATAAAGCCTGTGGAACGTCGCTTTGCACGATTCTCAATGAACTACGGTCAGAAGTATGTTCTAAAAGCTCACCGTCATTTACCTCACTTTCATATGATCTTGAAGACGCTTTATCCATTCTCCACATGATAAAGAAGGAAGTATAGCAGGGAATTGGACGTAGATGCCGTGTACTTTTGTCTTCTTCCAGTTTTCTCTGCCTCGTACTTTCTTCTTTATTCACAAGTACTCGCTCCAGTCCCTGAAAGGTAGCCTTTATGCCCTGGCTCTCTCTGTCGAAGTAAAAATATTCTGAATTCTACCTACTTGATTGATTGTAGAGCACTGGCATGTTCGATATCAAATAAATGGTTCAAATGATTTACAAAGTTCTCTTCATGGCGCTTAAACACATCTCGACTTTTTTTGCATTTTTTTGCTATTTACTCCAGTCTTAATGCAACTTATTAAGTTCTTGTAAACAATGCTGAATAGCTCTTCGCATTCGCGCTTTCTCCTAAAACATAATGCACTCACGAACCAGATGATTACCACATTAACTAATGATTGATTTTACCTCCCTTATGTTATAAAATAAAACTTTCAGCACTTGTCTATTTGATGGTAATTTGTGTCCAGCTATATGGTGCTTTGATATCTACTACTAAAAACACATATTCCTGACGACTGTGTAGCTTATGTGACTTCTTACGAGGATGTACTGAAAAGTAATACCTCCAAATTTATTATGAGCAGACTCTTAAAGCTTTCTAAACGAAAAAAATGTTCGTAACATTCTACATTTTTGTTCTTCATGTCTACATATTTAGAGCCCTCTGTCGTTAGGGGGTTCGAAATTGTAGTGTGTAACATGACAGTGTGTAACGTAAATGTGTTGATGTGTGAGAAACAGCACGCTACAATCGAGTTTCGAATTCGAAGAGTTCGTCCTCACATGGAACACCATTTTCTTGAGCATGACAATGTCAGACCACACATGAGCGCTATGACATCTGCAACAGTGCGATGCCTTGGGTCCACTGTCACTGATTATCCTCCATACAATCCCAACTCGGCTACATCCGATTTTTATTTACAGAACACATTTGAGGGCTTCACTTTGATAGAGATGAAGTCGTGCGGGCAGAGGTAAGGTTCTGGCTCCATCAACGAAGTTAAACATACTACAGTGACGGTATCAACAAACTAGTCTCTTGCTGGGAGAAATAGGTTCGTTGCCAAGGTGTCTTTGTTGAGAAATAAATATGAAGACACAAAGAATAAGGATGTGGAATATTAATAACTTTTGTTTTATTTAAGAAGCTTTAAGGGTTTTCGCGCAACAAATTCAGAGGGATTACTTTTCAGCGCGCTCTCATATATAGCAACTGGAAAATCCGTGCGACACGATCGGTAACAAATAAATACTGCACTACATGCACCCAAGTTGGTAAACTAAGGTGACGTCACCATGACATCTGCGAACGATGTGAAAGATCGTGATCGTCCGACGAGTTCGTACTCAAATCAGCATGGATTAAAGTGCTTCAATCACAAAAAAATTTTGTGCAGACATGTTTTAGAGTCATTCAAAAAATATTGGAGGGTGAGCGCTCAAAAAATTGAAGTCAGAAAATAAGAGACATCCTACTAAGTTACATCAAAATTCATCAGTCTCAGATGAAGAAGATCGAAATCTCGAGTAAATAATGTACAGCTGACCGATACTGTCATTGTTCCAGTTAAGTTGTAGATTATCATATGGGTAATATAATTGATTTATGAACAATTTTGCATTGGCTGGGTTACTGTTAATGAACGCGCTGAAATTCTTAGTTACATACATCCTCGCCTATCTGCTCGCAGCCCCAGGATAATGAATTGAAGCGTTTCTAGTTCATCGGATGTCTCAATCGCCCAGTAATGTCTTGAAGCCATCGGTAGAGCTGGATACTCAGCGTTCCAATGAATTGAAACTTAATGACAGTTGAAAGCCAGAGTTCGACTCATGTAATGTTTCAGATGGGTCTCATCTGACACAGAAATGTGCGGTCCTTTTCACACTAATTTATGGAAAAAGACTTATCTTCCACTGTATGTGCATATTGAATGTATACGTTATTATCTTTTTCACTTTTAACGAGAATCAGTTCATGCTTAGCACTCATAATGGGCCAGTTATTGCCCTCAAAGAATTCCATAGGCATTTTGAGAGCGATGCACATTTTGAAGTGTTTACTTATCGCTCCGTCAATGAACAATCCCCCATTTTCTAGTATACTGAGATCTGTATTTAATACGGATATGTAAGTTTTGAGTGTTGATGTGATTTCAACGTTTCTTGTTCGGTTGACTTCGACACCAATAAGTTTGTGTCATATTTCTTGAAATAGGAAGCAACACATTACGCCTAAGTCATGATGTTTCTGCTGGAGCACCATCCATCATTCTTCATCAACTGGCCTTCAAAGTATATAAAGCTGCTGCTTATAATTGTTAAATCATCTTGATGCTGAATCAGTATTCGTATCTCATCGTTATTACTGCACCTCACCAAAGCAAAAGGTTTGTGAGATATGTAATCCTGATGAGTGCTTCGTTCGTTATAGTGAACCGGTGTTGTTATTTCGCTTGACGTCACTGTGAGGTTTCAATCCTACTGACTTGAGGAACTCTAAATAGTGAAGTGTTACTACCTTGTCCTTTCACTGCAGCGTGGCATAGTGACTAGATGTGAGTTAATTTTCTACCTCATTCCCAAAGCGCTGCTGCTTCAAATGAATACGTATTATAATTTCCTCCCCTTGAGAATCAACCAGGTTCCTGCCCTGGTCAACAATGCTCAATTCAACATGGTCTGTCGGGAGGACGAAGGTTCAATCCCGCGTCTGGCCATCCCGATTTAGGATTTCCGTTGGTTGGTTGGTTTGGGGAAGGAGACCAGACAGCGAGGTCATCGGTCTCATCGGATTAGGGAAGGACGGGGAAGGAAGTCGGCCGTGCCCTTTGAAAGGAACCATCCCGGCATTTGCCTGGAGCGATTTAGGGAAATCACGGAAAACCTAAATCAGGATGGCCGGACGCGGGATTGAACCGTCGTCCTCCCGAATGCGAGTCCAGTGTCGAACCACTGCGCCACCTCGCTCGGTAGGATTTCCGTGATTTCCCTAAATCGCTCCAGACAAATGCCGGGATGGTTCCTTAGAAAGGACACGGTCGACTTCCTTCCCCCTCCTTCCTTAATCCGATGAGACCGATGACCTCGCTGTTTGGTCTCTTCCCCCAAAACAATCCAGAAATCCAATCAACATGGTCTAACGTCGGACCAGGCACTGGGGGTACACTGACTGTTAGGAACCTCAACGAGTTTGTATCACGTTCCCACTGTAGAAAACAAATCAAATTGTATGTATTAACCAGATGTTGATGTAAGAATTCCCAGCGATACTGCAGTCAACATGTATCTTACTAACGGAAATAGTATGCACTGGTCGATCCGACAAGTAAATTTTCTCAGTATTCTTGGTACTACTAGCTGAAACTTTGCTCCTCCAGAAAAGGAGTATTGATCGTACAGAGCCATTCGGCTAAAGGCTATTATATGTTTTGTCGTTTTTATCTCGATTTGCACATCACTTAAATAATTTTACAGATTGTTTTCTAATTACATTTAGATCGTCAATGCCATACAGCCCGGAGGATCTCTACAACCTTACCGACTGCAAGGTGAAGTTTATTGTTCGCCTCGGTCATGTTTGGAATGCTGTTATGTTCCCAGACCAATCCATGCTATACTCCACTCACTCACCCTCGCTTAGATCTATTCGGTGGAAGTAATTTGCACTCATACAGATGAGTGCTCTTTTAAAGTAGGGTGTGCGACATGACACCTGAGGCTCAAATGGTGTGGTGATGTGCATGCTGCTTGTTTTTTACATTCATCAGGAGAAACATTAGACAGACATGTCCACGGAGGTACGAATCAAAATGTTGTCAGAACCGAAAATTGCAGAACACACAGATACTGGCGAAGTAGCGACGCAATTCCTCTGGTGGCTCCTAAATCCCCATGTCAGCCAAATTACAGTACGTTATTCTACATACGCAACTCACTGGATTCCAGATCCTCCTGTGATGTCTAAATTTATGATCCCACATGCCTTGCATTTCCAAATCGTCTTCGGCAAAGTCTTTCGCATAAACACACAAGATCTTGGGATTTTGATTTTCTTGACAAGTCTAAGTAGATGTGTATTGGTAAGCGGTCTGAAAGGTAAGTGTAGTTAGGCGATTTTTTAAAATAAAAAACCCAAACCCTTTCTAACGTGGTTCTATATACAGTCCTTTACCGATTACGAAGGCGTCCATCATCCTATTATGACCTGGAAAAGATAGCCACTCAGACTGGCAACACGAATGTGCATTTCGTGGAACTGTTTCAGCGTCACGATCGGCCTCATCTTGATACAGCCGTCAGGCGTAATAACATGAGACTTGGGGGTGCGCTGATGACAGAAGGCATGAGTCACATTTCAGTGGTGTCGGTGGAGTCTATCAGTAGGACGGGTTTCACTAGACATGGCCTGCACCTCAACAGGTATGGGAAGGGGAGGTTGGCAAAACTTGTAGGTGACAGCATAGGTGGGGGTGGTGGGATCACTCATGGGAAAATTCCGGTAGTTGTGGGTGTTAGAGCTGTACCTTTTTTAGATTGAAGTCAGCTGATAGGTATTCCTGCTTAAGGGAAGTCTCTCTAACAAAGAAGCCATTTTCTACAAAGCTTGGGTATCCGATTAATGAGGGAATTAGTATATTTCATCAAAATATACAAGGTATTACAGATAAAGTTAGTGAACTGCTTATAGATGTTGACTCTGAAGTTATTGGTATATCTGAACACTTCTTAAATACGGAGATAATTCAGAGGCTTCCTTTACCAGGATAGCAGCTTTTCTAGGAGCTCTTTGCGGTGTGGGGGAGTAGCCATGTATGTGAAAAACGGTATCCCATTTGAGTCAATTGATGTTTCAAAGTACTGCACTGAAAAGGTGTTTGAATGTTGTGCAGGTGTGGTTAAATTTAGTGAAGCTAAACTTCTTACTGTTGTTATTTATAGATCCCCAGACTCCGATTTCACAACTTTTTTGCTAAAGCTAGAGGAGGTTCTTGGTTCACTTTATAGGAAATACAAAAAGTTAGTTATATGTGGTGACTTCAATATTAATTGTATAAGTGATTGTGCAAGGAAAAGGATGCTGGTAGACCTCCTTAATTCATATGATCTTATGCAAACCGTATTCTTTCCAACGAGAGTGCAAGGGAACAGTAGAACAACCATAGACAATATTTTTGTTCATTCGTCATTATTAGAAGGGCATTCTGTTAGCAAAAAGGTGAATGGCCTTTCAGATCATGATGCACAAATTTTAAGTCTAAAAGATTTTTGTGCTGCAACACATGTTAAAGATAGTTACCAACTTTTTAGGAAAGCTGATCCAGTTGCTGTACAGACTTTTGTAAACCTTATCAAGGAACAAGAGTGGCAAGATGTTTATAGTGCTGATACAGTAGACGATAAATATAATGCTTTCCTCAAGACTTTTCTCGTGCTCTTTGAAAGTTGTTTTCCGTTAGAATGTTCAAAACAGGGTACTAGCACAAACAGGCAGCCTGGGTGGCTGACTAAAGGGATAAGAATATCTTGTAGAACAAAGTGGCAATTATATCAAAACGTTAGAAACAGTCAAAATCTAAATACAGCAGCCCATTACAAACAGTATTGTAAGGTGCTTAAAAAAGTTATTAGGAAGGCAAAAAGTATGTGGTATGCAGATAGAATAGCTAAGTCTCAGGATAAAATTAAAACCATATGTTCAGTCGTAAAGGAAGTGGCTGGTCTGCAGAGACAGGTCGAGAATATAGAATCAGTGCGTAGTGGGGATGTCCGTGTTACTGATAAGTCGCATATATGTACAGTACTTAATAATCACTTTCTGAATATAGCAGGTGAACTAAATAGAAACCTAGTCCCAACAGGGAATCATATAGCGCTCTTAGAAAAAAGTGTTCCGAGACTGTTACCTGAAATGCTCCTCCATGATACTGACAAGAGGGAGATTGAGTTAATAATTAAATCACTAAAGACCAAGAACTCTCATGGATATGACGGGGTATCTAGCAGAATACTGAAGTATTGTTCCACATATGTTAGCTCAGTACTTAGCCATATCTGTAACTTTTCCTTTAGGAGTGGTCGGTTTCCTGACCGATTAAAGTACTCAGTAGTGAAGCCAGTTTATAAAAAGGGAGACAGGGATAATGTTGACAATTATAGACCTATTTCTATGCCATCGGTGTTTGCTAAAGTTATCGAGAGGGTTGTATATACAAGGTTACTGCAGCATTTAAATTCACATAATTTGCTGTCAAATGTACAGTTCGGTTTTAGAAATGGCTTAACAACTGAAAATGCTATAGTCTCTTTTCTCTGTGAGGTTTTGGACGGATTAAATAAAAGGTTGCAAACGTTAGGTGTTTTCTTTGATTTAACGAAGGCTTTTGACTGTGTTGACCACAAAATATTACTGCAGAAGTTGGAACATTATGGAGTAAGGGGAGTAGCTTACAATTGGTTCGCCTCCTACTTTAAGAACAGAAAGCAGAAGGTAATCCTCCGCAATATTGAGAGTGGTAATGATGTTCAGTCCCAATGGGGCACTGTTAAATGGGGCGTTCCCCAAGGGTCGGTGCTGGGGCCACTGCTGTTTCTTATTTATGTAAATGATATGCCTTCTAGTATTACAGGTGATTCAAAAATATTTCTGTTTGCTGATGACACCACCTTGGTAGTGAAGGATCTTGTGTGTAATATTGAAACATTATCAAATAATGTAGTTCATGATATAAGTTCGTGGCTTGTGGAAAATAATTTGATGCTAAATCACAGTAAGACTCAGTTTTTACAGTTTCTAACCCACAATTCAACAAGAACTGACATTTTAATCAGACAGAATGGGCATGTTATAAGCGAGACGGAACAGTTCAAGTTCCTAGGCGTACGGATAGATAGTAAGCTGTTGTGGAAAGCCCATGTTCAGGATCTTGTTCAGAAACTAAATGCCGCTTTATTTACCATTAGAACAGTATCTGAAATAAGTGACATTTCAACACGAAAAGTAGTATACTTCGCATATTTTCATACGCTTATGTCATATGGTATTATTTTTTTGGGGTAATTCTTCTGATTCAAAAAGGGTATTTTTGGCTCAAAAACGGGCTATTCGAGCTATGTATGGTGTAAGTTCGAAAACCTCTTGTCGACCCCTATTCAATAGTCTGGGAATTTTGACATTGCCCTCACAGTATGTATTTTCTTTAATGTCGTTTGTTGTTAGCAATATTAGCTTATTCCCAAGAGTTAGCAGCTTTCACTCAGTTAATACTAGGCAGAAATCAAATCTGCATGTGGAATGCACTTCCTTGACTCTTGTGCAGAAAGGAGTGCAGTATTCTGCTGCATCAATTTTCAATATGCTACCACAAGAACTCAAAAATCTTAGCAGTAGCCCAAACACTTTTAAGTCTAAACTGAAGAGTTTCCTCATGGCTCACTCCTTCTATTCTGTCGAGGAGCTCCTGGAAGAGCTAAAAAATTAAGCAAATTCCAGTGTTACATTCTTGATTTTCTTTATTTAAACTAACGACTTGTCACCTGAATATGTTTCTTATATTTCATTTTATCTGTTTCTACAATCGTGTTATAATTTCATGTATTGACTCGTTCCATGACCATGGAGACTTCTCCTAAATGTGGTCCCACGGAACAATAAATAAATAAAATAAAATAAGATTCCTGTAGTTGTTCACGAGCTTTTTATGCGATCCTCACTGTTCGGGGTATGGTGGTACCCCAACGTGCTAATATCCACAATGTCGATAGCCCTGCTAATACTGGAATTAGAAACAGTCTGACTTTACCAGATATCTAAGGCACTGGTCAAACCATAGGCGTTTTAACACAACCTCTTCTCACTCCTTTCTCAATGATTTTTTTCCACTATGATCACTGACTGAATATGCTTTTTAAACACCCAGGAGGTGTTTTTTTTCTTCAATGTGTGATGAGCTACGTTGATTATTTGTTTGAAATTAAGTTTGCTACGGCTCGCAGCTCAACCGAGAACCTTCTTTTATGAGGGCATCAGGAAGCTTGTACAACGATGGACCAAGTGCGTTGAAACGCAAGGAGGCTATGTCGAAAACTGTTCTTGTAAGTTTCCTATTTGATTACAATAAAATTTTGTAACTACTTTGCGGATAATAATTGACTTACCCTCGTAGGAATCTTACTGAAAGATGTAACAGTGTAAATCTGTTACCTACACAGCTTATACCCCGGCAAACGAGACATTTCACACAGATTAAAGTTACTGCCTCAAATGTTTAAAAATGGTATGCTTTTTTCTATGTACGAGCACTGCTATAAACATTACGATGTGAACGCTTGACAAGAGGTTGATGGGCATCCGTCCACTGAACTTCACTCTGTTGGTTTTAAAAATGGAAAATGATAAACGATGTTTTCCTGCCCAGTGTATTTTTTTTTAAATAATGTGTACGCACAGAGGTTTGCGAAGTGTGTAAGCCACAATCCTTATTTCAATGAAATACAATTGGCTCTTGCTTGCTCTGACTGTTACTGACATATGAGCCACACTTCGTGGTTGAGCAGTCAGAGCCATTTACTGAGAGAGCCCAATAAGCCAATATTCAGCATCTGTCTCAATGAGCGGCCACATCGAACATTCGTAAAATAGTGTTTGACGGTGGTGGCAGCACAAAGGAGCAGAAGGTGGCAGCGATGGCGGCAGCACAGGACGCAGCTGCGTATTATCACCCTGACCCCCAAAACAAGAAGCTACACTCGTATATTCTTTTAAAAGGTTATTGGATAGGACATGGCTGGGTGGAGGTCTCTGACTGAAACAATTCTTTAGAAAAAAACACTGTGTTTTATTCATTTTACATAAAATGCATAGTAGCAGGACAAAATTAGAAAAATATCTGTAGCCCTCAAGTCAGCCTGTACAGCATTCAAGCCGATTGGTGGCATTATCCACATAAAATTCCATCTGTGAACTCACTCTCTGCTGTTTTTACAGGTTCTAGATACAAACTGTAGCATGAGGAGGATTGTGGGGTTTCTCAAGAGGGGCAAAAGAGGCCCAGAACTGAACTGGAGAGGGGGGTGACAAAAAAAGTGAGCCTTTTTCCAGAGGGGTGTGGAAGGTGGAGGGAGAGGAGTGGAAGTTTCTCAGAAGGACAAATTATCCTCACGGATGATAAATCAACCCCCAAGGGATCATAAAGCACTTAGCAGAACAGTAGATTATGGGGAGGAGGAGGGGTGCTTTAACTGGTCGGTTTAATTAATTAGAGTATCAATTTAATATCAAAAGTGCACCAGAACCTCCTTTGCCCCACTACTGACAGATATGGAGATAGGTCTCTGCCGGCCACTGTGGCCGAGCAGTTCTAGGCGCTTCAGTCCGTGGCCGAAATGCTGCTATGGTCGCAGGTTCGAATCCTGCCTCAGGAATGGATGTGTGTGATGTCCTTAGGTTAGTTAGGTTTAAGTAGTTCTAAGTCTAGGGGACTGATGACCTCAGATGTTAAGTCCTATAGTGCTTAGAGCCATTTAGGTCTCTCTCTCTCTCTCTCTCTCTCTCTCTCTCTCTCTCTCGCATCATCATCATCATCACGTCTGCGACAAGTAAACACCCTGGCTGCAAATCTAATACATGAAACTCTTGGGTGGAAGAAATATTTTACCACATGGTTTCCTTAGTTTAGATTTACAAATTTTGAAGGCCCAAAGGGACACTCAAGAAAACTGTGATACAGTCAATATTCAGTTCATTGGGAGTAAGCATTAAAAGTTCTTTCCGGCCAGGCCTTAAGCTAAGCATTCCTCAGCGTTCGTTGTTACATCACTGGATTCTCTTTCCCCTCCGAACGTAACTACGCCCTGTCGAGTAAAGGCAGCAACGATTATTACAGTAAATTCTTTTCTGTTGCGGCTCGAACATCGCCTTACTGGTGTATTTCACCTGCAGCTGTGCTGCCCCCCCCCCCCCCCCCCGCCCGTTATGACGTCTCGAAGGCCTTTTAACGGTTTTTCGCACATATTTTTCACTGCATAACATGAAGCAACTTTTTTGTATCCCGCCTGGATAGGCGGAGCGTGGGTCTGCTCCTGTGAACTGCTTCTGTAATATAGGCCGAGAGTGAAGGAAACGAGTAGGAGGAGGAGAGGTGAAGCACTTCGGTACTGTGTGTAACTTTAACACTTTTAATAGAGTCGAAAACACAAGTAAATATCAAATGAATACATAACTTTGGCTAGAATGAGCACGTAGGTGTGAAGCCGTAGTTCATGTCTAATACTGTGAAGTTAGGATGAGTGTTCTGTATAATCTCAGAACTAACAAATACTCGTTGCTGTCCAAACTTTAACTAAACGTAACTAATATAAAGTCTCTATAAGAAGCTAGCCCAGTCGATAGCAGAAGCGATATTTCCAGGTCGTCTGCTCTTGATGAAATGGGCGAAATCAAGACGGCACTCCCTTAGCGCCAAAGCGTCGGCCAGAGGGCGCTGTGATCGGCGTAGTTAGTCTTCTCTCGCAGTGCCAACTTACGAGAGTGTGCACCTGCGTTGTGACATCGTAACTCTCGACGCCACAAACTTCACACATTTTCACAGCATATACCAAGAAAGGAGCACATGACCACGGATAGTGGGACAGAAAAAGCGACTTTCTATTCAGATTTGAAGCAGTAACTAATTGTGTTAAACACTTAACACGATTATTCGCTACAACACTAACGACTTTGAATGTTTTATACACGCTAGAAAAATAACGAAATGATCAGTACATTTGTCGGCCCCGTTTCCAGTGACTTCACGACTTCTGGTGTTCGTGCACCGGGTCCGCCACTCAATCGCTAGCTCGGAACATTAGGGTTGAGCTTACTATGAATGGAGTATAGGATCTGGTCATTACCAGTGCCGTCGTCTCATACATCTGGCAATATTTCTGCATTTCACAAAATGAATAAAATCCGCAGCCTGCAACTAGAGATAAAGATTCTCGAATAGAGACATTTTGTTTAGTCAAGTGGCAACACAGAGTGCAGTAGTTGTGTGCGAGTGCTGCTGTTAAGTGAAACGCCGCGCTGACAATTGGTCGCTTTCCCCTGTCGGAATTGAGAAAGCTGGCGGGAAGTTGCATCGGAGCGGAGATCCTCACAACAAAAAGCGGAACAGAGTTCTCGTAACGCCACTCGTCGCAAGGCTGCAGCATCTTACCACTCTGTGGAAACGAGTCCACCTGTTTACCTATTACGAAAAGACGCAAGTAGGCAAACCATCAGTTTTATGACGATGATGCTAATTACAGCGTCCTTATTTGTTTGAAACCAATTGTACAAGTAGGTGCACGAAGGAAGGGAAAGAAATATCTAAAATACGATTTAAACTACCTGTCATTTAGCTTCCACAATGACATTTTCACTCTGCAGCGGAGTGTCCGCTGATATGAAACTTCCTGGCAGATTAAAACTGTGTGCCGGACCGAGACTCGAACTCGGGACCTCTGCCTTTCGCGGGTAAGTACTCTACCAACTGAGCTACCCAAGCACGACTCACGCCCCAGCCTCACAGCTTTACTTCTGCCAGTACCTCGTCTCCTATCTTCCAAACTTTACAGAAGCTCTCCTGCGAACCTTGCAGAACCAGTTTCATATCAGCGCACACTCCGCTGCAGAGTGAAAATCTCATTCTGGAAGCATCCCCCAGGCTGTGGCTAAGCCATGTCTCCGCAATATCCTTTCTTTCAGGAGTGCTAGTTCTGCAAGGTTCGCAGGAGAGCTTCTGTAAAGTTTGGAAGGTAGGAGACGAGGTACTGGCAGAAGTAAAGCCGTGAGGACAGGGCGTGAGTCGTGCTTGGGTAGCTCAGTTGGTAGAGCACTTGCCAGCGAGAGGCAAAGGTCCCGAGTTCGAGTCTCGGTCCGACACACAGTTTTAATCTGCCAGGAAGTTTCTTAGTTGGCATTTGACAGAGGGAGCTGTACTGCCATCGTCCGCCCCACTGTGTCGTCGCAAAGCCAGTCAGCTGTGAGAGAATCGCGTAATGTTTAGTTTCGCCTGCCTTACCATGTACGACGAAGATACATTATATAAGGCATATGTAACACTATATACATCTATGTCAAGAATTTCTGAATTTTTAGTTGTTTTTTGTAGGAGGCCGAGGTTAAAAGTTTCATTTTTAAGACTTAAAAATCAATAAAATATCGTAAAAAAACGAACTTACGCATATCAAAGGCAATACGATATGCATCTTTGGAAAGATCCGTTGCACAACGAGTTATTTAACTAATCAACGAAAAAATGGGATTTCATTGACATAAATAATTTTCGACATACAATGTAATACGTTTGAATTTGTATCCCGGATGGAAAAAATTCGTCCAGAAAAAAAGACATACTTCTGGCTCTAATCAAAGTGAAGAACAGATATTTTTACTGTCTTAGAGAAAATTTTGACCTAAGTACGACACGTAAATTTAAGTGCTTTTATGTTATTTTTGTAAGGAATAGAGATTTTTAAAGATATTTCCTATGATCATCGCTGCCTGCAGACGGTGCTTATCGCGGCAGATTCAGTGGACAGGTGTCGTAAACGTGTTTTCAGTTTTTTTAAAGTCACACGAGAGTTAATAATATTTATTATTTAAATACTAAGACATATAAAACACACCCATACGTAAGTACTGACACGAACCAACAACCTCCGATTGTTTTACAACGTCAGATACGGACGACTTCATAACGAACCGTTAATATTCTTATGTTTGACGCCTCTTAGTCGGATTATTTGCGAATTTCAGTTTATTTACGGGAACAAGCGACAGAATTGTTTCCAGAATTCGAGTTTCCAATATATCCAGTATATGCACTAGGATCACGTCAGCAGCATTGTACTGTGCATCTGATGGATTGGAGCAGACATGAAATCAGCATGCAAAACTGTTTCCAGGCTTTGTGTTTCCACCCTCATCACACTCATCGAGCCACTTCCATCATATAGTGGAGTAACGAGAGTTGTGATATTCTCTGTCTTACCTTGCACAAGTTGAGTGCAGGTGACAAAAAGCGCCTCGTTGTAGGAATCTCCTCTGATCATGAAATGAATATAGAGACAATTTTTGAAAATCCACGATTTAATGACATGAAGCTAGATGAAACAAGCAAACGGAAAGTGAATGACATAAACTGTATCAGAATTCAACACAAATAACTGCAATTACCAGCGCTTGCAACCTCAGAGTCCTCAACTGTCACGATTTAGAAGTACGCTGAGAAATGTCTTATGTATAACGTAAAACACAATTTATGTCAATTTATGTGAAGAATCAGATGGGAATCATTTAAAAATTCAATGCGAACCTGGACACTAGATTACTTTCTGTTTATAAGAAGGATGATTGGAGTTTAACGTTTTGTCTACATCGATATCAGAATTTCCATAACACAAAGGCACACCTATAACGAAAACCACTGCTAGTTAAAGAATAATTCTATCACCCATCAAGAGAGTATATGGTCATTATGGTACAGATGGTTGAGAATATATGTTTATGAATATATGACTAAAGCTAGCAGGGCGCCTATCTGAATCCATAATACGAATCTACTGCTACTACTATACTGAATTTGTCATTCGAATTACTGTTTGAATCTACACTCCTGGAAATGGAAAAAAGAACACATTGACACCGGTGTGTCAGACCCACCATACTTGCTCCGGACACTGCGAGAGGGCTGTACAAGCAATGATCACACGCACGGCACAGCGGACACACCAGGAACCGCGGTGTTGGCCGTCGAATGGCGCTAGCTGCGCAGCAGTTGTGCACCGCCGCCGTCAGTGTCAGCCAGTTTGCCGTGGCATACGGAGCTCCATCGCAGTCTTTAACACTGGTAGCATGCCGCGACAGCGTGGACGTGAACCGTATGTGCAGTTGACGGACTTTGAGCGAGGGCGTATAGTGGGCATGCGGGAGGCCGGGTGGACGTACCGCCGAATTGCTCAACACGTGGGGCGTGAGGTCTCCACAGTACATCGATGTTGTCGCCAGTGGTCGGCGGAAGGTGCACGTGCCCGTCGACCTGGGACCGGACCACGGCGACGCACGGATGCACGCCAAGACCGTAGGATCCTACGCAGTGCCGTAGGGGACCGCACCGCCACTTCCCAGCAAATTAGGGACACTGTTGCTCCTGGGGTATCGGCGAGGACCATTCGCAACCGTCTCCATGAAGCTGGGCTACGGTCCCGCACACCGTTAGGCCGTCTTCCGCCCACGCCCCAACATCGTGCAGCCCGCCTCCAGTGGTGTCGCGACAGGCGTGAATGGAGGGACGAATGGAGACGTGTCGTCTTCAGCGATGAGAGTCGCTTCTGCCTTGGTGCCAATGATGGTCGTATGCGTGTTTGGCGCCGTGCAGGTGAGCGCCACAATCAGGACTGCATACGACCGAGGCACATAGGGCCAACACCCGGCATCATGGTGTGGGCAGCGATCTCCTACACTGGCCGTACACCACTGGTGATCGTCGAGGGGACACTGAATAGTGCACGGTACATCCAAACCGTCATCGAACCCATCGTTCTACCATTCCTAGACCGGAAAGGGAACTTGCTGTTCCAACAGGACAATGCACGTCCGCATGTATCCCGTGCCACCCAACGTGCTCTAGAAGGTGTAAGTCAACTACCCTGGCCAGCAAGATCTCCGGATCTGTCCCCCATTGAGCATGTTTGGGACTGGATGAAGCGTCGTCTCACGCGGTCTGCACGTCCAGCACGAACGCTGGTCCAACTGAGGCGCCAGGTGGAAATGGCATGGCAAGCCGTTCCACAGGACTACATCCAGCATCTCTACGATCGTCTCCATGGGAGAATAGCAGCCTGCATTGCTGCGAAAGGTGGATATACACTGTACTAGTGTCGACATTGTGCATGCTCTGTTGCCTGTATCTACGTGCCTGTGGTTCTGTCAGTGTGATCATGTGATGTATCTGACCCCAGGAATGTGTCAATAAAGTTTCCCCTTCCTGGGACAATGAATTCACGGTGTTGTTATTTCAATTTCCAGGAGTGTATGTAGACCTCTACCATTTACAGCACACCAACCACACATGCTTAAGAATTATTATAATGCATTTTCCTGTACAATCACCCTATTAATTGACTGTGTTGAAAGGCTTAAATCGTGCTACAGTGGTCTGAGGAATACTCATGTCGATGTATTGGCCACGAAATTCGTCTGATCAGGGTGCATTTAAGATGTTCTTGGCTGTCAGCTCTACACCTGCATTTTACGGAATGCATGTGTGAACATGTGACGCTTGATATCTCCGGAAACCTAGAAGAATCCACTGTAGCATGTTTCATTTGTCGACAAAAAAAAAATGCAATACGAATAAGAAAAGGCATCTGTATGGCGCGAAAATTGGCAATTGACCCTAAATAATGAAAAGTGTGAGGTCATCTATGTATGTGCTAAAAGGGATCCGTTAAACTTCGGTTACACGATAATTCAGTCAAATCTAAAGATCGTAAATTCAACTAAATACCCAGTAATTACAATCACGAACAACTTAAATTGGAAATAAAACACAGAAAATTTTATGCAGAAGGCGAACCAAAGACTATGTTTTATTGACAAAACACATGGAAGATGGAACAGATGTACTAAAGTGAATGCCTACAGTACAGTTGACCGTCCTCTTTTGGAGTACAGCTGCGCAGTGTGGGATCTTTATCAGATAGGGTTAACGGAGTACATCGAGAAAGTTCAAAGGAGAGCAGCACGTTTTTTATTATCGCGAAATAGGGGAGAGAGTGTCACTGACATGATACAGGATTTTGGATGAACACTATTAAAACAAAGGCGTTTTTCGTTGCAGCGGAACCTTCTCACTAAACTTCAATTACCAACTTTTTCCTCCGAATGCGAAAATATTTCGTTGACGCCGATTTACATAGCGAGAAAGGATCATCATAATAAAATAAGGGAAATTAGAGTTCGCACAGAAATGTATAAGTGTTCGGTTTTGCGCGCGCCGTTGAAGAATGGAATAATAGCGAATTATCGTGAAGGTGGTTCGATGAACCCTCTGCCATGCACTTAAGTGTGATTTGTAGAGTATCAATGTAGATGTAGGATCTTGAACTGTCACGTGAAATGCAGTCTCAACGTCGTAACAGACACTCACTGTCGTGAGCGTTCGCACCTTCGTCAGCAAAAACCTTCTAGCACATACAGGTTGTTGAACTAAGCACAGCTTTATTCATCTGAAATGATTTAGAAATCTTATGCAAACATCGGATGTCCATACCGTACTTATAGATGCATACCCTATAGACCAATGCCCACTAACACAGCTCTGCTCTTGCGAGGGCTGTCGGTGTACCCATGTTCATCATCCTCATGATGATATTCAATTACATAGTTGACAGATCCGCATGATGTTCAGTCTCAGAACACAGTGCCATTAGAAATCCGCTGGAAACGTTAGATGTCTTATGCACAACACAAAGCATTTATAATATATGATTGGAATCGCTTACAAATTGTGATACTAGCCCGAGTACTACTTCAGTTCCCGTTTATAGGCGGATTATTACAGTTTAATGTACTGCTAAGCGTCTGAGAGTATCGTATTGTTCCAAGTTAAGAGCTTTCACGCTGCTTCTGCAAAACATAATGCGCTTGAGAGATGTAGTGCCGATAAACATGTGAAACTGCGTCATCATATCAGTCCGTTATGATTATAATCATGGAAACTTTTCGCAGTTACAGTGGATCATTTGCATAATAACACAAAATGTCTGACCGGTAGCAAAGCAAGTCTGAAAACTTATACACAAAAAGCAAAGTCCCGACTGACTGACTCATTCCTGACTCATCATGAAATTCGCAGAGGGTGTTCATCTTATATTGTAGGCATCGTTTCCCATATTCCATCCCTAAGGGGGTGAAGTATCTGTGTAACTGTCTTGCAGGTGTCAAATCGAAGGAATACGATCGTCACGGTACTTCTACTTCTTACCGCGAGAACTAGAACATCTCCTTTATTACTCGCGCTGAAAGCTGCAATATCTACTGTTGTAGTAGCGATAGTAGTACGTGTTCGAGTCGTTTTTGCACGGGATGTGGCTGAAATTAACGTACGGAACGAGCACACGACACATAAAATTTTAGAACTGACAATACCCCACGTGCGCATTTCACCACTTACAAGCACTCCCTTGCGCGTGGTGATCCCAAAGGCCAAGTCCTGCGGGATTAAGAACACATCTGTAGACTTCTCTCCACTGCTGTGCTCGCGTGGAGGCGTTGCGCAGGTCCGCGCCACTTGGTCTCCCATTTAAAACCGTATGTACGAGAGTGGATCAGTCGCATTGTGGTAGCCCTCGATGATATTTATGACCAAATTTACGATACTAAAATCTGCTTTCATTTAATGTGGATCGTGAGCTACCAAGTGCCAGTTATTCTATCGCAGATATTTTTGTTGTTGTGGATTATGGAAGCTGCACATGGCACATAAACCTGGCCAGTTGCTTTGAAACTATACCCGTCGTCAGATGAGACGGTGTGTCGAATTCCTGTCGCTGTCGCTGTTATCTACACTACTGGCCATTAAAATTGCTAAACCAAGAAGAAATTCAGATGACAAACCGGTATTCATTGGACAAATATATTATACTAGAACTGACATGTGATTACATTTTCACGCAATTTGGGTGCATATATCCTGAGAAATGAGTACCCAGAACAATCACCTCTGGCCGTAATAACGGCCTTGATACCCCTTGGCACTGCCTCAAACAGAGCTTGGATGGCGTGTACAGGTACAGCTGTCCATGCAGCACACGATACCACAGTTCATCAAGAGTAGTGACTAGCGTATTGTGACGAGCCAGTTGCTCGACCACCATTGACCAGACCTTTTCAATTGGTGAGAATGTGCTGGCCAGGGCAGGATTCGAACATTTTCCGTAACCAGAAAGGCCCGTACAGGACCTGCAACACGCAGTCGTGCATTATCCTGCTGAAATGTAGGGTTTCGCAGGGATCGAATGAAGGATAGAGCCACGGGTCGTAACACACCTGAAATGTAACGTCCACTGTGCAAAGTGTCGTGAATGCGAACAAGAGGTGACCGAGACGTGTAACCAGTGGCACCCCATACCATCACGCCGAGTGATACGCCAGTATGGCGATGACGAATACACGCTTCCAGTGTGCGTTCACCGCGATGTCGCCAGAACACGGATGCGACCATCATCATGCTGTAAACAGAACCTGGAGTCATCCGAAAAAATGACGTTTTGCCACTCGTGCACCCAGGTTCGTTGTTGAGTACACCATCACAGACGTTCCTGTCTGTGATGCAGCGTCAAGGGTAACCGCAGCCATGGTCTCCGAGCTGATAGTCCATGCTGCTGCAAACGTCATCGAACTGTTCGTGCAGATGGTCGTTGTCTTGCAAACGTCAGGGATCGAGACGTGGCTGCACGATCCGTTACAGCCATGTTGATAAGATGCCTGTCATCTCGACTGTTAGTGATACGAGGCCGTTGGGATCCAGTACGGCGTTCCGTATTACCCTCCTGAACCCACCGATTCCTTATTCTGCTAACAGTCATTGGATCTCGACTAACGCGTAGCAGCAATGTCGCGATACGTTAAATCGCAATCGCGATAGGCTACAATCCGACCTTTATCAGAGTCGGAAACGTGACGGTACGCACTTCCCCTCCTTACAAGAGGCATTACAATGTCTGACCAGGCAACGCCGGTCAACTGCTGTTTGTGTATGAGAAATCCTCATGTCAGCACGTTGTAGGTGTCGCCACCGGCGCCAACCTTGTGTGAATGCTCCGAAAAGCTAATCATTTGCATATCACAGCATCTTCTTCCTGTCGGTTAAATTTCGCGTCTGTAGCACGTCATCTTCGTGGTGTAGCAATTCTAATGGCCAGTAGTGTATATGGGTGGTAGTTGCGACTCACCGACGAGGTAGACGGGCTGCCAGCCGTCGGCGAGCAGGCTGCTGACGACGAGGTGCAGCGCGCTGGCGGCCGAGATGCGGCCCGCGCCGGCCTCTGCGTCGGGGCAGTCGTCTGACACGACGACCACCTCCCCCGGCGGCCGGCGCAGCGCCTGCCGGCCCTCGGCGCTGCCGGCCAGCTCCGCCAGCGACACCTTGCCGTGCTGCAGCCGCCGCCGGTTGAACCGGTCAGAGCAGTTCACGTTGACGGCGCCGCGCACGTGGCTCACGTTGAACGAGAAGAACGGCCGCAGGTCCAGCACCACCAGCGGCCTGCAACACGCAACCCGGAACACTGTCACCACTGCCCGACGCACGCTGGCCGGACAGAGGCATTTTGGCAACGGAACGGGCCGCAAATCGGAGAATCCACTGACATAAGCGACTCTGAAAAAAGACTGATTATTATTGCCTGGCCGCTGAAAAACGAGCCTGTCCGGAACAGCGGTTTGCGTGCTGCCGTCGTGACAGTCTCCACAAAGTCGACGTCTCATTACGAGTCTTACCAGGTCAATTATGAAACGTCCCCTTAGGAAAATTTATGAGTGACTGTGCTGATAAACCTCTTACATTATTTGATTTTCAAACAGCTGAGCAGAACTGAACGTACTCAGACATTTCGCTCTTTACCTATTCTGATCATCACTAAGCTGACACACAATATTTTTAGCGCAACGCAATCTGACTTTCAATAATCCCTACAAAAGAATGGCCCTGACAAACATTAACCTATACCTTTCACAAATCACTTACCTCACAAAAATCTTCGTTACTCGAACTACTGCAATACAGCGAGCGCCACTACTGCCAGCTAAATAAAATATTCTAACTACTGAAGGCACTAACTACTTATAGGTATAGTTAGCAAATGAAAGATTTTGATAGAAACAAACAATGTATTTCCGTTAATAGTGTTCAAAAGTCATAATATATATATATATATATATATATATATATATATATATATATATATCAGTTCATGAAATCCAGTCTTACAAATTTACTGTATCTGATGGACACACGTCCAGATCATCCGCTCTCAAAACTCCGCCATCTCTCTCCCCACATCCACCACTGCTGGCGGCTAACCTCCAACTGCGCAACGCTACGCGCTGTTAACAGCCAACTCAACTGCCCAAAACTACAATAGCGAATTCCAACAATGCTGACAGCCACAGACTGCACACGGCACAGTCACTGATTTTCATATAGAGCGCTACGTGGCGTTATCAACATAAAAATCTAAACAGCCTACTTACAATAACGCAGGATAGGTGGCATTACCGGCAGATCCGACAGCAGAGCATCTTGCTGGTGCGGGCATAACTGTTTCGGATCACATCATACAACGCTCATACTCGATTAGGGAGTCCCTACGTGATTCCACGTTGACCCAGCAACATCGTCAATTACGATTGCAGTATTGCACGGGATCATCGAAATTGGTCCACATATAAATGGAAAAGTGTAGCCCGGCCCGATGAATCGTGTTCCTTGTGGTGGTTCAAAAATGGTTCAAATGGCTCTGAGCACTATGGGACATAACATCTGAGGTCATCAGTCCCCTAGAACTTGGAACTGCTTAAACCTAACTAATCTAAGGACAGCACACACATCCATCCCGAGGCAGGATTCGAACCTGCGACAGTAGCATATGTGCGCTCCTAGGCTGAAGCGCCTAGAACCGCACGGCCACACCGGCCGGCCTTATGGTGGTGGCGGTAAGTTCCTATGGGGCCAAATTGCTGAGGTCATCGGTCCCTAAGCTTACATTCTACTTAATCTAACCTAAACTAACTACGAGGAACACACACACACCCATGCCCGAGTGAGGACTCGAACCTCCGATGGAGAAAGCCGCGTGACCCGTGCAAGACGTCCCTAGACCGTACGGATATGTTTCTTTAAATACCAGGTCGATGATCGTGTCCGAATACGCTGTCATTGAGGCGGTCAACTGCTCGAAACACACACCGAGCCACGGTCACAGGTTCAAATGGCTCTGAGCACTATGGGACTTAACATCGGACGTCATCAGTCCCCTAGAACTTAGAACTACTTAAACCTAACTAACCTACGGACATCACACACATCCATGCCCGACGCAGGATACGAACCTGCGACCGTAGCGGTCGCGCGGTTCCAGACTGAAGCGCCTAGAACCGCTCGGTCACAGGCTGGTGTGGGACAATGAGGCCATTCACCTCGGCTTCCGTGGGATCGATGGTAGTAACCATAAACTGTGAGACAGCTGTGGAGTACGTGGACATTACAACCGAATGCGAAACCGTCTGTCGTGGAGCTTATAGCGAAACTGGCTATCCTTTAAGGCGTAGCTGCAGATACTGCGATAATATGTTTTAAAGGCACGGAAAAAACACATATCTAGGGACTGAATTTGTCCAGTAGTGCCGCGTGGGATTAGCCGAGTCATTGACTGCGCGGCTGGTCCCGGCGGAGGTTCGAGTCCTCCCTCGGGCATGAGTGAGTGTGTTTGTCCTTAGGATAATTCAGGTTAAGTAGTGTGTAAGCTTAGGGACTGATGACCATAGCAGTTAAGTCCCATAAGATTTCACACACATTTGTCCAGTAGTTCCAGGTGGTATGACTTGCAATGCCACAAACCTTTCAGGAGGGACAGTTTGCTCTAAAGGAGTATGGTTTTTATACGCAGACCAGAAATCAAGTAAATGCAAGTTATTTTGCCCAGCTATTCGCCAAACGCAGCACACATTCTATAGTTGTAGTTTTCTTTGGCCCATTTTTTCACTCTTACTTGCTGTGATGTAAATATTACCTACAGCCATTGCAAGATGACGCACACCAGCTAGAATCGTAGGGGGAAGAGCACCTCCAACTTTTCGCAGCACAATAAATAACTTTCCAGCCAATTTACCACCCAGATTAACAGTAGGCATAAATGTATACGAAAGCGTTAAGCACTGATGTTAATCGATATTGGTACAACTCTCTTGGTACCAGTAATTTCCAGGGTTCCATTTCATTTTCATTTCCTCTTCAAAACCCGATTGGTCGGTGTTGAAAACAAATTCCTTACTGAAGATGGGATGAGTTAGTTTATCTCATCTCCAAATTTTCGGATCGGTTCCGCAGTTTGCTGTACACCATCAAGTGAACGCTTTGTTTAAGTTTCGTTATCTTACTTCTTCCACTTCTCTAGCACTGTTTGAAGTTATGCAGCCACCCACTCCTTCCCCTGAAATGACTGTAATCTAAGTCGCTCGCAGTTTGATGTGCTTAACGTAGTAGGCCACCATCCTGTAAACTGTAGCAAGCATCCCTGAAACGTGCAAACAACAGTTTTGTAACAAGAGCGCCATGTCCTCTCTTGAATATAGTAGTTTTTCTTCTGCACTACATGGTCATATTGCTGTGGACATATTCGAAATCTGTTCATAATTGATTTTTTTACTATTCTGCGTATGATATTCCATTTATTTAATTACGTTTAGTACTCGCTCCTTGGATAACGATTGTCCTTTGCTATTTTTCACTGGAGACGAAATTTGTGGCTCTCTGTCCGATAAGTATGGTGAACTACGAGGGTTGCCCAGAAAGTAATGCACCGCATTTTTTTCTTCAACAAGTCTTTACTGAACATAATGACAATTACACACACGAGAGAATGGTGTTTTACCTACGCACCCTATTTTTCCACGTAATCTCCATCCCGTTCTACGGCCTTCCTCCACCACGAAACAAGAGCGTGTATGTCGGTACCAATCCTTGTCCTGGTGAAGGAGCCAGTGTTTCACTGTGTGAATCACCTCCTCATCGTCCTCAAACTGTCCTCCACGAATGGCATTCTTTAATGGCCCATACAAGTGGAAGTCCGAGGGGGCTAGGTCACGAGTGCCAGCTGTGATAGCCGTAGATGGTCTCCCCGATCGCTGCAAATCGTGGAACTCCGCCGAACCGCCTTCTGATGACCTCACCCGTCGTGCCTAGCGACTAACTGTACTTCTGTCGACAGCAGATGCTCCATAGACTTTGCACAAGCGTTTGTGAATATTCCCCAGTTTCTTTCTCTGCAGTGAGAAACTCAACGACGGCACGTTGCCTGTAAAGTACATTACCTACAGACGCCATTTTGAAACTGTCCTGCAACTACGCTATCTGTCGAAAGTGGGGGAAACTTGGCACGCTCACTCAGGGGACTTCAAGAAATACGTACTTAACGTTTCGCATTCTTAGCATTGTTTGCGGCTGAGAGAAAAAATGCGGTGCATTACTTTCCGGGCAACCTTCGTAGATGGCTCGATATTTGTTTTAGTGTCACTTTCACTCGTTAAGCACCTACCATTATCACTGTACTCCTGATGTAGATAGACCGCACAGTCGAGCGTATACGACACCACACATTTCACTGACCATCTAGCAGAAACGCTAATATTTCGTCTGCCACATCTTTCTCACAGTGCTAAATTCCTTCGGTTCCTTTCTGACGATATTTCCTCTTCGGCAGTTGTTCTTGCACACATAATGCAATATTTGCTTTGCTTAACGTTGCCATCACTCTGCTGTGTATTAAAACCGCTAGCACTATAGCACTGCTGTGAGTTACTCGTCGACTTACTGTTCAGCTACGCTCTGTAGCCTGATGCTGTGCTCATCACTGGATACCCCCAGTCCAGCCCGCTATTGCCATCAGCACCCAATACTGTGGTTGCATGGTAGACAATACGTGGGGCGTCGAATGCCGTAAACATCACTGGCCTCTTTTGCCACCTCACACGCAAGGGGTTTCTGATCAGTCTAAACAAAGTTATGTCTCTTGAACTATACGTCATAGAATCACATAATTTTGTAGTTACATTCAGCGGCTTATACGAACACTGTCTGCGAAATGTGTTAATAATGGTATTAGTAGCAGAGAAGTAATGAATTTGAACGTCATGCATGATGCAGCAGTTCTTCACGCACCTTAGTGTTTATATCATTTCTTCTGAACTATGTGTCGTACAATTATATAATTTTGTAGGTACATTCAGTGGTATATGTGAATGTCGTCTGCAAAATGTGTCTTGAATACATTTAGTAACGAAGAAGTAATAAATTAAAGCGTCATGCTTGATGTGGCAGTTTTACTGTATGAACAGCGAAAATGTAGTAAGTGATATACTTTTTCCTTTCATTATTTTGTGGGGGCTTGTCAGTTGGAAAAAGTTTCGAAAATGTTTGAAATTACGTGTAAAGTTTGTTGCAAGTCCACTAAGTGAAATGTTGGCTACATAGTCTGGCAATTCCCGCGCGAGAGCTACACTTGTTTCTCAGTCCCACTGCCGCCCCTTTAATAAGTACGTGGTTCTCTCTATTATAGCGACCATATACCGACAGTGAGTGGTATGTGTACCAAGTCCCGTGGAAATCGATCCAGTGGTTTAAAAGGAGATGTGGAACACACAGATACACACCCACACTCTCTCTCTCTCTCTCTCTCTCTCTCTCTCTCTCTCTCTCTCTCTGGGCGAGGAAACTCTTAAAGTTTTTTAAATTAAACAAACGTTATTAACATTCTGACAACGGCCTCGCCGCGGGGGATACACCGGTTCCCGTCAGATCACCGAAGTTAAGCGCTGTCGGGCGTGGCCTGCACTTGGATGGGACCGTCCGGGCCGCCATGCACTGTTGCCATTTTTCAGGGTGTACTCAGTCTCGTGATGTCAATTGAGGAGCTACCCGACCGAATATTAGCGGCTCGGGTCGAAGAAAACCATCATAACGACCGGAAAAGCGGCATGCTGACCACACGCCCCTCCTATCTGCATCCTCATCTGAGGACGACACGGCGGTCGGATGGTCCCGATGGGCCACTTGTGGCCTGAAGACGGAGTGCTATTAACATTCTAAATCTTTATTTTTCATCTCTATATACCTGCGGTCCTTTGTCGCTAGGGGGCTTCAATTATAGCGTGCAACACTGCGTTGAGTAATGTAACTATGTCGGTGCGTGACAAACGGTTAACTGTAATCGATTTCGAATTTAAACAGGTCGTCCACACAGGGAATATGCTCCCTTTCAGCATGATAATGCCAGACCAGACGAGAGCGATGCGACATCTGCAATGCGACGCCTTGGATTCACTGTCACTGCGACGGTATCCACAGACTCGTCTTTCGTTAGGAGAAATATGTTCGTCGCCAGGGTGACGATGTTGAGAAATAAATACGCAGACATGAAGAATAAATATGTGGACGGTTTGTTTTATTCAAAAAACTTCAAGAGTTTTCAGATAAGAAATTAGGAGGCAATACTTCCCAGTACGCCCTCAGACGTACGTACATCCATTTTTATAATATGCATGCATTCCGATTGCCAATACAACGAGATATCTACTACAGCAGCTGATGTTTTCTATTTTCGATCAAAAACAAACCCTGGAGCACAGCAATCGGTAGTAACATGCGTTACTGACAATCCACATTATTTCGAGATAAAGATGGGCTATTCGGTTGTTAAGGTCCCATCAGTCGCGAAATGGAAATCTCAGTGAAAATCCGATGTAGCTTTGCACAGATGTGTTGGGCAGTGTGTCTAATACGCCCGTCCACCGTGTCGCGTCAAACTTTTCAGTTCTAAGCACTCAGTGAGCTCGTAAACGAAAATAGTGCCTCCCGCCAAGTACGACTGCCTGCTGAGATATTTCGCTTGGATTCATGCTGCACAAATTAAGTAACTGTCATGCATTTCCTTCCTCATGACAATTCACGGCGGCGCACTGCACGGGCAATGCAGACTCTCCCTCAGCTCACATGAACCGCTGGCTATGAAGACAGAATTTTGGCACAGACAACGAGCGAGCTGCCGACCAGCGTACAGAACTGCTGGAAAGCACTGGCGGCTGCCTTCTATGACGAAGGTACTGGAAAGCTGAAACAGAGCTACGACAAATGTCTACGTCGGATCGGAGACTATAAAGAGAAGTAGCTAGGAGACGTACTAACTGTTGAAAAAAAAGAAAAAAAAAATTTGATTTTCACTGTGATTTCCATTTCACCACTGATCGGACCTTAATAAGCGTATAGCTCTTTTATACTGAAGGCTCCGAAACCACAGGTAATGGCACAGTGGGTTGTACTTTCATTTGTCAACGCACAGGTTACAAGGAACTGATTTCACTTTCCATTGAGGTTCTAATTCTTCTGCTATTCTTGCAGCTCTATATACATACAGACGCTCACAGTAAACGGTATTTAGATTATAAAGGATTTCAGAAGCTTGCTGCAATACAGGCGGATCCCACTCCACAGGAAGAAGACTATTTTGCATAATAGGAACTTATTGTCCTTTATTTTCAAATTAATTCGAAACAGTTTTATTTGAGGGTTTTCATTTATTACGATCAAATTCGAAGCTTCGTTGGCTTCATTAGAGGGAGTTCAACACGATACACTGAACATTTTTATCAATAACAATGAACTCTTTGTCGGAAAAACGGAGCTCTCCTGTGATGGAACCATATACTTTTCATAAATATTTCATTTATCATATCGTAAATAGTGTTGGTATTGAAGAGCCATCGAGAGAGATGCTTTCAAATGTGAATGTGCCTCATTTCGTTTACGTTTTGTAGACGTTGAATGGGAAGATGATTGAATCATCGCGAGGAAATCTCCCATGATATCCAGCGTCTCCGATGGCGCGCTCCTTCCAACTGGGGGCCCCATTCACAAGGGGACGCACCCGCCTTAGGTGATTGTTCACACCTCAGGTTCAGAAATGGCTCTGAGCACCATGGGACTTAACTTATGAGGTCATCAGTCCCCAAGAACTTAGAACTACTTAAACCTAACTAACCTAAGGACATCACACACATCCATGCCCGAGGCAGGATTCGATCCTGCGACCGTAGCGGTCGCGTGGTTCCAGACTGTAGCGCCTAGAACCGCTCGGCCACCACGTCCGGCATACCTCAGGTCACACCTCCCGAAAACCTGATAGAGGGACCAATTGGCAACTTGGGAAGGTTACAGTTCAAGCGATCGGCCTCCCTCGGCCAGGCCTGTACCAGGGGGTAGATGCGAACCCTACCGGTCGAACCGGGGCTGGGAATTACGCTTTACCCAGTCACCTGTTACGCGTCAGACGCGTGGGCCGGCCTTCGGGAGCGCATTGGGAGGAAGAAGAAAAAAAAGAGGATTCTCAAACGCCGAAGCGGGGGAACGAGAGGAGAAAGGGAAACAAAGAAATGTAAAGGGAGCGGAAAAAAAGGTGAGACTGTTCGTACGTCAGTGACAGAATGCAGAACATTCCCAATAAGACCCCAGACGTGTTCCCCAAGGGAGGGGAAAAAGAATAGTAAGATGATAGACATGCAGCACGGAATGGAGAAAATGCTGCGAAGGTTGGGGACCCGTGGTGGCCAAGCACGAAACCTCCAAAGAGTGACGAGCCCCCTGCGGCAACCATCTCGGGATTTTGACGATCTAACGCGCCAGCGATGTCATGCTGTTAGCAACGGCATTCGCCTCGTCTGCTGCCGTAGCCTATTAATACCAAATTTCGCAACACTATCCTTATGGATACATTTATCGTACGTTCCACATTTATATCTGCGGTTTTTTCACACAACATTGCTTGTCTGCTAGCACTGACAACTCTACGCAGAGCCCGCTGCTCTCTGTCACTAAGTGAAGGCCCTCAACCAGTGGGTTGTCCGTAGTGAGAGGTGATGCCTGAAATGTTGTATTCTCGGCACACTCTTGACGCTGTGGATCTCGGGATATTAAATTTCCTAATGATTTCCGAAATGGAATGTCGTTTGCGTCTACTACAACTACTATTCCGCATTCAAAGTCTGTTAATTCCTGTCGGGCGGCCGTAACCACGTCGGAAAGCTTTCCACCTGAATCACCAGAGTACAAATCAGAGCTCCACCAATTCACTGCCCTTACCTTGTGAACACGGTACTACCGCCATGTATATCGCTGTCCAGCGAATTCTGTCACCTCACTGTACAACAACCAGATTTTGGCATTACAATCATATGTATGGAGACATAAGTATTCACACACATGAATACGGGAGGAGCATAGTTACACAGGGTGAGCGTTCCACAGCCTGATGAGCAGCACTTGGGAATGTAGTCAGTTAACTGTACTCTGGTCTTGTCCTGGCATTCTAAATACGATGAGCTATAGATTAGTAGCAAAGAGAGCTATGCATGTAATAGGACATGAAATGAGTTTGAAGGGCATGCGATCGGCGGCTTTCCCTGCGAGCAACTGTTCCGCTCCATCAGGTGGTGCTGATTCCATCAGTACCACCTGATGATGGCCGCACGATTGTTCGCCGAAATATCGTTGGTTTTTGATGATTCCATCCGACAGTACACCCGAGAAACTTCCAAGAGAGCTTATAGAATGTTCCATAGAGCTGGTATGATGGTCAAAAATCTCTCAAACACGAAATTAGAATTGTGGCAACTGGACACACACACATACACGCGCGCACACACACACACACACACACACACACACACACACACACACACACACAGTTCACAGTTTTTAAATTACACTTTTGTTATGCAAATCATGTTCAGTGTGAAAATATAAAATCTGCACTTTGCCAATGATGTTATTTAGACAATACTGATGATTGTGAAGGTAACATATCTAAAATAAACTCCGCCCGAACAGGCCATGAAGGCCTAACGGTACCGACCGGCCACCGTGCCATCCTCAGCCCTCAAGCGTCACTGGATGCAGATACGGAGGGGCACGTGGTCGGCACACCTCTCTCCCGGCCGTATGTCAGTTTACGTGACCGCTATTTCTCAATCAAGTAGCTCCTCACTTTGCCTCACAAGGGCTGAGTGCACCCCGCTTGCCAACAGCGCTCGGCGGACCGGATATTCACCCGTCCAAGTGCTAGCCCAGCCCGACAGCGCTTAACTTCAGTGATCTGACGGGAACAGGGAAGATAACAAAGTTAGCTATTATGCGAGATGTTCATCGTAGCCTAACACAGCCATGTTGTAGACCATATTTTATAGAACTAAAATGTGGCTCAAAACAATGCATATTTGCAACAGTATTACAAAATACTGTTTTGTTTGCAGCATTTACAAGAGGCCAATCTTTGTGCTAAAAATATGCTGAAAACCATTAAAGGACCTGTTATGAGGAAGGGTTTTATGTAGTGTGTGATCGTATTTATTACTCAGCTATAATTTCTCGCTGTATAAGGCGTATGTCATTATTGTCTCAAAACATACAGAAATATTCTTTAGCATGTACAATGTTTATTATTATCATATGAAACAAGGTTTCGTAAATAGAAAACTGAACATATATCTGTATTGTTAAACTATTTTTGTCTGTCTAATTTTTTTCTCATGTTCACTTCATGTGTATGAACTTTGAGCTGACTCATACATGTGTTCACTCACTAAATATGATGATGAAGCAAGAATTATCCTACGTAATAATTTATACTTTTTGCTGGTATTGTTACTGAGATGTACTCTGAGAGAGATAATTTCTGCTGCTATACAGAGATTGTTAAAAGTTATTGAATTTCAATATCTTAAATACCAATGTACAAGCTACATTTTCAGTATCGAGAAAAACATTTCAAAAAGGCGACAGTGAATACAGAATGACATCACAAACAAAATCAAACAGCCATCATGGCAGATTGAGACTTGATAACTACAAGCTGTTACTTGACTCACTCCACACCATACTAATGCTCTGGTCTGTGAGGAAACTCACGTTCCACGAGTTGTTAAATTATGATGTAACAACTGATACGAAATGAACAGGTTAGTACAATGATCTGTAGGCGGTGATGTATCTCCATTAGAGCAGTGCAGTACTTACGTCTGAAAAATGTGAATATTTTTTAAAACAATATAAAATATTAGGAATCACCACAATATTTGTTTAGTCAATCGTTGATATTTGCATTTTGGTGCTAGACATTACATCATCATGCCAAATTTTAAATGGGTAACTATCCTCAACAATTAATACGCTGCTCTGGGAATGACAAAGGTTTTGTTATGGTTTCTGAGACCTGTTTATGTTGCTATGTGAGTGTACTGAATCTATGTAAACTCCACATGAACAGTTTTTATTAGAAATTTGCTAAAACTCTTCGCAAGGACCTAAAATTACTTTACATTTATATGGCCAGCTTCATTTACTGTGTGAAGAGTTGTGATCCATGTGAAGTGATAATGTATTATCCTGGTGTATTCCATACTTCTGGATATGCAGCTAATAAAATTTATGGAATAAAGCCTGAAAACAGTAATATTTTCGGTCTAATGAAAGATAGATCGTAAAGTTTGTATGCTTCCTTTCAAAAATGTATGCTTATCGTAAAGTTAAATATTTTTTCCATGTAAATAAATGATGCAAGCATATTCCTATGGAACCGCTACGTTTGCTTCAATAATAACTTAGGAGGTACATTGTAAATAGTTCTTTTATTATCAAAAATATTAATGATTTGTACAGAAATAAATATACATCATTTGAACATTTTTTATTCTTGTTATTCTTTTTACATCCTACAATATTGTTTAAACAAATCGGTCTCATATGTAGGAAATTCTGCTTGTATGGTTTTCAGACCAATAGGCGCAATGCTTTTCTTAGATATACTGTGTGTTATTTATTCTTGTGTTGATTTAATACCTATAGGTGTGATCGCAGTAAGCTTCAGTCTGCATGCATACATGTAAGCTTACTGGACGAAAAAGCAGTCATCCCTAGAGAAATAATTATAAGCATTATTTAATACCGCGTAATGCCGCCCCTGGACTTTATAACCACCTGGATTCGGTTTGGAAGTGAGTCCATATGACTGTGCAGGCACTTCTCATCCAGGTTAAGCCACTCGGCGAGGATTTCATCACGCGATTCTACTAAATTATGGGGATGCTGATACCGGCGTTTATGGACTGTGCGGCCGGTCCCGGCGGAGGTTCGAGTGCTCCCTCGGGCATGTGTGTGTGTGTTTGTCCTTAGGATAATTTAGGTTATGTAGTGTGTAAGCTTAGGTACTGATGACCTACGCAGTTAAGTCCCTTAAGATTTCACACACATCTGAACATTTTGAACATACCGGTGTTTTACCAGCTGTCGAACGGATTTTCTATGAGATTCAAGTCAGGTGATTTCGCAGACCAATCGAGCTGTAATAGTGTGGGGGAGTGTTTCGAAAACCATTCACGCATTCCTCCAGTCCACTGAACTTTGCTGTTGTCATCTTTATGTGATGTGTGAGAAATGGCCTCTTGAGAGGTGATGGACTCCAAATGTTCATTGGATGCGGTTTCCGTCGCAACGCTCTCTCACTAACAGGTTGGGATGGACCTTCATTCACTGTTTGCATCAATTCCTGTCGGGTTTGGAAGCGATTTTCTTTCACACACTGTGAAACACGTCTCCAATCCCTCTCACTCCGGCTCTTTCCACGACCACAATTTTGACGACATGTTTCGTGGTCATATGTGTTGCACCATTGCCTGTAGACATGTTGAACAGTCCGCCGGCCGGTGTGGCCGTGCGGTTAAAGGTGCTTCAGTCTGGAACCGCGTGACCGCTACGGTCGCAGGTTCGAATCCTGCCTCGGGCATGGATGTGTGTGATGTCCTTAGGTTAGTTAGGTTTAATTAGTTCTAAGTTCTAGGCGACTGATGACCTCAGAAGTTAAGTCGCATAGTGCTCAGAGCCATTTGTTGAACAGTCCGCCGCAAAACAGCAACTTCACAAGCCGATCAGCGATGGGCACGGCCCTTTTTGCCATTCTGTCACGTCCTTAAATTTATTCCCTTTTTACGTACTATGTCCACCTGAAACATAAATATCTTACTGATCGGTACTGCCTTACATTCACGGAGGCAGCGAGCATGCGGCTGAGCACGACTCGATCGCTGTGCCATGTTTAAAGGCTTATCGAATCAACTTTGTGTAGCCGGCCGAAGTGGCCGTGGGGTTAAAGGCGCTGCAGTCTGGAACCGCAAGACTGCTACGGTCGCAGGTTCGAATCCTGCCTCGGGCATGGATGTTTGTGATGTCCTTAGGTTAGTTAGGTTTAACTAGTTCTAAGTTCTAGGGGACTAATGACCTCAGCAGTTGAGTCCCATAGTGCTCAGACCCATTTGAACCAACTTTGTGTGTGCAGAGAGGTGACAAATTTTTTGTCCACTGAGGTTAATTACACTTTTATCTAAGTCCTCATGAACACTAAGTTCGTGCACATAATTGACTATGTCATCAAATAGTATCTCGAAATATGGTTGCCACCGAATCCGTCTGTCTGCTACACACACTGCATTGCATACATCATGCAAGTTCACTATACTTGAATAGCGGAATTAAAAAGTACTTTTAAGAATCTTCTGATGTTAACATCGCTATACACCGAGATGACAAATGACATGGGATACCTCCTAACGTCGTGATGTACCTCCCTTTTCCCAGCGTAGTGCAGCAGCTCGATATGGTATGGACTCAACAAGTCACTGGCAGTCCCATGCAGAGATATTGGGCCATGTTGCCTCTACACCAGTCCATAATTACGCAAGTATTGTCAGTGCAGGATACTATGCAAGTACTGCCTCCAGATTACTTTCCATAAATGTTCAAAACGAATCATGTCGGGTGATCCAAGTGACTAAATCATTCACCTGAACTGTCCAGAATGTTCTTCAAACCAGACGTGAGCAGTTGTGGCGTAGTAACATGGTGCATTGCCACCCATAAAAATCCATCACTGTTTAGGAACATTAAGTCCATGAATGGCTGCAAATGGTCTCCAAGTAGCGAAACAATCATTTCGAGTCAGCGATTAGTTCAGCTGGACCAGAGTGCCCAGTCCATTCCACGTTAATATAACCCACACCATTATGGAACCACCACCAGCTTGCACATGCCTTGTTGACAACTTGAGTCTACGGCTTCGTAAGCTCTGCGCCATAATTTAACCCTACCATCAGCTCTTACCAACTGAAATCGGGGTTCATCTGACCAGGCCACGGTTTTCCAGTCGTCTAGGGTCCATCTGATATGATCACGATTCCAAGAGAGGTACTACAGGCGATGTCGTGCTGTTTAGCAAGGGCACTCGCGTCGGTCGTTTGCTGCCATGGGCCATTAACGCCAATTTTCGCCCACTATCCTAACGGATACGTTCGTTGTTAGTTCCACGTTGATTTCTGCGGTTATTTCACGCATTGTTGCTTTTCTGGTAGCACTGACAACTCTATGCGAACGCCAATGCTCTTGATAATTAACGATATGCCAGACGTCACAGAGCAGACCATCATCAGAGGTAATGCCTGAAATTTGATATTCTCGGCACACTCTTGACACTGAGGATCTCTGGATATCGAATTGCCTACCTGTTTACGAAATGGAATGTCCGTTTCGTCTAGCTTCAATTACCACCCCGTATTCAAAGCCCTAATTCCCATCATGTGGCCACAATCACATTGGAAACCTCTTCACAAATCATAGCCCTGCCAATCCACAGGCCTTTCATACCTCGTGTGCACGATACTAGCGCCATCTGAAAACACGCATATCGCCATCCCATGATTTTTGTCACCTTACAGTACGTCAATTATGGATGCCAGTCGCTAACGATGTTGATGTCTGGAGGAGGTTACGATGGGTCGTACCTTGCCATCATCTAGCCATCGATGTATTTCCTCTTGCTACACAGGTGAAGCCACACGAGCTCAATAAATTGAACTTAATTATTATGTTGAACATTCCTGATTTCAATTATTACTTCGCAGTCACTATGTAATGCTATGACTACTTTTACGTATCTCTACCCGTATCCTGTTACGAGGGCAGTTCAATAAGTAATGCAACACATTTTTTTTTCTAAAACAGGGGTTGTTTTATTCAGCATTGAAATACACCAGGTTATTCCCCAATCTTTTAGCTACACAACACTATTTTTCAAAGTAATCTCCATTCAATGCTACGGCCTTACGCTAACTTGAAATGAGGGCCTGTATGCCTGCACGGTACCATTGCATTGGTCGATGTCGGAGACAACGTCGTACTGCATCAATAACTTCTTCATCATCCGTGTAGTGCCTCCCACGGATTGCGTCCTTCATTGGGCCAAACATACGGAAATCCGACGGTGCGAGATCGGGGCTGTAAGGTGCATGAGGAAGAACAGTCCACTGAAGTTTTGTGAGCTCCTCTCGGGTGCGAAGACTTGTGTGAGGTCTTGCGTTGTCATGAAGAAGGAGAAGTTCGTTCAGATTTTTGTGCCTACGAACACGCTGAAGTCGTTTCTTCAATTTCTGAAGAGTAGCACAATACACTTCAGAGTTGATCGTTTGACCATGGGGAAGGACATCGAACAGAATAACCCCTTCAGCGTCCCAGAAGACTGTAACCATGACTTTACCGGCTGAGGGTATGGCTTTAAACTTCTTCTTGGTAGGGGAGTGGGTGTGGCGCCACTCCATTGATTGCCGTTTTGTTTCAGGTTCGAAGTGATGAACCCATGTTTCATCGCCTGTAACAATCTTTGACAAGAAATTGTCACCCTCAGCCACATGACGAGCAAGCAATTCCGCACAGATGGTTCTCCTTTGCTCTTTATGGTGTTCGGTTAGACAACGAGGGACCCAGCGGGAACAAACCTTTGAATATCCCAACTGGTGAACAATTGTGACAGCACTACCAACAGAGATGTCAAGTTGAGCACTGAGTTGTTTGATGGTGATCCGTCGATCATCTCGAACGAGTGTGTTCGCACGCTCCGCCATTGCAGGAGTCACAGCTGTGCAAGGCCGGCCCGCACGAGGGACATCAGACAGTCTTGCTTGACCTTGAGGCGATGATGACACACGCTTTGCCCAACGACTCACCGTGCTTTTGTCCACTGCCAGATCACCGTAGACATTCTGCAAGCGCCTATGAATATCTGAGATGCCCTGGTTTTCCGCCAAAAGAAACTCGATCACTGCCCGTTGTTTGCAACGCACATCCGTTACACACGCCATTTTAACAGCTCCGTACAGCGCTGCCACCTGTCGGAAGTCAATGAAACTATACGAGACGAAGCGGGAATGTTTGAAAATATTCCACAAGAAATTTCCGGTTTTTTCAACGAAAATTGGCCGAGAAAAAAATGTGTTGCATTACTTATTGAACTGCCCTCGTACTTATTCGAATGCACAAGCATTTTCCAAAGCCTCGGGTAGCAAAAGTCTTTATCAACCTTCCAACCTAGGTTCTCTCTCTGTCACGAAGTTCTCGTTTCTTCTGTGGGCAAAAAATGTCACGCACCTCTATCACATTTTAGTATACGTACTTAGTTTTTATTTACATTGAGTAATTCGCAAAGCTGAATGCAGATGCTGTATTACCTTCTCTACATCACTCTTCCATAATCCTGTTCCTTCGCCGGTGGAATATCTTGCTAGATTATTATTCAATGGATCTCATTTAAATTCACCTTGTACTCCGCTCTCAGTGATCACACCATCGTCCATCATCCACCATTTGCTTTCTGCTGTAAGCTTAATCAAACAGAAGCACACATTCATATCATGACGTCACTGGATCATCAGTTTACCATAAAAACGTAGATCGATATTTAAGTACGATCTGTGTCGACTCCACCACTCCACTTACTACATCTCAAATTTTTGACTCTTACGCTATAAGCTTGTGAAAAACCAGCAAACAGCAGTTATTCTGAAATAAGCTAACAATATGGTCCAAATGATAGAGGTTCACATACATACATGCAATCTCTGCTAAGAATGACACAAGAGCACTCTTGGTTGAAAGTGTAGTTGCGTCCCAACCAGAAACCTTACAAGTGGTGGTTTGGATTACAGTATAATATACTGTTTCAACCAGATCTACAGACATCAGTCAACCTCAGCGCGCGTCCACCCACCCACACACACACACAGACACACACACTCTCTCTCTCTCTCTCTCTCTCTCTCTCTCTCTCTCTCTCTCTACTCAACCAAAACACTAAGTACACCTACCTAACGGCTGGTATGACCATCTTTCGCACGGATAACAGTGGCGACACGTTATGGCATGGAAGCAATGAGGCCCTGTTGGGTCTCTGGAGGAAGTTCGCACCACATCTGCACATACAAGTCACCGAATTCCCGTAAATTCCAGGGAAAGGGGGGGGGGGGGGCGATGAGCTCTGACACCATCCTCAATCACATATCAGGTGTGTACGATCGTGTTTTGATTTGGCGAGTGGTGGGGCCAACACATCAGTTGGAACTCGCCACTGTGTTCCTCAGAACACTCCATCACACTCCTTGCCTTCTGACAGGGTGCATTATCTTGCTGACAAATGCCTCTGCCATCGGGAAACATTATCACCATGAAGGGGTTACACGGTCTGAAACCAGTGTACGATACTCCTCGACCGCCATGAAATCCACTGGAACCATGGATGCCCACGAGAATATTCTCCAGAAGATAATGGAGCCGCTGCCGGTTTGTCTCTGTTCTGCAGTACAGTTGCCCAAGAGTTGTTCCCCTGGAAGACGATGGATTTACGCCCACTCTCTAGGTGACGCTGCTGTCGCGTCGACGGATTTACACTGAAGAGCTAAAGAAACTGGTAAACATGCCTAATAACGTGGAGGGGCCCCGCGAGTACGCAGAAGTGCCGCAACACGACGTGGCATGGACTCGATTAATGTATGACGTAGTGCTGGAGGGAATTGACACCATGAATCCTGCAGGGCTCTCCATAAATCCGTAAGAGTACGAGGGGGTGGAGATCTCTTGTGAAAAGCACGTTGCCAGGCATCCCAAATGTGCTCAATAAGGTTCATGTCTGGGGAGTTTGGTGGCCAGCGGAAGTGTTTAAACTGAGAAGAGAGTTCCTGGGGCCACTCTGCAGCAATTCTGGACGTGTGGGGTGTCGCACTGTACTGCTGGAATTGCCCAAGTCCGTCGGAATGCATAGTGGACATGAATGGATGCAAGTGATCAGAAAGGATACTTACATACGTGTCGCCCGTCAGAGTCGTATCTAGACGTATCAGGGGTCCCATATTACTCCAACTGCACACGTCCCATACCATTACAGAGCCTCCAACAGCTTGAACAGTCCCCTGCTGACATGCAGGGTCCATGGATTCATACCTGTGCACGTCCTTCCGCCCGATACAATTTGAAACGAGACTCGACCGACCAGGCAACATGTTTCCAGTCATCAACAGCCCAATGTCGGTGTTCACGGGCCCAGGTGAGGCGTAAAGCTTTGTGTCGTGCAGTCATCAAGGGTTCAAAAGTGGGCCTTCGACTCCGAAAGCCCATATTGATGATGTTTCGTTGAATGGTTCGCACACTGAAACTCGTTGATGGCTCAGCACTGAAATCTGCAGCAATTTTCGGAAGGGCTGCACTTCTGTAACGTTGAACGAGTCTCTTCAGTCGTCGTTGGTCTCCTTCTTGCTGGATCTTTTTCTGGCCGCAGCGATGTCGGAGACTTGATGTTTTACCGGATTCCTGATATTTACGGTACACTCGTGAAACGGTCGTACGGGAAAATCCCCGTTTCGTCGCTACCTCGGAGATGCTGTGTCCTATCGCTCGTGCACCAACTATAACACCACGTTCAGACTGACTTACACCTTGATAACCTGCCAAACCTGCCATTGTAGCAGCAGTAATCGATCTAACAACTGCGCCAGACTCTTGCCGTCTTTAGAGGCGTTTCCGACCGCAGCGCCCTGTTCTGCCTGTTTACATACATTGAAGCGCCAAAGAAACTGGTATAGGCATGTGCATTCATATACAGAGATATGTAAACAAGCAGAATACGGCGATGCGGTCGGCAACGCCTATATATGTACAAGTGCCTGGTGCAGTTGTTAGATCGGCTACTTCTGCTACAATGGCAGGTTATCATTATTTAAGTGAGTTTGACTCTGGTGTCATAGTCTGCGCACGAGCGATGGGATACAGCATCTCAGAGGTAGCGATGAAGTGGGGACTTTCCCGTGCGACCGTTTCACGAGTGTACAGTGAATATCAGGAATCCGGTAAGAAATGAAATCGCCGACATCGCTGCGGCCGGAAAAAGGTCCTGCAAGATCGGGACTAAAGAGTATCGTTCAACGTGACAGAAGTGCAGCCCTTCCGCAAATTTCGCAGATTTCAATGCTGGGTCATCAACAAGTGCCAGCGTGTGAACCATTCAACGAAACATAATGGATATGAGCTTTCGGAGCCATAGGCCCACTGGTGCACCCTTGATGACTGCACGACACAAAGCTTTACGCCTCGCCTAGGCCCGTCGACACCGAAAGTGAACTGCCTGGTGGGGCGAGTCTCGTTTCAAATCGTATCGAGCACCACTATTGGAGAAAATACTGAGTAAACTCAATTCGTGCTCACTTTCTGAAAATAAGTGTACCGCTTCAACACTCCTCTGTGACATTCAGCTGCTTCTGTCTTACCCTGACATAGTTGTAACTCACGTGCCTGTGCGCTAATCTACACCATCCTAATCAGGCAGACCGTGCGAGACATTATTACATAGTTTTATTTTTGTAGTTGTTCTTGTGTCTTTACTCATACCCATTTCCCTATAGCTTTCCACTTCACCGGATAAAAATGTACCATAAGGCATTGATAGTGAAAGGCTATTAACAAAGAAAAAAAGTGTCCAAAATACAATATTCTATAATAACAAAATAAACACTAGAACAGCCCAAAAATATCAAAACACACAAAATTAACTATTTCACATGCTACTGACAATACATTTCACAAACCCATAAAATTAAGTTATTATTGACTTAGGATCTCTTTTCCTTTCTGGTTGTGTTTAACATTCTGCAGTGGCGATGGCACTGGTATCTGCGGTAAAGGGCAAACAGCTCCTTTCAATGGCTTGACACACCCAGCATGCAGAATTGAAGTTTTCGCTGGCAACTGAAGCTTCAAGTTCACAGAGGATGTCATTTCTATGACTGATATAGTTCTTGCACCGATTCATAAATTTCTTTTTCTTGCCGTTAGGTGTGTAGTGTTCGTCAATAAAACCTACAATCCAATACTATTGAGGTAACTTACCGGTACGCCATTTAACCTGTTCTGTTCGCTCAACTGCTATTGTATTAGCTTCTTTCACATCCTGCTAAACTCGCACATCATCTTCACAAATTAAATTCCTCTCCATTTTCTCCTTGTTTAGGCTTCAGTTAAGTCAAAAGGTAACGGCATCTTCTTACCTTATACTACTCTACAGAGGGAGAGCCCAATATTACTGTGTATTGCTGCAACGCGAATAACTATAGGCGTGGATTTGGGGAATTACTGAAAATTTTCCGCAGCTGTGGCCAGAAGGCAGAAGTTAAGGGGACCGATAGACACATCGGGTAGCAGGCGCTGGCAACGTTGATATTAAGCAAACAGGTCTGCGAGGCAGGTTGACACCACTCGCAGGCGAGGAAATATGGCCTCGCGGGCGCTATGACCAAGTGCGACCACGAGTGAGTAGTTATCAGGCGCAACACGGAGCAATAACGTGCAATGAAAAACCCATATGTTGCTGTTACAACAGCACTTCGCAACCTACAATACTGGCCAATAAAATTGCTACACCACGAAGATGACGTGCTACAGACGCGAAATTTAACCGACAGGAAGAAGATGCTGTGATAGGCAAATGATTAGCTTTTCAGAGCATTCACACAAGGTTGGCGCCGGTGGCGAAACCTACAATGTGCTGACACGAGGAAAGTTTCCAAGCGATTTCTCATACACAAACAGCAGTTGACCGGCGTTGCCTGGTGAAACGTTGTTGTGATGCCTCATGTAAGGAGGAGAAATGCGTACCATCACGTTTCCGACTTTGATAAAGGTCGGATTGTAGCCTATCGCGATTGCGGTTCATCGTATCGCGACATTGCTGCTCGCGTTGGTCGAGATCCAATGACTATTAGCAGAATATGGAATCGGTGGATTCAGGAGGGTAATACGGAACGCCGTGTTGGATCCCAACGGTCTCGTATCACTAGCAGTCGAGATGACAGGCATCTTATCCACATGGCTGTAACGGATCGTGCAGCCACGTTTCGATCCCTGAGTCAACAGATGGGGACGTTTGCAAGACAACAACCATCTGCTAGAACAGTTCGACGACGTTTGGAGCAGCATGGACTATCAGCTCGGAGACCATGGCTGCGGTTACCATTGACGCTGCATCACAGACAGGTGACTGCAATGGTATGGTGTACCCAACGACGAACTTGGGTGCACGAATGCCAAAACGTCATTTTTTCGGATGAATCCCGGTTCTGTTTACAGCATCACGATGGTCGCATCCGTGTTTGGCGACATCGCGGTGAACGCACATTGGAAGCGTGTATCCGTCATCGCCATACTGGCGTATCACCCGGCGTGATGGTATGGGGTGCCATTGGTTACACGTCTCGGTCACCTCTTGTTCGCACTGACGGCACTTTGAACAGTGGACGTTACATTTCAGATGTGTTACGACCCGTGGCTCTACCCTTCATTCGATCCCTGCGAAACCCTACATTTCAGCAGGATAATGCACGACCGCATGTTGCAGGTCCTGTACAGCCTTTCTGGATACAGAAAATGTTCCGCTGCTGCCCTGACCAGCACATTCTCCAGATCTCTCACCAACTGAAAACGTCTGGTCAATGGTGGCCGAGCAACTGGCTCGTCAGTATACGCCAGTCACTACTCTTGATGTACTGTGGTATCGTGTTGAAGCTGCTTGGGCAGCTGTAACTGCACACGCCATCCAAGCTCTGTTGGACTTAATGTCCAGGCGTATCAAGGCCGTTATTACGGCCAGAGGTGGTGGTTGTTCTGGGTACTGATTTCTCATGATATATGCACCCAAATTGCGCGAAAATGTAATCACATGTCAGTTGTAGTATAATATACTTGTCCAATGAATACCCGTTTATCATCTGCCTTTATTCTTGGTGTAGCAATTTTAATGGCTACTAGTGTAAATTCCTCTCCATTTTCTCCCCGTTCAGACTTCACTTAAGTCAAAGGGAAACGGAATTTTCTTACCTTATACTACTTCACAGAGGGAGAGCCCAATGTTACTGTGTATTGCTGCAACCCGAATAACTATAGGCATGGATTTGGGAAATTACGGAAAATTTTCCGCAGCTGTGGCCAGAAGGCAGAAGTTAAGGGGTCCGATGGACACATCGGGTAGCATGCGCTGGAAACGTTGATATTAAGCTAACAGGTCTGCGAGGCAGGTTGACACACCTTGCAGGCGAGGGAATATGGCCTGCCGGGCGCTATGACGAAGTGCGAAGACGAGTGAGTAGTTATCAGGCGCAACACGAGGCAATGACGTGCTATGAAAAACCCCTATGTTGCTGTTACAACAGCACTTCACAACCTCTATGTGTGGACCGAAGCGGACTAGAAAAATTTGAAGTTAGAATTACTGAAGAGCACTCTACTCGTCCTCTTCGGAGGGACGACGTAAGAGGCGTAGAACAAGGAGTATGAAAAACGGAGGCCAGAGGCTCAAGGCGAACGGTCATGTCGCCATTCTGACTACGTCTGGAACCGCAGAGAATGACAATTGTTGAAGTTGCAAGCCAACCACGACGACCATCTGGTGACGAACTTCGGCGGCCTGCCGGCCCGCTGAATCAAACAAGCTCCACTGTACGGAAGCGTCGCGGCCGTGGCGGGGTGGGAGCGAAACTTGACGCTTGCACGGGTGCAGAGGGCAGGGTGCGGTCAGCCTCCGCTCTCTGGGTGACGTCATCCAACAGACTGCGAGATGACGTGCGCAAGGGTGGAGCCGGGGCGCGATCTCGCAACGTCCTGGGTCCGAAGATGTCCCGTATCAACGATAGTGTCGGAAGTTCCATGCGGCTTTTCGCGGATGATGCTGTAGTATACAGAGAAGTGTCAGCATTACAAAATTGCAGCGAAATGCAGGAAGATCTGCAGCGGATAGGCACTTGGTGCACGGAGTGGCAACTGACCCTTAACATAGACAAATGTAATGTTTTGCGAATACATAGAAAGAAGGATCCTTTATTGTATGATTATATGATAGCGGAACAAACACTGGTAGCAGTTACTTCTGTAAAATATCTGGGAGTATACGTACGGAACGACTTGAAGTGGAATGATCATATAAAATTAACTGTTGGTAAGGCGGGTGCCAGGTTCAGATTCATTGGGAGAGTCCTTAGAAAATGTAGTCCATCAATTAAGGAGGTGGCTTACAAAACACGCGTTCGACCTATACTTGAGTATTGATCATCAGTGTGGGATCTGTACGAGGTCGAGTTGACGGAGGAGATAGAGTAGATCCAAAGAAGAGCGGCGCGATTCGTCACAGGGTTATTTGGTAAGCGTGATAGCGTTACGGAGGTGTTTAGCAAACTCAAGTGGCAGACTCTGCAAGAGAGGCGCTCTGCATCGCGGTGTAGCTTGCTGTCCAGGTTTCGAGAGGGTGCGTTTCTGGATGAGTTATCGAATATATTGCTTCCTCCTACTTATACCTCCCGAGGAGATCACGAATGTAAAATTAGAGAGATTCGAGCGCGCACGGAGGCTTTCCGGCAGTCGTTCATCCCGCGAAATACGCGACTGGAACAGGAAAGGGAGGTAATGACAATGGCACGTAAAGTGCCCTCCGCCACACACCGTTGGGTGGCTTGCGGAGTATAAATGTAGATGTAGATCGAGCCGCCCTGGGCTGGCGACTGGAGAAGCAATTTTCCGTTTACAAAGCTTACATCCAAATTCTCTCTCTCTCTCTCTCTCTCTCTCTCTCTCCTTCTTCTTCTTCTTCTCTCCTTCCTCCCTCTCCCTCTCCCTCTCCCTCTCTCTCTCGATCTTATTCATTTTCGGCCTAGCTTCAACAGCGTGTTCTTCCCTAGAAACACAAAACAAATAGTGAAACTCTTTCAATTTAAATTAACATAAAAATAATCTTTTCTTAACGAAAGACGAAAATTTTTACTTGGAACGTAAACAGTCGTCTTCAGCGATAAAATCGCCCGACTGAGTTGCGATAAACTACCTCGACTTATGTAATCTGAATGTCCAGTAGCCGGCCGAAGTGGCCGTGCGGTTCTAGGCGCTGCAGTCAGGAACCGCGAGACCGCTACGGTCGCAGGTTCGAATCCTGCCTCGGACATGGATGTGTGTGATGTCCTTAGGTTAGTTAGGTTAAACTAGTTCTAAGTTCTAGGGGACTAATGACCTCAGAAGTTGAGTCCCATAGTGCTCAAAGCCATTTGAGCCATTTTTTTGAATGTCCAGTAAAGGAAATGGGTGCTGAATTAATGACGTAATAATGTTGCGTTCGTGAACAGCAAACGTTGCTCTTCTGCAGGCGTTATGCAGTTGTCTTGTGTTCCTGAATCGTGCGAGTAATGTACATGTCCTAAGGCGTTATGCAGTTGTCTTGTGTTCCTGAATCGTGCTAGTAATGTACGTGTCCTAATTAAACTGAAGTGAAGAAACGAAGGAAATCCCCTTACATGTAGAGTGAATGTCTCGTCACTCTACAATTATTTTCAAGTTCAGTTTTCCACCCTCAAAAACACGGTAGGATAATATCTATGAACTTCTGTTTCCATACGAATTCAGAGTCCTACTTTCCCTTTCCATCCTTACAAGGATCGCTGTACATCAGAGGTCGACCAAAAGAGATTAATACTCAGTCAACGAACGTAAAGCGCATTAGAGGACTCGTGTCACTTGGTCTAGTTGTGCCGGTTTACAACAGTGCAAACTTCGAAAGTTTGTCTTTTACCGGGGATGGTTATGCAACTTGTAATGCTCTCCTGGGCAGGTGACTTGTGGAATACGACAAAGTGCACAATATTTCTCATTAGCCAAATGTAGCTATAGTGTTATGCACTCGGGTAAAGGTTCCACGCGCGATAGAGGGCGCCATACACTTGCACGGTGATGGCAATGGTTCTGTTCATTAAAGTTCATTAAAGTTCAGTCCCATAAGATTTCACACACATTTGAACATTTTTTGAACATTAGTGAGTGTCTGAACGTGTCCTAAGTATATTTATTTATTTTTATTTATTTATTTCATTAACAGTACAGAGTAACCCACCGCCTTGAAATGTAAGGTGGGTCGGATGCTTCTGAATCTCATTGGTATACAGTTGATAATGCTTATTTTTTTAAATAATGTAAAGAACGTAATATACACTCCTGGAAATGGAAAAAAAGAACACATTGACACCGGTGTGTCAGACCCACCATACTTGCTCCGGACACTGCGAGAGGGCTGTACAAGCAATGATCACACGCACGGCACAGCGGACACACCAGGAACCGCGGTGTTGGCCGTCGAATGGCGCTAGCTGCGCAGCATTTGTGCACTGCCGCCGTTAGTGTGAGCCAGTTTGCCGTGGCATACGGAGCTCCATCGCAGTCTTTAACACTGGTAGCATGCCGCGACAGCGTGGACGTGAACCGTATGTGCAGTTGACGGACTTTGAGCGAGGGCGTATAGTGGGCATGCGGGAGGCCGGGTGGACGTACCGCCGAATTGCTCAACACGTGGGGCGTAAGGTCTCCACAGTACATCGATGTTGTCGCCAGTGGTCGGCGGAAGGTGCACGTGCCCGTCGACCTGGGACCGGACCGCAGCGACGCACGGATGCACGCCAAGACCGTAGGATCCTACGCAGTGCCGTAGGGGACCGCACCGCCACTTCCCAGCAAATTAGGGACACTGTTGCTCCTGGGGTATCGGCGAGAACCATTCGCAACCGTCTCCATGAAGCTGGGCTACGGTCCCGCACACCGTTAGGCCGTCTTCCGCTCATGCCCCAACATCGTGCAGCCCGCCTCCAGTTGTGTCGCGACAGGCGTGAATGGAGGGACGAATGGAGACGTGTCGTCTTCAGCGATGAGAGTCGCTTCTGCCTTGGTGCCAATGATGGTCGTATGCGTGTTTGGCGCCGTGCAGGTGAGCGCCACAATCAGGACTGCATACGACCGAGGCACACAGGGCCAACACCCGGCATCATAGTGTGGGGAGCGATCTCCTACACTGGCCGTACACCACTGGTGATCGTCGAGGGGACACTGAATAGTGCACGGTACATCCAAACCGTCATCGAACCCATCGTTCTACCATTCCTAGACCGGCAAGGGAACTTGCTGTTCCAACAGGACAATGCACGTCCGCATGTATCCCGTGCCACCCAACGTGCTCTAGAAGGTGTAAGTCAACTACCCTGGCCAGCAAGATCTCCGGATCTGTCCCATTGTTTGGGACTGGATAAAGCGTTGTCTCACGCGGTCTGCACGTCCAGCACGAACGCTGGTCCAACTGAGGCGCCAGGTGGAAATGGCATGACAAGCCGTTCCACAGGACTACATCCAGCATCTCTACGATCGTCTCCATGGGAGAATAGCAGCCTGCATTGCTGCGAAAGGTGGATATACACTGTACTAGTGCCGACATTGTGCATGCTCTGTTGCCTGTGTCTATGTGCCTGTGGTTCTGTCAGTGTGATCATGTGATGTATCTGACCCCAGGAATGTGTCAATAAAATTTCCCCTTCCTGGGACAATGAATTCACGGTGTACTTATTTCAATTTCCAGGAGTGTATAAAGATTTCTATGAGGTTACAGCAAATTGAATGCTTAACAATCGTTAAAACGTTTCCATATAATTTGTTACTATCTAGTTGATGAGAATATCATTTATATAATCCAAATGTCAAAGAAAAATAAAAAAAGAAAATTTAACACAATGAGCGTGGTGAAAATAATTTGATGTATGTAGAGGGAAGTGATATGCTGTATTTGCATGTGTAATACAGCCTGACAGCCTAAGTAGCATGTTGGTTGATAATGTCCTATTTCTATCTATTTCAGATGAGAAGGTCTCGGTACAACCTCGAGCTATTCTCATCTGAAATGGTTTGTGCTAATGCATGTTTATACAAATCAAATGCTGATTCAGCACTTAACACACGGAATACATGAATTTTAGATTTACATGAGAAATACACTTACGTTTGTAACTTGTTGGTAGAAATAGAATATAGTTCATTGCTACTTGAATGCACTATTTCTTAAATAACTTAATACATTTCTGATATATAAAATTCACTGATTGTAGCATTCTCCTGGTCCAATGCCAAATTAGTACGTTATCTCCGCAAAGAAGTAAGTGTTCCACATATTCGACCAGTAGCAAATGATGACAAGGAGAAGTGGCTTGCAGCTTTATTTTATGGATTATTTCAGGAGTAGGGATAATCCTACCGATGACGTCGTACCGAGAGGAGCTTGCTACGGTATGGAGGATAACGGTGGAGACCTCGAGCCAAATATTTTTCCAGTTTTTTTCTGGGATACTTCACTTCATGGGGTTATGCGAACACTGTGCTGTGTGTGATTCGTAGTTCTTCTCGGTGGCGATTTGGTTCGGGTCAAGGCGAATATAACTGAATTCTATAAAATATACGAGTTACGTAGTGTAGCTCCGTATTTATATGTCCGAAACTGCACGGCGCGACGATCTCCGCAGGTCTGAAAGATTCATATAGGTGTTGGGGTACCCCGGCTCGTTTGTGTGCATTATTTTTGAGACCTGGTTTAGGAATATGGCATTAGTGAGTGGCCGCGCGGGATTAGCCGAGCGGTCTAAGGAGCTGCAGTCATGGACTGTGCGGCTGGTCCCGGCGGAGGTTCGAGTCCTCCCTCGGGCATGGGTGTGTGTGTTTGTCCTTAGGATAATTTAGGTTAAGTAGTGTGTATGCTTATGGACTGATGACCTTAGCAGTTCAGTCCCATAAGATTTCACACACATTTGAACATTTTTTGAACATTAGTGAGTGTCTGAACGTGTCCTAAGTATATTTATTTATTTTTATTTATTTATTTCATTAACAGTACAGAGTAACCCACCGCCTTGAAATGTAAGGTGGGTCGGATGCTTCTGAATCTTATTGGTATACAGTTGATAATGCTTATTTTTTAAATAATGTAAAGAACGTAATATATAAAGATTTCTATGAGGTTACAGCAAATTGAATGCTTAACAATCGTTAAAACGTTTCCATATAATTTGTTACTACCTAGTTGATGAGAATATCACTTATATAATCCAAATGTCAAAGAAAAATAAAAAAAGAAAATTTAACACAATGAGCGTGGTGAAAATAATTTGATGTATGTAGAGGGAAGTGATATGCTGTATTTGCATGTGTAATACAGCCTGACAGCCTAAGTAGCATGTTGGTTGATAATGTCCTATTTCTATCTATTTCAGATGAGAAGGTCTCGGTACAACCTCGAGCTATTCTCATCTGAAATGGTTTGTGCTAATGCATGTTTATACAAATCAAATGCTGATTCAGCACTTAACACACGGAATACATGAATTTTAGATTTACATGAGAAATACACTTACGTTTGTAACTTGTTGGTAGAAATAGAATATAGTTCGTTGCTACTTGAATGCACTATTTCTTAAATAACTTAATACATTTCTGATATATAAAATTCACTGATTGTAGCTTTGAATAGAGAAGAGAATATACTTCTGTCTGCACACAATAAGACGAGCAATATATTACTGCTTGTGTGCAGTATACTTTAAACACTATGTAGGATGTCATTGGGGAGGAGGAGCCTCGGAAGAAAAGTTCTTCGAGCCTTCTCCTCCCAAACGACATTACCTTATTACTACAGTTCAAAATGGCTCTGAGCACTATGGGACTCAACTGCTGTGGTCATAAGTCCCCTAGAACTTAGAACTACTTAAACCTAACTAACCTAAGGACAGCACACAACACCCAGCCATCACGAGGCAGAGAAAATCCCTGACCCCGCCGGGAATCGAACCCGGGAACCCGGGCGTGGGAAGCGAGAACGCTACCGCACGACCACGAGATGCGGACTTTACTACAGTCTCAGTATGTGGTGCCGGTGTTTATTGTTTTATGATTGTTGTGTTGTTTGTGACTGTGTTGTGGCATGCAGAGTTATGCATTGTCGGTTTTGGTTCAAATGGCTCTGAGCACTATGAGACTTAACATCTGAGGTCATCAGTCCGCGACTGCTACGGTCGCAGGTTCGAATCCTGCCTCGGGCATGGATGTGTGTGATGTCCTTAGGTTAGTTAGGTTTAAGTAGTTCTAAGTTCTAGGGGACTGATGACCTCAGATGTTAAGTCCCATAGTGCTCAGAGCCATTTTTTTGTCATCAGTCCCCTAGAACTTAAAACTACTTAAATCTAACTGACCTAAGGACATCACACACATCCATGCCCGAGGCAGGATTCGAACCTGCGACCGTAGCGGTCACGTGGTTCCAGACTAAAGCGCCTAGAACCGCACGGCCACCACGGCCGGCGACGGTTTTGGTCGCTTACATGTTGATCCCTTCTGAGTCATTCATGTTTACTTAGTGTTCCTTCCTCTGTTTCGGAATCTGTGGCCGTGTTTGTGTCCTCCCGAGTGGTTTGTTGTGTTGTTTGTGCTTGTCTACGCCTTATTCCGTAAGGGTTTTCAGGATTGTATTCTTCGTGCAGAGTGTTCGATACAATATCGGCTTCGCTATTTATTGTGTTCCAGTCATCGGGATTACGTATTATTCTGGCGATGTCATTGTCGTTCTGTACAGGTCTCACTTGTGCTAGCGTGTTGCACAGCATTGTGACATGTTCTGGTGTCCCAGTTTCTCCGCATACGCATACTTCATCGTTAGTTAGTCCCATACGGTTTAAATGTACCGGGTACGCTCTGTGGCCTGTCAGGAAATGGACTATCCCCCGGCTTGGGTCCACATGTTACAGTTGTAGTCTTTCGTGTACATAAGGAAAGATAAGAGTGTGCTCTGCGACCCTTTTCGGATGCATCCCACTCTCTCTGCCATATTTGAATCCGCCATTGATTCATTTGTGTTTTCTTCGTAACGTTGGTTCCCGTAATTTTGGTGACTTTATCGAGCCTCTTTCTCTTTGCTGTATCCACTGACCCAACCAACCAACCAACCAACTCGCGCACGCACGCCCTGACCGTGACGTCGCTGGCCACAGTTCCTGTCGCGGCCGTCGGCGTCTCAGGGCGTTACCGTCGACGGAAGAGGTCGCGCCATGGCTGAGCTCGGGTCCGCAACGCCCTCTGCCTTTTGCATATAGGAGGAGCGCTGGCCCCGAGACCGACAGTCTATTGTCGATTGTCTATTGCTAGCCCTTCGTGGAGTTTATAGCGGAGCCATTGCAGTGTGATATTTGCTATTGTATTCGACTAGGCTCAGTACACGGATTACTCTTGGGTATTACTTGGACTTGTATTGCTGGTGCACGTTTCGTCAGAAATAAAGATAAGTTATCTCTTCATTCTAGCTGGCGCAATTCTTGTCATTAATTATTTTTCACCCAACAGACATAGCTACATCCTGGTCACTACCCACGCTTTATACAATTTGTGGTGGCTGCCCCAAAAGTACCGTCGAGGACCTTGGGTTTGGGAGCCGTTCAAAAAAATGTTCAAATGTGTGTGAAATCTTATGGGACTTAACTGCTAAGGTCAACAGTCCCTAAGCTTACACACTACTTAACCTAAATTATCCTAAGGACAAACACACACACACACATGCCCGAGGGAGGACTCGAACCTCCGCCAGGACCAGCCGTACAGTCCATGATTGCAGCTCCTTAGACCGGTCGGCTAATCCCGCGCTGCTTGGGAGCCGTCACAAAACTCTTAAGCCAGTAAAGTGCAGCTCTATAACGTATTGTTATGTCTATAGGGCAGGTGCCCATCACAACGCAAAGTACCTCTAGTGACGTGGTGTTGAAGGCTCCGCTCATTCTCGGGAGTACACTACGTTGACCTCGTCTTGCAATTGTCATATTATTGAGTTTTGGAGGCTTTGTCAATTGTCAAGTCTGTCCGAAGTGAAAGTCGCTCGTTTCTCTGCCTAACGCTGCCGCGCCGAAGCAATGCGCCTCACTTTCTAGGTGCCGATGCTGTACTTACTTGTCGCCGCCGAGGACGAGGCGCGCGGCGAGGGCGTCCGGGTAGACGATCTGCACGGCGCTGGCGAGCAGCGGCTGCGCCTCGGTGCACGGGCTGGGGGTCGCGGGCAGGCTGAGCGGGTCCAGCTTGCAGCGCTTGTTGCTGCCCGCCGGCTCCGACAGCGACCGGTTCAGCGACAGCTTCAGGCCGTCGCGCGCTGCCCGCTCGCACACCAGCGCCGACATCTGCCACATCAGTCATTTCATTAGCCTCACCTCGCCCAGGAATATCGCCCACAAATATACACTCCTGGAAATTGAAATAAGAACACCGTGAATTCATTGTCCCAGGAAGGGGAAACTTTATTGACACATTCCTGGGGTCAGATACATCACATGATCACACTGACAGAACCACAGGCACATAGACACAGGCAACAGAGCATGCACAATGTCGGCACTAGTACAGTGTATATCCACCTTTCGCAGCAATGCAGGCTGCTATTCTCCCATGGAGACGATCGTAGAGATGCTGGATGTAGTCCTGTGGAACGGCTTGCCATGCCATTTCCACCTGGCGCCTCAGTTGGACCAGCGTTCGTGCTGGACGTGCAGACCGCGTGAGACGACGCTTCATCCAGTCCCAAACATGCTCAATGAGGGACAGATCCGGAGATCTTGCTGGCCAGGGTAGTTGACTTACACCTTCTAGAGCACGTTGGGTGGCACGGGATACATGCGGACGTGCATTGTCCTGTTGGAACAGCAAGTTCCCTTGCCGGTCTAGGAATGGTAGAACGATGGGTTCGATGACGGTTTGGATGTACCGTGCACTATTCAGTGTCCCCTCGACGATCACCAGTGGTGTACGGCCAGTGTAGGAGATCACTCCCCACACCATGATGCCGGGTGTTGGCCCTGTGTGCCTCGGTCGTATGCAGTCCTGATTGTGCCGCTCACTTGCACGGCGCCAAACACGCATACGACCATCATTGGCACCAAGGCAGAAGCGACTCTCATCGCTGAAGACGACACGTCTCCATTCGTCCCTCCATTCACGCCTGTCGCGACACCACTGGAGGCGGGCTGCACGATGTTGGGGCGTGAGCGGAAGACGGCCTAACGGTGTGCGGGACCGTAGCCCAGCCTCATGGAGACGGTTGCGAATGGTCCTCGCCGATACCCCAGGAGCAACAGTGTCCCTAATTTGCTGGGAAGTGGCGGTGCGGTCCCCTACGGCACTGCGTAGGATCCTACGGTCTTGGCGTGCATCCGTGCGTCGCTGCGGTCCGGTCCCAGGTCGACGGGCACGTGCACCTTCCGCCGACCACTGGCGACAACATCGATGTACTGTGGAGACCTCACGCCCCACGTGTTGAGCAATTCGGCGGTACGTCCACCCGGCCTCCCGCATGCCCACTATACGCCCTCGCTCAAAGTCCGTCAACTGCACATACGGTTCACGTCCACGCTGTCGCGGCATGCTACCAGTGCTAAAGACTGCGATGGAGCTCCGTATGCCACGGCAAACTGGCTGACACTGACGGCGGCGGTGCACAAATGCTGCGCAGCTAGCGCCATTCGACGGCCAACACCGCGGTTCCTGGTGTGTCCGCTGTGCTGTGCGTGTGATCATTGCTTGTACAGACCTCTCGCAGTGTCCGGAGCAAGTATGGTGGGTCTGACACACCAGTGTCAATGTGTCCTTTTTTCCATTTCCAGGAGTGTATACCAAGATTTTAAACATGGCTGAAACAGCAACTTTTGAAATTCTTGCATTTAAAGAACAAAAATACACTGTAAGTAAATTATTGCGTAATCCCAGCGTTTTCGCAATGACTGGGGTGTGGGGTGACACTTATCATAGAAACAGGCAAAACATAAACAAGTCTCGCAACATACGAACGAAATCTCGCCGCATTGCTGGTGGAAAACATATCCGATTCAGGTTGCCAAATGCACCGCCCGATGCAGAGACGCAAAGAAAAGTATTCCGATGATTAGAATATTATCAGATGGACCGAAAAAAACATCGAATGAAAAAATGCCACGACCAAGACTCGAACGCGGACCAGTGGTTTGTTGGTCTAATACCTCGACTGCCGACCTCGCTTGGTTAGACTCGTAAGCTTACGTGTACTGACCTCTGCCATCCTTCCCAAGAGGCGGGCATTAATTTGATATAGTGAACCGCGAAACTAAAGATGTAAGGTAATTTGTAAGAAGTAAAATTACATGCGTAAGATTCTAATTTTCCGCTGCTTCTTTGTAGTGGCAGTCGTACTGTGGGAAAATAGGGACAAAAATGAAAAAAAAGAAGATTCTCTTGTATTTAGATTCTCTTGCATTTAGAAATTGACTCTTATTCGGCTGCGAACGCTGATGTATACGAGAACAGCATTATACTGTAAAGGGTCTCCGTTTGTACGTAGAACTCAATACCACGGTTTCTCGTTAGCAAAGAGTGCATGGTTTCCGGATGACGTTTGTCACTTCTGCATAAATGGTGCTCCCGCAGAAGTTCGAAAAACGGTAATGCTAAGGTATATAGCTATCTTCTTACAGGACAGGGGACGGAAGCTTGCTCACCCATTTTAGACACAAATCAAGTTCATGCAATTTTGGAGAAATCTCGAGCAAATCAGATTCAAAATTATTGATGCTGTCCGGAATAAATAATACGTTCAGACTATATTTGGGGACTGGTAGCGCACTGATGCGTAAAATGAGGTCCTAGGATCAAACCGATCTTCTAGGAGGTTTATTTTTCAACGTACACTCATTTCACTCATTTACGCCAGTAAAAAATGTGCTCTTCGTATATTGACATTCATAAATACGTAAGTTATGTGCCCAACAAAAACTTTTTACAGGAAGATAGTATATAAAAATTTCAAATCGCCATTCAACCTGTTCATATCACATTTTAAGGGACTATCACACGTAAAATTTTGAAATGTCTACTCAACGTGCTAGTATGATGATTCATATTCGGTAGCTACCGTGAGAATTGTTGGACGACTAACCAAAGTACGTTTTTCAATCGCTGGATTAATGTGTGTCCTTAGTTCGCTCCCTACTATAAATTGAAAAATTGTTTGCGTGCAGATGTTCTGAGCAGATCATCACTTCCACCGAAAGAATGGAACATAGATGCTATGAATCATAGTTTGAATGTGTTCCACGGTCAGATCATATTTCTGCATAAAGGATTTTCTTGAACAGAGTTTTCAGGCCACACAACGTGCCGTATGCATTTATAAATATCAAATACAACAGTAAACATAATATACTAGCTCAGATGGGAACAAACTGAAAAAATTAACGTATATGTGAACTCATAACATCGATTCGGCATGCACGAGCAGAGCGCTTATTGCTGAGCCTCTGCTGGCCCGGAGTGACGAGTACATACCAAGTGAAAAAGACCTGCATCATCAATCTTTGAATGATTTTTTTTTTTCTCGACAAAGGTTGAGAATTGTTCCCTATGCTTTTGCGTATTGGAATTTTCAGTCGTGAATTTTACATATGATGAATGAGAGTCAATTCAGTAAGGGAAAATTCGCATCCCTCCTTATTCGTGAAAATTCAATTAGTAGAAGAGATTTGTTTCATAGTATCGAAGTTGAAACATTGCTCGTAGCTCTTAAGGTATGCATTTTCGACCCTATGTTTACTGAGACTTTTTTGCTTTTAGAATCGTGTAGTTTCAACGTTGTGCGTTTACGCCATTAATTATAATACACCCTGTATATTGGCGGAAATATGGCAGTACTTTAGCAACCTCATCATGAAGACGTGGAAACATTACTTGAGGAAAGCAATGTAGACATCATAGACACTTTTAGCGTTAAAGGGGTTCGTCTTTAAAATTCGAATTACGCTGAAGATCAATCAGTTACACTGCACACGCACAGGGGCACTTTCAACTGAAATTTCAAACGGTCTTGAAAAAATCTCGACAAGAGATATAAGACGTACAGTGTCCTCAAAACGTTTTAGAAACTGTAACTGTAATTCTTTCAAAGCTACAGTGAATTCTTCTAACCTCGCGTTTTTTTTTAACACCAGTGGGCTAGGGGAACTGGACTGGAATATGTCCCTTCTACAACGCGATTTTCTTTTTAAACGCATCCACATAAAATCAGAAAGTAATTGTTTCTCACCTAGTACTGTCTTACTGTGGGCAGTGTGCCATCAGGTCCACTTAAAATGCGATGTCTGCAATCATTCCGGATGTTCTAATTTTCGTTCCTGTACACCTGTTTCCTTCACAAATTCAACAATAGCGAGCTTTAAATCGAAAAATCGTTCCAGGCATGCCCTTTCATTTGACTAATGTAATTTGCAGTAATATGTAACGTGTACATATTCTCCGTTCAGTTCCATCGAAAACTGTTGCAACTGAATAGAGATGGGAAAACTCGTTCATCCTAGGGAATTAATTCACTGGTGGTCGCTCTTTTTTGGGGAGCGTTCATTTTTACTCGTTCACCGTTCATTTGTGCTTGGTATACGGTTCTTATGAAAAACTGAAAATTAGTAACATAGGTGGCTGAAGATGGAAGGCGCCAAGAGGGGGCACTTGCCTCCGGCCTGGAGTACAGAATTTTTATTCATAACAGAATTCACACACACTTGTAATTTTCATGATTCTGCAAAACCTCTCGTTTGGCCAACTGTAGCGTAATGTGGCTGATCGCAATGAAATAATATAAGGCAGCGCACGAAAAACCGGCCCCGAGTGCGGACTGATCGCCAATTACGCACGATTTGTTGACCGCTACGAGCAGAACAGATAAACATGTAATAATTAGGCAGTGAAGGAATAACAAATAAGCTAATGCAAACAACAACTTCGAAACAATAGCTGACGATTGGTAGGCGACAATGAGCAGTCTAGTACTCGGGGCCGATTTTTAGTGGGCCACCCTGTACCATTGAAATATTGTAGAAGTTATCATATTCTCTTTACAAAATGTGACACCAGACACTCGATTATGGAACGCCGACTTCATTCGGTTGTAAGTCGGTCTGCCTTCCATAACAATGAACATGCTCTTTTAACTTGGATCAAGAAAAAGACGGAAAATGGCCACTCGTGTGTGCCGTGCCGACTTCCTTTGCATGTGTAATAACCAAAAACGCCTTTTTACAAGTATTTTTTCTGCTGTTTATCGAAATAGTGAAGTAAGCTGACATGCCGTCTTGTTAACTGAAAAGATGTATTTATTACATACCACGTAATTTTATGTAATTTACGTAATTATAAAAATGGCTCTGAGCACTATGGGACTTAACATCTGAGGTCATCAGTCCCCTAGAACTTCAAACTACTTAAAACTAACTAACCTAAGGACATCACACACATCCATGCCCGAGGCAGGATTCGAACATGCGACCGTAGCAGCCGCACGGTTCCGGACTGAAGCGCCTAGAACCGCTCGGCCACCGCGGCCGGCGACGTAATTATAAAATACATTTATATTACCGGTCATGGGCGCTGAATGGAATACGAAAAGAACCAGAAGTTCAGAGTTCAAAAAGAGTTTGAAACAGATCTAGAATTGGCGTGCGCAGAGAACGAAACGAACAACTCTATACTGAACTATGAGCAGTCGACAGTGGAACTGCGTCGAGTGACCACGCGAAGAAAGACGAGTCCGGCCGAGCGAGACCGAGACAGATGGGAACGGGACCGAGGCTGGAACGAGACCGGCCGACGTGAACGAGAACCACCGTTTCCCGTTCCCGGGAATTATAAGTAGAAAGCCGAGACCGAAGTTAACTTTAGGACCGTTCCTTCGAATTCTTTCATCGCTCGTTTCGTTCATCTTGATGAATCGTTTCTTTGGACCCGTCAGCTCGCGAACGACCCATCTCTACATTGGAATAATGCGTGCGACTTCAGAAATTTTACTATTTATACCACCAATTTCAAGTGCTCCATGCCTGCAAATTTAGCACAAAGTGCTTCTAGCACATAAAAATTAATCCCGTCTGTCGATCATTCTTCCCTTCATTTTCAACTAAATTTTTTAATTCTTTCTGCGAGGTCTTTTAATCTAGTTTCATACGTAATTTACAGTACCCGTCGCTTATGCGACAGAACAATACATATCGAGAATTTTCATCCCTCTCTTCTGTGGTTCCCATTCAGTTTCAAAGGCTAGTAACAATAGATTGTTAAACTGCGCCTCTTTGTGCAAATCGTCAGTGGATCTGTGAATGTCCCTCAAACCACGAACAAACAGCGGAGGGTAAACTGTCCTGACAATACGATTCTGCCGAACTGAAGAGAGCATTCGGGAGGACGACGGTTCAATCCCGCGTCCGGCCATCCTGATTTAGGTTTTCCGTGATTTCCCTAAATCGCTCCAGGCAAATGCCGGGATGGTTCCTCTGAAAGGGCACGGCCGACTTCCTTCCCCATCCTTCCCTAATCCGATGAGACCGATGACCACGCTGTCTGGTCTCCTTCCCCAAACCAACCAACCAACCAACCAACTGAAGAGAGTTGTGCCGACCGAAACATGCCACACCGCAAGTGACTGCGAGAAAGAAGTTCAGCGCGTCATGGTCTGCCCTATACACGCTATGTAATCAAAAGTATCCGGACACCCCCAAAAACATACGTTTTTCATATTAGGTGCACTGTGCTGCCACCTACTGCCAGGTACTCGATATCAGCGGCCTCAGTAGTCATAAGACATCGTGAGAGAGCAGAATGGGGCGCTCCGTTGAATTCAGGGACTTCGAATGTGGTCAGGTGATTGGGAGTAACTTGTCATACGTTTGAAAGCAAGATTTCCACACTCCTAAACATCCCTGGGTCCACTGTTTCCGATGTGATAGTGAAGTGGAAACGTGAAGGGACACGTACAGCAAAAAAGCGACAGGCCGGCCTCGTCTGTTGACTGACAAGAGACCGCCGACAGTTGAAGAGGGTCGTAATGTGTAATAGGCAGGTATCCATCCAGACTATCACACGGGAATTCCAAACTGCATCAGGATCCACGGCAAGTACTATGACAGTTAGGCAGGAGGTGAGCAAACTTGGATTTCATGGTGGAGCGGCTGCCATTATCCAAGGAACCTTCCAGCAACTGAATGACGTATGCCTACGAGAGTGGAAGTTGTCATCAAGGCTACGGGTGGGCCAACACCATATTGAATTCCAGCGTTACCGATGGAGGGCGACACGAACTTTGAAGTCATTTTCAGCCAAGTGTCCAGATACTTTTGATCACACAGTGTAAGAGCTTCCCAGCGTAGTCAAACGAGAGGCATTCCACCTCCGCGATAGTCCCGACGACATTTTCTTTGACTGCAAGTGCTCACTGGTCATTGTGGTGCTGTGTTCCAGAACGTCGTCTAAGGCACAGCCGTATGTGGTCACTTTGAAAGAATTGGAGCGGGCCTTCGACGTCAAACGCTTAGGAAAGTTATGGGACAGCGTGATTCTGTTGCAGGGTAATGCCCGCCCAATTGTTACAAAGATTGTTTCGAGTACGCTGCAGAAGTTTCACTCGGATGCTCTTACATATCCTCCACAAAATCCTGAACTCTCCCCTTGCGATTTCCATATTTTTGGAGCTCCGAAGAAAGACATTCGTTGCCATCATTTGCTTCGGACGAAGAGGTGGATGGCTGGGTACAATCGTGTTTCCGTAGGCAACCGCAAATACTTCTCCATAATGGCACTCATCGTCTTCTCTCACAGTGGGATAAATGTATTAACAGTTGCGGCGATTACTTTTGAAATAATAAACAGATAACCTACTTTTTTCCAACTGTCTCGTTTTCGTTTAACTGCCCCTTACAAATTCTGTAGCAAATAAATGCGTAAGTTTTGAAATGGTTTGATGACTTCTCAGTAGCGTGGCTAATTTTACCATACAACCTTTGTGAAGAACATTCGTTATGAATTACGGTTTTGCTATTTGCTGGAAACAAACTATAAAAGAAACTCTTACGTGTTCTAATTGTTCTAATAAACTGGAAATTTTTATATCACGTCTCTTAAGCCCCGTTTCGCCGTTTTGTGAAGTGCGGTTGTACTGAAGTTCTTGCACAGTTCCGTTTGACGATGTCGTTGCCGTCCGTTCAAATGTTCAAATGTGTGTGAATTTCTAAGGGACCAAACTGCTGAAGTCATCGGTCCCTACACATACACACTACTTAAACTAACTTACGCTAAGAGCAACACACACACCCATGCCCGAGGGAGGACTCGAACCTCAGGCGGGGGTGGGAGAGGGGGAGGGGGGGGGGGGGGAACACGCAATCCGTACATGGGGCCTCTAACCGCGCGCCACTGCGATTATACGCAGCCCGTTAGAGGAGGACGTACAAGCTGCACGACGGTTCACGTTAACAATTCGTTTCCAGGGTTGAAACGAGTGACAAATGACTGAAAAAACGCCAGAATTTTGGATATGAAATTCTGCAGGTTGCGTACAGAATATACACTATGTGATCAAAAGTATCCGGACACCCCCAAAAACATACGTTTTTCATATTAGGTGCATTGTGCTGCCACCTACTGCCAGGTACTCCATATCAGCGACCTCAGTAGTCATTAGACATTTTGAGAGGGCAGAATGGGCCGCTCCGTGGAACTCACGGAATTCGCACGTAGTCAGGTGATTTGGTGTCACTTGCGTCATACGTCTGTACGCGAGATTTCCACATTCCTAAACATCCCTAGGGCCACTGATTCCGACGTGATAGTGAAGTGGAAAAGTGAAGGGATACGCACAGCACAAAAGCGTACAGGCCGACCTCGTCTGTTGACTGACAAGAGACCGCCGACAGTTGAAGAGGGTCGTAATGTGTAATAGGCGGACATCTATCGAGACCATCACACAGGAATTCCAAACTGCATCCGGATCCACTGCAAGTACTATGACAGTTAGACGGGAGGTGAGCAAACTTGGATTTCATGGTCGAGCGTCTGCTAATAAGCCATACATCACGCCGGTAAATGCCAAACGACGCCTTGCTTAGTGTAAGGAGCGTAAACACTGGGCGATTGGACAGTGGAAAAACGTCGTGTGGAGTGACGAATCACGGTACACAACGGGGAGATCCGATGGCAGGGTGTGAGTATGGCGTACGCCTAGTCAACGTCATATGCCTGGTGAACGTCATCTGCCAGTGTGTATAGTGCCAACAGTAAAATTCGGAGGCGGTGGTGTTATTGTGTGGTCGTGTTTTTCATGGGGGGGCTTGCAACCCTTGTTGCTTTGCGTGGCACTATCACAGCACAGGCCTACATTGATGTTTTACGCACCTTCTTGCTTCCCACTGTTGAAGAGCAATGGGGGGATGGCGATTACATCTTTCATCACGACCGAGCACCTGTTCATAATGGACGGCCTGTGGCGGAAAGCTACACGACAATAACATCCCTGTAATGGACTGGCCTGCACAGAGTCCTGACCTGAATCCTACAGAACATCTTTGGGATGTTTTGTAACGCCGACTTCGTGCCAGGCCTCACCGACCGACGTCGATTCCTCTCCTCAGTGCAGCACTCCGTAAAGAATGGGCTGCCATTTCCCAAGAAACATTCCAACACCTGACTGACCGTATGCCATTCTAGAGTGGAAGCTATCATCAAGGCTAAGGGTGGGCCAACACCATATTGAATTGCAGCATTACCGATGGAGGGTGCCACGAACTTTTGAGTCATTTTCAGCCAGGTGTCCGGCTACTTTTGATCACATAGAGTAGCGGGCCTCTATCCCTCTGTCTCATGTCTACGAATGTTGTAATGGTGTGAATCCATAACTTTCAATGGCAAGTCCACCCGCTGTTTCTCGTCACGTGAATGCCTTCTCCGTTGTCTCACAGCCAGTACCGGAGTTGGCAATACGAGTAAATGACAAAATAGATAACGTCAGATGCTCGTTGATTTTCGTGGTCAATGCTGCTGTATACAGTCAAGTCGCCGAGTACAAGAAGGATCGACGCTTTGTGCTGCGATTGGCGGTAAATGCAATGTACTGAGCATAAGCAGGCCGAAAGAACCGTTATTGTATGATTACATGATTGTCGATGCTGGGATTAGCCACATCCGTTAAACATCGGTATGGGTACGGAGCAACACAATTTGAATGACCACATAAAACTAATCAAAGGAAAGACAGATGCCAGACTAACATTCATTGGAAGAACGGCTACGGAGTGCAATCTATGCATGAAGGAGGCAGTTTACAAAACAGCTCGTTTGACGGACGCTACACTATTAGACGATAGTCAGGAGCCATTACCAGATATGGCTGATACACGAAATAGAGAAAATCCACGTTTTGTCACACGTTCGTGTAGTAAGTCGCAGACGCAGCAAGAGCATAAGCATCCGTCACGCTGTGATTTACTGGTAAGATTCCAAGAATGTACTGCTTCCTTCTACGTATATTTCACGTAAAGATCCTGAAGGTAAGATTAGAGAGATTGAAGCGCACACTGAGGCTTACCAACATGTTAGTTAAAAATCGAGGAAAGACGATGCATTCTATTTTATACTCAGAGCGCATGTCGCTTCGTCGAGTCAGTGCTTAAGGCCAGGGAGAGCTCTGCATGATCCACGCGGAGTAACCGCGTGGTCTTGGACGCCTTGCCACGGTTCGCGCGGCTCTCCCCGTAGGAGTTTCGAGTCCTCCTTCGGGCATGAGTGTGTGTGTGTGTATGTGTGCGTGTGTGTGTGTGTTTTGTCCTTTGCGTAAGTTAGTTTAAGTTAGATTAAGTAGTGTGTAAGCGTAGGGACCGATGACCTCAGTGGTTTGTTCCCATAGGAACTTACCACCACCACCACCACCACCAACTGAGAGCTCGGCATCACAGTAAACTGCGACATTAGACAACACAGTGAGCGGGGAAAAATAAAATTTCCTTCTAACACGGCAAGCTACTGCAGCTAAAATTCATGGAATGAACTTCAGTTCGTTTCAGACGTTTCAGTTACAAGTCAGAGTCCAGCAGCTATGACGCTACGCAACGCTCCCGCAGTAAAAGTAAAAATAGTAACAGAAGGTAGTGAAGATAAGTTTTTATTCGGCCAGCGAAGGCTCACGAGAGCCTCACGTAATGTCCAGAGGCTTCAGGCAGCTGCTTCGCGCAGACTCCGCCTGCGGGCGATAAGTGGTAATAAAGCTTCATGGCTGCATCAACCTTTTACTGACCTCTGAAGTGTATTTAAAAAAAATGATAAAAATCAGAATGTTTTGCGGAAAACACACTGCGAAGAGTGCTTATAGATTATTCTGCAGTGCTTTAGACGAGCATATGTTTGCGTAATAGATTTCTACGTTAATTATAGGCACATGGATAATGTTTTCCATTAGACCTCCGCCTATCTAATGCAGTTGAATCGATTATGCATATCGGTAGCAAAAAGATATGAGTAAAGAATCCAAACGCCATCATTTTCGGTTATACCCTCTAAATGAGGGTGCAATTACACTCACTTACTCTCTCTCTCTCTCTCGAATGCATCATCTTTCCACTATTAAAGCATATGCAGTGTTATGTGCCATTCTCCCTCTTATTTCTGTTCGTTACAGCCCTCTCCACGGATTAACCCGCCTGTACAATGCTTTTTATTTTTAATTTCTAAGTGTATGTATGACATCACGTGTCTCCCTCCCTCTGTATAAGCAAACTCCATATATTTTTTTCTAAGGCTCTGCGACCTCTCTCAAACCTTGGCGCAGATTTCTCGCTCAATTTGGGAACAGACGGTGCTGTGATTCTAGCGATTCTCATCCTTGATACGAACTTGTGGCTTTCAAGGAAAATATCGAAGACATTTCCAGACACTTTGGTTTTGTGATTATATCACAAGAAATTTCGTCTCCTTCCTATGTATAAACACAGATATCCAGTATGACTAGGTCGTATCCGGATTTTAAGGTAAAAAAATGGTTCAAATGGCTCTGAGCACTATGGGACTTAACTTCTGAGGTCATCAGTCCCCTAGAATTTAGAACTACTTAAACCTAACTAACCTAAGGACATCACACACATCCATGCCCGAGGCAAGATTCGAACCTGCGACCGTAGCGGTCGCGCGGTTCCAGACTGTAGCGCCTAGAACCGCTCGGCCACTCTGGCCGGCGAGTTTAACGTATCTTTTGCCGTTTTCACGTATTTTTCTCACTTTTCCATATTCTGTACGGAAATGTACAAACGTATATAATCTCTTACTGCTTACATTACTGTCCATCTATGATGCAGTGTCGCAAACTAGCCGTGGTACCTATAAAGTATACTTCCTCAGAATGTCAACACAGATCCCTCTAGCTGCCAAAGCCAAAGCTTATAAACACACATATGAACATGGATTGTTGTGGAAGCTGAGTGTTGGCATAATTCTGCTGTCAACACAAACACATAGCTCAGTTATGTTTTTATGTGAGTGTTATATTCTTATGGGGCCCCACTCTCTCGGATGTGTTGGGAGTAGCACCTGAAAGGTGGATCTGCCTGCAGTAATTCTGGTACATTGCTCACAGTGGATGCAGAACATGCTACATCCAGGGATACTACTATGTGTGGATCTAACATGTGCTATGTCTGGGGATCCTGTCTGGGGCAGATCCACCCGCACAAGGTCTGGAATAATGGTTGGGGTTGATCCACCGGCACGAATCCCAGGATAGTGTTCGGGGTGGATCCATCTATGAAAAAATTTCACGGTAATACTTGGAACATATTCATTCATGTATGATCTGAGATAGTGTCCAGAAATGCATCAACTCATGGCAGGTCTGGGAAGTATGTACGAGGGTCCTTGAGAAGCCAATACACACTAAATAGCGCAAATGAGATGCGTGTATCAGTGTTTATGACAGAATAATTTCAACATTCAACGTGAACAGCAACCCATGTACATGCATGCGTTTCTTTAGCACAGACTATGGGACTTTGTGTTGTGTGTGTTGAGCCGGCCAGAGTGGCCGAGCGGTTCTAGGCGCTACAGTCTGAAATGGCGCGACCGCTACGGTCGCAGGTTCGAATCCTGCCTCGGGCATGGATGTGTGTGATGTCCTTAGGTTAGTTAGGTTTAAGTAGTTCTAAATTCTAGGGGACTGATGACCACAGCAGTTAAGTCCCACAGTGTTCAGAGCCATTTGAACCATTTTGTTGTGTCTGTTGACACTTGGAGAAGTATAACTTGCAGATAGTATGGTAGCTCAGTTGGGGATGTGTATCACAGTTGGATGGTAATGAACGCAACAAATGCATACATACACTTGTACATTTACGCAACAGAATATGGGAAAATGTGGAAAATAAGGAATCATGATAAAATGCCAGCCAAACAGGAAGATCCGGATATGGCCTGGTCATACAGGATCTCTGTTTATACATAGGAAGCTGCCGAAGTTTTTCGTGAAATATGCACTGCGTCAAAATGTCTGGAGATCTCTCTGATATTTTCCTAGAAAGCTACAAGATTGTACAAAGGAAGAGAATTATTAGAAACATGGCACCATCTGTTCCCAAACTTGCCAAATTGACAAATCTACGCTAAAGGTCAAGACAGCTCGCAGACACCCCCTTGGAAAAATTATTTAGACTTATTTATAAATAAGGAGGTACAGACATGATGTCACACATACATTTAGAAATGAAAAAACATTGTACAGATGGGGGTAATCATGCGGAGAAGGGCTGTAACGAGTAGATACAAGAGAACCACATATAATCATGCCAAGACGACAGATTCGAGAGAGAGAGAGAGAGAGAGAGAGAGAGAGAGAGAGAGAGAGAGAGAGAGACGGCGACAAGACGACATTGTCACTCTGCCACTAGTTTTGTATGCGGAAACGGTTTTTTTTCTCTTTTTTTTTTATTCTGCATGCTGTGGTATTCTCTATCAATACATGCGATTTGCAAGTCATATGTGTTTGGAGTCTTAAAAACAACTGGATACATAGATATTAATAGGATATTGATTCTGCAAGAGCATGTGAAGTTTGCTGATAGAAGATGAAAGGGGCTCTGTGCACAACAAGGATAGCATAAATTTCATATATATACTGATATACAGCTTAGATTAGCACCTAATACTACTGCTGCTCGGAATTTGTCTAATATTTAAAACTATTTATCCAACATTTAACCAGAAAATGGTTCAAATGGCTCTGAGCACTATGGGACTTAACTTCTGAGGTCATCAGTCCCCTAGAATTAAGAACTACTTAAACCTAACTAACCTAAGGACATCACACACATCCATGCCCCAGGAAGGATTCGAACCTGCGGCCGTAGCGGTCGCGCGGTTCCAGACCGTAGCGCCTAGAACCGCTCGGCCACCGCGGCCGGCCATTTAACCAACTTTTCGACTGTTTTCTCTGGCATTATTCGACTGTTTTCTCTGGCATTATCCGTTGTAGGACATTTACTGCTTTCAACACATAGACAGTGAGTGTTTTGCAGAAGAATAATTGTATGTTGGAGAGCGACATAGTCAATGTAGATACAATGGATGTCACATCTTTATGGTGCAGTGCCGGTGTGTGGCGGAGGGCACTTTACGTGCCACTGTCATTACCTCCCATTCCTGTCCCAGTCGCGTATGGTTCGCGGGAAGAACGACTGCCGGAAAGCCTCCGTGCGCTCTCGAATCTCTTTAATTTTACATTCGTGACCTCCTCGGGAGGTATAAGAAGGGGAAAGCAATATATTCGATACCTCATCCAGAAACGCACCATCTCGAAACGTGGACAGCAAGCTACACCGCGATGCAGAGCGCCTCTCTTGCAGAGTCTGCCACTTGAGTTTGCTAAACATCTCCGTAACGCTATCACGCTTACCACAAAACCCTGTGACGAAACGCGCCGCTCTTCCTTGGATCTTCTCTATCTCCTCTGTCAACCCGACCTGATACGGATCCCACACTGATGAGCAATACTCAAGTATAGGTGGAACGAGTGTTTTGTAAGCCACCTCCTTTGTTGATGGACTACATGTTCTAAGGACTCTCCCAATGAATCTCAACCTGGCATCCGCCTTACCAACAATTAATTTTATATGATCATTCCACTTCAAATCGTTCCGTACGCGTACTCCCAGATATTTTACAGAAGTAACTGCTACCAGTGTTTGTTCCGCTATCATATAATCATACAATAAAGGATCCTTCTTTCTGTGTATCCGCAATACATTACATTTGTCTATGTTAAGGGTCAGTTGCCACTCCCTGCACCAAGTGCCTATCCGCTGCAGATCTTCCTGCATTGCGCTGCAATTTTCTAATGCTGCAACTTCTCTGCATACTACAGCATCATCCGCGAAAATGTGTGTGAAATCTTATGGGACTTAACTGCTTAGGTCATCAGTCCCTAAGCTTACACACTATTTACCCTAAATTATCCTAAGGACAAACACACACACCCATGCCCGAGGGAGGACTCGAACCTCCGCTGGGACCAGCCGCACAGTCCATGTCTGCAGCGCCTTGACCGCTCGGCTAATCTAGCGCGGCCGCATGGAACTTCCGACACTATCTACTACGTCATTTATATATATTGTGAAATGCAATGGTTCCATAACACTCCCCTGTGGCCCGCCAGAGGTTATTTTAGCCGGCCGTTGTGGTCGAGCGGTTCTAGGCGCGTCAGTTTGGAACTGTGCGACCGCTACGGTCGCAGGTTCGAATCCTGCCTCGGACATGGATGTGTGTGATGTCCTTAGGTTAGTTAGGTTTAAGTAGTTCTAATTTCTAGAAGACTGATGACCTCAGATGTTTGTCCCACAGTGCCCAGAGCCATTTGAAGGTTACTTTAACGTCTGTAGACGTCTCTCCATTGAGAACAACATGCTGTGTTCTGTTTGCTAAAAACTCTTCAATCCAGCCACACAGCTGGTCTGATATCCGTAGGCTACTTTGTTTATCTGGCGACAGTGCGGAACTTTATCGAACGCCTTCCGGAAGTCAAGGAAAATGGCCTTAGCCGTAAGTGTCAATTCGTTCTGATGCCTATAATGACTTATCGTCGCTAGGCAATGAAAACCTCGTAACTCCATCTGACAATGAAATCCAAGAAACTGCATTACCAAATGTAGAAAATTATGCCACATAGGCTGTTGAAACCTTCGATCTTCGAGTTGAACGGTGTTGCCATCTAGCGGCAATAATGAACACCTCACATCTCCAGCTATATGTAGCTTGTGCTGTAAACCTCTTATCTCCGATAATCGCCATTGTTAGTGTGCAGGGCGAACACATACTCCGAGATTTAAACGTTTTTTGACGTGATAGTAACTTTTTTGACTGACAGACCCAACACTGTTTTATTGCTACAGGTACGTGTTAGTGTTTCTAGGTATTTATGTATTGTATTTTAATATACAGAATTAATAAAGACCTCGTTAAATACAATGTTGACTTACGAGTTTTTCATCGCGCGTAAAGCAGACTGCGCTCGGTGCATAGGAGGTTCTAATTTTAGAACTGAACAGAATCCTATACATTCTACAGTAACTACTTTGTTTTCAGCTATGGGTAAAAAGAGTAAATTCACTCTTCACCTAGTGAAACAAGCCGACAACGGATCATATCGTATAAAATCGCCGGAAGAAGATTCTAGTCAGGTTCCTCCTTGTCCTGCACCAAAAGAAAGGGTAGACCTACAAAATGAACGTAAACCGTAGTTTATATTGTTGTAACTGGAAGTAAGATCCTTGTTTGGAAGTTGAGGTGATTAAATTATTTAAATGTTATTGATGACGTTATGGTTTACACTACAGATAATGCGGAAAAAGAAGCCAATACAGAGGCGAACTCCACTTCTGAGTTTGAAAGTCTTTTCGAACACAGCAGCGAGGATGATATCTCCAGTGGCAGTAGTGATGCGTACGATCCAGATAAAAACAAAAATGACCATAGCAGTAACAAGAGCAAGGAAGACGACGATGACGAAGTTGATGTGGGAGTAAAGAGTACTAAGCAGCGCTGTAGAAGGAAAAGCAATCAATCACTTCAAAGTTTGCAGAAAGAAAAACGTATGAGGGGACAGGATTATTTAGGAATGCAAAAAGATGAGTTTGGCAAAAAGAGACCAACAATGAACAGGAGCAGGAGGGAAATGAAACCACGATGTACTTGTAAACATTCTTCCTTAAATCGAAACAGGAATTGCAAGGATATTACGGAAGAGCAGAGACAGCTAATATTTAATCATTTCTGGTAGGATATGTCTTGGGGTGAAAGAAAATTTTTTATTAGAAGCCATGTCTACTACGTTCCAGTTAAAAGATGCAGAAATAATTCAGAATCTAATAAATCTCACCGTTCTAACACACTATATTACAATTTTGTAACAGAAGGACAGAGAAAAACTGTCTGCAAGACTATGTTTCTGAATACTTTGTGCTTAGGCGAATGGAGTTTCAGAACATGGGCATCTAGTGCATCAGGAAGAACGCTTGCAGAAGGGCCTCAAATGCAGGAGAGACCAACGTAAGTTTCAAGTGGACGACAATCAGCATCAGATTTTTTTGCAGAGTTGCCGAAACTGGAATCGCATTACTGCCGTCGTTCTTCCACAAAACTACTTGGAACCTAACTGACAGAGTAAATCAGAACTACATAGGGAATATATACAATTTTGCAAGAAAAGAGGACAGATCCCAGCTGCTTACAAACAGTTCTGCGAGGTATTCAATGAAAATAATCTTAACTTATTTTCGCCTAAAAAGGACCAGTGCGATCTTTGTTGTTCTCACCAGACAGGCAATCTCTCAGACAATGAATACTCTTTGCATATGGCCAGAAAAACTGAGGCAAGGGAAGCGAAAAATAGTGATACATTAGGATCAGCTAGAGTGTTTACAATGGACCTTCAAGCACTTCTCCTTTCTCCCAGACTAAAAGCATCTGCACTGTATTATAAAAGCAAACTGAAGGTCCACAACTTTACCATCTATGATTTAAAAAGTAACGATGGTTATTGTTACCTTTGAAGGTGGACTAACAGCTTCGGAATTTGCCAGTATACTCGTGCATTTTATAGAAACGTACGTCCAAAATGATTCAGAAGCTATTTACTATAGCGACGGATGCACGTACCAGAATCGAAACTCAGTCATGAGTAATGCACTGGCTTATCTCGCCAATCAGAAACGCATTACAATAGTGCAAAAATTTCTGGAGAAAGGTCACACTCAAATGGAGTATGATTCTATGCACTCCACCATAGAAAGGAAGTTAAAAAACACACATTTATACTCCTGCTGGCTATGTAGAAGTTTGTGCTACCGCAAGACAAAGTCCTAGACCTTATGCTGTCAATTATTTGGACCACACGTTTTTCAAGTCCTATGATAAACTCTCGTTGTATTCATCTATTCGGCCAGGATCCAAAATTGGGAATCCAACAGTGACTGATATCCGGTGTCTCAAGTATGATCCCTCCGGAAAAATGGAATGTAAATTGAAATTCAGCGATACATGGGAACCACTTCCAAGAAGGATGTCAAACATACCCAGCTCACTTACAGTGCCCCCTTTCTACAGTTCACCACTAAAAATCAGCGCAGAAAAGTTTACGCATTTGCAACAACTAAAGCTGGTCCTTCCTAGGGATGTGCATTCATTTTATGACACACTGCCTCACATTTGTAATGAGAGAACATGTTCGTGCATAAAAAAATGCAGCCGAAATTAAACTTGTTTACAGCCACCTATGACTGTCAGTGTAGCAGCAATAGTACCAATAATAAATGTTAATAAACTGCACAAATGTAAGAAAAGGTTAATTAAAGCTAACAACATTGTTTCTATGTTTTTTAAACACTGTAATTTATTAACATCCAGATTCCAATATTTTGATCAAAGTGAAATTATTCATTTCACTTTATATCAGTAACAATGTATCGTTACAGACGTTTCATAATACACAAATAATGCAAAATTTAAGTAAGTTTTTTTAAAACAAATTCATTTCAATTCTTAACCGTGCACTCGTTACATGCCTCGTATCTCCATCACCACAAAAAAAAAAAAAAAAAAAAAAAAACTGTGAAAACCTCGTAACTCCAAAAACCGGCAGACAATTTGAAGTGCATAATAAAGTCTTATGTACCAATGACTGGATCCATATTGTGTAGCAGAAACCACTACATTTGACTAATCAGGTCCTCATGTGATTTCTATAATTAGTTTTTTGTTTCTCCTGTAAAATTTGACCAATTTGAGTTACGAGGTTTTCATTGCCTAGCGATGTTATGTAGAGTCTATGGTGCGTGACGCAATTATCTGTTTAGCTCCGCACAAGGGAGTGCGCCAGAAGGCTTCACTCTGTGAAAGCTTCCCGCTGGCTGAAGTTTTGCAAACAGCACAATCTTTTTGAGGTTTCTCGGAAAGCAGGTGAACAAATTGAAGCGTGGTGTGGTGTGGCAGTAGTGTCACAAGATGTGCCCAGTAGGACGACAGATAGCTTGCACGAGGAAGCGGCAGCGGCGGCGGTAAACATGGGGGCCCAGCGCCGAGCAGACACAAGGCCGCGTCCTACGTAATCGACAGAAACGACCGACAGCGCGCTGCAGCGTCAGACGACGTAACATCACCGCAGGTTATGGTTACAGAAGCGTCCTACGTGTGCGAAGTCTGCGGCGCTGCCTGTTCTCTGCTACAACTTGCGACGTTTGAATTCAAACGTCTTCGAATCTTGTCGCTTCAGTACGCCCCAGAGCCACGTGTCTTCTCCGCGAAACAGCGGAGCGAGCGGTCCGGTAGCTACGAAATACTTATCATCCCATTATAAGAAAACTATTCGGCGAAAAAATGTGATTCTTCCGCACAATCCAGGTTGATATCTTTGCTCGATAACGGTCTGAATTTATTTTCGCTATTCGTCATAGTTTACTGTGCTGCACGAAACTGAGTACACGACAGCACGAAATTTTTAAGTTATGCAGAGGTAAAGCCGCATTGCGTACACTTTCCGTATAGTTCATTTTAGGCCATACATTACTGCGTATGAAATGTAACCAATATATCTAAATTGTATTTAAAGTTGAGACCGGAAGAATCTCTCTTTTCATTCTTGAGATATTGGTTGTTGTATCCGCAGACACGTTGCTCGCGGCGCGTCCGAATCATTTCCTGCGCATCGCGAATCAAGTGGTCGTAAAAATCGTTGTATCTCCTAAACGGTTCAAGATATCGAAATGACGTTTTTTTGGAAATGACAGTACGCAGGAAGGGCTATTTTAGCGTATGATTAACACTCGATAAGTTTTTGTGAACGCGTGAGCAGAGCAAAAACAAGACTTCCTATAAATTACACCATGAGGTTTTGTCCGAATTTTCATAGCCAAACAAAAAGAGAGAAACAGGCAAACGGGGTATCAAAGTGACCAGTGAGGCCTAGTTTTGCATGAAAATATTTAACTGCCTGAAAGTATTAGGGTAATTAAGAAAAACTTAATTAATGAGTTGAGGAAAAATTGAAATATTTCACGAAAAGCTGCTGCCAAGCTACGTAAATTAAGTGCCAAAAAGTTCATCTGTTCAAGATCTAGCTATTTTGCTCATAAAAAGATACATTGGTGCGGTATTTAAACGTCAAAAAGGCTTCCTTCGAATCAAGTACCAAAGGTAGGATTTTCGAGAACAGAAGACGTTAGGAAGACAAAAGAGGAATCGGTAAGATCATGCTTTCTGAATAAAACTTGAAAATAAAAAATGAAAGAAATCAGTAAAATATTTCGTGAAATGATGTGTTAAAGAAATAATTATATCAGAGAAACGTTCTACGTGCCTTTGAATCATGCTCGAAATCATGAACAGGAAATAAGATGCTTCAAACGTTTCCCTAATATTTTTTATTTTATACTTTTAGACAACTCATTTCACAAAAATATTGACTTTCTTTTCAAACATTTTGTATGCTTTACTTTTACAGACTATTTAGATTAACTGAAACTCTCGGCCTTGACACTGACTGCTGATGAATTACGTTGGCAACTTCAAACATCTGTAAAATTTCATGGTTGTTCAATGTAATTTATTAGGAGTTTACTGTGTGTGATATACTGGGATAGGTGCGTATATACTTACAGATCACGTACTTTGGCAAGAGCTTAAAAATATGCCGGCCACGGTGGTGTCGCGGTTCTAGGCGCGCAGTCCGGAACCGTGCGACTGCTACGGTCGCAGGTTCGAATCCTGCCTCGGGCATGGATGTGTGTGATGTCGCTAGGTTTAAGTAGTTCTAAGTTCTAGGGGACTGCTGACCACAGATGTTAAGTCCCATACTGCTCAGAGCCATTTGAGCCTTAAAAATATACTTAGCGATGCAGTGTAAACAGTATACATAAAACTTAGTATACAGAATTGTAGCTGAAGCATTTGAAATATACGAAATGGCTGGGATCGAACTCACGACCTTTTCATTACCTCCACTGACAATCCGGGAATGTTACCGTTTTTTTTTTTTTTTAATCTCATTTTGTTCGCTTTTGTTCGTTGCATCTGCTCGGGGCGGACGTCGTAAGACATCCTTTTAAGTTCGTTGTTGATCGATTAACTCAGTTTTTTTTTATTACAGAGGGCAGCTAACCCTCTGACCGAACACGCTGAACTACCGTGCCGGCTATTACACCACAGCTAGCCTTTGGTTGCTGTGTTGTTCTTTGCATTTACACTAGTCAGTCATTCTTCCGCATTTATCGGCTGTTAAAAGTTCTTGGTCATGTAAAAATCATTCGTCTTTAATTTATTGATGAGATAGTCTAATGCTCCTCTGCTCATTCACGTGTATTCGAAGAATTAGTATGATCTTCATAGTTGATGATATAAATTATGAAATTATCCATGAAGATTCCTTCCATTGTAAATTTCACGCATAGCATTCCTTTTCGCTTTATTTTCCTAAGCAACTTACTCTCCAGGTACAGTATTCTACAGCTTAGAGGCGCCGTTTTATAGAAACTGGCCGGATCTAAGTAATCATCTTGTAGCGAGAGATGGTCGCTCGCACGCAGAACACCCGAGCTGTTCGCCCAATGCTGCTGCTTGTCGCTTGAGTGTCGAGTATCCAGACGTCGTTCGCTGTCGGTCGCTTCTGACGCTTACGTGCGACACGGCCTTAGGCTTTACATCAATGTACAGCACGTACTTTAGGAGATACGTTATAAACAATGCGCTACGTGAAAATGAATCTTCGGGACGAAATCCACTAGAGACACAGGTGAAATATTTGTAGAAATACGAGTGAAATATGTTAAACATACATGCAGTATCCAGAATGAGATTTTCACTCTGCAGCGGAGTGTGCGCTGATATGAAAGTTCCTGGCAGATTAAAACTGTGTGCCGGACCGAGACTCGAACTCGAGACCTTTGCCTTTCGCGGGCAAGTGCTCTACCATTTTTTTAACCTCATTTTGCTCTATATTGATGGATGAATTTGTTCGTGGCGGACGTCCGATGACAGCCATTCAGGTTTTTTGTTGATCCGTTCACTCAGTTTTTAATTACAGAGGGCAGCTAACCCTCTGACCGAACACGCTGAGCTCCCGTGCCGGCATCATCTGAGCTACCCAAGCACGACTCACGGCCCGTCCTCACAGCTTTACTTCCGCCAGAACCTCGTCTCTCACTTTTCAAACTTCACAGAAGCTCTCGTCTTCCAGGAGTGCTAGTTCTGCGAGATTAGCAGGAGAGCTTCTGTGAAGTTTAGAAGGTAGGAAACGATGTACTGGCGGAAGTAAAGCTGTGAGGATGGGGCGTGAGTCGGACTTGGGTAGCTCAGATGGTAGAGCACTTGCCCGCGAAAGGCAAAGGTCCGAGTTCGAGTATCGGTCCGGCACACAGTTTTAATCTGCCAGGAAGTTTTATATGTAGTATGTTTGACATGTGTGAACATGGGCAAAGGCACGCATAGGTTGGATTTTAACAAATTTTGGTACACATATTAGTTACAATCTGGAAAGAAATACTGTGTGGGTAAGAACCACCAGACTCCTATTGTGGCGAGCGTGATAACGTTCAGAGAGGAAAGGGGTAGGGGGAAGAAGGAGAGTGACTAATGGATGATTGGAGTAAATACATGCACAGGCAATGCTGTGTACTCAGCTAGTGTATACAGGCTGTTTGTTGTAACATGAGACAATTAAATATCTGAAAAACGGTGCATCGTAGGAAAAAATTTTCTAGGTGAAAAGTTAACATTAGTACAGGGGACATCTGAGTGTGATACAACTGGACACCTTCTAAACACCACCACTGCGTGTGTGAGGCAAATTTACATTTTCAGCCGGGAACCCCGCCCCCCACTTTTATTCCATATTCGGATTCTACGCTAAAAAATACGTACGTTTTACTCAAGCCATTGTTTTCCATTCGTAACAGAAGGCACTGTAATCGAAAAATATCAAATGTGTCTGTTTCTGCAACTAAAAATCGACACATCTGATTCTACATTTCATTTACAACGTAAATGTAAACCTTTGTATTCTAACGATTGATATTTATGTTCGAAACTTACTTTAGTGCTGCAAATCTGATTGTAAAATTCCTAAAACAAAGTTGACACCCGGCGCAATGGCTGATGGGAGTGACTGTAAATGGGAGATACCTTTACGGTCGCTCCCATCAGCCACCGCGTCGAGTGTCAACTCAGCGCTTAAAGCACAGTAGAATACGGTTAGCCATTTCAGCATCTGGTTGGAAACTATATTTACCGTCTTCCAGGAACAACGATCTAGATGTAGCAGTCTTCTGTTCCCATATGAATGGTTAATAGTGATGAGCTGCCTTTAGGTGCAATACCGAACACGGCGACAGCGACCGACCGCAACTACAGACGGGAAACGGCAACACTGTCCCCCGCAGTCGATGTGTTGTGGAACGTAGCGACAGCTAAGCAATGCAGTCGCTTGTAAGAACGTCGCGGGGCGAGACTTCTGGTAAATCCACCTCAGTTATTGCGCTGTTATTGGAAGAGGAAGATGATGACATTTTATTGTTACATTAAAGGAAAAGACGAAAGCTGGTAATGCGCTTATATTAAAGTAGAACTGCAGAAGGCAGTTACACAGCAGTGATAAAAAAAAAATTGTTAAGTAATGAAAATATACTCAGGAGCTATCGTCGCTTCAATAAAAGACAGGTTAACTTCATACTCAGTTTTATTAAAGATGACAAAACCACAATGCCTAAGAAATGCAGTAAGTGAAGAAGAAAATTATATTTGACGCTGAGTTCAAATGGTTCAAATGGCTCTGAGCACTATGGGACTTAACTTCTAAGGTCATCAGTCCCCTAGAACTTAGAACTACATAAACCTAACTAACCTAAGGACATCACACACATCCATGCCCGAGGCAGGATTCGAACCCAGACTGTAGCGCCTTTAACCGCTTGGCCACCGCGGCCGGCTAACCTTAGCAGTTAAGTCCTATAAGATTTCACACACGTTTGAACATTTTGAACTAGTTTTTCTTATGGCTTCTGCCTTATAAACTGGAGGTAAACTACTTACTACTACGCTGATTTTATGGAAAAATTACGTCAGTATCAAGATCTTTGTGTTCCATAAATCTTTCTAGTTAATGTTGCCTAATTTCGTCGCTTCCTTTCCATTTTCAATATTGTATCATCATTAGTACGAACTTTACTAACTTTTCTTTTCCGTGCTGGCACACAACGTTCATCGTTTGTTACCTCAGATGTTTCACCACTATTTTCTGTTCCTGCCACACCTTCTTCTTGTCATGCCGAAAGGTCCAGTTGACGAGTTTGATCTCCAATGTCTTCTTTGCTTTCTTATGTAGTTGGCTGTGATGATGTCAATGTAATATTTGTTCCACCATATCTGTGTTGTGGAACACTATCAAAGAATGACAGCTGTTCGTGTATCTTTTTCCGAATTTTTTGAAGCAGCAGAGCCCGTTCCTAATTTCCTTTTCTTCTTGAACCTCTGATAAACGTTCCTTAAAAACTTTCACGACTTCTTACAGTCATCATCTGTATATGGAATTATATTAGCTACATGTTTTCGATTGTTTCAGATTCCTTGCCACAGACAGAAACTTATAGGTCTTCATCATTTGCGTATCGTATATAACAATGTTACTTAACAAGAACTGTGAAAAATATTTTGAAGATTTTAAGGCTAAGGCTGCTGCCCATGTTGATGCCACCTTCTACTGAATCAAATTTCAGACGTGTTCAACAAGAATTTTGGCTTAAACGGAATATACCTGATTGTGTAGGCACTATAGACGGCTGGTTGATTCTGGGTAGGGGACCAAACAAGGTCATCGATGAGCGCTATAGATGGAAAAAATGTGAACATATGAGCACCAGAGAAGAGTGGATGGCTGTTTTTTAATTACAAAGACATTTTTCAGTTGCTTTGTTGGCTATTGTCGACATAAACTGTAAATTCCTCGGCGTTGATGTCGACGTTTACGGAAAAAGGAGTCTAATAAAGGGATATTTCAGAAGTCGGCTATGGGCAAGAAAGTAACCGCAAAGGAGTTTAATATACCTCCACCAAAATGTCCTCCGGGCACAGCTGTGATGTTACCACGTGTCCTGATAGAAGGCGAAGCGTTTGCTCTCATTGATTGTATGATGAAACTTTATCCCAGAACAGTTGCTACATCACATCGCGACAAACAGACCTGTCACTATGGACTATGCCGGGCTCGTGAAGCATCAGGAAACGACTTTTTGCTGTTAACCCAAGTATTTAGAGTATTTTATAGTCCTATTGCTGTGGCGCCTGACGATCTCATTTGATCGAAAAGTTGTTTACACAATTTTCTATTAGACCGTTATCTTGAAGAAAGTGGTATTCCATTTTATAGCTGCAATGTCAAAGAGGCAACCAGCCAAAACAACACATCTCGTTTTGGAGGATTTCTGAACAGCAGTGATTTTGATATTAGAGGAAAAAAATGGTTCAAATGGCTCTGAGCACTATGGGACTTAACATATGAGGTCATCAGTCACCTAGAACTTAGAACTACTTAAACCTAACTAACCTAAGGACACCACACACATCCATGCCCGACGCAGGATTCGAACCTGCGACCGTAGCGGTCGCGCGGTTCCAGACTGAAGCGCCTAGAACCGCTCGGCCACACCGGCCGGCTATTAGAGAAAAACTTAAGGATTTTTTCTCCAGTGAGTACGATTTTGTGGCGTGGCAAGAGGCAGCTGTTAACAATGGGTTGTAAAAACAATTGACATATGGATCTATTTGTTAATAATTAACTGGTTGAATATATATACACTAATGGCACCACATACCACCACGCCGGGTGATACGCCAGTACGGCGATGACGAATACACGCTTCCAATGTGCGTTCACCGCGATGTCACCAAACACGGATGCGACCATCATGATGCTGTAAACAGAACCTGGATTCATCCGAAAAAATGACGTTTTGCCATTCGTGCATCCACTAATGGCACCACATACCACCACGCCGGGTGATACGCCAGTACGGCGATGACGAATACACGCTTCCAATGTGCGTTCACCGCGATGTCACCAAACACGGATGCGACCATCATGATGCTGTAAACAGAACCTGGATTCATCCGAAAAAATGACGTTTTGCCATTCGTGCATCCAGGTTCGTCGTTGAGTACACCATCGCAGGCGCTCCTGTCTGTGATGCAGCGTCAAGGGTAACCGCAGCCATGGTCTCCGAGCTGATAGTCCATGATGCTGCAAACGTCGTCGAACTGTTCGTGCAGATGGTTGTTGTCTTACAAAACGTCCCCATCTGTTGACTCAGGGATCGAGACGTGGCTGCACGTTCCGTTACATCTATACGGATAAGATGCCTGTCATCTCGACTGCTAGTGATACGAGGCCGTTGGGATCCAGCACGGCGTTCCGTATTATCCTCCTAAACCCACCGTTTCCATATTCTGCAAACAGCAAATTGGATGTCGACCAACGTGAGGAGCAATGTCGCGATACGGTAAACAGCAATCGCGATAGGCTACAATCCGACCTTTATCAAAGTCGGAAACGTGATGGTACTCATTTCTCGTCCTTACACGAGGCATCACAAAAACGTTTCACCAGGCAACGCCGGCCAACTGCTGTTTGTTTATGAGAAATCGGTTGGAAACTTTCCTCATGTCAGCACGTTGTAGGTGTCGCCACCGGCGCCAACCTTGTGTGAATGCTCTGAAAAGCTAATCATTTGCGTATCACAGCATCTTCTTCCTGTCGGTTAAATTTCGCGTCTGTAGTACGTCATCTTCGTGCTGTAGCAATTTTAATGGCTAGTAGCGCACATAACTCCTGTGTTAGAGCTTTCCAGACATTATTTTTTACTAGAACATTTCTGTATTCTTCATGTCCTGCGTCATAAATTACAGAATATTTTGCCACATTGTTAATTAACTTTTCTTCATCGGAGTCCGAGAAACCCGTCTTCACTGAATTGGGTATGTCCAGCTAGTAAAAGCAGTTTCTGGTCGCTATGCGGTTTGTCGGCAGCGGCACTACTGGTTGCTGACCGGATGCGCGGTCAGTCGCCAAAGCAGGTATACGGCAGCAGACGACGCTGCCTCACATGACGAACAATGGGAACCAGTGCTGCCGCCTATAACCCGTCAGTGCAGTCTGCGGTCTTGTTCGGAATAGCACGTTAACCCTCTCGCCACCAGGGCCTCATCCTCTAATAATTTTTTTTTTTCGATCTTCTCTGTAACATCCATTATGCCAGCTGTGCAGTACAGGCTCCAGAGAGGGGTTGGGCCGTGAAGTATAGTACGGTGTTCGAAAGACTCCGGCGCTGCAGTGGGACCTGCCACGTGGTGTGGGGCGAGCGTCTGAGTGTTTACACGATGTGTGTGCATTCATAGCAGCTGCGTCTGTCACTACCACTTCGTGGATATTTTACGTTAGTATAATGGTTGCGGTATGTATTCCACCCGTAGCCGCGTAGCGGCCTGCTTGAGAGTCAGGGCGGTTGGATGGAAACACGCACCAAAGTCGGTGTTACGGCGTAAAGTCAAGCGCCAGCACGCCAGTCGGGAACGACAGGGAAGAGAAGACTGTGAGAAGAAGTCAGCCAATCGCGCGCTGACAAGACCTCCCTTCCAGGACGACAACGCGACAGCAGCGGACCCTAGGTGAAGAGGACTGGTGGTGGCCCAGTTCAACAGCAGCTTCAAGATTACCCACTTGGATAGCAGCGTCAACGTTAGGCACTTCGATAGCAGCTTTAACATTACCGACATGGACAGCAGAACGGACAGAATTTTGTCAGAGATCAGCAGTCATTGCTAAGACTGATTTTTTCATATGTCGTCCTTTGCTTGCGACACTCTGTGTAGTTGCCAAAGATTAGTATTGTATTTGATTAGTGGTAATATAACTCATTAATACGAGTTCTTTGTTTTCACAACATTTCCGGGCTGAGATGTCGTGGTCCATACATAAGACTCTCCCCTGACGTTTCGCCTTCGACTGCGGAAGGCATCCTCCGAGGACAATCGGCGAACTGCAACGAAAGCACAAGTGAGCACCGTATATATAAGCCATCCAGAGGGCGCCACTGTCAATCACGTGTCGTCGGCTGTGCTGTGATCTCTGATATTGCCAACTTTCTCAATTGAAACTAATCGATTGTCACGCTGTTGCTGCAATGTTTACATCCTTATCTTATCCAGCTTATTGCCTTCATCTTTTCTATTAAAATTATTGCAGTGTTTGGCAATCTCAATGGCGACGTCTTTGCTATGACGGTCGTCTCACTAAACTTTATTTCATGATCACCTTCCTGAAACACGTCAGGGGAGAGTCTTATGTATGGACCACGGCATCTCAGCCCGGAAATGTTAAGTGATGACAACTCCTGCCGTGAAAAGCCTTCATCCTATGATCAGTTGTTTATTTGTCTAGCGAGCCGAGTATGCAGGCTTCCTAAACACTACAGTCAGTAGCCCTGATCGCGGGATTCGAGGGTGGCCAAGAAATCAAGTATTCCGCTGGTTTTGAAATTTACCACAAACAACCTCGCAGGAAGCAGAAAACTACGTTCCTATAAAATTAGTTTACTTGTCAGAAATTTCAATGTCCAGCCACATTATTTTTATGTGCCATCACATCTGCAACACTCAAATAACGTGAAGATCAGTATCAACCAACAGACCACAAAAAATGGTTCAAATGGCTCTGAGCACTATGGGATTTAACATATGTGGTCATCAGTCCCCTAGAACTTAGAACTACTTAAACCTAACTAACCTAAGGACATCACACACATCCATGCCCGAGGCAGGATTCGAACCTGCGACCGTAGCGGTCACGCGGTTCCAGACTGAAGCGCCTAGAACCGCACGGCCACACCGGCCGGCACAGACCACAGAGGCTTACATTTACATCGTAAATGAAGTGTATAACCAAATGGTTCAAATGGCTCTGAGCACTATGCGACTTAACTTCTGAGGTCATCAGTCGCCTAGAACTTAGAACTAATTAAACCTAACTAACCTAAGGACATCACACACATCCATCCCCGAGGCAGGATTCGTACCTGCGACCGTAGCGGTCGCTCGGATCCAGACTGTAGCACCTAGAACCGCACGGCAAAGATAATGTATATTCAAACTTCGCGCCACTATGAGGATGCAAAACAGGTTTGCTTTAAATATGCGCTGCAACACTCGTGAGCGTTAGTTACCTTAGTAACTGGACGTGGTGAACAGATTTTAGTCAAGAATACTTTTCATGCGACAAAGACACCATTGTCAACACCTCACTGAGTTATAACGAGGTCGTTAATAGCGCTACGAGAAGCTGTATGTTCGTTCTTCAGAAAGACATCGGCAGGAATGTACCCGCTGTATATGATTGATGACAGGGGTGGTATGAGAATTTACGGCCACAATAAGATCGTGCTACATACGGCCAATGGTGTCAAGTGAGAGCTCATTGGAGGGCAGGGTGTAGATCAGTTGTATTTTCTGAAGAAAGCTGGTTCTGCCTCGGTGCCAGTGGCGGCTGTAAGAGCATTCTCGTGGTTATCCCACGCACTCTGACTGCAACTTTATACATCGATCTGTTGATTCGACCTGTTGTGCTGATACTCATGAACAGCATTCCAGGGGGTGTTTTCTAACAGGATAACAGTCGCCCACATACCACTGTTGTAACCCAACATGGACTTCAGAGTCGACATGGTGCCTTGGCCTGCTCGATCACCACACATGGGACATCATCGGACGACAACAACAGCGTCATTCACAAACAACATTAACCTTCTTGCACTGACCCACCAGGTGTTACAGGCATATAAATGACACCTGGTACCTGTACAACACAATGCATGCATGTTTGCATTCAACATTATGGCAGTTACACTGGTTGTTAATGCTCCAGCTTATCATATTTGCAATGGTTTATTTCGCGCTTACATTAAACTGCGATTTTGCAACATTAATCACTTAAGTATGTTACCTCGATAAATGTATTCCAGAAATTTCATTAATCTATATTAATTATTTCTTGATGTTGTGTTTTTTATCCATTAGCGTATTTGACTAGTGCGTATGCGGACAAAGTCACCGATTTGAAGATCGTCAATCCCTGAAACGGTTTCAACGAAATTTGGTGCACTTATTAGTTACAATTTGTGGGGGTAAGAACCACTAGCCTCCTATTAGCGTGAGCATGATAACGTGGAGAGAGAAGGGGGAGGCGGAGATGGACAGAAAGCGATTTGGGGGGGGGGGGGGGGGAGAAGGGAGGAGGAAGAGGAGATTGATAGAAAGCGAGGGGGAGGGGGAAGGAGATGAACAAAGAGCCGGGGGTGCAGGACATAGACGGAGAAAGGGGGTTGAGAAAATGGACAGAGACAGAGTTAAGGAGCTGGACTAATAGAAGATTGGAATTAATACATCTATTATGCAATAAAAAGGGGGAGGAGTTCCCATTTGAAAATACGAACTTGATCCCGCTCACACAGGAGTAGTAGTTAGCGAATGTAAACAACATTACACTCACTGTAGGTTTCGGGTGTTTTAAGTGTTGGATGGTTCGCGGGAGAGGACCAAACAGCGAGGTAATCGGTCCCTTCGGATTAGGGAAGGATGGGGAAGGAAGTCGACCGTGCCCTTTCAAAAGAGCCATCACAGCATCTGCCAGAAGCGATTTAGGGAAATCACGGAAAACCTAAATCAGGATGGCCGGACGAGGGTTTGATCCGTCGTCCTTCCCAAAGCGAGTTTAGGGGGTTACCACTGCGACATCTCTCTCTGTGTGTTTAACTGCTGCCAGGGGACGTTAGTCTGTGGTTTGCTATCGGTTCGAGTAGACGACGTCTTCGTTAAGTTAAGAGTTCTTCTAAACGTTCTACGCAGAAGCTGAGACAGCTGGTATGGCTTTTATTTCGACAAATTTCGTCAATCTATGAGTGCAGCTGTGCGATTGGACACTACTGGCCATTAAAATTGCTACACCAAGAAGAAATGCAGATGATAAACGGGTATTCATTGGACAAATATATTATACTAGAACTGACATGTGATAACATTTTCACGCAATTTGGGTGCATAGATCCTGAGAAATCAGTACCCAGAACAACCACCTCTGGCCGTAATAACGGCCTTGGTACGCCTGGACTTTGGGTCAAACAGAGCTTGGATGGCGTGTACAGGCACAAATGCCCATGCAGCTTCAACACGATACCCCAGTTCATCAAGAGTAGTGACTGGCGTATTGTGACGAGCCAGTTGCCCGGCCACCATTGACCAGACGTTTTCAGTTGGTGAGAGATCTGGAGAATGTCCTGGCCAGGGCAGCAGCCGAACATTTTCTTTATCCAGAAAGGCCAGTACAGGACCTGCAACATGCGGTCGTGCATTATCCTGCTGAAATGTAGGGTTTCGCAGGGATCGAATGAAGAGCAGAGCCACGGGTCGTAACAAATCTGAAATGTAATGTCCACTGTTCAAAGTGCCGTCAGTGCGAACAAGAGGTGACCGAGACGTGTAACCAGTGGCACCCCATACCATCACGCCAGTATGGCGATGACGAATACACGCTTCCAATGTGCGTTCACCGCGATGTCGCCAAATACGGATGCGATCATCATGATGCTGGAAACCGAACCTGGATTCATCCGAAATAATGGCGTTTTGCCGTTCTTGCACCCTAGTGATACGAGGACGTTGGGATCCAGTACGGGGTTCCGTATTACCCTCCTGAACCCACCGATTCCACATTCTGCTAACAGTCATTCGATTTCGACCAACGCGAGCGGCAATGTCGCGATACGATAAACCGCAATCGCGACAGGCTACAATCCGACATTTCTCAAAGTCGGAAACGTGATGGTACGCATTTCTCCTCCTTACACGAGGCATCACAACAACGTTTCACCAGGCAACGCCGGTCAACTGCTGATTGTGTATGAGAAATCGGTTGGAAACCTTCCTCATGTCAGCACGTTGTAGGTGTCGCCAACCTTGTGTGAATGCTCTGAAAAGCTAATCATTTGCATATCACAGCACCTTCTTCCTGTCGGTTAAATTTCGCGTCTGTAGCACGTCATCTTCGTGGTGTAGCAATTTCAATGGCCAGTAGTGTAATAAAAAATATCTCTCAAGCATATTTTATTCTTCAGAGCATTGGCCAAAAATACAGGTATAGGGAATGGTCTTCTGTTCCTCAGTTCGATACATCTTGTGTTTACAGCGTTCAGTGTCGGGACTGCCCGATGAGATACATTGGCCACTCTGGCAGACCTTTTAGTGTGTGCGGTATCGACCGCTATACGGTCGGCCGCACCTTCAAATACGCGCGCCGCCATTTACGCCGCCGCATTTCCTAGAGCCGCCACCGTGGCACGAGGGCACTGCCACCAATGATAACGCCGCTGCTAACGAGATGTAAGCATCCCCATTTCGGAGCTCCAGAGGAGGATGTACTTAAGTACGAACATTCATGGCACTGAGCCCATTTTTGTGTTTTGACAGTTGAGTAACATTTACGGACTTTCAACAATGGTTCAAATGGCTCTGAGCACTATGGAACTTAACTTCTGAGGTCATCAGTCCCCTAGACTTAGATCTACTTAAACCTAACTAACCTAAGGACATCACACACATCCATGCCCGAGACAGGATTCGAACCTGCGACCATAGCGGTCTCGCGGGTCCAGACTGTAGCGTCTAGAACAGCGCGGCCACACCGGCCGGCTGGACTTTCATTGTGGTCACGGCTCGACTTCATCTGAACAGTCGGTGTATTGAAGAGCGACAGATTTATAAATCTTTTGTATCTGTATATATGTCTACATTCAAATCTACTGTTACCAACTGACACTAAAATTATAGCAAAGAAATTACGCATTATTTTTACTATTTATGTTGTATGTAGAATAAATTAACATCTGAATTCTCTGTTCATGAATGGCGTCTGTTCCTCGCTCCTGTATCCACTAAAGAACCACACAACGTGCAAAGGAAGTCATAACAATGTGCGTTTCTGCGTGCATCTTAATGTACGCAGATTGCAATCGTTCTTAAGAGCACATTTTTATGGTTCGGGATATACGGTTGATTACCTGAACTCCAATTTATCTTATTTTACATTGTCAAGAAAGAGGATTAATTCTGACCATCCTTGAGGAGGTGGAGAGCAAGAACTGTAAGAACACCGCCGGCCGCGGTGGCCGAGCGGTTCTAGGCACTTCAGTCTGGAACCGCGCGACTGCTACGGTCGCAGGTTCGAATCCTGCCTCGGGCATGGACGTGTGTGATGTCCTTAGGTTAGTTAGGTTAAGTAGTTCTAAGTTCTAGGGGACTGATGACCTCACATGTTAAGTCCCATAGTGCTCAGAGCCATTTGAACCATTTTTGTAAGAACACCTTGCCATTTCACACACTGAACAACCATATGGAACTAAGGCACTGTGACATTTTCAATATCTTTGACTGTTAAAAAAGTGGATTGTAATTTCATATCCTTTGTGATTCTACTTATTTTTAAGCGAATTACGTTTTCCAACATTGTATATTATGTTATAAATCTTATTAGGGTGATTGCAAGTGAAGGGGGAGGGGGGTGTTTGGTTATTCAACTTGCTGGAGACCCTAATTCTGATTTTTCCTTATGTATATCTTTCGTTTTCACTCACTGTACTTTATACACACATATATATCATAGTGAGCCACCGCCCTATTAGCCCTGCTGTCCCGTTTTATATATTCTCACGACTTCTCCTCTTCAGGGCTTTGATTTTTGACCACGAACGTAGGGGGCGTCTTGCCACCCCAAAACATCAGGGAACCTCCACCTTGCTGCACTCGCTGGACAGTGTGTCTAAGGCGTCCAGCCTGACGAGGTTGCCTCAAAACACGTCTCCGACGAATGTCTGGTTGAAGGCATATGTGACACTCATCGGTGAAGAGAACGTGATGCCAATACTTAGCGGTCCATTTGGCATGTTGTTGGGCGAATCTGTACCGCGCTGCAAGGCGTCGTGGTTGCAAAGATGGACGTCGCCATGGACGCCGGGAGTGAAGTTGCGCATCAGGCGCTGCTGTCAGGTTTCCTCCGAGCCGTAATCCGTAGGTAGCGGTCATCCACTGCAGTAGTAGCCCTTGGGTGCCCTGAGCAGGGCATGTCATCAACAGTTCCTGTCTCTCTGCATCTCCTCCATGTCTGAAGAACATCGCTTTGGTTCACTCCGAGACGCCTGTACACATCCCTTGTTGAGAGCGCTTCCTGGTACAAAGTAACAATTCGGATTCGATCGAACCACGGTATTGATCGTCTAGGCATAGTTGAACTACAGACAACACGAGCCGTGTACCTCCTTCCTGGTGGAATGACTGGGACCCCCTCCGTCTAATAGGCGCTGCTCATGCATGGTTGTTTACACCTTTGTGCGGGTTTAGTGACATCTCTGAACAGCCAAAGGGACTGTGTCTGTGATACAATACCCACAGTCAACATCTATCTTCAGGAGTTCTGGGAACCGGGGTGATGTAAAACTTTTTTTGACGTGTGTAATATTTCCCAGAGTAATCAAAGAACCCAAATTTGTGGCCAGAAGAAAGTAGTTTCGTCTGGTCACAACAACATCACTGTGTGGAAAGAATCAGTCTGGTGCTAAGAACCACCTACCTATCAAAACGGTGGGGGTAGGGGTGAAACAGAAGTGTAGCCAACGATGCGCGAAAACTCAGACATTATTAGGCCAGTACTTGTCAATGAGAGAACTTAGTGACTTGCAACTAACTTTACACATAATTTCAAACCTTTACGAAACTTATTCTCATCGACAATCACCACAAACTGATGAAAGAGTTTGTCGCTTACTACATTTTCGCTGTTCATGCAGCAAAACTGCCGCATGAAGCAGGACGTTTTGATCTATTATTACTCCTTTGCTGTTAACTCTGTTCGCAACGTATTACCGAGTGAGGTTTCGCAGTGGTAGTTTCTCCGTGATTTCCCTAAATCGCTTCAGGCAAATCCCGAGATGGTCCATCTGAAAGGGCACAGCCGATTTCCTTCCCTATCCTTCCCTTATCCGATGGGACCGATGACCTCGCTGTTTGGTCCCCTTCTCTAAATCGACCAACCAACCGCAACATATTATAGCAAACAGTGTCCACATATGCCACTGAATGTACCTTCAAAACTATGTAATTGCACGACACATACACTCCTGGAAATGGAAAAAAGAACACATGGACACCGGTGTGTCAGACCCACCATACTTGCTCCGGACACTGCGAGAGGGCTGTACAAGCAATGATCACACGCACGGCACAGCGGACACACCAGGAACCACGGTGTTGGCCGTCGAATGGCGCTAGCTGCGCAGCATTTGTGCACCGCCGCCGTCAGTGTCAGCCAGTTTGCCGTGGCATACGGAGCTCCATCGCAGTCTTTAACACTGGTAGCATGCCGCGACAGCGTGGACGTGAACCGTATGTGCAGTTGACGGACTTTGAGCGAGGGCGTATAGTGGGCATGCGGGAGGCCGGGTGGACGTACCGCCGAATTGCTCAACACGTGGGGCGTGAGGTCTCCACAGTACATCGATGTTGTCGCCAGTGGTCGGCGGAAGGTGCACGTGCCCGTCGACCTGGGATCGGACCGCAGCGACGCACGGATGCACGCCAAGACCGTAGGATCCTACGCAGTGCCGTAGGGGACCGCACCGCCACTTCCCAGCAAATTAGGGACACTGTTGCTCCTGGGGTATCGGCGAGGACCATTCGCAACCGTCTCCATGAAGCTGGGCTACGGTCCCGCACACCGTTAGGCCGTCTTCCGCTCACGCCCCAACATCGTGCAGCCCGCCTCCAGTAGTGTCGCGACAGGCGTGAATGGAGGGACGAATGGAGACGTGTCGTCTTCAGCGATGAGAGTCGCTTCTGCCTTGGTGCCAATGATGGTCGTATGCGTGTTTGGCGCCGTGCAGGTGAACGCCACAATCAGGACTGCATACGACCGATGCACACAGGGCCAACACCCGGCATCATGGTGTGGGGAGCGATCTCCTACACTGGCCGTACACCACTGGTGATCGTCGAGGGGACACTGAATAGTGCACGGTACATCCAAACCGTCATCGAACCCATCGTTCTACCATTCCTAGACCGGCAAGGGAACTTGCTGTTCCAACAGGACAATGCACGTCCGCATGTATCCCGTGCCACCCAACGTGCTCTAGAAGGTGTAAGTCAACTACCCTGGCCAGCAAGATCTCCGGATGTGTCCCCCATTGAGCATGTTTGGGACTGGATGAAGCGTCTGCACGTCCAGCACGAACGCTGGTCCAACTGAGGCGCCAGGTGGAAATGGCATGGCAAGCCGTTCCACAGGACTACATCCAGCATCTCTACGATCTTCTCCATGGGAGAATAGCAGCCTGCATTGCTGCGAAAGGTGGATATACACTGTACTAGTGCCGACATTGTGCATGCTCTGTTGCCTGTGTCTATGTGCCTGTGGTTCTGTCAGTGTGATCATGTGATGTATCTGACCCCAGGAATGTGTCAATAAAGTTTCCCCTTCCTGGGACAATGAATTCACGGTGTTCTTATTTCAATTTCCAGGAGTGTATTTCAGGAGATATAACGTCATAAACACTGAGCTGTGTGAAAATGAAACTACAGGGCGAAACTCGTTAGAGATACAGGTGATATAAGTGTGAAAATTTGTGTGTAATATGTTACATGGGAATGAAATACATGGGACACGTGCAGGCAAAGCCAAAAGTACAAAGATCCTCCTAAATATCTGGATCGTTGTCATCCAAACTTTGTACACATATCACTTATTATCTGGAAGAAAACATTGTGGCGATAAGAAACAGCGACCTCCTACTGAGGGATGGGGTAACACAGAGAGAGTAGTGGAGAGCTGGAAATGAGACAGTGAGGGGAAAGGAAGAGATGGACAGAGAAAAGGGGTGGAGGAGACACATTTAGATGGGGTCGGCAGGTGAGAGAGAGGGGAGGATGAGATAGACATAAAGGAGGGAGAAGTAGGAGGAGATAGAACAAGAAGAAAGGAGGAGCAGACAGACTGTGAGAGGTGAGAGGAGGAGGTGGACCATGACAGGTGAGGTGAGGAGGCAGACAGGGGGGGTGGAGGCAGGAGCAGGTGGACAGAGGGGGTGCAGGACCAGGTGGACAGAGGGGTGGCAGGAGCAGGTGGACAGACGGGGGTCAGGAGCAGGTGGACAGAGGGGGGGGGGCGGGAGCAGGTGGACAGAGGGGGAGTGGGAGTAGGTGGACAGAGGGGGGCGGCAGCAGGTGGACAGAGGGGGGGCGGGAGCAGGTGGACAGAGGGGGGGCGGGAGCAGGTGGACAGAGGGGGGCGGGAGCAGGTGGACAGAGCGGGCAGGAGCAGGTAGATGGAGGTGGAGGAGAAGGTGGCTACAGAGAAAGTAGAAGGAGATGGACAGATAGGGGAGGAGGCGAAGATGGACAGAGACAGGGGGAAGAATGTGATGGACTATTGGAAGACTGGAATAAATAGTATCATAACTATCTGCAAATGTGTGTGTAGAGCTAGACCCGAAATGTGATGTTCCAAGTAAAGGAATCACTATACATGGTGAACCAGAACTCCTCTGACAAACTTTCACAGGTTGTTCAGGAATACTTTCTGAGTACTTTGGTATGAGGGACCCACGATCTCTGGCAGCTTGTTATAGAGTTAATGCATTTCGTTGGGTTTCATGTCGTAATTACCTGGCTGTGAAGGCCCAATGGACGTCTCCAGGCTGCCGTGTCATCCTCTGCTTTGCAGCACCATGCGAATGCGGTATGCAGGGGTATGCAGTCAGCACACACTCTCCCGGCCGGTTTGCAAGCTTTCCAGACCATGAAGCCGCTGCTATTCGCTCAAGTAGCTCCTTTATTGGCATCACGAGGTTTAGTGAATCCTTTAGGAGTCTTCCCACCAAAGAAAAGTCCTCGGCTGCATCAGAAATCAAACCTGGGCCCTTCATATTGCAGCCATCTGTGCTGACCACCCAGGTACGGCGGTGGACCGATAACAGCTGTAAAGGCCTCTTCAGGGAGTTTGGTTGCTTGGTGCAACTATCTTTAATTGACGCCACTTGTGCGAATTGACACAACAGTACTTTGGATGGGTTTACTGATGAAGAGCTGACTGATATGCACAATGCACATCATATGTGGATTCACTGAATGCAATGGTGGCCTGCGCAATGGAAGAGCGGCACAACGACGTTATGACGACCTGTTCCCGCAACCGACTTCAGCCGCATCGCAGTACTTTTCCATCGTCTGAGGGTTGTTGTGTTTTACATTCTGGTGGTATATTCACTGCTGGCTTTTCTACTTTCGTGACGATGTATCCGCAAAGAAAAAAAAGGCAACTGGAGCAACAAACCGAATAAATCATAATTAAGTTATCATTGTGTAACGAGCGGCCGGAGACTGTCGGTGTCTTATATGAGAATACTCAGATGCTATCCCTGGGCAAGTTCTGAAAGTTTGTCGGTGGAATTCTAGTTCAGGCATAAAAATTCTGAAGCGCACATTATGAATTGTATAGGGCAAGCTTACGATGATGCTGCTACAGTGGCCAGAAGACAGACAGGTGTGCAGCAACGAATAAAACATGTCAATCCTAATGTCGAATTTGTGCATTGCCCAAACCACCCACTGAACATACACTGAAGAGCCAAAGAAACTGGTACACCTGCCTAATATCGTGTAGGGCCCCGAGAGCACGCAGAAGTGCTGCAGCACAATGTCGCACCGACTTGACTAATGTCTGACGTAGTGCTGGGAGGAACTGGCACAATGAATCCTTCAAGGCTGTCCATAAATCCGTAGGAGTATGAGGGGGTGGAGATCTCTTCTGAATAGCACATTGCAAGGCATCTCAGATCAATAACGATCATGTTTGGGGATTTTGGAGGCCGGCGGAAATGTTTGAATTCAGAAGAGCGTTCCTGGAGCCACTCTGTAGCAATTCCGGACGTGTGGGGTGTCGCATTATCCTCCTGGAATTTCCCAAGTTCGTCGGAATGCACAGCTGACATGAATGGATGCAGATGATCAGACAGGACGCTTACATACATGTCGTCAGTCAGAGTCGTATCAAGACATATCAGGGGTCCCATATCACTAACTCTATAACAAGCTGCCAGATATCGTGGGTCCCTCATACCAAAGTACTCAGAAGGTATTCCTGAACAACCTGTGAAAGTTTGTCAGAGGAGTTCTGGTTCACCATGTATAGTGATTCCTTTACTTGGAACATCACATTTCAGGTCTAGCTCTACACACACATTTGCAGATAGTTATGATACTATTTATTCCAGTCTTCCAATAGTCCATCACATTCTTCCCCCTGTCTCTGTCCATCTTCGCCTCCTCCCCTATCTGTCCATCTCCTTCTACTTTCTCTGTAGCCACCTTCTCCTCCACCTCCATCTACCTGCTCCTGCCCCCTCTGTCCACCTGCTCCTGCCCCCCTCTGTCCACCTGCTCCCGCCCCCCCTCTGTCCACCTGCTGCCGCCCACCCTCTGTCCACCTGCTGCCGCCCACCCTCTGTCCACCTGCTGCCGCCCACCCTCTGTCCACCTGCTCTCAACCCCCCCCTCTGTTCACCTGCTGCCGCCCACCCTCTGTCCACCTCCTCCCACTCCCCCTCTGTCCACCTGCTCCCGCCCCCCTCTGTCCACCTGCTGCCGCCCACCCTCTGTCCACCTGCTGCCGCCCACCCTCTGTCCACCTGCTCCCACTCCCCCTCTGTCCACCTGCTCCCGCCCCCCCTCTGTCCACCTGCTGCCGCCCACCCTCTGTCCACCTGCTGCCGCCCACCCTCTGTCCACCTGCTCCCACCCCCCCTCTGACCACCTGCTCCCACTCCCCCTCGGTCCACCTGCTCCCGCCCCCCCTCTGTCCACCTGCTCCTGCCCCCCCCCCCCGCCCTACATCATTACAGAGCCTGCACCAGTTTGAACAGTCCCCTGCTGACAAGCAGGGTCCATGGATTCATGAGGTTGTCTCCATGACCGTACACGGCCATCCGCTCGATATAATTTGAAAAGAGACTCATCCGACTAGGCAACATGTTACCAGTCATCACCACTCCAATGTCGGTGCTGACGGGCCGAAGCGAGGCGTAAAGCGTTGTGCTGTGTCGTCATCAAGGATACACGAGTGGGCCTTCGGTTCCGAAAGCCCATATCGATAATATTTCTATGAATGGTTCGCACGCTGACGCTTGCTGATGGCCCAGCACTGAAATCTGCAGCAATTTGCGGAAGGCTTGCACTTCTGTCACGCTGAACAATTCTCTTCAGTCGTCGCTGGTTCCCGTTCTTGCAGGATCTTTTTCCGGCCGCAGCGATGTCCGAAATTTGACGTGTTACCGAATTCCTGATATTCACGGTACACTCGTGAAATGGTCGTACGGGAAAATCCCCACTTCATCGCTACCTCGGAGACGCTGTGTCCCATCGCTCGTGCGCCGACTGTAACACCGCGTTCAAACTCACTTAACTCTAGATAACCTGCCATTGTAGCAGCAGTAGCCGATCTAGCAACTGGCCGAGCGGTTCTAGGCGCTACAGTCTGGAACCGCGCGACCGCTACGGTCGCAGGTTCGAATCCTGCCTAGGGCACTGATGTGTGTGATGTCCTTAGGTTTAACTAGTTCTAAGTTCTAGGGGACTGATGACCTCAGAAGTTAAGTCCCATAGTGCTCAGAGCCATTTGAACCATTTTGATCTAACAACTGCGCCAGACACTTTTTTTCCTATATAGGCAATGCCGGCAGCAGCGCCGTATTCTGCCTGCTTACACATTTGAATACGCATCCCTATACTAGCTTCTTTGGTGCTTCAGTGTAGTTTGCTTGCATGCGGCTTCGGTAGAGGTGGATTCAGTGACTTTCTTGGGCAAATTGTAAGGCTGTTATGCTTCCTTTTCAATGTTCACCCAGCGATGGGAGTTTATTTGATTGCTATTATGGGCAAGGGTTTGGAGAGGGTGCAGGGCACACATTGAAGCGTCAGAAGCGAGGCAGTAAACATGACACGAAATCATTACAAAAAAATTTTTACAACACTAGTGAGGCCAAGAGAAATAAATGAAAACTTGCTCACCTGAACGGACGCAGGAACTTTGTTAGTCGTGATGCAATCATTTTCGTTTTATATGTATCTCGAGTCCCTGAGAACCAGTACTGCGTGAAATGGCTAACATCCAAAACCATTTGCAAATTGAGTGATTCAACGTAAATCAGTGTGATTCAGTAAATAAGCGCCTTACAGACGATATTCTATGATAAGCAGAGGAATTCGTAGACGAGGTTTTAAGTTACGTTTAAAACTTGTAAAACTTTGTTGGCATTTCTGTTGAATTCCCAAGTTGAATTAGGAGGCACATTTCTGGCGACAAAATTAGAGACGCCAGTTTATCGTACGAAGATTATTTAAAACGAAAAATATTTTCTTTATTACATAGGGAAATTGCTAAAATTCGAGAAACGTTCCTGCAACTCTAGAATTTGGCCGAAAATATGCCTTTGTAAGGCCTGCGATAATATTAAGTATCGAAGTTGAGGAATGCAACCTTGACAAAGCTCCTCAAGACATTGACACAGAAGTGTGAGTACGTCTACGTGCTTTCGTAGTTACAACAGACTAAGAAATAACTTGTTGACTCTGGTCTACTGGGGTTAATTTACAGTTTATTTACGAGTCCAGCTTGAAGGAGGCTACCTAGCATGGTTTCACTACGCTGAGAATGTTTCTCGCAGCTGTCATAACTAATTATAGTAGTGAAAGAAGCTTCTGTAAGTTGAGAATGATAAAATATTATTCATCATCTATAGTGTCCACCTCGAAGTTAACAAATCTAGCTATTTTGGCAATCCATCAAGAGGTAAAAACTACCATTTACTAACATACTACACACTCTGAATTGAAAAAAAAAAAAACGCAGAATAAAATTTCAGTTTAAGAAAGACATTTTATTTTGAATCCGTTTGAAACAGTGACACAGACTATTTTGCTTTGAAATTCTTTGAATGCATTTTACGGTCGGTATAAGGTAAGTTAGTGCTTCCGCGAACATCGAGAGTTAACGCTGATCCCGGGTGATTGGTTGATTTGGGGGAAAGGACCAAACAGCGAGGTCATCGGTCCCATCGGGTTAGGGATGGTTGGGGAAGGAAGTCGGCCGTGCCCTTTCAAAGGAACCATCCCGGTATCTGCCTGAAGCGATTTAGGGAAATCACGGAAGACCTAAATTAGGATGGCCGGACGCGGGTTTCAACCGTCGTCCTCCCGAATGCGAGTCCAGTGTGCTAACCACTGCGCCACCCCGCTCAGGCCGCTGATGCTGTATTTCAGATTTATTTGTAAGTTCTAGTGTCTACTAACTGAGGTCTTATACCCTCATATCACGTGTCCTCTCTATAAGGGCGAGCACAAAGACCATACATTTTCCCAAGAAATCAGGTTTGAATATAATGCTGCATTCAAATAAATACATAATTAAATTTTCGTAGCGCTATGAAACACGTCCCATTTCTCAACTTATAAATGGAATCGAAGTTAGATCACGTTAATATTCTTTCTTGGATCAAAATTTGGTGTAAAAAGGGAAATATTTTCACTGAGGTCATATCAGTTATGTACTCAGTTTAGTTCGAAATAGAGTAGGGTGCTTGCAGACTGGAAAATGTGTTAGCGAAATACAGACTAGAAACGTGTACTCAACACACTTGATCTCAATAAAATGTAATGTATCCGTAAGATAGTATAAACTTGTCTAGAAAAGCGTTCCAAAACAAGTTCTATAAATATCACTCCCTTTATTGTTATTTTTTGCACCATATTACTCAACGTAGAGAGATCGTGTCACCGCTCCTAAGCACAGCAGTTCATTTTCCATGGCGTTCGAAATAATGGTTGAACCACACACGAGCGATTTAGCAAGAAAACATATACATTCAGGCATTGAGAAATAATTTGTAACAAACAATAACGCCAGAAAAAGCTTCATATATTTAAGACAGTTTCAACAAAGAAAACATACACATTCAGGCATAGAGAAATAATTTGTAACAAACAATTTCTGAGTCGGTAGGAAATGAGTTTTCGTAGCAATGAATTATGCTATCCTGATTTAAGTTTGGGGAATACTTTCACGTGTCTTAAGTCTATAACAACTCCTTGTCAGTGGGACCTCAAGAGGAATTCCCACTTCCCATTACACGAGGTGCATCCAATCTGCGTATGGATAGGCACACTCCATTTTGTCGGCTTACCGCTATCTGATGGGCTGGATTCAGTTAAACCAATCTTTTTACTAGGTTCAAGAGAACTCCACCACTCACAAGAGGTTATCTTCGCGCATAAACTTTCAGTAACGTTGAGATGAAAACAACAGTAACGAGCTGTAATGCTAGGGAGCGACGACAGGGAGGAAAGTACTCGTAGCAAAAGAGGTGAGAGCGAACAGGAATGCTTATACACGGTATGTGTAAGAGGTGGTACATCTTCGACAGATCTGATTTTTGAGGGTGAGAATATCCATTCACTTTTGAGAGCAGCCATGTGTCACTTTTTATAGCCAGTAGTCGAAAAAGGATTTTAATTTAGAGAATTGACTTATCTATAGCGAGGACTAAAAACAATGGCATTCGTTTACCGAATTAAAGCGAATCTTTATTTCTAAAACCGTCAGTAACAATCTGATTAACGTTTTCTTTAGCGATCACGATGTAGTTAAGCTTACTTTGCGTAATGAAATGAGAGTGCGTCTCACGTCATAGGGACGTGGACAGAGGCCGTTCTCATGGGCGTCACAAAAACGGGAGAAGGAACATCGCAACTTCACTACGTTCTGGATCCAATCACCTCTAATGCCCTAGGTCTTGTCCAAGAGAGAAAACCGAATGCAAATAAAGCTGCACTAGTGACACCTAAATTAAGAACACTGTATTTATAAGTACCCAATTTGATTGTTTTATGATTTGTAACATCTTTCTGCTTTGTAGACACGAATTGTTAGGGCCCCTCACACACCCTACTTGCAATCTGTCGCTTTCTTAGCAGTAAACACCACAGGAATAAAAATTTCGAAACTTCTATAATGATGTATGCGTGTTTCATCAGCGTAGTACCACATTTCAGTGCAGCAGTAATGTCAAAGTGCCTTCACTCTACAAGACGTGAACCCAGTCCCTTCACTTCCAAATATCAAGGATTTTAGTAACACAGGTAGATCATGAAGTCAGGTGTTTAATTTCACATATGCTCATGAAACATTAAGGATCTGATATTAAAACAAGCTGTCCTCTGGAGCTCCTTATTTTATGGATATAAATCAGTTTGGAAACACACTCTTCAACAGTCCATTTGGCAATGGAGGGAAGTGTGTTTGTGGGGGAGGGGAAAGGAGTGAATACTGCAGGGAGAGACAAGGAGTCGAATACAGTAAGTGGGTTCAGATAGATGTATGCTGTACAAAAATTTCCGCTACCAGTCACAATAAAAGATTATTTATTCGTCACACTCAGTACAAATGAGTGGAGAAACTGTCACCAGAGCATAATTATAATACCGATGCTTCATCCTTATGTATATTTTCGACAAATGCTGCTTTGCGACGTACAATTGTTCCACTTGTATCTGTTTCGTCACCAGAAAATAATTTTCTTTGTATTCAAACAGTGATCTCCAGCAATATAAACATGTACATGAAAGTACAAACACCTGAGGATGGCCACAAGCCCGAAACCGGTCGTGTGCCGGATAAATAATCTTTTATTGTGACTGATAGCGGAAATTTTTCTACATTCTAAAAGGAACAGTCACGGAGTTCAAATGGATAAAATTCAGTACATGTAAGTTGCACTAACTATAGATATTATGAAACGATAAGGCTTGCACAGGATAGACACCTGCATCAAACTGCAACAACAACATTATTCCTCTCAATTTCAGCCTCAGTTTCTAGATTCCATCCTTAATTTCTCTGCAATTTTACTGTCTGAATTAAAATATTCTTGCTGTTGTTTGAGAAATTATACGATTTTTTATCTCCTTCACTGAACTTATAGGCTTTTTCTCTTGTTTTTCCACATTAATGATTATCACTACAACTGCTTCACAATCACATTTGCCATTTTGAAGGTGTTACCCCTGTGTGAGGTCAACAATTTATTACCAACAAAGGTGGATTTCCAATGTATGTGTTTTTCAAGGTTTTGCTGTGTGAGTGCATCATTTAAACGCTGCATGGGGTATTTCTGTACGAGCTCTAACCGAAATTCAGTATTGTACCTCTTCCGCCACATGTCAAACAAAAAGTTCACGGACACTGACGCAGAAAAACATGAATCAAGAACATGTAGCTGCAAAACAATTGCTAGGATTATAACTTAAAAATGGCAACTCGTCACAACGTAGATAAATATCTCTTTTGTGAGTAAAGAGTGAGTCAGCGGAAAGAACAGCAGCTAAGTACGCGACAGACAGACTTCCAGTCCAAAGGTGTGTCTCAATGTGTTAATAGGGCTTTCTCTGTCGCCTTTGGCAATGACTTATTAATATGAAGAATGCTAACCTTTATTTTACCATGGTCGTGGTATTTTTTAGGAAATTATCCTCACGAAAGTTCCTCGAATTTTAAATGTAATGTTTCATGTGGTAGACAACGCCTTTCCTACAGTTCACTATTGGATTTTGTTGATCTCCAATCGCCCTCGTACTGACTACAGAAATTCTGCACTATTGGAGCATCTAGCTGCTCACTGAAATTTTTCAATTTCTTCAGTGTGTTGCTAAATAAGAAACACAAACAAATGGAAAGCACTCCAAGAAGCATATTTGAAATTACTTAGTTAAACCAAAACCCCACACAAACATTTCATATGACCATAAAATGGCTTCCATATTATAAGATTCACTAATTCGTCCGGTCTTATATTACATCCACCCAAGTTATAAAGAGTAATGCCAGCTCTACCATCATTGTTATACTCTTACAATTCAAATCAAATGCGACTACGGTTTCACGTTGTACCCTGTTTATGTTTGTGAGCTCTCAGTACGCGTATAGTATACTAACTTTCTGCTTTCTGTAGACTTTCTAGAATTTCACATAAGGTATCACGACAGCGTCGTATGCGACCACTGATACAGACTATTGACTTCATCAACGTCATTTTTATGTACAATGGGACCAGCAGTGATGATAAAAAAGTTTTCAGGTGAAGATCTTTTACAATGGTGACATTCAACTGTCATAATGGAAGAGAGTATTACAACGTTCGTCGGGCAGCGATTTTCAGAATCGGTTTCATTTGGAAAAAATTGTTCGTTTCATAACGTCAATCATCACGCGTGACTCTAGGTCTTGTAAATGTCAGCGAGGAGACACTTGCACATTTAAAAACAAGCACAGCAACGCGCATACCTCAAGAATGCTTCGCGAACATTGTGTATTCTATTGTTACACATGTAATAATTAATTCCTAAGCTTTCACAGTGTTGTCGCACAGTGAGAATTTAGTGGTTTTCCACAACTAACATGAGACCTGAACATACGAAGTGTGCATTCCATTGCAAGCTCGAAAAATAACGTACGTAAACCTAAACATGTGTTGATACAGCTTGATAAGAAAAGTCACTCAAAAGAGTTTATGGAATGTAAAAAATGACGAAAAGTTGTCTAAACAGAATTGAGAGTTTCATTCTGCGAGAGATTATGGAGTCTCACCAAACGGTACCTAAATGGTGTGCTCGACCTTTTAACTCAGATAACAAAATTTCTTTCGATAATCAATCACCTGTATTCGACGTGAGAGTACTCTTGTTTCAACGATATCGACAATAACGAAAATTATTGACGCGGTGAATAAAAGGAGCACCCTTGTGTCACTACGGAGTAGCTCTCACTTAGCAGCATTCCTAATAAACAATTATTCCGCAACAGACTATATAAAAGATCTTTGTGCTACTATTCAATGTACTTAAGCACCTTCAAACGCTCTATTTCTTTGCAGGTAATAGTTTGCATCTCGGGAATAAGCATTCATCTCTGGCTGTTGCCATCAATTACGTCACGAAAATGCCTCTGGAAACATTTTAGAAAGAAATCAGCATGTGACAGTAACGTGGAGGGGAAAATGTGGCCAACTGTGTCTGACTCACCGTCTAAATTTAACGTCTGCGGAACTTTCTGTGCTGCTACGGAGACAACCGAACATGGCCGAAGTCTTTCGAGCGGTGAGCAAAGCTCCAGGAATCTCGATACAGACAGGTGCAGTCTAGGCACGTGTTTCTACTCTCTCTCTCTCTCTCTTTCTGTGCTTGTGTTTGTGTATGTTTTAATATGAATGACAATAAGTGTGAGCTTAGCAGCTCTTCAGATCGATTTAACCCGCAGTACCAAATTTACTTAACACTATGCACGAAATTTCTACTTCTGTGTTAAAGATCCGGGTTCTCTTAAAATGTCAGCTGTGTATGTCACCTCATCTTTCTAACGTATGGAATTAAAACAAACGTCAGAAAGGAAGCGTGAATAAAACAGCCATAAACGTGAATGGAATAAGTTGTGCGTGTCTGGCAGGTAACACATGCCCACTTCCGTGCTGCCCAGCGAACGTTTGTGTTCCATGTTCCTGTTTTTGTACACAATAGTTCGCCTGACATCTACTGTCGGGCTCATCAAAATGAGAAGTCGGGCAAGTGGCAAACAATTTCATCTCGAAAATTGTGACTTCCGTGGACTGACCACTACAACAAAAAATTCGTGACGATTATCGAACATAAGTGTTAAGTGGAACCGTGTCTCATTAAGTCTGTACTACATCCACCACCCGAAACAGGACGAAAAAACATCACATTTATCTCCAATACATTACTACACGTACTTACATCCTTTAATCAGCGTAGTATAAATGCGGCCTATTAGCATTGTATAAGCACAGGTACGTCTATGACATGCTTTTCTATTTATTTGACATAAAGAATAAAATTGAAATATTTGTTTGTGTGTGTGTGTGTTTTGCGAGGGCTTGTGTTTAGCCACAAAATAAAGCGTCATACAATCCCAAATACGTTGACACAAATCCGTCTGTACAATTGTTTCGCTCTACGCGTGTTTCTTTCTTCACCCGCCACGAGAAACATGACGGGTAATATTGCTGACTAAAGCGACGACTAGATTTAAAAGCAATTTACAACTTTCTGATATTTTTAATGAAATGAAGAAAAGAAGTTATAATCTGAAGGGACACTATGATGGTTGTACTTACCTGTCTCAAAAATGGAATGTGAAGAGGAGAGCACAATAATCCGAAAGGTGTAGTTTAGTTCCGCAAACACTTGCACAGCGCACGCACGCACTCAAAGTAGCAGGCGCCGACGCCAAACAGTGCGACACCCATGCTGCCGCTAGGCTTGCCGATTTCTAACTGCGTGACTCAGCCGCGCAGCTAGCGGCCGGCGCGCCGCGCGCCTCTGCTGCCACGCAGGGGGGGAAGTGGACGCAAGTTGCTTCCTCGTCCTCATTCATGAAAGCTCTCAACGGAAGAATGCATTACATTTTGCTTACACCTGCCTCTGTCTTCCTCAGTGGTGGTTGCTTCGAGCCACATTTCGTAAACTGTCCATATTCTATTCACGACTTTGAAGATGGTGAATTTCGTTTAGTCCGCTAACTACCGTATTGAAGAGGAGCCACTGAAAATGGGACTGTCATACCTGCGGAAGTGGCATTAGAGATCGCCCATTTGTCCGACGGGTCATAGAGAACAGACTAATTAATGTAATGCGAATGATTTGAACCATTGTGATCCTCCTATATGGCCAGCCGCTGAGACTGAGCGATTCTAGGTGCTTCGGTCTGGAACCGCGCGACCGCTACCGTCGCAGGTTCGAATCCTGCCTCGGGCATGGATGTGTGTGATATCCTTAGGTTAGTTAGGTTTCAGTAATTCTATGTTCTAGGGGACTGATGACCTCAGATGTAGTGCTCAGAGCCATTTGAACAATTTCGCCTATATGCTGTTAAAACTAGCCATAGTCGTATGTGTGGTGTCAGCTCCAGACACCACACTTGCTAGGTGGTAGCCTTTAAATCGGCCGCGGTCCGTTAGTGTATGTCGGACCCGCGTGTCGCCACTATCAATGATTGCAGACCGAGCGCCGCCACACGGCAGGTCTAGTCTAGAGAGACTCCCTAGCACTCGCCCCAGTTGTACAGCCGACTTTGCTAGCGATGATTCACTGTCTACATACGCTCTCATTTGCAGAGACGACAGTTTAGCATAGCCTTCAGCTACGTCATTTGCTACGACCTAGCAAGGCCCCCTATTCAGCTACTATAATTAATATCTTCAAGAATGTATTCTGGACAGATAATTTTGTGAATCATGTACCGTCAAGAGCGACGTTCATCATTAATGGATTAAAGTTAAGTATCAAACTAATTACGTCAGCTTTTTGAATTCTCATTCCTTGTCATGTTCCAGGCCTCACGTCAGTATAGTTCTTCCCTCGTCACGGCAGCCTGCGTGAGCTAAAACGCGTGCTCTTCGGCCGTCACTTGTAACACGGTGTTGGCTCTTCTGCTAACACAAAAGAATGTACCCCTGTCATCAAAATGAAGTTGCAGACGGCAGTTGAATCTGTCACCGGAGGCCATCTGCGAATCGCGATATTCGTGGTACACTTCCGAGATGGTGACATGTGAAAAGATTAATAACTACACAACCTTGGACATCGAGAGTCCCTCTCGTCAAAAAGCCACGATCTACTCTGGACCAGACGTAAAAGAAACGATAAGTGACACAGGAAACCCACGGATCTTTGGATGAGTAATCTGAGCTATCCAACCCGGACTGGACGTTAGTTCTGAAATTCCAAGATGCCGAGGAAGCAGAGGCTGTTGTACTCTCGTTTAAAAAAAAAGACACAAATAATGACACGCAAAGGTCGGTAGACATTCGTGCCACTGTGGAAAGAACTATACGCAAAGCACACAACTGCCACCACCATCACACCTTAGCGAAGGATCTGGCAGAGAACCCGAGAAAATTCTGGTCCTATGTGAAATCGCTAAATGGGTCAAGGCTTCCATTCAGTCCCTTGTTGACCAGTCTGATGTGGCAGTTGAAGACAGCAAAACCGGGCAGTTCTAGGCGCTTCTGTCTGGAACCCCACGACCGCTCCGGTCGCAGGTTCGATCCTGCATCGGTCATGGATGCGTGTGTGATATCCTTAGGTTTAAGTGGTTCTAAGTTCTAGGGGACTGATGACCTCAGATGTTAAGTCCCATAGTGCTCAGAGCCATTTTAACCATTGAAGACAGCAAAACGAAAGCCGAAATTTTAAATTTCACGTTCAAGAAATCGTTCACTCAGAATATTTGTGCAAATATACCATCATTGGACCATCGGACAGACTCCCGTATGGACGGCATAGTAATAAGCATTCCTAGGATAGAGAAACAACTGAAAGATATGAAAGCAAATAAATCACCAGATCAGAAGGGAATCCCAATTAGCTTTTACAAAGAGTGCTCTACGACATTGGTCCCTTACCTAGTTCGCATTTATCGTGAATCTTTCGCCCAGCACCAAGTCCCAGGCGACTGAAAAGGAGCGCACGACCGGCAGAATTACAGACCAACATCCCTAACTTCGGTCTACTGCAGGCTCCTTCAACATATTCTCGGAATATAATAAACTTTCTTGTAAGTGAGAAACTTATCCCCACAAATCAGCAGGGTTTTAGAGAGCATCACTAGTGCAAAACTCACTTTCCCTTTTCTCACATGACATACTGTGAACTATGGATGAAGAGCAACAGATAGACTCCATATTTCTAGATTTCCGAAAAGAATTTGACACGGTGCTCCGTTGCAGGCTGTTAACGAATATACAAGTATATGGAATAGGTTAGCAGACATATGAGTGGCTCGAAGACTTGTTAAGTAATAGAAGCCAGTATGTTGTCCTCGATGACGAGTTTTCATCAGAGACAAGGGTATGGTCAGGAGTGCCCCAGGGAAGGATGATAGCACTGCTGTTCTCTATACAGGGTGGTCCATTGATTGTGACCGGGCCAAATATTTCACGAAATAAGCGTCAAAAGAAAAAACTACAAAGTACGAAACTTGTCTAGCTTGAAGGGGGAAACCAGATGGCGCTATGGTTGGCCCGCTACATGGCGCTGTCATAGGACAAACGGAAATCAACTGCGTTTTTTTAAAAATAGGAACCCTCACTTTTTATTACATATTCGTGTAGCACGTAAAGAAATATGGATGTTTTAGTTGGACCACTATTTTCGCTTTGTGATAAATGGCGCTGTAATAGTCACAAACACATGGCTCACAATTTTAGACGAACAGTTGGTAACAGGTAAGTTTTTCTAAATTAAAATACAGAATGTAGATACGTTTGAACATTTTATTTCGGTTGTTCCAATGTGATACATGTACCTTTGTAAACTTATTTCTGAGAACGCATGCTATTACAGCGTGATTACCTGTAAATACCACATTAATGCAATAAATGTTCAAAATGATGTCCGTCAACCTTAATGCATTTGGCAATACGTGTAACAACATTCCTCTCAACAACGAGTAGTTCGCCTTCCGTAATGCACATGCATTGACAATGCGCTGACGCATGTTGTCAGGCGTTGTCGGTGGATCACGATAGCAAATATCCTTCAACTTTCCCCACAGAAAGAAATCCGGAGACGTCACATCCGGTGAAAGTGCGGGCCATGGTATAGCGCTTCGACGACCAATCCACCTGTCATGAAATATGCTATTCAATTCCGCTTCAACCTCACGCGGGCTATTCAATCATATTGGAAGTACATCGCCATTCTGTCATGCAGTGAAACATCTTGTAGTAACATCGGTAGAACATTACGTAGGAAATCAGCATACATTGCACCATTTAGATTGCCACCGATAAAATGGGAGCCAGTTATCCTTCCTCCCATAATGCCGCACCATACATTAACCTGCCAAAGTCGCTGATGTTCCACTTGTCGAAGCCATCGTGGATTTTCCGTTGCCCAATAGTGCATATTATGCCGGTTTACGTTACCGCTGTTGGTGAATGACGCTTCGTCGCTAAATAGAATGCGTGCAAAAAATCTGTTATCTTCCCGTAATTTCTCTTGTGCCCAGTGGCAGAACTGTACATGTCGCCATGCAATTCCTGGTGCATAGAAATAAGGTACGAGTGCAGTCGATGTTGATGTAGCATTCTCAACACCGACGTTTTTGAGATTCCCGATTCTCGAGCAATTTGTCTGCTACTAATGTGCGGATTAGCCACGACAGCAGCTAAAACACCTACTTGGGCATCATCATTTGTTGCAGGTCGTGGTTGACGTTTCACATGTGCCTGAACACTTCCTGTTTCTTTAAATAATGTAACTGTCCGGCGAACGGTCCGGATACTTGGATGGTGTCATCCAGGATACCGAGCAGCATACATAGCACACGCACGTTGGGCATTTTGATCACAATAGCCATACATTAACACGATATCGACGTTTTCCGCAATTGGTAAACGGTCCATTTTAACACGGGTAATGTATCACGAAGCAAATACCGTCTGCACTGGCGGAATGTTACGTGGTACCACGTACTTACACGTTTATGACTGTTACAGCGCCATCTATCACAAAGCGAAAAAAGTGTTCCAACTAAAACATTCATATTTCTTTACTTACTACACGAATATGCAATAAAAATTGGGGTTCCTATTTTTAAAAAATCGCAGTTGATATCCGTTTGACGTATGGCAGCGCCATCTAGCGGGCCAACCATAGCGCCATCTGGTTTCCCCCTTCACGCTAGACGAGTTTCGTTCTTTGTAGTATTTTGTTTGATGTTTATTTCGTGAGATATTTCGCCCTCTATACATAAATCATATGGTGGACAAGATATTCAGCAAATTTGCGGTTGTCTATTGATGATGCTGTGGTGTACGGTAAGGTGTCAAAGTTGAGGAAGATATAAGACGACTTGGACCAAATATTTAGTTGGTGCGATGAATGGCAGCTAGCTCTAAATGTGGAAAAATGTAAGTTAATGCGGATGAGTAGGAGGAACAAACCAGCAATGTTCGGGTACAGTATTAGTAGTGTGTGAGAAATACGGTAGGGAAGGCGAGGGGCCGACTTTGGTTTACTGGGAGAATTTTAGGGAAGTGTGGTACACCTGTAGAGGAAATCGCAAATGGTGCGACCTATTCTTGAGTACTGCTCGAGTGTTTGGGATCTGTGCCAGGTCGGACTTAGGGAAGACATGGAGCAAAGTCAGAGACGGGGTGCTACATTTCCTACCGGTAGGTTCGAACAACACTTAAGTATAACGAAGATGCTTCAGGAACTTAAATGGGAATCCCTGGAGGGAAGGCGACATTCTTCTAGAGAAAAAATGTTGAGAAAATATAGAGAACCGGCATTTGAAGCTGACTGCCGCCAACATACATCGCGCGTAAGGACCACGACATAATACACTACTGGCCGTTAAAATTGCTACACCACGAAGATGACGTGCTACAGACGTGAAATTTAACCGACAGGAAGAAGATGCTGTGATATGCAAATGATGAGCTTTTCAGAGCATTCACACAAGGTTGGCGCCGGTGGCGACACCTACAACGTGCTGACATGAGGAAAGTTTCCAGCCGATTTCTCTTACACAAACAGCAGTTCACCGGCGTTGCTTGGTGATACGTTGTTGTGATGCCTCGTGTAAGGAGGAGAAATGCGTACCTTCACGTTTCCGACATTGATAAATGTCGGATTGTAGCCTATCGCGATTGCGGTTTATCGGATCGCGACTTCGATGCTCGCGTTGGTCGAGATCCAATGACTGTCAACAGAATATGCAATCGGTGGGTTCAGGAGGGTAATACGGAACGCTGTGCAGGATCCCAACGGCCTCGTATCACTAGGAGTCGAGATGACAGGCATATTATCCGCATGGCTGTAAAGGATCGTGCAGCCACGTCTCGATTCCTTGCAAGACAACAAACGTTTGCAAGACAACAACCATCTGCACGAACAGTTCGACGACGTTTGCAGAAGCATGGACTTTCAGCTGGGAGACTATGGTTGCGATTACCCTTGACGGTGCATCACAGACAGGAGCGCCTGCGATGGTGTACTCAACGACGAACCTGGGTGCACGGATGGTAAAACGTCATTTTATCGGATGACTCCAGGTTCTGTTTACGGCATCATGATGGTCGCATCCGTGATTGGTGACATCGCGGTGAACGCACATTGGAAGCGTGTATTGCCCGCATCTCGTGGTCGTGCGGTAGCGTTCTCGCTTCCCACGCCCGGGTTCCCGGGTTCGATTCCCGGCGGGGTCAGGGATTTTCTCTGCCTCGTGATGGCTGGATGTTGTGTGATGTCCTTAGGTTAGTTAGGTTTAAGTAGTTCTAAGTTCTAGGGGACTGATGACCATAGATGTTAAGTCCCATAGTGCTCAGAACCATTTGAAGCGTGTATTCGTCATCGCCATACTGGCGTATCACCGGCGTGATGGTATGGGGTGCCATTGGTTACACGTCTCGGTCACCTCTTGTTCGCATTGACGGCACTTTGAACAGTGGACGTTACATTTCAGACGTGTTACGACCCGTCTCTCTACCCTTCATTCGATCCCTGCGAAACCCTACATTTCAGCAGGATAATGCACGACCGCATGTTGCAGGTCCTGTACGGGCCTTTCTGGATACAGAAAATGTTCGACTGCTGCCCTGGCCAGCACGGTCTCCAGATCTCTCACCAATTGAAAACGTCTGGTCAATGGTGGTCGAGCAACTGGCTCGTCACAATACGGCAGTCACTACTCTTGATGAACTGTGGTATCGTGTTGAAGCTGCATGGGCAGCTGTATGTGTACACGCCATCCAAGCTCTGTTCGGGGTGTATACATGGACGAGGAAAAAAAAAGTCCCGGATTTCCCGGTTAAAAATACACTTTCTCCCTGATGAAAATACCATTTTTCTGTGTTAAGTAACAGTATACTTTTCCTCAAAACTGTACAACGTATCAATCCTTTCAATGGTTGTAGTTTTATACACTGGCGTAGAATTTCCCGGCACTTTAGAAAACGAAACTCAGGGGGAAAAACATGTTTTGGAAAGATGTCTGATGTGCAGCAACATGTACACTGCATATTTCGTATTACGAAAGTATAAATTCGAACTCCACCAAACACCGCATGTTACTTTGTGAAGGACTGAGATCGAGATTGCGATGCGCTTTTGTACGCCAGTCGTAGCTCATGTCACGTGATCTCGCCAGCCGATGACAGCGGATATTCAAAGCATAGGATACGTGATGTAGTCAGCCAATAGCAACATCACTGTTAAGTAGCGCGAACACACAAGTAGGGAAAGGTAATGGTTTAAATTAACGTACATAGTGTTGCTACAAGAAAAGAAAAGCTTTTATGTATAATATTGGTCTCTAAGGTTAATAAGCTGCAAGAGAAGCTATGCTTTCACACATAACGTTGATCTTTTTTGCGCATGCTACACTTTAAGATACATCACACATATGTGCCAGTAAAATTTTTAACGACGACATAAATGTCTGATCTTCTGGGCTCGAAAATATTCTAAATGGTCGTCCTCAAGGAACTGATTTTTGAATGAGAGTCAAACGCTCTGTGATTTAAGAAATTCATCAGACATTCGCGCACAGAGTTCATCTTGCGTAAAAGGAAATTTACTTTGAAAGTAACGCTTTCCAAACAACCATTCGGAATATTTTCCCGCCACACTTGAGCAGCTACGATGACGCAGTTTAATACTTTTTGTGGGATCTAAAATTTAAAAACCTCTCTCACACCGGCCTGATTTAGCTTCACTGATCAGGATAGTAAAAAACATGCGTATATTAAGGGAATTTTCATTCACAAAGCAGGCTTATCACATTCACACAGTTCAATACTGTTCTATCCTGATTAAATTGAGCTTAACTTAAATTCCATAAGGCAGTGAAGCAATTTCGAAGTCTCGGTGCGACGAAAATTGTCAGTCAATCTCCTGAAAACTATTGTAATAATGATTAACTTTCGGTGATCACATGGGGAAGACCGGAGATCTGCTGGTAATACCGTGTTAGCCTATTTATTGAAAGTAATAAACTGGATATCTTGAGCATACAAAACAGCAGGTTCGTCCAGTGTAAATCAGACGTTCCCCACTGATCCCGTGCAACACAGCGTAGTAAGCAGACACTGTCAATAATAATCAGTTAAATAATACGCGAACACACTTACTTTAGTTTAGTTCATGTATTAAATTCCTTCTCACACAGAATCTCATCAAGATGGCGACTAGCTCAACAATGCATATATACACATCTTCGTTCTTTCACGGCTAATCGGCAAGATCCCCTTCATTCTTTTCATAAGAGAAAACATAGATAGCAGAGAAGCTATTCCATGGAGTAAATGCACGCACCAAAGAATAATATGGCTTGAAACTACTTTGCATTGATAATCATCGGATATTAAAGTTTAGGAATCGGTAAGATAAGAAGAGATATTTCGAGATATGTACTGAGTTATATAATTTATAAAATTTCTGAAAATATCGCGGAGAGACCGCTGCAAAAGATATTACAGCAGGAAACATTAAAAGATCTTACATTATGTCATAAAAGAAACAAGACATAAGAGAATACTCCAAAGGCCGGCCGAAGTGGCCGTGCGGTTCTGGGCGCTGCAGTCTGGAACCGCGACACCGCTACGGTCGCAGGTTCGAATCCTGCCTCGGGCATGGATGTTTGTGACGTCCTTAGGTTAGTTAGGTTTAACTAGTTCTAAGTTCTAGGGGACTAATGACCTCAGAAGTTGAGTCCCATAGTGCTCAGAGCCATTTCATACTCCAAGAGCATAGGAATTTTGTGAACTATACTAAAATGCATCATTCGGCTTAAAGTGCACATTCGGATGTCCAGATTCAGTTGTAAATTTTCTTGGCGTACCAGTACTGTATTATCTCAAGTTTGATCTTTATTAAAGCAAAATGCCATACGTGCTAGAAAATGAAAACATGAACTTGAAATGCAGCGAACAGTTGAAACTAGCCAATAGTGTGGAAATAAACACTTCGTTTCAAATAAATTGACTGACTCAGCAGAAAACATTAATAAAAGTAAAATTTCCTTAACAAACCGACAAAAATAACTTCATTGTTCTGCAAGGCGATTAACGCTTGACTGTCAGAAAGGTGGAAACAAAATAAAATCTGAAACGAATTAAATATTTGAGCCTTCCGTAATTATGTGAATGTATTTTAATTCACTTGATAGCTCCCTGCCACAGAAATCCGTTTTGTTTTCATTTGACGTGACAGCAATGAGCGAAGAGGAAACAGCAAAATCACTTAACGTGAACACGGGTCACGTAGAGACTACCACCTCCCCACTACAACTCAGACTGCTCTGTGCATCAGGTCCGGATCTACGATACTTCCGAACCGGGCCAATATTAGATAGTGGCGCTCCCTCTACCTCAAGCGTTTGAGGTAGGGTACCAAAAATTTACGAAATCGCCTTTTCAAAAATATCTTAATTTTATAGCGCACATATTTCTGAAGAATTTGACACATAAAAAATATATGTTCGAGGGAACGTAAGACATGTTATTTGGTCTCCGGAAAGGCTCAAAATCATGAAAAGTTCAATTTTTACTTTTTTGCGTTTTCTGAATCTGCAGACTATTACCTTTTAATAGATATATAATTTATTCAATTCCGAAGACTACAACTATTTTTAATTTTTTTTTTGAAATGTGTTCTACATGGGCGTGACCTACTGTGGCGCTGTTAAACTGCTGTCAAATGGTGTTATTATTAACGTCCGTGTTCATCAGGTTCATTTTAGTGATGTGAGATAAAGTATGTGTTGTGGCTAACCTGTGATGGTTCAATATATATCGCTGGTGTGATTGTCGATTGTTTCATGTTTATTTACTCTGTCGTTATCTCGAAAATATTCGTAATTAACTCTGTTTCTTGACTCTCTGTTTAGTTGAAGTATAATAATGAGTAAAAGTAAAGTTATTAGAAATCCTCTGAAGGCTTTTAGGAAAAGGAGAAATGTTGGAAAGCCAAAGGTATGTGTTATTACTGTAAACAATAAAGACGATAACCAAGTGAGTGAACCTAACCTCTCAAGTGAAGCTTGGTTCAATGAGTGAAAACTATGAATGTTTTATGGGCGAATCGGATGTGAATGAAATATTTGATATGTCGGTTCTCAAAGGAATTTTTTCAAACTGTGTAAGATGTATTCATTGTAGTGAAGTTGGTCTGGAACTCTCCATAATAAAGCACGTAGGACTTGCTAGTGAAATACAACTGAAATGTGATAAGTGTTTATACATGACCACCTTTTGGAACAGTGTTGCAGTAACTGCAACTGAAGAAAATGGTAGCAAAATCTACGAACACAACATTAGATTTGTTTATTCCTTGCGTTCAGTTGGTAAGGGTGCTACTGCAGGTGCAATTTTCTGTGGCATCATGAATCTTCCAAATCCCCCAACCAAGTTTACGACCTATAATAAATTAATAGGGTCTAAAGTAGAAGATGTCTGTATAGAATCTATGAAGAACGCTGTGGAAGAGGCAGTAATGGGAAATAATGGTAACAGAGATTTGACTGCAGCGTTCGATGGTACCTGGCATAAACGGGGACACACATCTCTTCATGGTGCAGTATCTGCCACCAGTATGTATACAGGGAAAGTTTTAGATGTAGCAGTAATATCAAAATATTGTAGATGTCCACAAAAATATAAAGGTACACATGAAAATAATTGCAAAGCTAACTATAGTGGCAGTAGGGAGGAATGGAAGTGGCTGGTGTTGCCAGTATATTCCAGCGTTCTGAGGCGTGTGATAAAGTGCGATATGTTAATTACCTTGGTGACGGTGATTCTAAAAGTTTCAAACATTTCAAGGACTGAAGCCCCATGGTGATGATGTTGTAGTGCAGAAATTTGAGTGTATTGGACACGTACAGAAGCGAATGGGAGCAAGACTTCGGCGACTGAAAGCTTCGTACAAAAAACAAAAACTCAGTGATGGTAAAGGGTTGGATGGGAAGGGAAGGTTAACTGACAGTGTAATTGACAAAATACAGAACTATTATGGAATGGCTATTAGGCAAAATACACAAAGTGTCGACGAAATGAAGAAGGCTGTTTGGGCTCTTTTTTTTCATACTTCTTCAACCGATGAAAATCCCCAACATAGCTTGTGTCCCAAAGAAGAAGACAGTTGGTGTAAATATAACAAAGGATTGCTAACTGGTGAAGTGTACACTCATAAGCATAGTCTGCCTCATGCAATAATGGAGGTGATAAAACCTATTTTCAGAGACTTAGTAGCACCTGAACTGTTGAAAAAGTGTATTCACGGAAAAACTCAAAACCCCAATGAAAGTGTAAATAGTGTTATATGGTCGAGAATCCCCAAGACTGTATTTGTTGGAATAGAAACACTTCACTTTGGTGTGTATGATGCTGTTGCGACTTTCAATGATGGCAACATTATAAGGTGCAATGTATTTAGCAATATGGGAATGAAGATAGGTTCTAACATGGTACGAGCGATGCTTGCTTTAGACAAGGAACGCCTTCGGGCTGCAGACAGGGCTGTAAAGAGTCTAGAAATACAAGCAAGAGTAAACAGGAGGAGGAACAAGAGGAAGCTGGAGGAGGAGTTTGCAGAGGATGAAGATAATCCATCCTATGGACCTGGAATGCACTAAAAAGTTAATCCAATCTTTGTCGCTCGATTCCCAAAACTTTTATTTTATCATACTAATTACATGTTTTCTAAGGATCTTCCAAACATATTTGTTTCAAACTTTCAGTAAATGTTACACAGTACCTTCTGCATAATTTAACACAGACTTTTTCCAAAAAACTGTATATTTTTGAATATATAAATAAAAAATTGCAAAAATATGTTGTGAATTTTCATTACAATTGAAAAAAAATCATCTTTAATAACTGAACAAAAATTTTGTAAAATCCCTGTGTTAAGTTGTAGCCCATATTCCAATAAATCATCTGTAAAACGTTCAACTTCCTACCTCAAATACTTTGTGAGGAAAGATATAATTTATAAGCGTTATTTTAACATTGCAAGTATAGGGCGTTCCGGAGCCCCTTAAGTGTGCCAAAGTGCAGTGTCACGCCTCTTCACACAGCATTCTTCCATCGCACGTCTCTGTATTTCGCTCTGCGGAATTCAAACATGTAATATTTTGTAATGTGTGCCATCAAACTATATTCAGGCCAGTGGAAATTAAAATGTCCTGTGGTGCCTCTCCTGCTCCCAATCGGCTGGTTTGACATTCTGCTCCTCTTTAAAAAAATTCTCGCAATTAATACTGGATGGGATTATTTGTAACCGGCAGAACAAGAACTCTTCAGAAAATTTGCAGTCTTTACTGCGTATTAGCTAATAACTTGGTGTTTTGTACGGCATAAAATTAAATATAGGATACATAAAACGAGTAAAGACAAGAGACAAGCAAGACAGTACACATTTCTTCAGTCCTTAGGTCCTAGCTTTCTTTTCTCTCTAATCTTGCCACAGCTTTATATGGCGTACTTTCCTTTCTGGGAAAGAATCTATTACCTCATCAAAGTTCGTCAACGTTTTGCTGCATGAAAAACAAAATGTCATTGTCTAATACTAGAAAAGCTGTTAATACTAATAGTACCCAAGACTGGTGTGGTTTCTCGATCTGATTACGTGTATTTTGTCACTGCTAGACAAAACGAAATAGGCCTGCCTAATATTGCAGCAATTGTTACACACGCCAAATAAACGAGACTGTTTTGGAACAAATGTTCATTTTTGTAACACGGCGGAATATAATTCACGAAATACCAATATCAAATGCTTATTAGGCCTACTACAAGCAAAACGTTTTATGTTAGGAAACAGTTCCACATTTCATTCATACACTCTAGCTTCTGAAGCATGAGATCGAGAAGTAGTAGTACGAAATTTTGATATAAATTTGGAATCGTCAAATTCTTCCGTAATTTGTGTGAGTCTCCGTTTCTTCTCCTTCCTCGTTCTAACAATCAATCTTGTCATCACTAATTGTAACTATTCCTGCCAGTGTCAAAACTTATTCTCTGGTTAACTTCACTAACCCTGCCACAATCACCGGTTTAGTTATCCCGCATTTATTCTCCGATTAGGCGTTATTACGCGTTCGTACAACGCGTTTTCCGCGCTACTCCCAGAACAGAACTTTAGCGGCTGTTAGCCGAGGACTGTGTAACTGACCCTTAGTAGTGTAGCGGTCTGGCCGAAAATTTTCTGTGAAAATTTAATTTTCTTGGATACACGGAGGAGACAATACGCAATCTTTGTTGCCTGAGGTGAAATGGCTCTGAGCACTATGGCACTTAACATCTATGGTCATCAGTCCCCTAGAACTTAGAACTACTTAAACCTAACTAACCTAAGGACATCACACAACACCCAGTCATCACGAGGCAGAGAAAAATCTCTGACCCCGCCGGGAATTGTTGCCTGTTATTCCTGTTAGTAGTTTATTTCCACTCTGGTAGTCTGAATCTATTGAATTCGCTAGTAGTTATAACAACGCTGGTCACTTGCAAACCGAGTCAACCACATACACAGCGATTGGCATTCACCCGTTCGGCTTTATTCCGCTCAGCTCGTATAGACCCGTCCCCTTTTGTCTGCAGGAATGTTTATTTCTAGATGTGACGGGGATTCCCCTGGCAGAGACATCACGTACACTATGCACGCATTCAAAAATCAACATAACGATTATTTCAGAAATCAACTTAGAATTTATTCAAAAACCAACAGGGATGCGTTCAAAATCATATGAGTAATCGAATGGCTAAGTGCGCTGGATGCTATGCACTTTGTGAAACAAGGTCTTTTTTCTCAGTAATACGAATTTAGCCCCATCCCCCACCCCCCTCTCATTCCCGCGCCAGGCGCAGATGCCCCCGCCCCCTAGTTCCGGGCCTGTTGGGCACACGTGAATCTGGCTGCTTAGGCGCACCAGTAAAATTCTTCCGGAAAGCATCCGGCTGCATGCTGCTATTGCTTATACAGCTAACTGCCACACTTCTGTAGACAGAAGCAGGAGAAGGTACTAATACGCACATGCGCATGAGCTCGCTGGTAACTGCTCAAACGATTCTACTGTAAACAATTGTAACGTCATGCTCATCGGTGGCAATTTGTTGTTATGAAACATTGCATAGTCTTCCTAAGGCCTTTCACACATTTTGCTGTTGGCAGACGCTTGTATGGCTCTGGCTCTAAGCACTATGGGACTTAACTTCTGAGGTCATCAGTCGCCTAGACTTAGAACTACTTAAACCTAACTAACCTAAGGACATCATACACATGCGTGTCAGAGGCAGCATTCGAACCTGCGACCGTAGCAGCAGCGCGGTTCCGGACTGAAGTGCCTAGAACCGCTCGCTCACAGCGGCCGGCTACACTTGTATGAGCACTGTTTTGTTGTTGTATATGGTGCATTTCCTTTGCAACTTAAGTTTTATTTTCTTTTTTTCTCACGTTCGTTTTTTATTGCTGCAATATTATTCTGGAGTAGCGAGAAACAGTAATATTCTTTGTTAGAGTATTTGTTATTACCAGACAAATTACAAAAATGTAACTGAAAACTAAAACAATGAAAAATTCCCAGAATTCAAAAAAATTCGCGGAATTCTAAAAAATTCCTGGGTTTTTCCCGGTTTTCTCCCGGATGAAAAACTTCCCGGGTTTTTCCCGGATCTCCCGGTTGTCCCGGCTCGTAGACACCCTGTCTGTTTGACTCAATGCCCAGGCGTATCAAGGCCGTTGTTACAGCCATAGGTGGTTGTTGTGGGTACTGATTTCTCAGGATCTATGCACCCAAATTGCGTGAAAATGTAATCTCATGTCAGTTCTAGTGTAATATATTTGTCCAATGAATACCCGGTTATCATCTGCATTTCTTCTTGGTGTAGCAATTTTAATGGCCAATAGTGGGTAAGAGAATTTAGGGCTCATACAGGAGCATATAGATATCCGTTTTTCTTTCGCTCATCTTGCGAGTGGAACAGGAATGGAAATGACTAGTAGTGGTACAGGGTACCCTCCACCATGCACATTACGGTGGCTTGCGGAGTATCTGTGTAGATGTAAATACAGATGGTGAATCACTCTGTACATCACCACGAAAATAAGAATTTGTCGAAATCAGCAATCTGGCAGTGTAAAAAAAAAGTAACAAATGTAACACTCGATGTGTTAGCGAAGACAGGACAACTCAGATGTACACAGAACTAGTAAACAAATCGACGTGTGGTTTCTTCTTAGCTATAACTACCACTGTCTTGAAATTTCTAACGTAGAAACGTAGTTTTTAATATTTGTTGCTGCCAAAGTATGTATCCGACTTCGTTTGATAAATGAAGCTACGATGGAATTTCAAAATGTGAGTCACATATCATTATGGCAACCCAGGTGACTTCTATTCGTTGCTGCACTCAAACTTCAAAGTGACAAAGGTATGGGACACTATTTTCTGACATAGTCACTACGTTTATGTAAGCAACGGTCGGAACAATCTGCCAATCATTCGGTTTATTAACTATAGCATTCCGCTCCTCTGTCACGAAGCCATTCGAGAATCGCTATGTGAACCTCGTCACCGTTGGAAAATCTGCGACTGCTGTGAATGAGTTCCTCGGTTGCCTGGACATTGTCGTCTGTGGTCAATGGCCTCCCTTCCCCAACAGAGTCCACCCTAATAGGTGAAAGGTCAGCGCGTTGGACTGCCACGCACGCGGGCCCGGGTTCTATTCCCGGCAGGGGTGGGAGATTTTCTCCCCTCAGGTACTGGGTGTTTTGCTGTCATCATCATTTCATCCCCATTGGCGACGCGGAAGTCGCCTAATGTGGCGTCGCACTCAGTAAGACTTGCACTTGGTGGCCGAACTTCCCGCTTGGGAACTACCGCCGACTGACGCCATACGCTCATTTTCCATTTCCCCATCAGAATTACTTTCGTCTGGGCGGCTTTGGCCAAATTGCCGGCATCAGTTCACTACGAATTGACCCAATGTGGTCCATATACAACCAGAATCTCACGGTGAATCTGTGTGCAATGTAGACATTTTGCTGACTACAATCGTACTGTCCTACGTACTTTCAACTTGAAGTGCGACTGCAGCTGCCGCGCCACTTCAAAAAATGGTTTAAATGGCTCTGAGCACTACGGAACTTAACAGCTGTGGTCATCAGTCCCCTAGAACTTAGAACTACTTAAACCTAACTAACCTAAGGACATCACACACATCCATGCCCGAGGCAGGATTCGAATCTGCAGTCACGCGGTTCCGGACTGAGCGGCTAGAACCGCTCGGCCACCACGGCCGGCCGCGCCACTTCATTCGCACTTTGTGATGCAACTGTCACCCGTAGAACAGCAGAACTGTGTCTACAGAAAAACCTGAGAATGTAGCTCCCTTGCTGGGCAATGGTCTTATTAGCACGGGATGACATATGTAACTTACTTTCTGAAGTCCCTACGTGTATTCTTCGTTCCGGAACATTGGAAAGAATATTCGAAGAGAACATGAAAGACATGCATTATGTGATCAAAAGTATCCGGAAACCTAGCTGAAAATGACTTACAAGTTCGTGGCGCCCTCAATCACTAATGCTAGAATTCAATATGGTGTTGGCCCACCCTTAGACTTGATGACAGCTTCCACTCTAGCATGGCATACGTTTAATCAGGTGCTGGAAGGTTTCTTGGGGAGTGGCAGCCCGTTCTTCACAGAGTGCTGTACTGAGGGGAGGTATCGATGTCTGTCGGTGAGGCCTGGCACGAAATCGGCGTTCCAAAACGTCCCAAAGCTGTTCTATAGGATTCAATTCAGGACTCTGCGGGCCATTCCTTTACAGGGATGTTTTTGTCGTGTAACCACTCCGCCACAGGCCGTGCATTATGAACAGGTGCTCGACCGTATTGAAAGATGCAATCGCCATCGCCGAATTGCTCTGCAACAGTGGGACGCAAGAAGGTGCTTAAAACATCAATGTAGACCTGTGCTGAGTTAGTGACACGAAAAACAACAAGGGATGTAAGCCCCCTCCACGAGAAAGACGACCACACCATAACACCACCGCCTCAGAATTTTAAGTTGGCACTACACACGCTGGCAAATGACGTTCACCGGGGATTCGCCATACCCACACCCGGCCATCGTATCGCCACATTGTGTACCGTGATTCGTGACTCCACACAACGTTTTTCCACTGTTCAATCGTCCAATGTTTACGCTCCTTACACCAAGCGAGGTGTCGTTTTGCATTTACCGGCGTATGTGTGGCTTATGAGCAGCTGCTCGACCATGAAATCCAATTTTACTTACCTCCCGCCTAACTGTCATAGTAATTGCAGTGGATCCTGATGCAATTTGGAATTTCTGTGTGATAGTCTGGATAGATGTCTGCCGATTACACATTACGACCCACTTCAACAGCGGCAGTGTCTGTCAGCCAACAGACGAGGTCGGCCTGTACGCCTTTGTGCTGTACGTGTCCCTTCACGTTTCCACTTCACTATCACATCGGACACAGTGGGCCTAGGGATGTTTAGTAGTGTGGAAATCTCGCGTTCAGACGTATGACACAAATGACACCCAATCAGCTGACCACGTTCGAAGTCCGTGACTTCCGCGGAGCGCCCCATTCTGCTCTCTCACGATGTCTGATGACCACTGAGGTCGCTAATGTGGAGTACCTGGCAGTAGATGGCAGCACATTGCGCTTAATATGAAAACGCGTGTTTTGGGGGTGTCCGGAAACTTTTGATCACGTAGTACAAAATATGTGAAACTCTGTGAAACAGTAATAGTCAAGGGCGCACGCAAGTTTTTGTCTCAGTAGGAGCAAAACACATTCCTCATATATGCGATTTAGAAATATGAGGTCATTACTATCTAGTTATCATTCTCTTCTATTGGTTTCTGAAGTACACTTTTAGTACGTGGTCAGTATTATAAACAATATAAAAGAATAATTGCCGTAAAACCTATTCTGAGATTACCACATTTTACGTTTCCCACATTTACGTTATTTTCTTTTGGTCCCGGCGTAAGCACTATTCCCACAGTTAATTGTTTCCTTTCGATTAAAAGTTTCGTAAGAATAACATTTCTACACTAAGCGCTTTCGAACCAATATCGATTTTCGGATCGATTTATATGGAAATTACATCGTGCTTTTGCTCTCGCACAACCTGTGGGATAACGAATAACATAAAACTGTATAGTTTGTTTCAGATTTTAAACATTTTTGGGTTAGTTGAGAAATATTCCAATGTACTCGCTCTGTTTGGTACGACCTGTCCTTACCACTTACCACGGACTGATAGCTGTGACAAATTCAAAGTGCCTGTGAAAACAGGCCATGCCAGGTAAGGAGGTTCCAAACACAGTGATATTTCGACATCATCAGAATAATATCTGTTATACATGACCTAAAATACAGGGTGTAAACGGTGTAAGGCGCCAAAATTATACAGATGGTACATCTCGGTGTGCTTGACAAAAAAATCTAATGACATTTTCTTGTATCATGTACTTTATTTTTGTATTATTAAAACCTAATGTTCGTAGGATAGATAGTACTGTATACGCATTTCTGTTTACGTAGTCAACCGACAGTACACGGCGTACCGAGCTTATTGCCTACAAGATTGGGGGTTGGGTTGTTTGGAGGAAGGAGACCAGACAGCGAGGTCATCGGTCTCATCAGATTAGGGAAGAACGGGGAAGGAAGTCGGCCGTGCCCTTTGAAAGGAACCATCCCGGCATTTGCCTGGAGCGATTTAGGGAAATCACGGAAAACCTAAATCAGGATGGCCGGACGCGGGATTGAACCGTCGTCCTCCCGAATGCCAGTGTCTAACCACTGCGCCACCTCGCTCGGTTATTGCCTACAAGCCGACCAGAGGATTGAAATCATTAGACGTGTACAACGACGTGGTGTGATAATCAGGTGGTACCGAAAAAAGGAATGTTAACGGTTTTTGGGTTGTCAAGAATGTGTAGTAAGCTTTACGTGAATTGAATACAACCAGTCTGTTTGTCAACAAGTCTATAACGAGGGTCGTAGTAGTAATGACAAGCTAATATCAAACACAATGTATTTCCGTTAGTACAAATTCAGTCAATCACCAAGTAGATAGTTGTGCATTAATTACAATCAACTGTTCCACCTTTTTACGACAATGCCATAACGAATACTAAATTCACATTATTTTCCTTCTGTACAACAACCTCGTAACGTGAAGAAAACCCATTACTTCGTTCCCTCTTACACCAATACTACAATAAATGTTCGAAATGACCACCATTCGCTTCTACACATGCTTCATTACGTCGAACCCAGTTTCGTCGCACTCGTTCACACACATGCACATTGACCTTTATGGTATTGGCAGCATCTAAAATCTTCTGCGTCAATTCGTCCACATTATTTACTGGCTCAGCATAAACAAGTTCCTTCATATGGCCTCAAAAGAAAAAAAAAAAATTGTTCAAATGGCTCTGAGCACTATGGGACTTAACATCTGAGGTCATCAGTCCTCTAGAACTACTTAAACCTAACTAACCTAAGGACATCACACTCATCCATGCCCGAGGCAGGATTTGAACCTGCGACCGTAGCGGTCACGCGGTTCCAGAATGAAGCGCCTAGAACCGCTCGGCCACACCGGCCGGCTCCCAAAAGTAAAAATCCAGTGGATTTAAACCAGGGCTGCGTGCTGGCCATCGACGTGGACCCGAACGTCCATCGTCCTGGAAAATGACTATCCAAAAATTTGCGTACTCTGTGACGAATGTGGGGTGGAGCACCATCGTGGAGGAACCACGTGTTATGACGTATGCCTAACGGAGTGTCTTCTAACAACTTTGGTAACAATGTTTCCTCTAGAAACGTTCGGGAACAGTTACCAGTCAAACGTGCAGGTAAAACATAGGGCCCAATAATGTAATTGTCGAGCATACCCGCCCACACATTTACGGAACATCGTCGCTGAAAATGTGTTGCCACTACGTGGCGAGGATTGTGTACACTCCACGTGTGCATGTTATGGAAATTGGTTATTCCGTCGCGAGTGAAACACGTTTCATCTGGGACGAGTATTTTGTTGACAAAATCATGCTGCCCACTGTGTAACAAAAACTCACGTCGTGGAGGGAAATCTTGTTCTTCCAATGCTTGTATGCGTTGAATGCGGTAAGGCCGCAGACACTCCTCTTGCAAAGTGCTATGAACGACAGTGTGCGATATACCCACGTGGCGGGCGATGCTTCTAGTACTCTGAGAAGGATCCTCCTGGATGCGGTCCAGAATTCTTTCCTCAGCTTCCAATGTACGATCGGCGCGTTGTGGGCCTCTGCCTTCTGCGCGGGGCAGTAAAGAGCCAGTATCTCTCAATCGAAGGAAATTAAATACGTACTCGTCAGTTGTATTCTGTCATGATGTAACAAAAACGGAAAGCATATCAGAACAGAAGATACGTTTCGCGAACGGACGAAAATTTACGAAGGTGCAGATAACTACTGTACTTTATTAAGATGTAAATCCATAATAATCGCATACAAGTAGAGAATTACAATGACACAAACCTTTGGTGCACAGCAGCAAATGTCTTTCGTGCAGGAAGTCGTCGTCGTGGGAAGCGTTCTCGATAAATTCGTACAGCTGCCCTCGCAACACCTTTTGCCTCGCCATAAATTAAATGCATATCGCATAGTTCAGCTATAGTAAATCTCCTTTTCATCCTAACAGTTAACAGAGTTGCAATAATATCTGCACAGGTTACTCGCCTACTGTCGTCGCTCGGTGTATTACAATGACGCAGCCACTCAGGCTGCAGTTGCCTATGTGTTTACGATTTACGCTCGCGATGTCAATACGCGCAGCGGCAATAACAGGAACCGATTGCTTACGTACGTGCACCGCCAAGTATCTACTTTTCCAAAACCATTATCCTGAGACGAACTGTTTTTTTCTAGGACAACCGTAGGAAATAGGCAAACATGTTACTAGACTCTTTTGTTAAGCATTGCGAGATGTGCCATCTGTATCATTTTGGCGCCTTATACCGTTTACACCTTGTATGTCAGTGCGTGCTTCATATCAAGCAAACAAGCTATTACCTTTACTTAGTATTTTTATTATATTTGAGGAGCGCCGGAACAAAAACCAATAAATCCGCATTTGCTGTTAACACAGAAAGTAGCAAATAGTAATCTGTAAATGGCTCCACAAGCTATAAAAACAAGAAACACACCATAAAACACTTGATGTCGCGTTGTGCTGAAAATTATTTTGTGGCAGCATGTATTATTACTCCCTTATTCCCCCCCCCCTACAGCTCAAACACGCGAATACAGCAGACGTGGATACATCGGGTTTTGTTCCGGCGCTCCTCAAATACTAACGTAACTTCAAGGACACTGAACACAAATAAATTTACCCCGTAAATATTACACTGGCAGTGCTATAAAATCACACAATTGACCGTATGTACACTAACTAATCTATTGTATCTGGACAATATCGTCTATCAGCCGAATTCTTTCTTCTAATTTAAGCTGGAGGAAACCATGCACAATACCGTGGCCAACATGGACATGAGAGAAAGAGAAAAACTAAGCAAATCAGCTCCAATCTAAAGCAGATCTGGAGTGAACACACTTTGGTGACTCCCACACTTTGCACCTGAGCAACGCAGTATTTACCTTGTGCAGACTACGGTGATAAGGGCGGCCGCGGACTGCTGTGACGCGGCGGGTGCGTAGACGCCTTGCGAACCTGTTGACCTCACAATCTTACTCTACTGACTGGACATACAGTTGTAAATTGCCCTAAGTTTTCGTGACACGGAAAAACTATGTTTCCCTCCCGCTAATCCAACTGGCCGTGTTCACTCGCTAAGGCTGAGCGACGTGTACACTGTTGCCTCAAATTTTCCATAGAACACAGCTCGTAGCTTGTGATATCAGGCCCTCACGAACACACACAGAAACAAAACGTCTCTTCCAGAACCACAACAGAGTGGAATGCGTTCTGTCCAACACACAACCCTTCCAGGAAGGGAATGACTGAACAGACTTTCCCACCGTAGCGTGGTTTCGCCTCCTACCACAACTAATGCAGCCAATGAGAACATTTGCTGCAACTTACGTTGACAGAAATGCCAGTGACTCACGCTGTCGTGCTCCTTCCTGTGCCCCAAGAGTGGCCTCCCACTACGTTCCTCACAAGGGAACCTCCCCATCGCACCCCCCTCAGATTTAGTTATAAGTTGGCACAGTGGACAGGCCTTGAAAAACTGAACACAGATCAATCGAGAAAACGGGAAGAAGTTGTGTGGAACTATGGAAAAAATAAGTAAAATATACAAACTGAGTAGTCCACATGAAAGATAAGCAATATCAAGCAGAGTGTCAGCGCAGGAGCGCGGTGGCCCCGTGGTTAGCGTGAACAACTGCGGAACGAGATGTCCTTGGTTCAAGTCTTCCCTCGGTTGAAAATTTTACTTTATTTATTTTCGCAAAGTTATGATCTGTCAGTTCGTTCATTGACGTCTCTGTTCACTGTAATAAGTTCAGTGTCTGTGTTTTGCGACCGCACCGCAAAACCGTGCGATTAGTAGACGAAAGTACGTTCCTCTCCAATGGGAACCGAAAACATTTGATCGCAAGGTCATAGGTCAACCGATTCCTCCACAGGAAAACACGTCTGATATATTCTATACGACACTGGTGACGGCATGTGCGTCACATGACAAAAATATGTTGTCGACCCACCTGACTTGTACACTTGGCGAATGGGTAAAAAGATCTTCTACCTTGCCCAATTTAGGTTTTCTTGTGGATGTGAGAATAACTCCCAAAAAAGTGATGAAAACATAAGAGTTTGTCACATAAACTGCAACAAATGAATGAAACAGTTTCACAGTCACACAGTTTTCCCTGTGCTCTGTCAAAACATATGTTTTTAACGTTTTCCAATTTTTTCCGTGTGTAGACCGTCAAATCCTGCATATGTCCACGCAAATCTGAACATGTCCTGGAATTTTCGAGAGCGAAGTTGATTGTGTGAGTACCTGAACTTTGATAATTGACACACGTCAATTGCTAGAAAATAAAAAAGTTAAAATTTTTACTCGAGGGAAAACTTGAACCGAGGTCCTCTAGTACCACAATTGTTTACGCTAACCACGAGACCACGGCGCTCCTCAGAACATATTGTCCTTCATGCGCCTTATGTTACACATTGACTACTCAATTTGTATATTTTGCTTATTTTTTTCATAGTTCGACAAAACTTCTTCCTGTTTTATCGATTGATCTGTGTTCAGTTTTTCAAGGCCTATCCACTGTGCCAACTTATAACTAAATCTGAGAGGGGTGCGATGGGGAGGTTCCCTTGTCAGTGCTTTCTTAAGTTAACAGGCCTTTGGATAGCAGGTGTGGATCTCACGCCCTATACATGTCAGTGTCACATGAATTTTGTTTATGTCGGGCTGATGATGCACTTTTTGCGTTCGTATGTTTCCGCGTAAATGAAAGAGCTGCGTTCACCTTTGGCACCACCCAAATGATACCCTGCTGCGTTAAGATGTTTACTTCAGTGCGGGTGTGACACAGAAGACTCACCCAACGGTGACGCATTGTTGTGCGGTTATCTCCGCTGAAAATGTCAGGAGTGGTCCACGCGTCACATCCCTAATTGAACTCCCATAGCAAGGGTTCGCTTTCCTAAGTTGAGTTCTGTGTCGCTGTGCCTGGGTCGGCTGGGAATCCTCGCTTAGACTTCAGTCCACTGCTACAGAAATACAAATTAGGTGGATTTTGTTAGTATTGGGTTCATGTGAGCAATTAATTACTGTCCATACTATGCAAATAGCGCGTTTGTAAGCAAAGAATAAAATTCATCGACTTGATGAGCAGAATTTATTTCTCGATATAAAAATTATTTTAGGCGGTGAAAATTATACTGTCACCTTACATGTGCTTCCGCTTCCGGGTTAATTTTGTGTTGGAGTGAATCAACGGCTGAGGCGTTGATTAACAGCGCTCAAAATTACATAAATTTTGAACGTCAACTTCCATCCCTGCAAGGGATATCATCTGTATTGTCCAGCTCCTTAAAACCCCAGATGTACTGTGATAGACTCTCATAATATCAAATTTCTCTGTGAATACATATACAAGTTGAGTCACTAACTATTGCCACCTAGAATAACTCCGAAAGTATGATAGTAGCTGGAATGTTTGTGGACAAATGTTGCATGGGACAACGGGGCCCATAATATGACGTTAGTTTTTTGTTGTTAGATGGGGTCGCGTCAGATATATGAAGGTCAACTTTGTTTCTTCAAATGGGATGCTATAGTTTGGTACTTATTTTCTGATAGCGGCTATCGAGACGATTCCAATGATGTGTAACAGTAAGGTCACAAAGGTGGTATGAACGTCCATTTACAGAAGGTGTTCGAAGTGATGACCATTGGCATCAATGAAGTGCTGCAATCTTCTTATCGTGGATTGAGGGGTATTCCTTCTCACTCTGGCACTTATCGAAGCACATGCTCTGACAATTCTCTCTCGTATATTGTGCAAATAGTAAATATTCGCCGAATATGGCGTATCGATATAACGTGCCATTCACATGTAAACACCATTCGACGGTTTCACAATACAACACTAGCAGTAATGACAAGACTACTGCCGGCCGCGGTGGCCGAGCGGTTCTAGGCGCTTCAGTCCGGAACCGCACTGCTGCTACAGTCGCCGGTTCGAATCCTGTCTCGGGCATGGATGTGTGTGATGTCCTTAGGTTAGTTAGGTTTAAGTAGTTCTAAGTCTAGGGGACTGATGACCTCAGATGTTAAGTCCCATAGTGCTCAGAGCCATTTGAACCATTTGATAAGACTAGTATCCTCAAATCAAGAGAATGTGAATGACGTATTCCTTCAAAGAACAAGTCGATATGCTTCTCATTTATGGAGAATGCCAACAAAATTCACTGAGAGCTAGAGACTTCTACGGTGAAAGATATCATCAACGCACTCACCCTACACTTCGTACATTTAAATATGTGAATGATAAATTGAGAACAACTGGATCTTTAATGCATCGGAAATATATCCGTCAAAGGAAAGTTACTAACGAGGAAACGGAAATGGGTACTCTTGCCACTGTGGCTCGAGATCCTTTTGTTAATGGTTCAAATGGCTCTGAGCACTATGGGACTTAATATCTGAGGTCATCAGTCCCTTAGAACCTAGAACTACTTAAACCTAACTAACGTAAGGACATGATACACATCCATGCCCGAGGCAGGATTCGAACCTGCGACCGTAGCGGTCTCGCGGTTCGAGATTGAAGCGCCTAGAACCGCTCGGCCACTCCGGCCGGCTCCGTGGAGATCCAATGCACGTCGAGCACGACCCACGAGTCCACCGATCAGCCCGCAGCAGTGGCCAGACCAGTTACTGCTCTCATTGAGGTTGATCCCTCACCCGTGTTCGAGTGGCAGGTCGTCTCAGGGAGCGGCAGGATGCGAAAGACCTCCGTGGGGGGGGGCAAACATAGTGCCTCCCTGGTTAGTCTGACAAATAGGTTCCAAGTGCTATCTGTGGCTGCCAATGTACCTGAGCCAGATGCGGTCACTTGTCCTGTTTCTGAGAAAAACCTCTCAGCCTGCAAGATCCAGGTAGTCACAGAGAGTGGGATTATCTGTAGTTGGGAGCTCCAATGTTAGGCATCTTTGGAGCCCTTTAGGCATATGGCTGCCAAGGAGGGGAAGAAAGCCAGTATGCACTCCGTGTGCAAACCTGGTGGAGTCATTCCAGACATGTAAAAGGCCCTTCCAGATGCCACGAAGAGTACAGTGTGCAGCCAACTGCAGGTGATGACTCACGTTGGTACCAACGATGCGTATTGCTTTGGATCGGTAGAGAGTCTCTCAGAGTTCAAGTGGCTGTCTCAAGTGGTAAAGGCTGTCAATCTTTTATGAGATGAAAGCAGAGCTCACCATTTGCAGCATAGCTGACAGGACCGATTGCGGACCTCTGATTCAGAGCCAAGTGGACGATCTGAATCAGAGACTCAGACGATTCTGCAACCTTATAGGCTGCAGATTTCTCGACTTGCGTCGTACCATGGTGGGGTTTCGGTTTCCACTAAATAGGTCAGATGTCCATTAAATGCAGGAGGCGGCTACACAGTGACGTGGATTGGCCGGTTTTTTAGGTTAAAGAGTCTGTGAGGAACACAAAAAGGGCTTCAGTCTCAAATTATGCAGGTGAAACACAGAAAAAACGTAGGTCCAGGACCCATCGGTATAACAGTTGTAAATTGTCGTAGCTGTGGCGGGTAAGTGTCACAGCTCCAAGAGCTAATAGAAAGCACTCGCGCTCGAACCGTTAAAGGCACTGAAAGCTGGCTAAAGCTGGAGACAAGTTCAGCCGAAATTTTGCAAAGGACCTAACGGTGTTCAGAAAGGATAGGCTAAATACAGTTGGCGGTAGCGTGTTTGTTGCTGTTAGAAGTACTTTATCTTACAACGAAATTGAAGTTGATAGTTCATGTGAGTTAGTATGGGTAGAGGTCATTCTTGGCAATTGGAATAAAATAATAACTGGATCCTTTTACCAGCCTACCAACTCAGATGATACAGTTCAATTCAAATGGCTCTGAGCACTATGGGACTCAACTGCTGAGGTCATTAGTCCCCTAGAACTTAGAACTAGTTAAACCTAACTAACCTAAGGACATCACACACATCCATGCCCGAGGCAGGATTCGAACCTGCGACCGTAGTGGTCTCGCGGTTCCAGACTGCAGCGCCAGAACAGCGCGGCCACTTCGGCCGGCTTGATACAGTTGCTGAAAGTTTAAAAGAAAACTTGAGTCTAATTTGAAACACGTATTTGACTCATACAATTATAGTTGGTGGTGACTCCAGTTTACTCTCGATATGTCAGCGAAAACACATTTTTAAATCCGGAGGTACGCATAAAACATCATCCGCAACTGTGCTAAAAGCACTCTCCGATACTTATTTCGAGCAGTTAGTTCATGAGCCCACTCGAATAGTAAACTGTTTTGAAAACACACTTGACCTCTTAGCAGCAAATAATCCTGAACCAACAAGGAGCATCAAAACGGATGCAGGGATTAGTGAACACAGGGTTATCGTAGTGAGACTGAATGCCTTAACTCCCAAATCCACCAAAAATAAACGAAAAATACATCAGTTCAAAAAAGCAGATAAATATTCGCTGGACGCCATCCTGAGTGTAAAATCTCTATTCCTTCCAAATTAACAATGTATGTATAGACCAGATGTGGTTTGAATTCAAAGAAAGAGTATCGACAGCAATTGAGACAATTATACCAAATAAATTAACAAACGTTTGAGCTGATCCCCAATGTTACACAAAGCAGTCAGAATACTGTTGCAGAAACAACGACAAAAGCAGGCCGAATTTAAACAAACGCAAGCCCCCCCCCCCCCCCAAAATACTGACGATCTTTTACTGAAGCACGAAATTTAAAGCTGACTTCAATGCGAGATAGATATAATAGTTTCCAAAAAGGAAGTTTCTCTCGAAATCTGGTTGAAAATCCAAAAATGCAAGATATGCTAGCGGCAAGGCACAATCAATGGCTTCTCTGAGCGATAGCAGTGGAAATACTATTGTTACATGCCTCCCGAACTCAGGGGTTGTAATATGCCAGAACGACCGAGAGATGTGGTTTGGGAGAGAGGGATGACTCACCCCGAAGCATACAGAGAAACACAGGCAAGTGTGTCATTCGCTTTATTACATCGAAGGTACACAGCGGGCCTCGCGCTGAACTCGGCGCTGGCGACGCACAGCGTGCGTGAGTCAGCGCCCTGCCGTAATCTGCAGCGTCAGCGTCTGGTTGTCCAGCCTTTGCAGACGTAGCAGTCCTATTCGCGCTACGGCTAAGTGACCGCTGTATGTGTTAACTGTGCCCGCCATAGTTGTAGTGAGCCTTCGGAGCTCCGGCCGACTGCCCAAGCAGCTCATTCAGTGCGCAGACAGCTCTTCACCCCAGAGGCCGAGAATTCGCACCCTTCCCCCCCCCCCCCCCCCCCCCCCTCGCGGATGGCAGCTTGTAGCCCGCCAGGCGATGTTAGCCAGAGAGCAGAGACTAGCAGCCCTCTCTCTCTTCGATCCAAGGTGAGACGCTCCCTGCCACAGCAGTGACAGGTCCGGGACGTTGGAGGTAGCTTCAGTAGGCCAGTTGGCCGCTGATATCCATCACCAAGAGGTCGTCGCTGTTGGCTGCAACTTAAATAGTCGCCATGCTGTCTGGTTCTAGACGAGGACAAAATGGCTACACGACTGCCTGCTTTGAGCCTCTGGGCTGTTTATTTTTTCACTACGCCTATGACGTAGTTCTTCTGGAGCGGACAAGTGGAGTGCTCTTTGATAATTACAACGTCAGCTTTCCTCAGCCCGCTTCGGCCCCTACACACAGGTCACTAGGTGCTGTTGTAACTGCAATGTATGGTTTCTTCACAGCACGTCGGTACCCTGTGCTGCCCTGATTATTTTACATTTGTATTCAGTGCCCGCCAGGTCATGCCCTCTAGCCTGTGAGCGGTGTCGTAAACCTGCCTCGCAGAATCGATTGCAAAATACCAACATCGCCCGCGCCTACCATCCGATGTGCCAATCGGTCCGTTAACTACTGCCTTCCAGCCATAGTGCGCGAGATTTACAAGAGTTCCCCAAATCCACACCTATCTTATTCGTGGCGCAACATACCTCCTCCCCTCCGGGAAGATTCGTGCCGAATCTTTAACACCGTGCTTCCACTCAACTACCTTAACTCTAATGATTTACACATTGAGGACATTCTCCCGCTCAAATTTTACTACTTCCATTTATCCATTATCATTCCCTTATACACTAATTAAGATCTTAAAACTACTTGCTACCCCAACCAATGCCGGTCAGTCATTCTACTGGGCAATTGGTGTGCTGGCACGTCCACACCCTGTGCCCTCTTGCGTCTTACCCAGAAATACAGTACGTAAAACCCTCCTTGAAACACGCCACACCTGGTGGCAGATACGCCCACCACTAATACTTTGCGCTCCTGTTCTTCCCGGAAATTTGTTCCATCGAAATTCCCCCTTGCTGGGACTATATTAATCTGTCCAAGGACTGCAAACGCTGTGGATTGAGTGTGTTATTTAAATACTTTAAATTTTCAACGGACAATACTCTCCGATATCCTTGTGGCCAATACAACGATTCCGCTACAGTGTCATAACAGTTGGGCCTGTAAGCGTAGCCGGAAGATGAGAAACTCCGTCCCGACTACATCACATGTCATGCCATTAATGATCATTCCGCTTTCCCGAAGCTCGAGTCGTTCGAACCCTACCGGTCTGCCTCCTTCGTAGCAATTCAAACATACATTTTCCGGCGCGAATACGGAGTGTAACCAATGAGTACCCACTCTCTGGAAGTACGTTCGCGCTGGCAGATGCTCCTTCCCACAACCCATCCCATTTATTTGCCCCATAAACAAACTCGCATCACATGTTCGCCTATCAGTCCGTACTTGGCAACCCAGACAGATCACAAATGACTCTATAATCCCTCCCTCTTCCCGAGAATGCACAATCCACAAAAGAAAGACTGTTTCGGTAATAACGAAATGAAGAACTAGCAACTCCGCAACAAAAGAAAAACGCAAGTGTATCTAAGGTACAAAAATACATACTCTCTGATACACTAAATCAAAATAAAAAATCAACAAATTACAACTACACAACTTACTTACGCGATCTTAACCTATACGGCACTTCATGTATTTTATGTTACTCCCAAAATTCAGGTTCCTTCTTTTTACGTTTTGTAATTTTCCCTTCCAGATTGGCTGACGATAACTATGTTATCTCCTCTACCATTCCTTTAATTGGTTTTATGCGACTGACGTGTATATGAGATGTTTTTGGGGGGAACTGTATCTTCACGTTGACCGGTGAGGTCATTTCCACGACCTGGCATGATCCATTTTGTTGAAAATTTCTTCGTTTTCCCCTTTGACGTATAGAGACTAGTGCCCATTACCCATTGCCTCACGCGATAGAGCAGCAATTTGCCCATTCGTCTGTTTGGTTGTCCCTGGCGTTCTATCGCCTTCGTGTTCGGTTTCGCACACTCCCCCAAACTTCCCTAATTCTTCTGGCAAACTTCCTCACCGACTCACCATCCGCTCCTAATTCAGGAATCAAAGCGTCGAAGGGACGTGGCATTTTCCTGCCGTACACCACCTCAAATGGCGACAAGCCCGCTGCAGCATGAACCTTCGCATTATAGCCGCACACTACGTACGGCGAATAGGCGTCCCTGTCGTCGTGTCTGAAACTTACGTAACAGCTCTGCATCTTTGCAATTGCCTTGTGCACGCGTTCTGTTCTCCCATTAGTCTGCGGATGAAACGGATTCGTCAGAAACTCCCTTATTCGCAACACGCAACATAACTGCTTCATTAAATCCGAGACAAAATTCCTACTTTGGTCCGTGGTTATGGTATCAGGCACCCCAAACTTTAATATCCAGTTGTTTACTAACGCCCGCGCTACAGTACTAGCCCGTTGGTCTGGCATCGGTACCATTCACAAAAACCGAGAAAAATGATCAATGATCGTGAGAACATACCTCTTTCCTGCAGGTGTTTTATTAAATGGCCCAAAGACATCGAACCCCAACACAGAAAATGGACTGGACGCGTCTGGTAACCTTTGCGACGACACTTGCTGATGCACAATGTCGGCCCTCTGCGTGTATGCCACACAGTCCTTATCATACTGCTCCACGTAACGCTTCCTGTTCCTCCACTAAAACTTCTCTGCTACACGTCTGTCGGTCGCACATCGCCCAACATGACCTGACAACTTATGTTCGTGAGCTGACTACAAAACGTCCATCCGAAAACCCTCTGGAACCACCACACATGGTCCACACCTCGTCGTTCTACACAACAAACCCTGGTGCATAGCGAAATGTGGCTGTGACTTAAATGCCTGACACTCATACGCCTGCTGCAACTCTTCAACGCTCTTTCCTAGCGTACTTAAAATTGGTATTCCGTGGCTTAACGAATCTGCATTTGCGTGCGATCTCCCTGGCTTATGGATTACTTCGTATTCGATTTCACTAAGCCTAAAACAAAACAAAACACAAACTACCATTCAACTCTACACAAAAAATGTAAACACAAATTAATTCCTCCGGCGAATCATCGCTCATCTACACACAGTACAACTGCTAGACAGATCGCCAGTCTGCGTACATACAGAGAAAACAGATGCTACAGCTCTGGTACACTGCAACTCGTGCCCTCACAAATTGCAAAATGGACAGCTTACTGGCACTAAATTATCCCGTCCACCATTACGTCTGAACAAAGATAAGTCCATGGGATTCTGTGGCTTCATAAGAGTAGCTCTAAATATCTTGTATGCTAGCTCACACAACTAATTCTGACAACGAGAGCAAACAGAAAAAAAATAAATAAAAATAAAACTTAAACTCATCGCACCAAATTGCGATGAGATGGTACCTACGTCAAGTGCCACTGCCTCACTCCTGCCTCACTCACCACTCACAAAATCCAATTCTTTTACCAGAACGTAGTGTTGGACGTGGACGGACACTTTCCGACGCAATATATTGTGTTGGAAAGCGAAACGATCACTTTCTAACACCAAATAGTTACAACCCCCCTAGCTCGGGGGGGACTGTAATATATCAGAACGACGGAGAGGTATGGTTTGGGAGACGGCGATGACTCACGCCGAAGTGTGCAGACAATCACGGGAAACTCTGTCACTGACTTTATTACATCAAGGGTACAGAGCCGGCCTTGCGCGAACTCGGCGATGGCACGGCGCGGCGTGCGTGGGTCAGCGTCAGCCGGAATCTGCAGCGTCGGCGTCCGGTTGCCCAGCCTGCAGACGTAGCGATCCTACTCTCACTACTGCCAAATGGCCGCCGTGTGCGCTAACTGTGCCCGTGGTCCGGAACGCGGCTGACTGCTACGTCAAGCGCAACTGGTGGACCCCATGTAGAGTGCCGAAGGGAAGAAGCCGACCGCCGGCGTTGTAGTGAGCCTTAGCAGCTACTGCCGTCCACTCAGGAAACTCGTTCAGTGGTCGCAGAGAGTACTGCACCCGTATGGCCGAGTGTCCCCAGAAGCCAATATCAGCAGCTTACAAGTGCGGTATCGGCCGTTATCCGGTCCGCCTCACTTTCAAATACGCGTGCCGCCAGTTACGCCAGGGCGCTGCCACGAACGATGACACTGGTATCAATGAGATAGAAGCATCCTCTCTCTGGAACTACAGCAGTGGGTGTACTAAAATTCGAACATTCATGCACTGATCTCATTTTGTGTCTTTTCCATTTGAATAGCATTTACAGACTTTCGTACTGGCCAGGGCTCGACATCTTCAGAATAGACATTGTACTGAAGAGTGACAGGTTTATAAATCTTTTGTATCTGTATGTATTGCTACATTCATATCTATTGTCAGCAACTGACGCTGCAACTTTAGCAACAAAGTTATGTATTATTTTTACTATTCCTATCAGATGTAGAATAAATTAATATCTGAATTCTCCGTTCATGAACAGGATGTGTTCCTCGCTCCTGTATCCACTGAACAAGGACACTGTGCGGAAGGGAAGTAGATTTCCTGGAAGTAGTGAAATCACTTAAGAAAGCAAGTCTTCCGCCCGGATTGTATACTAGTCATGTTCCTTTCAGACTATGCTGATGAAATAGCTCCATACTTAACATGCATTTACAACTGCTCGCTCGACGGCAGATCGATACCCAAAGACTGGAAGGTTGTACAGGCTGTGGGGCGGCGGGTAAATATCCAAATTGTCGATGTTTTTCGTTGTGTCGCTATGAAAAGACAAACTTGTCTGTGCGTGCATTACATACACGTTCGCCGTTTCCAAGAGTCTGAAAACTATTTTTGCGGTCAGCCAGAAAACGGTCCAGAATATATTGACCATAATTTCAAGTTTGCAAGAGCGCATTACACTTTGAGCTCACTGAAAGAAAAAAAAAACTACTTTTGCCCGAAAATTCTTTTGGTAGCTGCCCAGCTTTGACGCTATTCGAGGCACAGGCGCCCGCAAGCGTTTGACTGTCGTCGACAGATTGATATCTGAGTGAGAAGTATTGCTTCTCACTGCCTCTCTTGCCGTATTTATAAAGTGGCTCTAAGCTTTATGGGACGTAAAATCTGAGGTCATCAGTCCCCTAGACTTAGAACTACTTAAACCTAACTAACCTAAGGACAGCACACACAACCATGCCCGAAGCAGGATTCGAACCTGCGACCGTAGCAGCAGCGCGGTTCCGGACTGAAACGCCTAGAACTGCTCGTCCACAGCGACCGGCCTCAATTTGTATAATAATTTTTATAATAAGTTGTAGCTCGACTGCATTTAAACCTTGCCGGCTAGGATTTTTAGAACAGAAGCGATAAAAGGAAATGACCTCTGAACTCTCTTTAAGGTGATTTGTAACTGTAGTTACCTACAATTAAGTTTTGAATCTTGCTATAGATGTACTATTTCCTGAATGTAATCGAGTGCCGGAATTGGAAATTTTCCTTTACAAATACAATTGATGTTTAATCTAGAACGAGATTTCCACTCTGCAGCGGAGTGTGCGCTGAAATGAAACTCCCAGGCAGATTAAAACTGTGTGTCGGGCCGAGACTGGAACTCGGGAGCTTTGCCTTTCGCGGGCAAGTGCTCTACCATCTGACCTACCCAAGCACGACTCACGCCCCGTCCTCACAGCTTCACTTCCGCTACTACCTCGTCTCCTACTTTCCGAACTTCACAGAAGCTCACCTGCGAACCTTGTTTAGTCTTCCATGAATAAGGACGATTCCATTCCAGATTTTGTTTTTAGTAAATAACTTGAGAACTAATAGAGGTAGCTTACTGGCGTCACATATAGGATATCAAAATGAGGCTACATGGGAATTTTCATCTCTCTGAGTCTAATATTTGTCACCTTCAATTTTTCGTGAAAACACCGAATTTGACCAAAATATTGCTCTGTTCACATTGAGACTTGTAACTTTTGATTGTGACATATATTTGCATATTCTGAGAAATTCATAGCGTTCTAGTTTTATTATTTAACGCCACTTTTTTTTCTTAAGTTCGATATTTTGTCTGACATATTGATTTGATTGTTCTGAGTACTTACAGTGTTAACAATAATATAGTCAAGTATACATTGACGAAGTGTGGATAAGTTAGCCGGCCGGAGTGGCCGAGCGGTTCTAGGCGCTTCAGTGTGGAACCACACGACCGCTACGGTCGCAGGTTCGAATCCTGCCTCGGACATGGATGTGTGTGATGTCCTTAGGTTAGTTAGGTTTAAGTATTTCTAAGTTCTAGGGGACTGATGACCTCCGATGTTAAGTCCCATAGTGCTCAGAGCCATTTGAACCATTTTTTGTGGATAAGTTATTTTAATTTTTAATTCAACTCTTAGATTATGCTGCAGTCCTTTGTATGTAAGCACAGGTACTATGTTGTATGCTAAGCGCTGGTAGTAGCGAATTGGGGTAAGTCCCAGCACACTCGATTGCCTCTGTACCTCTTACAATGATACAGTGATCACCCCGTCGCAAGCCAGTCGCCCAATGTGGCATCGACTGAAATAAGACTCGCACTCGTCGGCCGAACTTCCCCTGATGGGGCCTCGCGGCAAGCAATGCCATACGATCATTTCATTTTTTTTACTTTTGTGGAAAAAAAATTATTTTGGAACAAAATTAAATCTTACAAACAAGTGATATTTCTAAGGCTGACCTTTTTCTAAATGAAATTAATTTTAGCTAAATTTACCTAAATACTATAACCATAAAATTAAGAATATATATATACATAGAACAACATGATATAGTATGTTTTTTACAAATCATGTACATAACATAACAGAGAAAAACGAAACAAAATTTTCGATTATTACAAAACTAATTTTGTGATTTAGAATTTTCAGCCTTTTCCTGAAAGAGAAACACACATTACTATTTCACTCTTACGTAGCTTTCCAGTAGTCACTCATTTCATCACAACAGTAAGCACTGCGGTGTGTGTCCTTACGAACCACTTTCACTAAAATGTTTAAAGTAGAGGGTGGGTGATCAGTATGGTTGGTGTCCTTCTCGACACTATTACAAAAAGGGGAATGGGAGGAGTCACCGTGGTAGGTGTCCTTCTCGATTTCTTCTCCAATACATCTTGTAGGCTGCCTTTCAGGAGGTCTCTATATGCATGAGAAACAGATAACACAGACTAACTTCCAGCCGGCCGTTGTGGCCGAGCGGCTCTAGGCACTTCAGTCCGAAACCACGCTGCTGCTACGGTCGAAGGTTCGAATCCTGCCTCGGGCATGGAGGTGTGTGATGTCCTTAGGTTAGTTTGGTTTAAGTAGTTCTAAGCCTAGGGGACTGATGACCTAAGATGTTAAGTCCCATAGTGCTCAGAGCCATTTGAACCAATTTTTGAACCTAACCTTCTGTTCTCATCTTATACCTACTGGAGGAAAAAACCGCATTCTATACTCTGTTTTCCTTTATAATTTAACTAAACAGTTTAGAAATTATCAGAAATTTTTTTATTTAAAACAGTCATTATTTGGAAAACTATTATTAATTTTTGCAAAATTATTAATTAAAATATGCCGCACCATAAGCTTGTGCCGTAGCTCTAGCTCACTTTTACTAGTTACCTCATTACTAAGATTTGCAATTTTTTTTAAAACCATACCTATTATGCCCTGAAAGTCAACATTGTTTTCAAAATAGTCACATTCTGGGCTAGTCTGCAATTTACTTCATTACTTTCGATATTGCTTTACTTAGAAAATCAGGTAACCTTTGTAACCTTTATTTTCATATGGCTTAGTTATCGTACAGACTGGTATGCTAAAAAAGTTATTTGTTCGACACCATTACTTTGCTTTATTACACACATAATTAAAAAGCAATATTTATTATAACATACCAGTACTCTACAGTCTGCATTTTTTAACTCATTCATTTATCTGTACTGTTAATTGACCATCTGCCTTAAGCAAGATTGCGCTTTCTCAACCCTTTTTTACGAGGCGTGAGGCAATTGCACACCAGTATACCACCATCGTACCATATACGTCAGCATACTGACATCATTTCTTCTATTTCTGTCTATTTTCATTTATTTATATATTTCATTTCTCTACAAATTTCGATGCTTCTTTCTATCTTTTATCTTCGTCTTGGAAGACATTACAAACAAATAGCATGTGTACAGCATGCAGGCATATATATCCAACTTACAATAGATAGAGCATGTAAGGTGGCAGAATTAATGAAGGTAAGTTTCGCACCTTACATAAGAAATTTATACATCGCAACAGGAAGGTGAATATGACACCTAACTTAATACGGCAGTAATGAGCAAATTTGCCTATCAGTATGTAATGCAAAAAGGGACGATACTAAATCAGGAACAAGCAGAGAGAGGAAACGTTTTGGTTTGGAAACAAGGGCGGGCAGAGGCGAATGCTGCGCCACAGGGTGTACGACGGAAACCACTTAAGGGGCGTCCCAGGAGAGGGTCAACGGCCGACCGAGCAGGTGACTCAGACGGGAGGGAGAGTAACGGGCCGGGCCACCATGAGGAGGACAGAAAAAGCTTCAGAAAACTGAGTTTCAAAATTCCAAATGGATACGAACAAAACCAGTGACGCACTCTATCACGTGAACTGTGAGTGGTACACGCATAATAGACACATGTAACATTTTAGGAGTCTGGAGCGGGCACAATACGTCCGGTTGGCGGAAACGCATTGGAAAGGGGTCAAGCGCCGAGATTTAGACGCAGTTTAATGGTATGATCCTTCTGATTGGTAGAGAGAGTTTCCACAAAATAACAGGAACGCTACTATTGATGGAAAAAAGCTGTGATGTGGAGAACGAGAGAACCCAGGTGGGGAGACAGTTCGGATATGAGACAGACAAGACGGAAATTTTTGGGGGACTCTTCTCTGAACCGGCGTCTAGTGCAGAACGGGGCGCATAATGCTCTGTACGACGCAGAGGACAAATTTGTGTGAACACTGCGTTCACAGCGGCTGACATCCAGCTAGAAATTAACTGTAGCGTCGTTGAGCTCCTACTGTGGAGAAACGAACCAGCCAGTTAGTTAACTGTTCTTGTGAGAACTGAGAGGGCATTATAATATGCACGCTGCTCCAGCCATGACTGCCATAGTCTGAGACTAGGGATGAGTTCATGTTTTCTCGCATATTGAGAAACATGGGGAGAGTTTTTGCTGGAAAATTCAGCAAAGGTTTAATTAGTTTTGCAGGAATTTCAGAGGGCGAGAGCAGCCAGGCAGACAACAGCTCACCACAGCGAAGGTAAATATCACGTGCAGTGGCATAAAATTGTTGGTTCACCAGCTTGTGTCCACCGTAAACTCGAATGACCTTGGGTAATCCTTTGCTCAACTTGTCAAGAAACTAACCATCCTCCGTTGACTTGATTCTCATCCTAAAAGTAGTACCAAACTTTGAACCGGAATCAGATGATTTATCGTAGTACTGGCCAACATCATAACGTAATCATAAGAATAATTTTATAAAGAAACTTCTAGTAAAAATTTAATATTGTTGTGTTTAGGATTATTTAACTTTCTGAGGGCCAAAATTTAATAAGGTTGTGTTTAGGATTAGTTCGCTTTCAGAGGACGTGATGCGTCATTTTGACAACTGTCTTAACATTGTCACATTGTAAACTGTGTAAAAGCGTGTATTTCCATGATAAGATTGCAATAATAAACAATGTCATTACAGCTTACACAATTGTGTTCAGTCATAGAATAAGGAACCTCCTAACCACAACCTTACAAATGGCAGACCTGCAATTGTTCTGCCAGGATGGCAATTAGTGAAATTAGAAAGAGAAAATAAAATTTTCAATTGAAAAAAATTTGTTGTTGTTTTTGTGACGAGGTTAACCAATGTATGTAAATTTATAGTGGTCATAATACAGTAAAGGTGTGATCAAAAGTGTAGAAAAGTTGTATTAACAAGTAGGATAACGTTTGCGATTGTGTAAAAGTAGCTTGTGCAAGACCTTCCTGGTGCGAGCGAAGTTCTTCCCGGCGTTTTTGAGTTGGGTTGAAATTCTACAAACAGAGAACAGCGTTGATAATGATGTGTAAGTAGTCTAAGAAACTTTCTATGATGTTTTCGAAACGTGTAAGATCATCTAACTTGATGTTGAAGAGAGCGCAAGCTCGCGCAATTCGAGAAAGACAGAGGTTAGGTAGACGATCGGAGATGGCGGAAGAACTGAGAGTATCGCAGATAGGATAAACTGAAGATCTTGACAGGATAGAGACTGATGTACAACAATAGGTATCGAGTGCGAGTCACGGAACGGAACGAAGGGATAGTGGAGATGGAATGGTAAAAGTTTGGCGATTGGTACCACAGTCTGAGAATTCACAAAAATAAATGACGGAGCTAGTGGGTCAGAAGTAGAATCAGAGGACGAATAACTTCAGTACGTCGAACCAAATATTGTGATTTCAAAATAATACGGGACAGGTTCCAACAGAAAAAATGGGTGTAAGTGCGTCCGCACTATACGTGGAGGTACATTGATAGACAGCGGGCCAAACATCTCACGGAATAAGTATTAGTCGAAAAAACTATAAAGAACGAAACTGGTCTAGCTAGAAGGGGGAAACCAGATGGCGCTACGGTTGGTCCGCTAGATGGCGCTGCCATAGGTCAAACGGATATGAACTGCTATTTTTTAAAATAGGAACACCCATTTTTATTACATTTTCGTGTAGTACGTAAAGAAATATGGATGTTTTAGTTGGAACACTTTTTTCGCTTTGTGACAGATGGCATTGTAATAGTCACAAACGTATAAGTACGTGGTATCGCGTAACATTCCGCCAGTGCGGACGGTATTTCATTCGTGATACATTACCCGAGTTAAAATGGACTGCTTACCAATTGCGGAAAAGGTCGATATCGTGTTGATGTATGGCTATTGTGATCAACTGCCCAAAGGGCGTGTGCTATGTATGCTGCTCGGTATCCTGGACGACATCACCCAAGTGTCCGGACCGTTCGCCGGATAGTTACATTATTTAAGGAAACAGGAAGTGTTCAACCACATGTGAAACGTCAATCACGACCTGCAACAAATGATGATGCCCAAGTAGGTGTTTTAGCTGCTGTCGCGGCTAATCCGCACATCAGTAGCAGACAAATTGCGCGAGAATTGGGAATCTCAAAAACGTCGGTGTTGAGAATGCTACATCAACATAGATTGCACCCGTACCATATTTCTATGCATCTGGAATTGCATGGCGACGACTTTGAACGACGTGCACAGTTCTGCCACTGGGCACAAGAAAAATTACGCGACGGTGACAAATTTTTTGCAGGCGTTCTATTTAGCGACGAAGCGTCATTCACCAACAGCGGTAACGTAAACCGGCATAATATGCGTTATTGGGCAATGGAAAATCCACGATAGCTGCGACAAGTGGAACATCAGCGACCTTGCCGGGTTAATGTATGGTGCGACATTATGGGAGGAAGGATAATTGGCCCCCATTTTATCGATGGCAATCTAAATGTTGCAGTGTATGCTGATTTCCTACGTAATGTTCTACCGATGTTACTACAAGATGTTTCACTGCATGACAGAATGGCGATGTACTTCCAACATGATGGATGTCTGGCACATAGCTCGCTTGCGGTTGAAGCGGTACTGCATAGCATATTTCATGACAGGTGGACTGGTCGTCGAAGCACCATACCATGACCCGCACGTTCACCGGATCCGACGTCCCCGGATTTCTTTCTGTGGGGAAAGTTGAAGGATATTTGCTATCGTGATCTACCAACAACGCCTGACAACATTCGTCAGCGCATTATCAATGCATGTGCGAACATTACGGAAGGCGAACTACTCGATGTTGAGAGGAATTTCGTTACATGTATTGGCAAATGCATTGAGCTTGACGGACATAATTTTGAACATTTATTGCATTAATGTGGTATTTACAGGTAATCACGCTGTAACAGCATGCGTTCTCAGAAATGATAAGTTCACAAAGGTACATGTATCATACTGGAACAAACCGAAAGAAGATGTTCAAACGTACCTACGTTCTGTATTTGAATTTAGAAAACCTACCTGTTACCAACTGTTCGTCTAAAATTGTGAGCCATATGTTTGTGACTGTTACAGCGCCATCTATCACAAAGCGAAAAAAGTGGTCCAACTAAAACATTCATATTTCTTTACGTACTACACGAATATGTGATAACAAATGGGGGTTCCTATTTAAAAAAAACGCAGTTGATATCCGTTTGACCTATGGCAGCGCCATCTAGCGGGCCAACCATAGCGGAATCTGGTTTCCCCCTTCAAGCTAGACAAGTTTCGTTTTTTGTAGTTTTTTCGTTTGACGCTTATTTCGTGAGTTATTTGCCCGGTCACGATCAATGGACCACCCTGTATACGGAAGTCGGTGAGACGCCACGTGAAAGACGTGGATGGCAAAATTTATATCAAATAGTGACAGGTGACAATGGCGAAGAGTCAGATAGTGTGTTCACAATATTGAAGCAAATCACTATGGTCGTAAAGCAGACAAATGTAGGGTTCGCTGACTTAAAACTTGAAACAAATGTAGGGTTATCAGACTTCAAAACTGAAACTGAGGATTTAACAACCGGAACGGCGAAGTTAAAAACAAAGACAAATGCTGCCTTGAATGGTCTCCAATTTGAAACCTATGCTGTGTTCGAAAAGGCCGCGAAGATTTAAAAAACTACCAACAGAAGTCAATGCACGGTTCACTGAAATCTGGAGAGAGGCGAGAGACTCGCGCGAGCTTATACAACCGTTAATGGCTGACCAGAAAAAGATGCGTTCTGGCGTTGACCAGGTGCAGGATGCAGTGTCTAATGTTAATCAAAGAGTTGATAATTTAGCACGTAAGACATCTAGGAAAGCGCAACAAATCGTGGAAGAGCTCAATGTCAGAAAACGTGTCACGCGAGCCGCATTAAAAAGATTCGACACACGCATTGAAAACATAGTCTCGAAAAATCGGAAACAGTATGAACACCTTCGTACAGAATTGAAAAAGTGTATGGAGAATGGTACAGAAAGCAGTAGCGAGGCAACGGAATCAGTGGTATCAATCGACATAGTGATGGACAGAAATTCAGAAGTAAACAAGTCAGTGGTACAATCTTCCGTAGAAGTAGCGGAAACACAAAAACGTCATGAAATTCCAGTCGTACATCGAAAAGAGGAAGCGTCAATGATTACCGAAACGAAACAGAAGCAAACAGGAAAAGAACAGTTAACACAGGTGAGCGAAGGAGGTAATGTGCGGTCACAGCTGACAATGGAGCGAGAAACGGTAAACGCGCGCATTCCTACAGAGCGGCAACCAACCCTCCGTACGTACGCGAGTGACGAGAGAACAGGGCAAATTACGTCGACACATGTACCAATTTCGCAATTTCCAAGTTTCAGTACAACAGGTTATAGACCGCAAGTCAGTATGAATCAAATAGGAAGGCAAAACACTGAACCAGCAACGGGAAATGTAAACGAATCTTTCAGACCGAGACACGAGGAACGGTACGGTTTAGATAACTGCACACCACTGCGTAGATGCGATGCTAGATGGGACGTAAATATGTCAACTCAAGACCCAAATGTGGTAGAATGAATACCAGAAAACATGATACAGTTGAAGGGAACGGGTAATGTTGTGAAAACACAATCGCCGTGTGGTAGAAGAGAAAAATTTGACAATGATCACTTTTTGACGGTCAGAAAATTTCAACATTACAAAGAAAGCGGGAACGGCTTACATCCACGCACGTTTATAGATCAATTCCAGATCGGGTTACTAGAGCATTGGCCACTAATATATAAACTTTACTTCATTTGTGGGCATATGGACGGCGCAATAGCGGAAACCATGCAAAGAGTAGCTGCAAACTGTCAATCGTATGAGCAATTTAAATCCGCATTCTTTGAGCGATACTGGTCCACAGAATCCCAAAATACAATAAAATATGAATTGTTACAGAAAGAGTTATTCTAAAATTCAGGAGAAAAGAAAGCAGTTAGGTTTTTCGAATAAATGGCAAAAAAGAATCAGTGTTTAGATAATCCATACAGTGATGGGGAACTCATCCGAATGTGAACAATGAAGTTACCGTTACGTTATCAGCAATCATTGGTTGGTAGGACAAGAGATAATATATAATCATTTAAATGAATGTTTTAAGAGAACTTGAATTCATTTTCAGTGAAGATGACGCTAAGGAACGAAGTACAGTGAGAGAAAACAATAGTACGGGGAATAACAGCAACCGATTAGGCTTTAGTAATAGTTACAATGGCAATAATAACGTAGGAAAAGGTAATCGTTTTAGAAGGAGTGGTAATCGCCCATGGGATAACAATATTAATTACGGTTTTGGAAACGCACAGAGGTCAAGTAACAATTATGGTTTTGGCGCGCCGCGGAATTACAATAGTGGATTTGGCCCTAGAAACTTCGGTGGTAACTATGATCCGAGTTATAGCCCCCATGCAAACGAAGCTGGGGGGTTTAGAGGTTTTCATCAGCAAAATACAGGTTATTCGGGTGGAAATGGAATGATAACAACGCATAAAAGTTGGGAAAATCAAGCTTCAGCAGGTCAAAACACGCGGAATTAAGCTGTTTAGGAAGTCGAGTTGAGGCCACCAAACCCAGGTATGAGACAGAATTGACGAGATGAACCGTACGAAGACCAGTCACAAATGATTCAATCGAAAAATGAAGTTAATTATATAATTAAACATGCAAATAGACTTAGTTTTGATCAGCAAGATTCTGAAGTAGGTTTAGGGTGAGATCGAGTACAAACACCATCGTACTGGGATTCATTTGACTGGGAATCGACCGATGATGAGGAACAGAAATTATTAACGGTGAATATAGACAATAACACAAACACTGATGAGGACCAAATTGTAAAAGATGTAGCTCAGTTATACGAAACGGAGAGAGAAATAGTATTCCAAGTGGATGATGCACCATTGGCAACAGCAATAGTGATAACTAAGGCAGATAACATATGTAAGACAGGAACATATGAAGTAATAGAGGCGTTTAATAAAGATTATGGGCAAATAACGTCATCCCAAAGCATTCAGATGACAGGTGTTAAATGTTAGGAAAAGAATAAAGTAATGGTAACAAACCAATGGAAGAACCGCTACGCCGGCCGGAGTGGCCGTGCGGTTCTGGGCGCTACAGTCTGGAGCCGGGCAATCGCTACGGTCGCAGGTTCGAATCCTGCCTCGGGCATGGAAGTGTGTGATGTCCTTAGGTTAGTTAGGTTTAAGTATTTCTAAGTTCTAGGGGACTGATGACCTCAGATGTTAGGTCCCATGGTGCTCAGAGCCATTTGAACCATTTGAGAACCTGGCCAGACATATTGACAGATTAACCTATGACTCGATCGAGGAGGTATTAATGCATGAAAATGAAACTACAGCTCCGTATGAGGTGCAACCGATCGTTCGGATTGTGGTAGGTGGCATACTTGTAGACGCCATTCTTCATACGGGAAGCGAAATGATGGCGATTTCGGAAGAACTTTTTAAGAAATGTAACTTTGAACAGGCTCTACCAGAATTACGAACAAAACGTGTTAAAGTCAAAGGACCGATCATGGGTGCGTCAGCGGTGATTAACAGACATACTCGCGTAACTTTTTCATGTCAGGGGCATGAAATAGAAGCGAATAGGGTAACTGTGGCCAAATTTTCCGTACGCATTATCACTGGAGCCGATTTCATAGGTCAAAATCGTGTCACGCTTAGTATGGACGAAGGGTATATGATGCTCGGGAAAGTGCGTCTTAATTTTGAGGGGAAACTCAGACATGAAGAGATGCCAGGGACTTACAAACAGTTGACTATGCAACTGGATGTGCAGGAGTCGGAGGAGGAACATCCACGATATGCAATGGCGAAAGAAACAATACCTGTAAATAACGAGGTAATGGTGGAAATTCATCAAGAGATGGATGGTAAATTTAGACAAGTAAGGGATATCTCAGAAACAGACAAAGACTAATCAGAAAGAGTATTATGTAAGGGTCTACGGGTTCCACGCAGCCGTATGGTGCGTAACACGCACTCGAACGCCGGCCTATCTGGAATGCTGCCAATTTGCTTGGTCAGTACACGTGTGTCCGAGCGGAGTGCGACGCACGGAGTAAGCCACTGGCCGCCGTCCGCAGCGCGCCGTATTAACTAGCGCGGCCTCGGGCTGAATATGTCTCTTTTCTTAGCTCACTGTGGAGCCTTTCGGTACGACTGTAATTAGCCAGTGTTTGGATGTCAGACACAATGATGATGGGTGCGCGTAGCTTTTTGTTAGTAAAACTGTTTAAACTTACTTCTCGGTGTTCGCGTATCGCTGTACCACAAGGATCCGCCACTTACAAATCGTGACAAAATATTCATGGTATCATCATCCTGGGAAACAACACAAATTAACCCCCTTATAGAAGTGGTGTCAGAATTGGGATAATTATGGAAAATCTACAGTCCTGAAGAGGTGCAGCACAACGTGAAGCCGGCCGGAGTGGCCAAGTGGTTCTAGGCGCTACAGTCTGGGCCGCGCGACCGCTACGGTCGCAGGTTCGAATCCTGCCTCGGGCATGGATGTGTGTGATGTCCTTAGGTTAGTTAGGTTTAAGTAGTTCTAAGTTCTAGGGGACTGATGACCTCAGAAGTTAAGTCCCATAGTGCTCAGAGCCATTTGAACCATTTCAAATAAAAATGACGGTAAGCCTCATAGTGCTCAGAGCCACAACGTGAACTTCGAGCAGCAGCAGCAGCGCGAACACCTTCCGACTACGCGGGGACATCCAGCGCTGGAATTCAGGTTGGTCTACTCCAGTTTGGCAAGAATACGAAAGTTAGTGATGGATTTTTATTTTAGATTTGAGTGACTCAATGGCGTTAAATTGGACGAACTGTCGCAATCCAGTCAGAGTAACATTGTCGATCTACAAATGAACTACAAGAAGAGATTCGGCAGTTAAAAGCAGAAAAAAGCGAGCGTAACATTCCGAGAGACTTGGCAAATGATAGTTCACGCAGTACAGTTACAACTACAATAAAGAATTTCTCATTATTGCCATCGGTACCAGTGTTTAGCGGGAAACCCGAAGATGACGTGAAGATGGCTCTGAGCACTATGGGACTTAACTTTTGAGATCATCAGTCCCCTACAACTTAGAACTACTTAAACCTAACTAACCTAAGAACATCACACATATCCATGCCCGCGGCAGGATTCGAACCTGCGACCGTAGCGGTCGCGCGGTTCCAGGCTGTAGTGCCTAGAACCGTTTGGCCACTCCGCCCGGCAAGTGAAGATGTTTTTTCCTAAATTTGAAGATGCCGACCTGTTAGGATCATGGACAGATTCCGATAAGTTAGTGGTTGCCAAATTAAGAATTCAGGGAGCAGTACAAGGTTTCATTAGAGAGGAGCCTACTTGCATGAAAACAGAAGATTACAATGAGTTCTGAACGACTGTTGCTCAGAGATTTAAACGTAAAAACGCTATCAGATTTTATAGAGAGCAGCTTCACAGTTTGCGAATGCGACGAGACGAATCTATTGAGCGATTTGCCTATAGAATTCGAAACATCAACGGGTAAACGTACGAGTTGGTAGAAGACGAAAATGAAAATCGCATTTACTTGTTCGAAGCCGACCTGAGAGCCTTCGACACATTCATTCATGGGTTGCACGGAGAGGAAGTAAGCAAAGCTGTGTAAAACGTTTCAGGAAGCAGTACAATCAACCGTTGCTTTCGTCGAAGCACTATTACGACCGAATGAGATGCAGGAACAAGAACGCATAGTTTTCAACACAACAGTGCAATGCTACAGATGCAATAAGCTGGTCACAAGCGTAAGGATTGTAAAGAGAATCGAATCTGCTCTCATTGCGGCATGCAGGGTCATGTTTCGAGAGATTGTCGCAATAAGAAGAAAGGTAATGCGAACAACAGACAATTTGCCAGATCTTTAAACGAATACGGGGACGTACGGGCCACCACTCCGTCCTACCCTTGCCAGAGACAGTGATTCCTGTTAGTTCCAGCGAAAATCAGACCGAAAATGACTTCGTGATAGGTGCTGTATATCGTGGGAGAAACATCAAACAACTTATTGACTCAGGAGCACAGACCTCATTAACGTGGTGTTGCACAGATAAACGGGATAAGTAGAAACCGCCGCTATTAAAAGTGCGTGGGTTAAACGGAGGGAAGCTACGTAACTATGGAGAAGTTGACGTAGAATTAATTCTTGGCCAAGGCCAAGATGAAGGTAAAAATAAAGATAAATACAAATACACAACAAGGGTGCAAGTAGTTTCAAATAACGAAACGCGTTACGACGGTGCACTTGGATTCGATTTCATGTCCGCTAACGAGGCAGAGATATTTGTCGCAGAAAGAAAGATCAGACTAGGCCGTAGCAACCACAACCTAGGAAATCGTTCTTTAGATCGTACTCAAAGGAGCAGAAAGATATTTGTCGCAGAAAGAAAGATGAGACTAGCCCGTAGCAACTACAACGTAGGAAATCGTTCTTCAGATTGTACTCAAAGGAGCTGCAATATTGACGTCGTGGGAATGGACCGCCCAAACAATGCATCAATTCAAACCGTCCGAGTTGATGTTCAAATTGATCAGCCTCAGTAAATTCCAAAGGGAGCAGGAAAGTCACCCCGATGCAAGGAAGGAACTTTTTTATTAATTGAGCGATCCGAGAAAAGTGAGTTACTGGATACAATGTATTGTTATGTTGCTAGAAGTGTAGGTCTCGCTATAATGGTTGTGACAGAATGTCGCAAAAGTCCCGGTTACAATAACGAATATAAGCAATGAGGATGTTGTTTTGCCACGAGGAACGAAACTTGCTGAGGTGTCGAGAGTAAGTAACAGTGACGTAATACACATTCCAGATGAGGTAACAAATGTTGCAGGTATAAACACAGATTTTTGTAACAGTATCGCAAAATTACAACGAGGAGACGAAGTTAATAATGAACTGAAGCGCAAGATTTGGAAGAAGATAGAAAATTTGACAGCTGATGAACAGAAGATTTTAGCACCTGTTTTATTGCAGTATGCAGATTTATTCCGTGAATTTGCAAATTTACCTGTCACTCATTTAGTTGAGCATCGTATTCATACAGGGAATGCAGCCCCAGTCACACAGAAACCTTACTGAATACCATTCAGTCAAAGAGAGTTGGAAGAAGACATGGTTAAAGAACAATTACAAGCCGGAATTCTAAAACCAAGAGATCCTTCAGACTCACCGTGGTGTTAGCCTGTTGTAATTGTAAAGAATAAATCAATGTCTGGAGAACCACTGTTCCTTTTTTGTGTTGATTACCGATCTTTGAATGCTGTGACGACACCCGACGTTAACCCACTACCAAATTTAGTGGAAGCCTTGGATTACTTGGGCAGATGTCGAATTTTTTCAGTATGTTATTTAACAAGTGGTTATCACCAGTTAACAGTGCATCCAGATGATCAAGCAAACACTTCATTTGTAACTGCAACAGGGGTGTACAAGTATCCATAATTAAATTATGCTCTGTGCAAAATTCTAGCAGGCAGTTTTCTCTTGAATTTCTTTCCCCAAGTCCGTATCCCGGTACTATTTTTCCTTCTCTTCCTATTCCCACTATCGAATTCCAGCCCCCCCCCCCCCCCCCACGATTAAATTTTGGTCTCCCTTAACCATTGAATAATTTCTCGTATTTCATAATTCATTTCTTCAATCTCTTCATCCTCTGCGGAGCTAGTTGGCATATAAATTTGTACTACAGTGGTGGGTGTGGGCTTCATATCTGTCTTGGCTACAACAATGCGTTCACTATGCTGTTCATAGTAGCTTTCCCACGTATCTGTTTTCTTATTCATTATTAAACCTACTCTTGCATTACCCCTGTTTGATTTTGTATTGATAACCCTATAGTCACCTGACGAGACGTTCTGTTCTTCAGCCACTGAATTCGATAATTCCCACTATACCTAACTTTAACCTATCCGTTTCCCGTTTTAAATTTTCTAATCTACCTGCACAAGTAAGGGATCTGACATTCCACGCTCCAATCCGTAAAATGCTAGTTTTGTTTCTCCTAATGACGGCACCTCCGAGTAGCCCCGCCTGGAGATCCAAGTGGGGGACTATTTTACTTCCGAAATATTTCACCTAAGAGAATGCCATCATCATTGAACCATACAGTGGAGCTGCATGCCTCGGGAAAAGCTACAGCTGTAGTATCCCCATGCTATCAGCCGTTTGCAGTACCAGCACAGCAAGGCTGTTTTGGTTAATGTTACAAAGCCAGATCAGTCAAGCATCCCGACTGATGCCCTTGTGACTAATGAGAAAGCTGCTGCCTCTCTTCAGGAACCACACATTTGTCTGGTCTCTCAACAGATACTCCTCTATTGTGGTCCCACCAGTGGTGTAGGCATCTGTATCACAGAGGCACACAAACCTCCCCACCAACAGGAAAACCCATGGTTCATGGGGTGGATTAGGACACGCACAGATACGTATATATGCATAATAATTCGATATCCATCAATTTCAGGCGCTATTCCTCATATTTTTGTTGTTGCAACCCTCATATATTGAAGGTTTAGCAGTAAGACACTTTCGGTCATTTCTCTGGGGAAGTGTCCGCTATATTCCCACCTTTAAAAGAACTGTATTTGGTGTAGAACTCATAAAAGATATTAGGGTACGTACAGAAGCATATAGAGAATCAATTTGTTTCCCAATAGACTGGGATAGAAAAGAAAATATGATAATGTCGTTATTTTGTACAGCCATATGTTGTTGGCTGAAGTTTTAATGGAAGTAATGTTAAATGCGTGAATATGGGCATAAGTGGCTTACAAAACATATTTCCAACTGATCACACACATGTCTCACGAAATGATTAAATGGATAATGATATTCTTCCTACACTACAAGTGTTAACGACTGTAAACCAATAACATTTCAAGATCAGGTAGATGCAGGTGCTGTGTATCGAAGACTAGGAGAAACTTAAATGTTGAGAATGTAAAAAGGGGGAGGCAGTGATCTGACAAACGCGACTGAGTGGTGATCTCTTTAGCACTTGTTCTGAGTGTTAAAGTGTTGTGAGCAAGCATGTTACTTCCTCCCCCCCTCCCCACAGCACGCGAAATAACTACAGCGAATGAATGGGGTACTAATACGGTTTTACCCAGAGATATTCGGCAGGAGATGTTTCGTCTTATGCTTCTCGATAAATATGTTAGGGAGAGATATGAAAGAAAGGCGATGTTAGTGATGCACTGTACCGCTATAATATGCCGATGGAAGAACTGTTAAAGACAAGAATATTTGAGAAAAGTGGTATCATCCACGAAGGAGCAACCCTCGAGTATTAAAGGTGGTTGGTGGCCCACCTCCTAACTAAGACCGCAGTGAAGGTTGTAAAAAAAGTGTTAAATAAAAAACAGATGTTTTTAGTATATTCTCTGATTATTATTTTATCATAAAGTATGTGACTGATTTTCCACAACCTGTTGGTAATAGTAGGCCACTCCCTTTCCTTTATTCGCAAGCACCATACAGACTGCGCTAAACCCGCAGGATATCTTTGAGCACTTTATTAGTATGGCGAGACAGACTGTCGAAAGACAGTATTCTTGCGTGAGTTTTGTGTGTCTGTAAACAGCTGGAGTGACACGTTAATAAGCAGATCAAATATAAGTTGTTGACTCATAGATAAAATCCTGTGAATAAGCTTATGGTATTGCTCTGCTGGTGTTGGTGTCTTTCTTGCATCGAATCATATTCGCATGCCTAGAAAACATACGTAGACTGCTTCTTGCAACACACAGTAGTGTTAGCATTTTAGCACTTAAACAAGGGGAAGGCAAATTATTTGCATAACAACTTGCAGGACGTTATGTGACTCGTAAGCGGTTGTTGGTGTAGATGACATGAACGCAAATAGCTTTTCAAATTTAGGAAGATAGGTATTGGAGGTGCAAATGTATGTAAATGTAAGACAGCAATCTCTTTTAGTGGAAGATTTGATAAAGGCAAGATCATGTGGAAATGCTGTATCATTCACCGTGAAGCAGTTTACAAAACACGTTTTCAACTGAGGGACAGAGAAGACTATATGGAAATTGCACAACCTTCCTTCAGTTTTATGTGCCTGTAAATGGATTGGCTGACATGTCAATAGACTAAATTTGTGTTGTCGACTAGTGAATGGTTCAAATGGCTCTGAGCACTATGGGACTTAACATCTGAGGTCATCAGTCCCCTGGAACTTACAACTACTTAAACCTCACTAACCTAAGGACATCACACACATCCATGCCCGAGGCAGGATTCGAAGCTGTGACCGTAGCGGTCGCGCGGTTCCAGACTGAAGCGCCTAGAACCGCTCGGCCACACCGGCCGGCGACTATTGAATAAAAGACTGAATAAAGTTATGGGTGTGGTGTAGTCGAGTGTCGGGAGGGACGCAAGAAGTTCCGACCGCCACAGAGATACTGCACCGCAAAGCAGAATCGCGAGGGGCCAATGGGAGGCTAGGAAGAAGCCGTGCCTATCGTAGTTCCAAGGCATCGCCGCAGTGCTTCTGGCATGAAAGAGCGTTTCCTGAGACCGGGAGGGCAGTTCTGTTCGAGGTTACACCCTACCCGCTTCCAGGAAATTCCTGCCTACTCGTCGAGACACAGCCCCTGACAACCATCCGGCAGTGAAGAAATTTTCGTTTCCTGTGAGCTGTGCCTATGCGTCAACGCTATCAGAACTGTGTCAACATGCGTCTATGAACTTGCGTTTCCTAGTGATTGTAGTGAAGCCAGAGTGTGGCCACTCTGAACTTGTATCAACTCGCCACTCGGAAATCGTGGCCAGTTTAGTGTGTTCTGAACCCCAAGTTCAAGTGCGCAGTTGCAAAGATGAGTTTCGTTATAATTAATAAAGTATATTGAGCAAGCAGTAAAGGAAACAAAAGAAAAATTCGGAGTAGGTATTAAACTCCATGGAGAAGAAATAAAAACTTTGAGGTTCGCCGATGACATTGTAATTCTGTCAGAGACAGCAAACGACTTGGAAGAGCAGTTAAACGGAATGGACAGTGTCTTGAAAGGAGGATATAAGATGAACATCGACAAAAGCAAAACGACGATAATGGAATGTAGTCGAATTAAGTTGGGTGATGCTGAGGGAGTTAGATTAGGAAATGAGACACTTAAAGTACTAAAGGAGTTTTGCTATTTGGGGAGCAAAATAACTGATGATGGTCGAAGTAGAGAGGATATAAAATGTAGACTGGTAATGGCAAGGAAAGCGTTTCTGAAGAAGAGAAATTTGTTAACATCGAGCATAGATTTAAGTGTCAGGAATTCGTTTCTGAAAGTATATGTATGGAGTGTAGCCATGTATGGAAGTGAAACATGGACGATAAGTAGTTTGGACAAGGAGAGAATAGAAGCTTTCGAAATGTGGTGCTACAGAAGAATGCTGAAGATTAGATGGGTATATCACATAACTAATGAGTAGGTAATGAATAGGATTGGGGAGAAGATGGGTTTGTGGCACAACTTGACTAGAACAAGGGATCGGTTAGTAGGACATGTTCTGAGGCATCAAGGGATCACCAATTTAGTATTGGAGGGCAGCGTGGAGGGTAAAAATCGTAGAGGGAGACCAACAGATGAATACACTAAGCAGATTCAGAGGGATGTAGGCTGCAGTACGTACTGGGAGATGAAGCAGCTTGCACATGATAGAGTAGCATGGAGAGCTGCATCAAACCAGTCTCAGGACTGAAGACCACAACAACAACAACAATAAAGTATTACTCTTTCCGAGTGTTGTAATCAACTGTATTATTACTAGCCACCTCAGTGTCCAAGAAGTTGGGCACAACAAGTAAAGTGATGCCGAGGATGCAGCTCGCTATTAGCTCACTGCGGCATATTGTATAACTAACCCTCTCGTGCAAAAATGCTATTTTTCTGTTTGTGTGCTTTCTTATTTCGAGTATTCGTGATGTCTCTTCCGGATATGTCTTTAATGCAAGCAAAAAAATTGCAGGGACAAAGAACTGAACAATTATTACAAGCACTGCAAGGAATTGTGGCAGCACAACGATCGCCAACCCAGCGTGTTCAATTGGAAACAACTCAATGAAATTATAACCCTACCATTACTGCTGTAATTTAATATGCTTTTACCTAAATAACAGCAAAACCATATCTCTATGTTGCCACGTATAACCCTCTTACTAAATTTAGTTTAGTTTCCATATAAAGTACACTATGGGAGGATAGTCCTGTTAATAGGAAAAACTAATCAACAGAGTGACCCTTTTTACAGGATGTAACCGTGTATTGTGTCTAATGGATAAGTAAATCACACTATTCAATTCTTTTCCTATGATCTGTAATATTATTGGATTTCAGCTACATTGCATATGAGATATTTGTCATTAAAGAAAAGGACAGCCAACGAGCTGTAGGTCGTAGAGATGCTAAGCATCACAGCGCTAGAGTAAAGAGATGAAATATTTTTTTTTAAATGTACGCCTATACCAAAACCCGCGTCCAGCCTTTATGGTTCAAATGGCTCTGAGCACTATGGGACTTAGCATCGGAGGTCATCAGTCCCCTAGAACTTAGAACTACTTAAACCTAACTAACCTAAGGACGTCACACACATCCATGCCCGAGGCAGGATTCGAACCTGCGACCGTAGCGGTCGCGCGGTTCCAGACTGAAGCGCCTAGAACCGCTCAGCCACTCCGGCCGGCCTCCAGCGTTTAAATACTCTAAATAAAAACTATGACCCGCCGGACGCAGATATTTAACATCATTGCTGCAGCGCTTGATAACAAGAAGCTGCGAAACATAAGAAAGAACAATCTATCTTTTGTTAAGAAATATTCTAGAGACTTTATTATCACTTGTACTTTTGCTTCAAAAATGGTTCAAATGGCTCTGAGCACGATGGGACTTAACGTCTGAACGTCTGAGGTTATCAATCCCCTAGAACTCAGAACTACTTAAACCTAACTAACCTAAGGACATCACACATCCATGCCCGAAGCAGGATTCGAACCCGTAGCGGTCGCGCGGTTCCAGACGTACTTTTGGTCGCCGACATGTTAAGACGTACTACGTAGCATTGCTACAAGTTGTATTTTTATTTTGTGTAAAAACTATGTGAAACGACAAACAAACATTTCGGTAACTCGGGTGTGGATACAATGTACTTACGTACTTACGCACACGCAAGGCCATTTAATGTTAAGAAGGAACGGACTGACAAAGCAGCGATTATGGGACTGCGCCATTTACAAAAGAAATATCAGATGTAAGTCATGCATTTACTGTATTTGTCAATGTCTAGTAGTTTAAAGCCAATTTCTTTAAAATATATAAATATTTTACGATGCAGTAATTTTCTTCTTATTCTTTTCTTTTACTAACCAAAAATGATGTTCAAATTGTATGTGGGCTTTGTTACAGGTTCGCTCTTTATCGCGGTGTCTCGATTGTATTTGGGAGACCACTAATGTGTTCAGCTTCCGATCTGTTAATCTTTCTCTTACGAAATTCCACTAATTTGCTTTCATTTCCATTTTTATATTCAAATAAGTCCCTTAGGTATTTTCATTGAAGATTCTGATTGCGTGAAGGCAATTCGGGTCAAAAGGTCAATTATTCGCGTAATCAATCCGAACGTCATGAACACAATCGAGAACCGACGCATCGGTGATCAATTAATAATCTCTCTCTCTCTTAAAGTCGTACTAAAAATCGGCCACACAGGATAGCCGTAAGTACGCAATCTAGCGTTAGGTTGCATTTTGCAAGTAAATATTACCAACCAACAGTTACAGCATCAGTATTCTTATTAATAAGCAAGTTCCTAGCGCCAGATGTGGCGCCCGAACAGGGACATGACTAAAAATTAATCTGTTCTTTTTATTTTTCATGCTACCATCTGGAGGAAATTTGGAAGCAAACGGAAAAAGAACCAGTAAAAAGGGACGTATGTGCAGAAAACCGCAGTACGAATCCACAACAGCAATAAATAGCAGCGCGCAAGACAACTAAAGTGAGTACGACTTTTCATTGCGTTTGAATCTTTGCGTACCGAGCATTCAATAGGCTAGTGAACAGTCACTCTCTACGTTTCTTTCCTTTCCTTCACTCTACTTAATTTCCCAAATTTCTGCTTCTTTTTGCTGTTAGATCCACCTCTTTCACATCATTTCGCTTAAAATAGTTAGAAATAGTTAGTCAAAATTTTCATTGTTGTATATTTTAGTTTATCAAAATGGCCGCTATCTATACCAGTTTCAGTGGTGGGGAAATGTTTTTGCAAACAACAACATCAGACAAATTTTGATATCCCGGTACCGACCACAGAGGAATCCCACTGTAAGAATATTCAAAGAGTTCAGTCGTTTTATACGAACTTATATTCCAAACCAGCAGACACGGTGGATTGATTTCGTCACACCCTTTGAAGAGATTGTTAATAATGTACGTCACACATCAACTGGTTTCACACCATCAGAACTAATTTCTAAACGACTAGAAACAAATGAATGGGTAGATCCCATTGCGAAATTACAACAGCCTGAAGTAACCTTAGACCACAAGTTAAGACAAGCTCTCATACCTTTAACCACTCGTGCCAACCTAAGAAAAAAGGCGCATGACAAAAACATCAGCAAAGTCTTATCGTATAAATGAACGAGTGCTATTAAAGACCCACTTCAAACCATCTTTGATTCATCATAAGAATCGCAAGTGGCATCACTTGTATTAAGGACTATTTATTATACCTAGAAAACCGCACATTGGTTGCTATTAGCTGACCCTGTATCTGGACGAATAAAAGGATTGTTTCATCACGCAGACTTATATATATATAAGTTGTCAAACTATGTGTGGAGTATAAGCGTACATAAGAATAATGCACAGGACTAACACCCTGTCGACCTGCCTCCACGAGAAAAGTAATTTATGTGAGCACCTGAAATATAATATATTTATTGTAGGAGAGCAAGATTTGCCTTAGATGTAAGTTAGTTTTAAGTTAATTGAGCCACGAATGGCCACAGCCAAAGAGATGACAAATAAATAATATAGTAGCGACGTGCTCAGTGCCACCTGCTACCCCTAGTTTTAAGTATAGCATTGCTCTCTCCTCTTGAAAGAAATAAATTAAAATGATCATTCGGACTAGAATGATTGCTCGTAAATAAAAGTTGATTAAGGTCGCTTACTCTTATGAGGTAAATGTTATGTTATGTATAAGGAGCGTTTGACAACAATTTTTATGAGACCACCTGCAAAGAGCACCAGACAAAGGCAGCAGCTTAGCATATAAGAATCAAATAAATCAATAATGATCCAGATAGCAGAAAAGAAACGCGCACCTCAATTATTTTTATTACAGTACGGAGAAAACCGTATGCGTTCATAAGAATTTTACGGCACAGTGCGGCTGAAATACTTACAGAGATCATTTATAAGTAAACTAATTTAGTACCAGAAGCATCTATTTCAGGTCCGCGACATACGACGACTCTTTCAGAACAGAAGATAGCAATCAGTCTCTGTTCACTGCTAATGCATGGTATAAGTAATTTTACATGTTCATAGAGAAATGCTTGGACAGCTGGAACAGACGATACTGATACTACAGTATCCATTCGTTACGCTAACTACTTGTCATGAAAAACTAGGGTGATAATGCACAATTTATGTTAGACTCATCATTTCATATGTCATTAACATTGTATCTTCAAATCTGTTCACTCCATAAAAGTCTATTGTGTTTTCCCCTAATCAATATCCTTACCTCCCTACCCTACCCAGTAGAGAACTGAATTTTACGGACTGATTGCATGCTTGATACGTACGTACTGTAAGTATGGATGGTCGTGACACATTGGTTGTTGACAGGCTATGCTTATTTTCCGCGAACTGCGAATTCAATTAAGATTTGTTGTGTGCAGTTGCACGATAGGGAGCACCAAGCTTCCCAATTTCCCTAATGGAAACTTGAACATGAACTGTTCATCACGTAAACGAAGCCACATTCACTATGTCTTCAAATTAACGACATAATTAACAGAGAGAAAATAAAAGAGCTGAACTTGTGATAAGAGTAGTTATTGTAAAAAGAAAAGAATAACAAGATTTCGATCAAGGTGTAAACCTAAAGTGCCTTGGAAGCACAAACTATGAATAAGAGACACGTGTCTTCGTCAGGCCTTGTAGTCACCGAGACTAATTTTCTTTGCAAATAAGTTTTTTTAGACATAATATGTATACCGAATGTTAACTGTACTTTTTAGTAATAATACAGTCATCAGTTTGTGAACACGTATGTGCTGCTGCGTGTGAACCAACCATAGACAAGCAATACACGACGCGTATGAAAGTGGTGCGTGTGAACTTCAACATGAAAACCAAATACAGTACATGTGGACACGAAATAATAATAACGTGTGAACTGAAAAGGTGATAATTCTATGGACACGTGTGAAATTTCGAGTGTGAAGTAATGTTATAAGTACTTGTACCACGAAACCACGTCGTAGAAAGCCGAATTGTGCAAGTGAATAAGTGTTGTACTTACCGCAACCGGTACTGTGCATCGTTCCACGGACACATTCTTCGACACAGCTGCGGGAGTCGCACGTCTGGCTGCTTCCATAATTCCGAGTCGATGAAAAACTGTAAAAACTCACAACACGGCTAGTAGACACCAAACGTTCCGCGTCTCGCAGAACACTGCTGCTAGCGTGGTGAAGCCGTCGAGTTACTGTCACGTGACTATGACCAACGGACTTAATACAGAGTACGCTGCGCGCTCAACAATCCAAATTCCTTTGCACAACGAGCGCGGGCGCCAAATATGTTTGAAATGCTTTCAATATCAAATCTGATAAAACCATGAGTTAAGCACTTATATACCTTACAAAATCACCAAGACACTAATCTGAAAAGTCTTAAACTCGACTTTGACAATTGCTACAGAATTTATAGAGCAGGCCAAGTAATGACGGAAACGTGTCGACCCAAATGAAAAGTAAATAAATACGAGAACTAAGTACTCCTAAGAGAATGAGACCTTATGTACATAAACAATTGTTGTCCTTACGTAATCTACTTTTCTTTTACACTAAGTTATTAGTAAATAAGGACATTCTAATACAGATTTTCTCTGTATTTTTCATGTACGAGAACATGTACGGTAGCTCGAACATGTGTCAAGTGAAATAGAGACCGCCACCAAACGGCTCAACACGTTGCAGAACCAGTCTTCCAGTTCCTGATCGCAGACGCATTTCCAACGCACCAACACATTCAGACAACCACTTCAACCCCCACAGTGAAAGTGATGCCCTACTTTTCGTCCACTGTGAAAGTGCAATCAATTTCCCTCACTCAAGTGCATACCCGAAGTTCTACCACTCCCAGTGCAAGTCATACCTATCCAAGTGTAGTGAAACTTTTTTTGCAGGTTATGAAAGCCACAAATCAATAAAGTGCTACAAGAAATCTTCGTCGAAACCACGGTAAAAAAAATATTCCAGTAATATGTCATTGTAAAACAAGAATGTCAATTCTTTGAAATATATTTTTCCAAGAGAGCACACTGTACCCAGACTTCCTGCGAAACCAAATAATTCTTTTCTTTGTTATTTTTTAATATTTATTATGCCATGTATAATGTATCTATGTATGTGTATCTTTATCCTAATATCATTGTCTCTTACCGAGAAATGAACATTTGTTATCTTTGTATAATACAGTAGAAAGAATACAGCGCAGTTGTCATGTAATTACTCTATGAACAGGTTACCATTAATTTCAGTCGTACGAATACATTTACCTATTATTCTTTATGTCAACCACTTTGTCTAATGTCACATATGAAACCTATTGTAAAGAATTGTAGCAAGTAATACTAACTTGATTCACGAAAGCAATAATATTAGGAGTACGCGTGAGTCGCGATGATCCTCCCGGAGTCATCGCTCCTCACGCGGGAAGCAATGTAATATTATTGGATTTCAGCTACTTTGCATATGAGATATTTATCATTAAAGAAAAGGACAGCCAACGAGCTGTAGGTCGTAAAGATGCTATGCATCACAGCGCGAGAGTAAAGAGATGAAATTTTTTCTTTTTTAATGGACGCCTATACCAAAACGCGCGTCCAGCGTTTAAATACTCTAAATAAACACTACGACCCGCTGGGCGCAGATATTTAAAATCATTGCCGCAGCGCTTGATAGCAAGAAGCTGCGAAACATAAGAAAGAACAATATATCTTTTGTTAAGAAATATTCTAGAGACTTTATTATCACTTGTACTTTTGGTAGCCGACATGTTAAGACGCACTACGTAGCATTGCTACAAGTTGTATTTTTATTTTGTGTAAAAACTGTGTGAAACGACAAACAAACATTTCGGTAACTCGGATGTGAATACAATTTACTTACGTACTTACGCACACGCAAGGCCGTTTAATGTTAAGAAGGAACGGACTGACAAAGCAGCGATTATGGGACTGCGCCATTTACAAAAGAAATACCAGATGTAAGTCATGCATTTACTGTATTTGTCAATGTCTAGTAGTTTAAAGCCAATTTGTTTAAAATATAAAAATATTTTACGATGCAGTAATTTTCTTCTTATTCTTTTCTTTCACTAACCAAAAATGATGTTCAAATTGTATATGGGCTTTGTTACAGGTTCGCTCTTTATCGCGGTGTCTCGCTTGTATTTGGGAGACCACTAATGTGTTCAGCTTCCGATCTGTTAATCTTTCTCTTACGAAATTCCACTAATTGGCTTTAATTTCTAATTTTATATTCAAATAGGTCCCTTAGGTATTTTCATCGAAGATTCTGATTTCGTGAAGGCAATCCGGGTCAGAACGTCAATTATTCGGGTAATCAGTCCGTACGTCTCCTGAACACAATCGAGAACCGACGCATCAATTAATAATTTATCTCTCTTTTAAAGTCGTACTAAAAAAAAAACGGCCACACAGGATAGCCGTAAGTACGCAATCTAGCGTTAGGTTGCATTTTGTCAGTAAATATTACCAACCAACAGTTACAGCATCACTATCATTAATAAGCAAGTTCCTAAAGCCAGATATCTTACCCAGAGGTCAGAAAGAAACGCAGTACGAACAGCATCAAATTGAACCTAGAACAACTCAGTTACAAGTTCATTTAGTGGTTTAAAATATGTACTAATGGTAGCCAGCCTATTCAGGCAATCAAACAGTGAAGTTTTGGAGAAGCAGAAGTATGAATTTTGCCTACTTTCTTGTTACTGTTTAAGTTGCTTCTTCAGATAAATAGTACTCTACGTAAATAATACTGGTGCAGACACTATAATTATTTGACTACTACAGCTCTATACATTACATTTTCAAAAGAGAAAAAGCCCAGAAGATAACTTCAAGGAAGCTAAAAAAATTTGGTCAGGGGAGACCTTTAGGAAAGTACTTTCCATAACCAGCGAACTTAAATACTAAAATACTAAGATACTAAAGCACACACTTTTTATACTGAACGTTTCACTTCAGAAAACCGTCTTTCTAACTGGAATTTATTTTCAAACCTATTACACTTTGAACTAACTCTGTTTAGTCATTTAACAGATTCTAGTATCTTCGCTTCACTTTTACTGAGTTTTAACTAAACAAACATTTACTATAACACTTTGCAATAGTTAAAGCAACTTTTAAAACAAGAATAGTCTGACTATATTTCTCTGTAATGTACTAAAGCATTACTCTCACTAAAATTTTCATTACGCCTTTCAATGAAACAACTAAGACAACTTTTCTTTAACTATTGCTCAAGATGAAAATATTTACGAACTCTTTAACTTTATGATGCAAAATTACATTTAAATTCACTCTGTTCAGTTTACACTCTTCCACTACTGGGACGTAATTTCATTACTACAGGATTTAGTCCCTCACACATATATCTCATTATTTACACAAAAACAATTTAGATGGTGCCTCTTCATATTAACTTGGTACTTAATAAGTCTGTAAAACAGGATACTCGGATTAATCAAAACACCAGGATGGAACCCTACATAGGTGTATGATTAGGATGAAATAACATGGTGAACCAGATTCTTCAAACTTCAAGAATGATTATTAAATAATAAAACTCAGTTTCAGTTAGTGATTCACACTGTACAAAAGCAAAATACAGAAAAAAATCTTATCTGGTAGCTTCAGGCTTGAGTGAGACGAACAGTTATGGCGGCTACACTACCCACAGTACAGCGTGCAAGTATCTTGCTGTATGTAATCAATTTCTCTTCTTGGCGTCGTTCAATTTTACCTACAATAGCTCGCAGCTGTGCCGTAAGCCGTTTGCAGTCTTTATCCGAGGCATTTTTGTTAAAATTTGCAGGCAAAGCTTATCCCGCTCCACAAGGGTGTTGCCTCAATCACTCTTGCCTAGACTGTATGACTTACTTCCCGCACTTGCTCTAGGTAGCGCGCCAATTCGCCCTTGCCACCTTTTCCACTCCCCAGAGCCAGTTTCGTTTCAAACAAAAGCACACTGGCTTTTACATAACATATATTTCTTACATTGTTCCTAAGCGTGAACATTTGTTGCAATTGTCAAATTTACATCGACATGAAAAGTTAATACACACAGATATTTTTAATTACAAAATGTCATCAGAAAATTATTAAACGTAACAAACAATTTACATAGTATTTTATATACATTAATCACATACAATGCAAAGAACTTCAACCTCCAGTATAGCACAGTTTACTTCAGATACAGGGTGGTCCATTGACAGTGACCGGGCCAAATTTCTCACGAAATAAGCATCAAACGAAAAAACTACAAAGAACGAAACTCGTCTAGCTTGAAGGGGGAAACCAGATGGCGCTATGGTTGGCCCGCTAGATGGCGCTTCCATAGGTCAAACGGATATCAACTGCATTTTTTAAAATAGGAACCCCCATTTTTTATTACATATTCGTGTAGTACGTAAAGAAATATGAATGTTTTAGTTGGACCACGTTTTTCGCTTTGTGATAGACGGCGCTGTAATAGTAAGTACGTGGTATCACGTAACATTCCGACAGTGCGGACGCTATTTGTTTCGTGATACATTACCCGTGTTAAAATGGACCGTTTACCAATTTGCGGAAAAAGTCGATATCGTGTTGATGTATGGCTATTGTGGTCATAATGCCCAACGGGCGTGTGCTATGTATGCTGCTCGGTATCCTGGACGACATCATCCAAGTGTCCGGACCGTTCGCCGGATAGTTACGTTATTTAAAGAAACAGGAAGCGTTTAGCCACATGTGAAACGTCAACCACGACCTGCAACAAATGATGATGCCCAAGTAGGTGTTTTAGTTGCTGTCGCGGCTAATCCGCACATCAGTAGCAGACAAACTGCGCGAGAATCGGGAATCTCAAAAACGTCGGTTTTGAGAATGATACATCAACATCGATTGCACCCTTACCATATTTCTATGCACCAGGAATTGCATGGCGACGACTCTGAACGTAGTGTACAGTTCTGCCACTGGGCACAAGAGAAATTACGGCACGATGACAGAATTTTTGCACGCGTTCCATTTAGCGACGAAGCGTCATTCACCAACAGCGGTAACGTAAACCGGCATAATATGCACTACTGGGCAACGGAAAATCCACGATGCCTGCGACAAGTGGAACATCAGCGACTTTGGCGGGTTAATGTATGGTGCGGCATTATGTTAGGAAGAATAATTGGCCCCCATTTTATCGATGACAATCTAAATGGTGCAATGTATGCTGATTTCCTACGTAATATTTTACCGATGTTACTACAAGATGTTTCACTGCATGACAGAATGGCGATGTACTTCCAACATGATGGATGTGCGGCACATAGCTCGCGTGCGGTTGAAGCGTTATTGAATAACATATTTCATGACAGGTGGATTGGTCGTCGAAGTACCATACCATGATCCGCACGTTCTCCGGATCTGACGTCCCCGGCTTTCTTTCTGTGGGGAAAGGTGAAGGATATTTGCCATCGCGATCCACCGACAACGCCTGACAACATGCGTCAGCGCATTGTAAATGCATGTGCGAACATTACGGAAGGCGAACTACTCGCTGTTGAGAGGAATGTCGTTACACGTATTGCCAGATGCATTGAGGTTGACGGACATCATTTTGAGCATTTATTGCATTAATGTAGTATTTACAGGTAATCATGCTGTAACAGCATGCGTTCTCAGAAATGATAAGTTTACAAAGGTGCATGTATCACATTGGAACAACCGGAATAAAATGTTCAAACGTACCTACGTTCTGTATTTTAATTTAAAAAAAGCTACCTGTTACCAACTATTCGTCTAAAATCGTGAGCCATGTGTTTGTGACTATTACAGCGCCATCTATCACAAAGCGAAAAAAGGGTCCAACTAAAACATTCATATTTCTTTACGCACTACACGAATATGTAATAAAAAATGGGGGTTCCTATTTTAAAAAACTGCAGTTGATATCCGTTTGACATACGGCAGCGCCTTCTGGTGGGCCAACAATAGCGCCATCTGGTTTCCCCCTTCAAGCTAGACAAGTTTCGTTCTTTGTAGTTTTTTCGTTTGACGCTTATTTCGTGAGATATTTTGCCCGGTCACGATCAATGGACCATCCTGTATACAGAAATTATGGTACCTACATGCGAAAATTTTAAAGCGAAAAAATTATTAAATATTTAGATCAACCAGAAACAAATAGTGTTATAAACGGTTCAAGTACCTAAATTCAGGGAATTTCTGGAGTAAAGCGAAGACTGGGCTGATTGTGTCGCGCAGCACACTTCATTGCCAACGACAAAACATACAACCATCGTATTTATCATATTCTATCCACTGTAGGCTCTGATGTATTCTGATTGGTAGTAAAATTGTTTCCAGATCGCCAGCCTCGTGAGGTCCGCTACTACGAGCTAGTTGACAAACTGTCAAGTCATTTTAAATCAGAAGTGCATGTAGTAGCTGCGTGTTATATAAGCTTTTCAGATTAAAACAGCAGCCAGGACAGTCCTGAAAACAATAGGTAACAGAACTTCGTTGCCTTATTACACAATGTCACGTTCAGCGTTCATGCTGATTAAGTTACAGTGACATTATGATGAGAGATACGATTGCTCAGAAAGTGTCTGATTTTCCTGTTCGTTCTGCCGTAATAACGCATCGAAACCCTAACCTCGGTACAGTCTTGCCATTTATTCAGTCACAGGACATTGTCGATGTAACTGAGCGTGGTTTTCAAGCAGCTGCAATATCAGTTGTCGAAAGCAAGACAGTTCAGGGCCAATTATCCTGCTCATTTCAGACGTCGCCCAACGTCTAGGTCATGTGTGAACCAGTCGCACCGTCAGGGTGTGGCGCATCCTTCACAACCGTGGAAATCCTGCCAACGTTGCTTTCAAACACATGACAGATCACAGTGCCCGTGCTGCAAAGCCAAGTGTTTCACATGTGGAACAAAAAGCAACATACAGTCTGTATATTTAAGTATACAGGCTGAAAAGTATTTAAACCGACAAACTCTGGGAGGTTGTAGGGGACATCAAAACAAATATTTTTCCCTAATATCAATTTCTCCTATGAGGTGTATTTAAACCGGTCGAGGAAGATTTCTCTGGCGGCAAATTAATTAAACCAACAAAAACTTTTCCATTTTTTTTATGACCAAGAGACAACACATTAACACAACTCAGTTTCAATTACGGTATATTTTCAAAAATGCCTCCTTTGACACGTAAACAATGGTTACACCGTCGGATCATGTTCTGTCTGACACGAGCAAAAACCAAAGGAGTATCCTGAATTGATCCTGCTGGTGATACTATCCGGGCAACCAAATCCTCTTCTGATGCAACAGAAGTTGCATAAACAAGGTTGCGCATCTCTCCCCACACAAAAAAGTCCAGAGGGGACATATCTGGGGATCGAGCAGGCCATGGTACAGGACCACCTCTGCCAATCCACGTTTCTGGGAACCGTTGGTCCAGGAATCGACGCAGACGATGACTGAAATCTTCCGGCGCCCCGTCATGTTGGAACCACATGCTTTGTCTTGTAGGGAGTGGGACGTCTTCCAGCATTTCTGGCAATGCTCTGCTGAGAAAATTGTAATAGTGCCTGCCATTTAATGGCCTAGGTAGCAGATACGGCCCAATTAAACAGTCTCCAACAACACCGACACACACATTATCGAAGAACCACACTTAATGAGCGCTAATAATTGTGGCATGTGGGTTATCCTCACTCCAAAGATGCGAATTGTACATGTTGAAGACTCCATCACTCCTGAACATTGCTTCATCGGTAAATAACACAGAGGATGGAAATGTAGGATGCATTTCACCCTGTTACAGGTACCACTGCGAAAACTGTGCTCTGGGTGAATAATCAACTGGACACGATGTAAGTGAAATGGACGTAACAATTGCTCTCGAAGGACTGTTCTTACATCGTCTGATTCGTCCCCATGTTACGTGCAATTGCACGAGTACTGATTGAAGGATTCCGCTCCACATGCTCCAAGACAGCTTCCTCAAATTGCAGCGTTCTTACCATGCGATGGCGTCCCTGTCCAGGTAATCTGTTAAATGACCCGGTCTCATGCAACGTTGGTACACAGCAGCAAAGGTCATATGATGCAGGATACCGCGATTAGGATATTGTTGTTGATAAACCCGCTGTGCAGCTCGTCCATTGTGGTGCACTACGTAGTACGCACCAACCATATCAGTGTACTCACTCCAGGTGTATCGCTCCATTAGTAAACAGAGACAATGCACTATTACACCGGTGGACAGCAGTTACCTACAACTGAAGAGCGTAATATGCCCTTTAACAACTGAAGATCGTAATACGGCCTCTAACAACTGAAGAGCATAATACAGCCTCCACCGGTTTAAATAATCCTTATAGAAAAAAATGAAATTAGGGAAAAATATTTGTTTTGATGTCCCCTACTACCTGCCAGAGTTTGTCGGTTTAAATACTTGTCACCCTTTAGATGGTGTTACGCAGCTTTCACATTCCATCTCAGACAGTAATTCTAATGAGATGTATATTGTATCTGCTACACGTAGTCCTCCAATCCCGTTGTTGTTTCGACAGATTGTCAGGATACAAACCCTAAACTTATCAATCGGCAGTCCAATAACTTGTATCATCAGTTCAGAGTGTTCAAGACGTATGTTTATTTACAGTTATATACTGATGTTACTGTTACGCTGCTCAACCACACCATGTATTATTGGTTACGTAACCCGCAGCTTCAGCAGCTACATAACTCGTTTGCCAGGATACAAGGGACAACCTGTTCCAATGGTTGTGCAGTTTACCAGCCACGTTCTGCGGTACTACTAAAACAGTGTTATTTCATGTGTTGTGTTCAACTGAGTCTACCAACATTTTTGACATGGATAGGTTTGACCTATTCGGATTGTCAGTTCACGGGAAGTTGTTACAAACTAATTCATCTGGGTTCCTTGTCAATATTAATGCATTATGTGACACGTACAGTTCTCTGTTCGAAGGTAGTTTAGGCAAGGCCCAAGGTTCAAAATGGTTCAAATGGCTATGAGCACTATGGGACTTAACATCCGAGGTCATCAGTCCCCTAGAACTTAGAACTACTTAACTAAGGACATCACATACATCCATGCCAGATGCAGGATTCGAACCTGCGACCGTAGCAGTCGCGCGGTTCCGTACTGAAGCGCCTCGAGCCTCTCGGCCACCATGGCTGACAGGGCCCAAGGGTTAGAGGCTCATGTGACATTGAAAGATAATGGACAACCCAAGTTTCTTCGTGCTCGTCCTGTACCTTATGAGTTACAGAACTGAGATTCCGCAGAACTGCAGCGGTTGTAGAACAGTGACGTTATCAAACCAGTATTGGCCACCCAATGGGCGTCACATCTGGTGCACCCTACCATACCGTTGGGTGGGTTGAGACGCTGTGGAGACTCTAAATCAGCAGTCAGTCTACACATTGTTGTTGATTCTTTTCCTGTTGTGCCCACCTAAGGATTTGATGTTCAGGGTCATTTATTTTCAAAAAAATGATCTCTAGGGCGCCTACCTGCAACTGCCCTTAAATGACGAGTCATAGAAGATTTATGTGATCAACACACACAAGGGATTATTCCAGTTTCAGAAGTTACCATTGCGTGGTGCTTCCGCCCCAGCTATTTTCCAAAGGTATCTTGAACAACTGGCATCGCAAGTACCTTCTTGTTCTTATTATGTAGGTGATATAGTGGTCTCTGATCGTACTCCAGCAAAACACTTAAAAATTAGAGACATTGTTTCAAGTGTTTTAAGTGTTGTCTAAAGTAGGACTGACATGTAACCGTCGTAAGTGTTTTTTCTTCATCAGTGAAACCGAGTGCCTTGGCCACGTGATTAATGCGTATGGCATCCATCCGCCGCAATCACACTTAGTGGCCATTCGCGACTTGCCTGCGCCAACCAATTTATCAGTATCGCCAGATGTAATGTTGAAGCTAACCTATTACATCCGTTTTATCCCAAATGCCGCTAAGATCTCGTCACCTATAAACTGGCTGCGCTGCAAGTGCATTCTGTTCTTATGGACGGTTGCATGTCAGATTACTTCCTAGCGGCTGAAAGATGCTCTACGAAGTGATCGGTGTTTGGTCCTTCCGACCTCATGTAGCCTGTTATTCTTGAAGTAGACACCTCATCTTATAGCGCTGGTACCATTTTGTCACAACTAGTGGGCTCCAATGACAGGTCAATTGCGTTTGTGTCAAAGAGATTGACCAAGGCCCAACGCAACTAAAGCCAACGTGAAAAGGAGGCGTTGGCTATGATTTATGGGGTCACACACTTCCATCAATCTCCATATAGTTGCCACTTTTCTCTAGGTATGGGTCACAGACCATTGACGGATCTGTTCGGGGCCTCCCAGCCTGTCCCAGCATGTACAGCACAAAAGCTACAACGGTGGCCCTTCTCTTGTCCAATCACCAGTACGAGATATCATATCAGCCCACTACCAAACACTCCAATGCTGACATCCTGTGGAGGATCTGTATTGGACCCAACGCTGCGTTTGAGTCCTCCAAGGACTCCTGTCATCACATTTTTCAGAAGGAATCCGGATTTTGGAAGATTTTGCAGTCACCTTCCGTTGTGTGGTGCGGGAGACAGCAACGGACCCTACACTGCTCGAGTTTCTTGGTCGTGGGTGGGTCGTGGGTGTCTGAAGGATCTCCACCACTCGGTGGTTCAACGTTACTTTGCTCAATGGCGAGCCCCCTCTGTACCGATTGGCGTCCTCCTGATGCACATTGAAAGTGGCGATGCAACTTTCATGGTTCCTCAGTCACTCCAGCGGGAAGTTCTTCGGTTGTTGCACCAAGGACGTTGGGGTATTGCCCACACCAAGCAGTTGGCAAGGTGCCATTGTACATGGCCGGGAATGGATGCGCAAAGAGACGCCATGGCTTCACAGTATGTGACGTGTGCAGAGTGTCAGTCCGCTCCCCCAAAGTCGTACTTTGAGTGGCCACATCCTGACAGACCTTGGCAACGGCTTCACATAGATTTTGCTGGGTCATTCGGGAAGATAGCTAGTGGTTGTCGATGCATACACCAAGTTTCCTTTCGTCGTTCCAATGAAGTCTACCACATACAGCACAGTATTAGCTTTTACGTCTTATCTTCGGCATTGAAGGCTTACCTGAGGTGATAGTGTCGGATAATGGGCCTTAGTTCATGACTCAGGAGTTTGAAGAATACTTAGGTATTCAGCATGTCCTTACAGCATCCTTTTATCCACAGTTGAATGGTGAAGCCGAACGCTTCGTAAGGACCTTCAAATCACAGTTGGACAAATTGTGAATCATCCACGCAAGCGACCAGGCTTTGAAGGTTTCCCTGTCATCGTATTGCTCCCTGCCCAAAGATGAAAAGTCGCCAGCACAGCTTCTGCCTGGTCGACACTACACACGAAAATTGGCTGTTTCTAAGGAGATGTCTTGCCTTAGGGTGGAAGAAGTTCCGCCATTTAGCCAATGTAAGAAGCAAACTGCATGCAAGGTAGACAAGTTCTAGAAGCAGAAAAAAACCGAGGATCAGTCCATTAAAAGAAAACTTGTGGTTACATCACTTAAATGCCGTAGAAAAATAGTCCATAACAGAGGTGTCTTCTGCGTGTATTAGTATCTTCCAGTTGTCAGAGAATAAGCTGAAATATACAGATACAATCCAGCATCAAATAAAACTGATTCCCGAACGGAGGGACGACTAATTTGCTCTCGTCCTTACAGAACACCAGAAGCGCGGAAAGAAGCACTAAGACATGAGATAAATCAAATGTTGGAGGACAGAGTAATAGTATCTTCAACAAGCGCCTATAATTTCCCGTTAGTCATGAATCCCAAAAAAATTCGTGTATCTGGTAAAGGGAAATGGAGGGTGGTACCTGATTAAAAAACTAAATGACATTACTGTCAACAAAGTTTTCTCACCTCCATGCATGGATGAAATCTTGGACGGACTGAGTAAGCGTTGGGTTGTGTGGGGGAAGAGACCAAACAGAGAGGTCATCGGTCACATCGGATTAGGGAAGGATGGGGAAGGAAGTCGTTGGTGCCCTTTCAAAGCAACCATCCCGGCATTAGCCTGAAGTGATTTAGGGAAATCACGGAAAACCTCAGTCAGGATGGCCGGACCCGGGATTGAACGGTCGTCCTCACGAATGTGAGTCCAGTGTGCTAACTGCGTCACCTCGCTCGGTTGTAGGTAAGGCAAAATATTTTTCGTCGCTTGATTTGGCTAAGGGATACTATTAGGTGTTACTAGATGGAAAAGACCGAGAGCTGACAGCTTTTAGTACACCATAAGCCTATTATATGCATAAAAGAATGCCAATAGGACTCTGTTCTGCAACCTCCAAATTTAAAAAAATTGATGACTTTGGTTTTAATAGGTTTGCACGGTGAAAAGATGTTTATTTATTTAGACGACGTAGTAATTTTCGGTCCATTGCTGGAAGAACACAAAGCCCGATTGGGTGAGGCTTTCGAGAGGCTAAGGCAACGTAATTTGAAGTTGCAGGTGGCTAAATGTGAATTTCGAAGGAAGGAGGTCACATAATTGGGACATGCCTTAACTATAGGTGTGTTAGCAACAGACCCAACCACACTGAAAGCGGTGGAGGAGTATCCCCAGCCCAGTGCAACGAAAGCATTAAAATGTTTTCTCCAGTAAATCGGGTGCTATAGACGCTTCCTAACTTTAGTAAAGTGGCAAAACCGCTACGTGAGTTTTTGAAAAAAGGTGTCAAGTATGAATGGGGTGCTAAGCGAGAAGAGGAGTTGCAAGTGCAAAAACAGAAGCTACTCAATCTACCTATATTACAATATCCATATTTCTCAAGACTCGATAAGTACCCCTGACACGAGCGAGGATGCTATTGCCTCAGTTCTTAGGCAAGGGAAATAGAACTTTGAACAGTGCAGAGCGAAATTATTGCACAACTGAGAGTTATTCGTCATAGTTTGGGCGTTCAGACATTTCAGACCATATATTTTTTGTCATAAGTTTACCATTTGTAGAGATCATAAGCCATTGCAGTGAGTCGGAAATATGAGAGATCCGTCCTCACGCTGAATGAAGTTCAGATTGAAAGCAGAGGAGTATTATTGTGAAACTATATACAAGAAAGGCAAGAACAACTGTGTAACGGATGCATTGTCGAGGAGAAGGGAACTACAGTCGGCTGATATTGAAACAGTGGCAAATGAAAGTGAGTAAGTGTCAGTAGGCGAGTCCTGAGACACTGTATCAATAGGACTCAGTCAAATTGGAACGAATGGCTTCCATTCGCGGTATTCGTGTACAATACCACGCCCCATAGGGCCACAAATTATACAACATATGAGTTATTTTTCGTTAGAGTGTCTTACATACCGGGTACGTTGCAGAGATTTCCCGTACGTGTTACTTATAATTACAATGACTATGTACCCAAATTGAAAGAGAAAATGAGACATCTGCGCCATTATGCCAGAGATGATAACAGGCAGTATAAGGAGAAGAACAAAGACTACTATGATAGAGACCAGATTCCGAAGGATTTTAAAACAGGTGATCAAGTCTTTTTGTGCAATGAAAGCGTTATAAGAGGCAGATGACGTAAGCTAGACACGCAGAGGCGTGGCCCATAAACTATAGTAACGACAAGGGGCCCAAATGTGGTCATTCGTTAAATGGAAACAAATTTTTAATGGTGCATTTCAATTGGTTAAAGGAATTCTACTGATATACAACTTCTTCTTGAATTTCTGATGAGGAAACTGACGGGAGTGTTGCACTTGGTGAGCTGCATTACCGCAGCCTACACACTTGGACAATTTTTAGCTGGGCTTACATTACGATACTGTTGGCAAGGTACAAATCTGCAGTGTGACGTGGAGAATCGTCAGCTATATTAGTCTTGGACAACTTCAGGGAAAAGTTGATGACACAGAGAGACTAGCACATTTATCCGTAGGATATTGTTAACAGATGTTAACAAGTTTCGGAATAAGAAAATCAGGAATGTACCGCTGTAGCGCAGGCAGTACAGTGGCATGTCAAAAAGATCCAGAATTTGGATGGTCTAATTGGACAATTAAGCAGACATGAGGCACGCAAAAAAAGGTATCTTAAATTTTGTGGGTGAAACTAGTAAGACACTGTTTGGTACAATAGACGAACAGGATGCCACCTATTTCAAATCAAACATTGATTTAATTGAAAGTGAACAGAGGCAATTGCTTGAGTTGACCACGGAGCAAGTAACAGTGGTAATATCAACTCTGACGAGTTTCAATCGAACAGAAGGTAGCCTTGACGTAAAGAGGAAATGACTGTTAAAAACAGGGAAAAGCTCCATAGGTATATGAATGAATATGCTAATAGTACTGATCAAAAGATACAACACTTAGCTGTGATGACTATTGTTAATGAGCAGTTAATACAGTTAGCATCGATTTACACTCAGTTAGAAAGGGGATATGAGATGCTAATTTCTGCCATAAAAATGCTCAGAAAGGAATACTGGAACCTCATATAATTAATCCAGTGCAAATAGTTAGGTACTTGCATTTAATTCGGGACGATATGAAAGACAAGAATTTTCCAGTTGCTCTCACAGAACAGAGCGGGTACCAGTTATACTTGATGCTGACGCGTTTGTGTCTGGCCATATCCTAAGTTACATACTGAATGTGCCATTAGTAGAAAACGAACTGTTTAAGCTGTACAAAGTGTTACCCCTACCTTCTGAAGTTTGTTGAAGTCAAGGTTTGTTTATTTACACACAGACAGAAAATGATTATTTGTTATTTGGTGATTCCAAGGGACACTGTGCAAAACTGAGTAACGAACAACTGTTGTGCAAAGAGGTAGATCACGTTCGCAAAATTTGTAAACAAAAATTTGTTTTAATGTCCACATATGGTCACGAAACTTGTGAAGCAAGGATGTTGCAACCTGTAAGGGAAATTCCCAAAAATTGCATCAAGAAGTTTGCCAAACTAAATGATAGTATTTGGACTCTATTGAGTCAGGACCATTGGTTATTTGTTGCTCCAAAAGTTGAAGGCTTGACAATTTTGTGTAATGACAACAAGCCAACAGATGTACTGGTCGAAGGTATAGGGAAACTAACATTTTATGGAAAATGTAAAAGGTATGGGACACAGGCGTTCATACAGTCAGAACAAATAATAATTAAAGTGACCAGGGAAGAAAGTACCAGCTTTAAATATGGAGACTGATTGCTGTATTATTAATAAGGAAAAGAGGAACATTCACGAGTTACAGTTAGACATGCCGCCGGAACATTTAATACAACATTTAGATATTTAGATGACAGTTAAGTAGCAGGTGATAAAATATCAGAAATAGAAGACGCAATAGCTTTCTAGAAGCAGCACAGTTTCCCAGAAATACCTTGGTATCTTTATTCGTTCTGGTATTACCTAGGAGTTTAATACTTACCATAATATTTATATGTTGTTTGTGCAGATACTGCAAATGTTTTAGAGATTGCGTTAAATATACACTCCTGGAAATTGAAATAAGAACACCGTGAATTCATTGTCCCAGGAAGGGGAAACTTTATTGACACATTCCTGGGGTCAGATACATCACATGATCACACTGACAGAACCACAGGCACATAGACACAGGCAACAGAGCATGCATAATGTCGGCACTAGTACAGTGTATATCCACCATTCGCAGCAATGCAGGCTGCTATTCTCCCATGGAGACGATCGTAGAGATGCTGGATGTAGTCCTGTGGAACGGCTTGCCATGCCATTTCCACCTGGCGCCTCAGTTGGACCAGCGTTCGTGCTGGACGTGCAGACCGCGTGAGACGACGCTTCATCCAGTCCCAAACATGCTCAATGGGGGACAGATCCGGAGATCTTGCTGGCCAGGGTAGTTGATTTACACCTTCTAGAACACGTTGGGTGGCACGGGATACATGCGGACATGCATTGTCCTGTTGGAACAGCAAGTTCCCTTGCCGGTCTAGGAATGGTAGAACGATGGGTTCGATGACGGTTTGGATGTACCGTGCACTATTCAGTGTCCCCTCGACGATCACCAGTGGTGTACGGCCAGTGTAGGAGATCGCTCCCCACACCATGATGCCGGGTGTTGGCCCTGTGTGCGTCGGTCGTATGCAGTCCTGATTGTGGCGCTCACCTGCACGGCGCCAAACACGCATACGACCATCATTGGCACCAAGGCAGAAGCGACTCTCATCGCTGAAGACGACACGTCTCCATTCGTCCCTCCATTCACGCCTGTCGCGACACCACTGGAGGCGGGCTGCACGATGTTGGGGCGTGAGCGGAAGACGGCCTAACGGTGTGCGGGACCGTAGCCCAGCTTCAAGGAGACGGTTGCGAATGGTCCTCGCCGATACCCCAGGAGCAACAGTGTCCCTAATTTGCTGGGAAGTGGCGGTGCGGTCCCCTACGGCACTGCGTAGGATCCTACGGTCTTGGCGTGCATCCGTGCGTCGCTGCGGTCCGGTCCCAGGTCGACGGGCACGTGCACCTTCCGCCGACCACTGGCGACAACATCGATGTACTGTGGAGACCTCACGCCCCACGTGTTGAGCAATTCGGCGGTACGTCCAACCGGCCTCCCGCATGCCCACTATACGCCCTTGCTCAAAGTCCGTCAACTGCACATACGGTTCACGTCCACGCTGTCGCGGCATGCTACCAGTGTTAAAGACTGCGACGGAGCTCCGTATGCCATGGCAAACTGGCTGACACTGACGGCGGCGGTGCACAAATGCTGCGCAGCTAGCGCCATTCGACGGCCAACACCGCGGTTCCTGGTGTGTCCGCTGTGCCGTGCGTGTGATCATTGCTTGTACAGCCCTCTCGCAGTGTCCGGAGCAAGTATGGTGGGTCTGACACACCGGTGTCAATGTGTTCTTTTTCCCATTTCCAGGAGTGTATGTCTAAAGACATGGGCGATGACTGTTGTGGCAGAGTGTGTGTGTGTGAGGGCGACACCAGTAAACAATCGTGATGGAGTGGAAATGACACACATTCGCAGTAGACGGCTTCTTTGGTCAAGTAGAGGAAATAATGAAGAGCATGATGAAGATTTCGTTATGTCTGAACGCAATGGGGAAAGAGCTTCGTTACCTATGCCAATTCTAAATAGAGATCAGAGTTAGTGCAAGGCACTGCAAAATTCCTTTAGTACATAATAAACCGTTGTTGTGAATCACATAAGTAAAATGTAAACAAGAATTATGTAAGGCTGTGTGTTCTCATTCAGATTTGTAATTGTAATGATGATATGTAATGTGCTGTATTGATATGTTCATTATAATTGATGTCAAGGCAACTAAATAATTGAATCTGGACATCTATATTTAATGTAAAGAAAGGAAAAAAACTATTTTATTTTTGTTGTGTATTCGTATCTGTGCTGTAAAAATGGGAAAATTTAATTGGCCAGTCATTTAAATTTATGTTTTATGTAATGTATGTCTTCATGAAAAATGAACCGATGTTTTACAATGGCGCTTCTAAGGGTGTGTATCTATCTGCATATAAGTGCAGTGGAAAATGAAACAGTGTTTTATGTTGATGTTCACATGTGTGCAGAAGTGAAGTGAAATACGAACTTTACAAAATACAAAATGCAAAGAGAACTAGAGTCATCAACAAAGAATGTCTATAGTGTCGTTTATATACTCGTAGCTGTTTTAACAACAACAGAAGCCAGATAACAAGTTTGTTGCCAAATCATTGTTACCCAATTTTTCTCATGGGAGCATCTGTCATACATTGGAAACGTAATGACTTGAACGTTGTTATGCTTAATGCTGCTGGGAGCCACCAAGAGCACTCCAAGATAGGAAATCAGAGACGCAATACAGAGATCAGGCAAAAGTGGTAGCGTTTAGGTTTCTGGAGCTAAATAGTAACACTACAGCCCTGAAAATTGTAGACTCTCTGGATATCTGTCCCAGGGGAGAAGTTTCACTTCAGAGAATTAACTGGTGAGTCGATCCACAGCCTAGACGCTGCTGTAAGACGTCACAGTAGAAGATGGCCACGAAAAGGCACGTCTTAGGAGAGGCAGAAAGCTTGGTAATTGCTTTTGATAAATGCAACGTCAGTGGCTTTAAACGGTAAAATGACCGAGGGCGGGGTGAAGTCGTGTGCAACACGACAATAATTGGTATGGCAGTGACTCTTGGCTTTCAGCTGAACGCTGTTGCTACCATACTTGGAGTATGTTAATGTTAGGTCCAGAAGCATCCCTATCTAGCGAGTAAGGGAATGGGAGAACTCTAAATGTGGTTGGACAGAGACGCCCTGGAGGTGCAGAGCGCCTCGTCAGATTGGCCGAAGCTTGTTAAGTGCCGGTGGATTGGTGGGTCGACTATAGGAAGAGAGAAATAGTGGGCCGCGACTATTCTTTAAAAACCCATATTTTTGTATTCAGAGAGAGTTCTCACTCAGATCGTTGGGGCGCCCACTCCATGTCTCTCGTGGCCTGCCTCGGTAAGCTCTGACATATTTGTTTTCCTAACTTGGAGTGCTGCTCTCAAGTTTGTACTTTACGTACTGCTAGTGTTCGCTACTCATAGGGCTCACCTCCGTGGATTCAGACACTGACGTCTGTTGTGCAACTATGCCTCCTTTGCTTTTCTAATGTTTAGACATAGCCGTCAGTGCAGTATTTTCTCTGATCGGTAATAAATAGTGGTAATCAGACCCCTGAATTCCATGATTCTTCTGCTGCAAGTACCATGTCGAGTTCCAAACTCCGCGTCTCTCGTAGGTGTTCTATGACAATGTTTGGCGCTGATCCAAGTTATTAGCACGCCTTCACTGGGAATTTGTCTTTCTGCATTCGCTCCTCACCGCTCGGAAACTGCAGGCTGACCTCGAATCGTCTTCCATCTATGTTGTGTTAGGACACAACATTTCCTTGTAATTAATAAAGTATTCAAATTAACTGTATTATTACTGGTCACCTCAGTGTCCAAGAAGTCGGACACAACAATGGGATTGCTCTGCAACTTAATAACGTGACTGACAGACAGACACTCTTCTCGCGCATCGTTTACAAGTGGTATTAGCTGCAGAGGAATATATGACATAGCATATCCAACGTGATAATCATAGGGACATGATAAAGGAGGTAAGGACATGGTCAGAGACATACGCAGGGTGTTTCAGAAGCGATGGTCATTATTCATGGATATCACAGGAATGGTCATTCGAAACAAAAATTTCAAGTGAACATGGGCTTTAAAACACATACACCTGAATTGTGCACAGTTGTGGTCGGTCCGCAAAGCAGCCGCACTGATGTAAATACGGTCTGATGGACAGTACCAAAAGCTACGAAACTGTCATGGCAGTTCGATAATGATAGAAGCTGAAGCAGCGAAGTCGAGCCACTGTTGGGATATGAAACCGGATTTTCTGTTCAATAGGCGAATGTCCTAGCCATTACACAACCGTAGCAGAACAGGTTACATAGCTGCATGGACTACCCTAGTCGGATGCCCTTCCTAACACAGACTTCAATTCACGCCTTCAGCCTATCTTCCCCTTCTTAAATCGTCATGGCTGTATGATGTAGGTATATCATAACTGAAAAAAAGGCATGTCTGTCTTACGGACTTTTATAGGGTGAACTTAAAAGACATCTAAGACACAGACTCCACGATCTCACCACTACGGAATATATGACATAGCATATCCAACGTGGTAATCATAGGGACATGATAAAGGAGGTAAGGACATGGTGAGAGACATGCGCAGGGTGTTTCAGAAGCGATGGTCATTATTCATGGATATGACAGAAATGATAATTCGAAACAAAAATTTCAAGTGAACATGGGCTCTAAAACACATACCTTAAGAGCTATAAGCAGTTCTTGATAGTCGATACTGTGAAACAAATCTCTTCTACCGCAAGCTCTTTGCTATTCATATTTTGGGATGTGGTATTATGGGCCAAGAAAATAAAAAAGTAGAGTAAACATGTGCTTTAAAATACACTCCTGGAAATTGAAATAAGAACACCGTGAATTCATTGTCCCAGGAAGGGGAAACTTTATTGACACATTCCTGGGGTCAGATACATCACATGATCACACTGACAGAACCACAGGCACATAGACACAGGCAACAGAGCATGCACAATGTCGGCACTAGTACAGTGTATATCCACCTTTCGCAGCAATGCAGGCTGCTATTCTCCCATGGAGACGATCGTAGAGATGCTGGATGTAGTCCTGTGGAACGGCTTGCCATGCCATTTCCACCTGGCGCCTCAGTTGGACCAGCGTTCGTGCTGGACGTGCAGACCGCGTGAGACGACGCTTCATCCAGTTCCAAACATGCTCAATGGGGAGCAGATCCGGAGATCTTGCTGGCCAGGGTAGCTGACTTACACCTTCTAGAGCACGTTGGGTGGCACGGGATACATGCGGACGTGCATTGTCCTGTTGGAACAGCAAGTTCCCTTGCCGGTCTAGGAATGGTAGTACGATGGGTTCGATGACGGTTTGGATGTACCGTGCACTATTCAGTGTCCCCTCGACGATCACCAGTGGTGTACGGCCAGTGTAGGAGATCGCTCCCCACACCATGATGCCAGGTGTTGGCCCTGTGTGCGTCGGTCGTATGCAGTCCTGATTGTGGCGCTCACCTGCACGGCGCCAAACACGCATACGACCATCATTGGCACCAAGGCAGAAGCGACTCTCATCGCTGAAGACGACACGTCTCCATTCGCCCCTCCATTCACGCCTGTCGCGACACCACTGGAGGCGGGCTGCACGATGTTGGGGCGTGAGCGGAAGACGGCCTAACGGTGTGCGGGACCGTAGCCCAGCTTCATGGAGACGGTTGCGAATGGTCCTCGCCGATACCCCAGGAGCAACAGAGTCCCTAATTTGCTGGGAAGTGGCGGTGCGGTCCCCTACGGCACTGCGTAGGATCCTACGGTCTTGGCGTGCATCCATGCGTCGCTGCGGTCCGGTCCCAGGTCGACGGGCACGTGCACCTTCCGCCGACCACTGGCGACAACATCGATGTACTGTGGAGACCTCACGCCCCACGTGTTGAGCAATTCGGCGGTACGTCCACCCGGCCTCCCGCATGCCCACTATACGCCCTCGCTCAAAGTCCGTCAACTGCACATACGGTTCACGTCCACGCTGTCGCGGCATGCTACCAGTGTTAAAGACTGCGATGGAGCTCCGTATGCCACGGCAAACTGGCTGACACTGACGGCGGCGGTGCACAAATGCTGCGCAGCTAGCGCCATTCGACGGCCAACACCGCGGTTCCTGGTGTGTCCGCTGTGCCGTGCGTGTGATCATTGCTTGTACAGCCCTCTTGCAGTGTCCGGAGCAAGTATGGTGGGTCTGACACACCGGTGTCAATGTGTTCTTTTTTCCATTTCCAGGAGTGTACATACCTTAAGAGCTATGAGCAATTTTTCATCTTCGCTACTTTGAAACACAACTCTCCTACTGGACATGTGCTCATAACTTTTAAGGTATGCATTTCAGAGCACATGTTTACTGGACATTTTTCTTGCTTTGTTCCATACTATCACTTCCCAAGATATGGAAAGCGAGGAGCTTGTCGTAGAAGACATTTGTTTCACAGTATCGGAGATCAAGTACTGCTCATAGCTCATAAGGTATGCGTGTTAGAGCCCGTGTTAACTCGAACTTTTTGTTTCGAATGATCATTCCTGTCATATCCCTGGATATTGACCATCACTTCTATAGACAATTATATGATAGTGGTGAATGATAGATGGTATGCGCCTGATTTTCTCTTTGCATTCACCGTATATTAAAGGTGCAGCAGCATGGCTTCTTTGGTCACTACTCTGGAGAAAGCACCCCCCACCCCCTATATTTTCGTCATTTAAAAACTCTTAGAAGTGACACACTACCTATGTGATCGCTACGATAGTGGGACTTCAATGAGGGGAGATTGGAATGTAAGTGGAATACATTCCGTCGGAATGAGGGAAAATAAATACTGTCGTTTTCAAACTGTAACTGAACATGAAATTCATAAAACATATTCACTCATATATCTCCAGAAACATAAAAAGCTTTGTGTCATGTAAATGTAGATCTTATGTTGTATTCGTTATAATTGGTATACCGATGCACTGTTAAGGTGTATGCTCTGCATTACCACAGTGACGTCATTACTCGCTTCCAAAATATAGCGTTGACAGTGTAACAAAGCTTACTGTAGATGTCTTGTTATGAAAAAATGTGCCAGAGTGGTATTTCTGGGAATAAGACATAAGTAATATTAGGAAATTTCTTAGTGTGTGTGTACATATTTCAGACAGGTGTGTGTGGATGGCTGATTGGCCTTGCTGTATAGCAGAGACCTGTGGGAAAGGAGGCAGGTGGGGTGGGCAATGGTGCACGGAAATATACATGTGCTGCAGCAGCTGTTACATGGCAGAAGTGTACGGATTTTTTTTTTCACACTACAAGAAACTAGGACGTATGCAAAGTCGCGCCAGCGGTCTGCTCGAGCACATAGGGCTATGAGATAGGAAATGGTTCGAGCCATCATTATTCGTTCTTAATCGAAATATGTCTGGAGGGAACTCAGAGGTGGGCTGGAGCGTCAGACAGCCGATGAATGGACGTCTCTCTCACTTACTTGCCGCCTAGGAACTGGGTGGATAAAAGGGTTGGGAGGGGTGGAGTGGTGTGCTCTGAATGATTTGTTTATGCACATGCACCGACCAGTACCAGTGTTGAGTCACCCCAGATCCGACAGCCGCGCGGAATGACCGCGCGGTTTGAGGCGACATGTCAGGCACTGCGCGGCCCCTCCCGCCGTAGGTTCGAGTCCTCCCTCGGACATGGGTGTGTGTGTTGTTCTTAGCATAAGTTAGTTTAGGTTGTGTGTAAGTCTAAGGACCGATGGCCTAAGCAGTTGATCCCTTAGGAATTCACACACACACACACACACACACACACACACACATACTCACACACACCAGCTCCGACACTCGCCTTCTTCGATGGGGGCGCCAGTGGCCAGCTGCAGTGGGAGTGGAGCAGACCGAGTTAGGTTGAATATAATGTGGAACAGATGCTGCCACATTTTTTTCTCAGATTTAAATTAAGAAGCCACTGTTGCCCTCCTTCCATGCGGTACCGTGGATTAGGTTTACACTTGAAAGTCTCTTCGGGTTTGCTGCCGGATCCTAAAATCAACTTGACTCGACATTTTGGCGATCCAACTGGTCGCCATCTTCAGGAAAATACTGCTTCTGCTGATGAGTCCCGCTGAGAACTGATGCCAGGTTGCAAATCGACGTCCTATACAGGCCACCGTTCAGTACACGGCGCATGCCCCCTCCATCACGGTTTCTGCCTTCCAAAACAGGGAGGTGGCGCCGTCCTTAGTGAAACACTGCTGGCAACGAAATATCGCAATCAAGGCCGCACCGGAGAACGTTCGGTTGTGACGCGAGATAATACAGGAGTCCACGTTTTGCTAAGAGGAAACCCATTGCATCTGTTGATTAAATTATCAGCCAATCTAATTTCAATCGCCTGTTTTTAGACACTGTTCCAAAAACAGGAAATGTTTTCGCAAATTTCATTTTGTGTCCCTCATTTAGGCAGTGTTCTGCTACCGCCGATTTTTCCGGCTGTTGTAGCCTGGTATGACGGCGATGTTCCACACACCTGCCATGCACTGTGCGAATAGAACGGCCAACGTAAGCTTTCCCACATTCACACGGAATTTTGTACACCCCGGGTTTCCTAAGCCCCAAATCATCCTAATGTTAAAATTCCTTAAAATTCGTCCAGTCTTAAACGATAAGCCTCCAGCATAAGGAAGATGCGCCACCTCCCTGTTTTGGAAGGCAGAAACCGTAATGGGCGGCGCATGCGACGTGTACTGAACGGTGGCCTATATAGGACGTCGATTTGCAACCTGGCGTCAGTTCTCAGCGGGACTCATCAGGAGAAGCAGCTTTTTCCTGAAGATGGCGACCAGTTGGATCGCCGAAATATCGAGTCCAGTTGATTTTAGGATCCGGCAGCAAACCCGAAGAGACTTTCAAGACTTATTACGCCGGGAAAGCCTACGTAATCACATCAGGTGTACAGAAGCTACGTTTTTGTTGTTTTTTCTGCAATAATTTTCATAGCTCTATCTCTCGTATTGTTATTTAGGTGGTAGCGTTGCAAGTGTGGGGAATATTGCCGATTATATGCCTTTCTCTGTAGAAACGTTTCCGGCGATATTTTTAATAAGTCCAGTATTGCCATACGTTGTTACGGGAGCTGACAGTTATGTCACAAATTAGAAGAGAGGGGTATAAATTTGTTTGAAGCGAAATACAGACCTGCTGTATATTTCGTGGTCTGGTGTGTCTTCCTGAAAAAAAATTCAATTTGTGGAACACTGCGGAAAAAAGCGAAAATTTCGTCGGATTGCCTAAAAACTGTAAATAGTGTCATATGTTGGCGTGGTCGCAGGGTATGCATTTTGCTGTTAGTTGTCACACATTTAAACCTGCATGTTTAAGTATATCTTCTGTAAAAATTAGGTATTTACAGAATACTGGGGGAAAATCGATAAAATTTAATGAATTGCCTAAATACTGTAGCTAGCGTCAAATATTGGTTGTGATAGTTATTAAACATTTAAAGCCACATATTTACATGTGTTCCTTGAAAAGTGGTAGAATAGCACTGAAACCCATATGTACGTGTGTCATCTTAAAAAAATCAGTAACATTAGTTACTAAACCTACAGCTACATGTAACGTCTGCGAAAGTGTGGGAAAAATCACTAAAATGACAATAAAACATGCGTCTTCTTAAACAATCAGTAGAATTAGCCGCAAAACCATAAGTAGCGTTATATGTTGCAGATAATAACATAGGGTAGATACTCTGTTGCACATCTTCAAAAACTGAACCAATACCGCGGGCCGCTGTATTATGGTGGAAATATGCAATATGAGTTTACTGAGGCTCCAGCTGGTTTTGTTCGACCGAGGTATTGACTATGAATCACAGACTCAGGATACTAGAGACACCAGGGAGTGGGTTCGACTGTGAGGGAATGACCAATAATAGTACACTACAGCATTGGGAGAGGGAGACGCCATTTTTGGGTCGTAAATAACCACCTTTATGATGAAAATTATCACTGTCTATCTGACACGAACAGAAATGTCCAGTTCAGTTATTACCCATCAATTATGCCCTAAATGAAAACAAGGGATAGGGCAAATAGACGGTTTGTGTACTCAAGGGATCAAGAGACTGTTCCAAACCTAGTACAACCTTGGGCGTAGGATTTGCAAGAATCACGTCATCGTTCTGTGTCATCTGAATATAAGGGCTGGAACTTTAGCAGTGGCAACTATTTATTTAGAGCTTGTACAAAATAGATACGTGTTTCAAAGTTTTACTGACTTTCTAAGTAGTCACCAATATTGTGTATAACCCGTTGCCAGCGATATCGAAGTCGTAGGATACCCTTAGCAATGCCACTGGTGTTGACATTTCCAGCGGCGCGATGAATTTGTATCAGTTCTGAAGCGAATGCCGTGAAGTGTTTCCTTCAGTTTAGAAATCGAGTTGCACTCACGAGTGCTTAAGTCAGGGGAGTGCAGTAGGTGGTATAGCACTTAGCAGCTTCATCAGTCAACAAATCAGTAACAGCTTGCACTCTACGTGCTTAAGCATTGTCCTGCAAAATGATGGTCAGGTCCTGCAGAAACTGTCATCACTTCTGTCCCTAAACTGGTTGTAGGTTGTGTTCCAAAAATGAACACCATAGAAAAAAAAGTGATGATACTTTCTGCAGGACCTGACCATCATTTTGCAGGACAATGCTTAAGCACGTAGAGTGCAAGCTGTTACTGATTTGTTTGATGGGGCTGCTAAGTGGTTTACTACCTACTGCACTCCCCTGACTTATGCCCTCGTGAGTTCAACTCTATTTGTAAACTGAAAGAAACACTTCACGGCATTCGCTTCAGAACTGCTACAAATTCTTCGGGAAATAGACCGCACCACTCGAACTGTCAACACAACTGGCACTGCTAAGAGTATCCGACTTCCACATCGCTGGCAACGGGCTATACACAATACTGGTGACTACTTTGAATATCAGTAAAACTTTGAAACATGTATCTATTTCCTACGAGCTGTAAATAAATGGCTGCCACTATTAAAGTTCCAACCCTCGTATCAACATGTGTCTACTGTTCCTAACAGAGGTACTGCACATAAATCCCACTGGTCGTAAGGCAGTCGACCTGGTATCAACGTGACCGATTATTGGCCTATTCTCCACACATAATTATACACCTTAATGAGAGAACATTTGGAGGTCGTCGGATCGGTCGCTCGGAAGACACACAATCGCTGGCACGATCACCATACGAAACCTTTGACCTATAATCTGTGGGTAAAATTAAAATGGAATACCGACGTGATATCTCGTATAACACTGACTTGTGCTACTATAACATGCAGCGTGCAGGTTTTACTATCCGTTATTGCTGTACAGCATGTACACTCTTTGACATAAAACTCGACCGGCGGCCGGCCGCTGCAGAGGCTAAGTCCGCGCCGATCGCGACATGGGACAAATAAACTGACCAACTCGCTAATTCACTAAGTCCGCCTATCTGCACAATCTGGCAACACTGCGGCACTTCCTGGAGGAAGTCTTGTGCCATGCTAGAGAAAACGTAGACAGTATACGCACATAGTCTAGCGGTAGCATGCGTTCTTTTCTTCTACACTGTCTGTGGATCGGGACCAGCTGGCACAAAAATTTTTTATAGTCTCTTCTGTCTGAATGCTGAAGACGTGAATTTAATAGTATCGCAGATTCAATCTATTTCACTTTCTGAGACACCGATAGCAAAATTTTGTCCAGTAACCATTTTGCAGCAGATTTCTCGCAGACTGTCCTCTGGACGCCGTATGCGGTACAGCTACGGGATCGACTTGCCGGCTACCGGCAGCGGCCGAGCCGACAGCAGCAGCGCAGGCACTCCCCCGTTCTTTATCGAAAGCACCTGCTACCGCACATCGCTTTTGATAATTTAAAACGCTTTATTATTATTAAGTGTTGCTCCACAGGAAATTTCTACGATTTCCATTCACGCTCGAAAGCAAGAGCTGAGCATGGCCCGAAATTAATTTTACAGACTGGGACGAAATTAAACCACCTCACTACGTGCGATGAATTTATAAATGCTTCATACCTTGAAACTTCCTGGCAGATTAAAACTGTGTGCCCGACCGAGACTCGAACTCGGGACCTTTGCCTTTCGCGGGCAAGTGCTCTACCATCTGAGCTACCGAAGCACGACTCACGCCCGGTACTCACAGCTTTACTTCTGCCAGTATCTCGTCTCCTACCTTCCAAACTTTACAGAAGCTCTCCTGCGAAGTTTGGAAGGTAGGAGACGAGATACTGGCAGAAGTAAAGCTCTGAGTACCGGGCGTGAGTCGTGCTTCGGTAGCTCAGATGGCCTCTGGAAACAGTCGTCACGCGGTTACAATTTGTCGACACGTGGAGACATGTTCACGGTGATCTTTTGGGCTTGACGTACTACACTGCGCACTCCTCTAGCCGACTGGATCGCATCTATATCTCGCGATCCCTAATTCAACACACTCGACAGGCTGAAATCTGGCCTGTTGCTTTCTCAGACCATGAGGCCTACTTCTGTGATGTTGTTCTCACAAGACAGGCAGTATGGCACGAACTTGGTTTATGGAAACTGAACACGGCCCTTCTTAATTCACCTGACTGTCGACTTCTAACAGAAGACACATGGATCACATGTAATAGACGCCGACCCACGTATCCGTCTACAATGTCCTGGTGGATCCAGTGTGCAAAACCTGCTCTTCGAAAAACTTTAATCCGGTATGGCAAAGATGTTGTCGCCTGGAGGAAGAGCACTATGGACTTTTACTACAGGATCCTACGAGAATGCTCCACGATGCCAGCCTCCACTGAGCGCCATACAAGGATGAACCAAGCTAAGGCCCAAATCTCCAATCTCATGCGACGGCATTTGGAAGGAGCGATAGTACGAACTCGTACTGCTGATTGCATGCCTCATGAACATCCGTCGATGTACCATATCATCCAAGAACGACAAAATCGACGCCGAAAATTGATTCACGTCCTAACGGATCAAGAAGGGCGTTGCTACGTAACCCAATCTGCAATAGGGAATGTGCTTCACGCCCACTACCGGCAGCTCTACGCCGCAGTTCCACATTCCCCAGAGTTGATCGAGGAAGTCTCACAGCTCAACTTCGGTGGTATCCCAGGAGATGTGGCGATTGACTTGATGTCAGAGGTGACTGATGAGGAAGTCCGCGATGCGATCCGGGCAGGAACCATCAATCGCTCCCCAGGACCCGACGGTCTTCTCCTCGAATTTTATCGCACCTTCCGTGAATTGTTAGAGTCCACCTTCACCCCCATCTGTCGGGAACTGATGTCTCCGGAAGTACCTGTGCCGGACGCTTTCATGGAAGGAATTATTATTCCTGTACATAAACCGTACGGTGGCAACAATATCAGTGATTATCGGCCCCTCACCCTCCTTAACAGTGATATGAAAATCTTCACTCGCCTTTTGGCAGCACGACTTAAAAACGTTGCCCGATATGTTGTGTCGCCAGACCAAGCATCTTTGAGAGGAGATAATAATATTCGCACGGGTTTATGCCGCTACAGGGATATGATCGCCGTTACCCAGGCACAACGCCTCTCTGGGGCACTTGCGTCTTTGGACTTTAGTCAAGCTTTTGATAGGGTTGACCATTCGTTCCTTACGGCCGTTCTCCACCATATGGGTTTCCCAGTAGCCGTTATCACGGTAGTGATGCGCCTTCTGCGTGGTGCCTCATCCAGGATTATGTACAATGGCAGACTCACTCCACCGATAATAATAGGTCGATCCGTACGTCAAGGTTGCCCTCTATCAGCAATTTTGTACGCCTTTTCCTTGGAATCCTTGCTATGTGGACTAAGACAACGTTTGGTAGGGTTGTCCATAGATCGCTACCGGTTCTGTTGCACGGCCTATGCTGACGATGTAGTCATCTGTTTACGTAATGCCGACGAGGTTCGAGCTGTTTTGACGTGGGTAGCGACTTATGGTGAGGCGTCGGGTAGCTCTTTAAACGTAAGCAAGTCACAAGTTATGTTCATTGGCACGGGACTTCCCGTGGAGTGCGTTACACCTCTCACCACCGTTGATACCATTCGTTGTTTGGGAATAGATTTTTCATCTGATCTCCGGCGTTCAGCCACCATCAACTGCCGACGCCTCCTTGTAATGATCAGAGCAGGTCTTATGGACCATCGCCTTCGATCCCTAGATATTCTCCAACGAGCTCGATATGTCAATACATATATCGCATCCCGAGTTCCCCATGTAGCACAAGTTCTACCTTTCCCGCTTACTGTGGCACGTCGCATGTTGGCAGCGATGGCATCTTTCGTCAGCTCTGGGCTGTTGTTCAAAGTTAACTATGCAACCCTTACACTTCCCCGTGAACGAGGAGGGATAGGTCTGTTTCACGTGCCGGATAGAGCTCGCGCCCTATTTATCAGCTCCCAGATGACGGTATGGACACGTTGCCCAACGAGCCTCACTGGTCTCCTCCTGTCGGCATACTCGCCGGTCTCACTGTCAGCCCCAGTGCTGATCTCGGATGTTCCGGTCCAGTTCCATTATATACGGTACTTCTTTCTGGAACTCAGTTATCTACGCCTCACCTTACCAAGACAGCTTTTACTCAAGACAAAGGCAGTATACAATGTCCTCCAATTAGGTCGTCCACCTAACCCGATTGACCAAAATGCCCCCAGGTTGACTGGCGTCATGTATGGCGCGCGGTGTTCGCCTGTTACCTTGACACGAATGTTCAATCTGTCTGGTACCTAACTGTCAGTGGTAAGCAAATCAACCAATTTCGCCTTCATCGTATCCACCTCGCCCAATCACCTCTATGCTCCACGTGTGGAGTGCCAGACAATGATGAACATCGGTTTGTTTGCGGACCGGCGGCGGAGGTTTGGCACTTGGTTCGACGTATTGTGGCCTTTCTAAAGCGGGAAATTCCGGATCGGATTACTCCCCTTTCATTATTATTTTCGGAACGTGACTATTTTCCTCGGACAAAGACCAATGCTGTGAATTGGATTCGCGGACATGCCATTCACTACCTATTTGGACAAACTGTAGACTCTGTACTCGATTTTTGGACATACCTCAATGACCGTCATTATGTCGTTGTCCGTCACCCAAAATACAGACAATTTTTCTCGAACTTCCTTGGGAGTGCTTTCCACGAGCCGCCTCGCAGCTGGAATGTGTTAAGCCAAGAGAGAAGAAGGTTTCCTGTTTGAACCAATGAACATTTCTGAACAACTGAACGGAACACATCAATTTCGAGAAGACGTGACTCAACATATTCCCAGCGGGGTGCAGAAGGTCTCTGATCACTTAAAAAAAAAAAAAATTCAGAAAAAGGAAGATTTTGTTATGTTTGTAAGGATAGCCCTAACCTTGATTTCCCATATTTCCCCTGGTATATAGGCAGCTCTCTGGGGTAGGTTTAGTCAGGAGCCAACGCCTGAAGTGGCCTAGATTTTTTTTTTTTGTTATAGGATGAAAAGTGGCGGTGGCACTTGTTCTTTTTTTTTTAGTTCCATTTAAAAAAAAAAGGTGGTAATCGTCGTGCATTCTAAGCTCGTAGTCGCCTGTTCGCGTCCAACTGTTTTTTTTATTATTTTTATTTTTTTAATTTTATTTTTTTAAAGTCACATTTCGGTCTAAAGTTAAGAGAAAAAAATTAAAAAAAAACAAAAAAAAAAGAAAAAAAAGATGGTAGAGCACTTGCCCGCGAAAGGCAAAGGTCCCGAGTTCGAGTCTCGGTCGGGCACACAGTTTTAATCTGCCAGGAAGTTTCATATCAGCGCACACTCCGCTGCAGAGTGAAAATCTCATTCGGGCTTCATACCTTGTTTCTTTTTCTTTCAAAGTCAGTTATTTGTGCAACTTCTGTCCAATATTCGGATGTTTTCGTCAAGGCAGACTGAGCGTCTGTAGTGTAAAGTGTATTACAGTTTTTGTTACATTCCTTGTGGTAAGTCTATGCGATAAGCTGTGTGAATACCTTGCAATGCATGCTCTATAGCAGTGCAGGAACACTGCACATTTAGAGTTCCATGTATGGACTCATGAAATATTTAACGTTGATAGGAAGTGACAGTTAAGGTCATCAGATTTAAACCAGAAAAAGTTATCGTTTCTGACGTCTCAGAGAACGGAAAGGAATTGCTAACGCCGGTGTCAAAAAACCTCTACAGTTAAATGCTATTGTAAAAATTTAGAGGGGAAGAAGTATAATAATCAACATGTGCACTTCATAAACAACCTCCATGACATATTAGACCTATATGACGAACAAAGCTCAAATTCGTATCGTTGACAGTCGGTTTGAATCTTTTTCAGAAACTAGTTTACAGGGAAGCACCTTGGCAGTTGCAAAGCAGTCATCCGTGATATTAACATAATTTACTAATTCGAAATCTCACGAAGATTTGTGTGTAAAGGCATTCTTCTGCTTTTGTATAAGGAATTTTTACTAACAGTTTGCAACTCCATTAATTAAAATGGGAAATAAAAGGTTGTGTTCTGCAGCTTTCACCCAGATCGGAACTGCCACCTCATATAGCACTAGTATCGCAAGACGTAAGGGAACCACTTCTTTTTTTTTATTTTAATAATCTGTATTGAACAAACTAAATGTACATATGTATTCACTATGTAAGAGTTCTTCAAGGTACCATTTAAACATATGACTTAGTTAAACAAAAAAATATTTAAAAAAACATTAAATACAACAAAATATAACATATTCTGTCTTCTTCCTTTTTTTATTTATTTATTATTATTTTTTTTTTGGTCGATGCGTGAGAACGTGGATTAGGGTGTTGCATCATGTGACAGGTAGGCATGGCACACCCCAACTTTGAGGGGAGTCAAGGAAGACGCTGCGGAGATAACCGGCAAAAGTTTGTCGGTAAGATGGTTTTCGGGTGAGGGTGCTATGCGCGGTCACAACTTTGTACCAGAAGACGAGGACTGTATGCGGACCACTCTGAAAGAGGTATTCTAAAGCCTGTCCTCGGAACCAGAGTAGGGTATGGTGCTTAGCAAGAGGGTAGTGAAATGTCTGGGGCAACAACAGGAAATCCGGGGTTACCGTCGTTGGCGGGACACGGAGATAAAAGCCCACGATTCGTTGGATGAGGAGCCATACGTTTTGTTTCAGGGGGCACGTAAGACGGTGCTCGTCGGTGTCTTCGAGCTGACAGTCAGGGCAGAGTGGGGAGGTAGCCAGTCCTATGCGATAAAGTCGACTATTAGTCGGGAATTTGCCATAGACTAAAACGTACCAGAGTGCAGACACAGACGACGGTAAAAAGGGTGCATGCACACAGCCCCAAACCGTTCGCCAGTTAATTTCAGGATGCTGTAGCACCATGGGGTCGCAAGGGTTGGACAGCATAAGCAAACGATAATAATCTTTAGTACGGGGAGGACGGGTGACTGGAAGATCGGCCCGAACGTAGCTGAGTTCTATGAAACAATTGGCGACGTGGTACAATAACGGAGGTATAGGTGCCACATTGACCGGTGGATCGAGAGAAGCTGGTCGGAGGATACCTAAGAGACCGCGTGTTAAGGACGAGACCGGCCCCTGCCAGTGCCGCAACAGAGTGTGGACAAAGAGTGCAGAAGATCATGCCCGCACGTTGACGAGTCCGAGGCCACCTTTTGCAGGAGTCAGTGTTAGAGTGTTGTAGCGGACTTTGAAAAGTGCCCCTGCGGACACGAAATATCCAAAGGCTGATTGGATGCGGCGGCCAAGGAGTAACGGCATTGGGAGGATCTGAGCGACGTGTACCAGTTTAGGGGCGACATACATGTTGACATAGGACACACGTTGGAGTTGGTTTAAGTTACGGTGCACTTGACCGCGGACATGGTGCCGAATCGACTGCAAAAGCCGCCGGTAAGCCAGGGCCACTGTGCGGTGTGTGGAGCTCGTAAATTCGATACCCAAGTAACGATGGGTGGTACTGACTGGGAGTGGGGTCGTCACCATAGCCGTGAGGCCGCGCCCAATGTGCATCATAGTCGATTTACGGACATTAAGAATGCTACCAGAAAGACGTCCATACTGGTGGATCCATTGGATGGCGTCATTGAGTTCCGTGGAGGAGCAGGTGAGAAAGAGGAGGTCGTCCGCATAAGCCTGCAGTGAAAGGTGTAGTCACGCAGAGTGAGACCCTGCAGTCTAGAGGTAAGACCAGTGATGAGGGGCTCAAGTGCAATGGCATACAACAAAGTAGACATAGGGCATCCTTGACTCACAGAGCGGCGTATAGGAATCGGTCCTATAAGCCTCCCATTGACTTGTACCATCGAGACCGTGGGAAGTAGTAACCGGCGAATGGCATCGAAAAAAAGTAATGGGAACCCCATACGTGTCACCACCATGAGGAGGAATGGGTGTCGAACGCGATCAAAGGCACTCGTGAAATCGACGGATACCAATGCTGCACGAAGGCGACAAACCGACGCCAGTGCGATGAGGTCACGGCATTCTCCTAGGGCTGTTTGTAAGGCCCCACAACCACGTGCAGTCTGCTCCGGTGAAAGGACTGTAGGTAAGACAGTGCGTATGCGCGCTGCTAAGAGGCGTGCATAGATTTTATAGTTTGCATTCAGTAGTGTAAGGGGGCGATATGCAGAGACATGAGACCCTCCCTTCGGCTTTGGCACAGGTAGAAGAATGCCAGTGACGAATTCAGGTGGAATTGGGAAGGACGGAGTAAAGAGTTCCTGAAGTATTTCCGTCCAGCGAGGAAGCATTAACGTGGTGAACGCCCGGTAGAACTCCACTGGGAGACCATCTGGTCCTGGTGATTTGTTCTTGGCCCCTTTGTTGATCGCATCTACCACCTCTTCTGCGGTGACTGCAGACATCATGGACGTTGACTCCGCTACGGCGAGGGTCCGATCAGGGGAAGGACGGAGATCATCAGGAATTGGCGTTGCCTTCGGTTCATCATCATAAAATTGGCGATAATGTTCAGCAAAGGCAGACACCACTGCCGCCTGTGTTGTGTGGTGAACACCATCGGAAGTCGTGATGTTCGGGACGAAAAGTCGACGTCGACGGCTATGGTCGGATGCAGCATGGATTGTGGATGGGGTTTCGTCGTGGAGGAGGTCTTGTTGTCGGGAACGCACCACAACACCATGCAGTCGTGCACGTTGGAGAGAGAGGAGACGAGCTTTAGTACGCTCTCGTTCCCTATGGGTGTCAGGTGATGGAGGGAGCGCATCGAGCTCACGGAGGACGGCGTAGTGAAAATTTGTGGTGTCTCGATGCCATGCTGCTGCTTCCTTGCCACATTGCATGAAGAGCTTTCTGATCGTAGGTTTGGCACATTTGAGCCACCAATGGAACGTGGATGTGTACCGCGGGAGGCGTCTTTCGCAAGACGCCCATGTAGTGGCAATACATTGTCGGCAGTGTGGATCATTAAGGAGGGAGGTATTAAGCTTCCAGTAACCTCTGCTGCGCTACACTGACTGAGGTGGCAGAGCCAGGGAGCAAATGACGGCGCAGTGGTCCGAAAATGCAAGGGGCCATCGTTCAGCTTGGGCGACTTCATTGCCAAGGTGGGCAGAGACATAAAACCGGTCCAGTCTGCTAGCAGAATGTGCTGTATAATGGGTAAAACCGGGGGTATTGCCATGAATTTTCTCCCAAACGTCCACTAGATGAAAATCTTCGATTAAGGTGAGCAGCGCCGGGCATGGCGAATAATCAGGCATTTGGTCCTGCGGATGGAGGACGCAGTTGAAACCGCCTCCCATGATAAGGCGATCATAGCGTCCAGAAAACAGTGGCGCCACGTCATGTCCGAAGAAAGTGGACCGCTGCCGACGGTTCGTGGAGCCAGACGGAGCGTAGATATTGATGACGCGCGTGTCGAAGATGGTAACAGCCATGCCCCTTCCACAGGGAAGGATTGTCGTGTCCTTGAGTGGGATTCCTTCGCGTATGTAGAAAGCCACTCCACGCCCTGATTGATCACATGTGGACGTGTATGAATCGTAGCCGTAGACTGGTGGTAGTGTGGCAACGCGTAATTCCTGAAGAAGGGCGACGTCGACGTCAGAGGCCCGAAGCATGTCACATAAGTGTTGCAGCTTTGGTGCAGTGCCGATCGTGTTGATGTTCAGTGTGGCGAACCGGTACGTTTGTGTCAGTGGTGGTGGACGCGCATCTACCATCACCAAGGGAAGTATGAAGAGGGCACCGACAGGAAGTCCCATCCCATCAGCTGCAGTGCTTCGCTTTTGATGTTAACAGGCAGCCTTGTCCGGCGGAGGCAATTCATCCGGAGGAGGGGGCGTATCTTCCTCAATGTCGTCGGCTCATGCTCCTGTGCCGTGGGTCTGTCTAATGTCCATGGGAATTGCGTCGGGGTAAGAGATATCTGGAGTTGTCGGCGGGGAGACAGGCGTCTCAACCTGCGCACCGATCGTTACATTGTGCGTGGCGACCTCCATGGTGGTCCCGTCCTGCGAAACGTCTTGTTCATCGTGAAAGTTATCCGGCGACCTCTGCGTGGAAATGTCGGCTGGTTGGGTGTCGTCTTCGTCGTCGCGGGTCGCGACGCTTTGAGAGCCCGTGGGTGAACGGCGACGACGTTTGCGCCTACGTGGCGAGCGTTGTTTGCGGACGTGTTCCTCAGTGTCGGACGACGGCAAGGAGGAGCGTCGACCTGGTTCGAAGGCGTCGGTGGGTACAATGAAATTGTCAAACAGGTGTTGTGAAGATGTACTGGTCTCCTCAGCGTCCGGTGCGGGAGCCTGTTGGGCGGCAAGGTTGTCAGGTGGGACGTCTGCACCGTCTATAGGTTGGGACGGTGGGACGTGCCGATCGGAAGGACCGGGCGACGGACTGGACGAAACTGTAGACGTGGCAAGAGTCGATGCGCAAGTGACCGGTAGGGCGGTCATCGTGGGTGTGACGGACGCTTCCGACAACGAGAGCTGCGCGACACGTCGTTAAATGCATTCAGACCGTAGGTGACCTTCTTTCCCGCAACCGGAAAAGGTCCGAGGTTGGCCGTCGTACATTATAATGGCACGGCAGCCTCCGATACGCAGATAGGAGGGCACCTGTTTCTGCAACTCGATGCGGACCTGTGTAACACCGTTTAAAACGGGATAGGTTTGAAATTGTACCCATCGTTCGGCAACATGTTCCAGAACGTTGCCATAGGGACGGAGCGCCTCGATGACGACGTCTGCAGGTAGTTCGAACGGCAGTTCGAAGATCCTTATCGTCCGTGTGCCGAGACCTGCGTGATCGACGGTAACGGGTCCGACGTTGCCGTCGGAATGACAGAAGTGCAGTCCACGTTTTGCCTCTAGAAGCACCTTGTCGCATGCTGCATCGTTGATCATTTTGACGTAGACGGTACTGCTAACTATGGACAAGTGGATACCAATTAGATCCGTTGGTGGTATTTTAACTTCATCGCGAATAAATCGTTCCACTTCCAGGGCCTTGGGTCGGGTGAAATCGGAACAAAAGTTGAAACGTAATGTCTTCTTCCGATAGTTTTGCGCCATGGTGATCTGGAAGGGAAAACGGCACTTACGGCGGCCGAAGTAAACACAAACACACGGTGCGCGCCTCGCCCGCAGCGCTCTGGCGCGTGACCGCCTCGCAGCACTGCCGGCGGCAGACTGTCTTCGATGTGAAAAACGAATGCCAAGTGAATTTACCGAGGTAATGCCGGGCTACACCCGGAAGTAAATGCACTATCACAGTGTTGGCAAATACTTGCTACGGCGCTGCCAATTCTCAGCTCTCCTACGAGGCAGCTCTTCAGCGAAATGCTTGTCGTGATTGTCCGATACGGTTCTTCAGACGGGAGACGCGCGCGGCGTTTGGTTCTTATGCGGCGTTCTCCCCTGATAGTTTCTGACGTCGTCTTGTCAGCTATGTATACATTTGAAGCATTCAATAATCATTAATCCAGAATGATACAAGTTTCAGCTTCCGGCGGGGAAGAAGGCTGTTGACGCCGACATTATATCATATCAAAGTAGGGAAATCAAAACGGATGATTCAGAATTTCTCATTCAGCATAAACCATGCGGAATAACTTTCCGTTACGTTCATAATCATCTCAAAATACAGACCAAGTAAAAATAGATCGAAAGCTTATTTGAATTGAATGTAACGAAAGATATCAAACATTTTGCACCTCGATGTCGAATGTGTCAACGTGCAATCTTTTGCAGCACAGATATAGAATGTCACGATTACCACGAGAATGAAGAAATATGTTGGTAGGGATGGAACCAAGAAGAGACACAGTCAACAAATATTCAATTCTTCATGGCATTCATTTCATGTCGTCGTAACAGCCGTCTGCTTCAAGTCTGCTGTGCAGCGAGCTACTTTAATTGAAGTATTAACTGTATTTTTCTTACTTGTCACTTCTTTTTCCGCGTGTTTTTGCTTTTAGGAAGCTTTAATTGTCGAGTGCTAGTAATAGTGTTCCATAGATTTCGTGTTTGTTTTGAATACAGTCAAAGAGAGTCCCTTTAGTCAACCATAGTGCCAGTAGTGCTGGTGTTTGTTTTCAATACAGTCCAGAGACAGGTAGTGCTATTTTCATTGTTTTCTACAAGAAGTGGCTAGCAACCACAGTTTAGTCAACAATCAGCCGCCTTTAGTGAATTAGCAGTCTAGTTAAAAGTTGAATAACTCTCTACAGTAAATTGATTTCTTAGGACGGATAGGATGTGTGACTGCTGTGTACGGACGCAGGAGGAGCTGGCCACTGTTCGCGAACAGCTGAACGTGTTGATGGCCGCGGTCAGCCTTCTTCATGCTGCTGCCTCGGAGTGTAGCGGCAGTGGGGAGTCTGGTGCGTCGCATCGTACACCCCAGGTGTTACATGCTTCACCCACTGTCCCTGCTGTCGAGACATCTTCGCGGGTACCGGGCGCGGTTGGGCCACCCTCTCCCCAAGGGGAGTGGCGGGTTCACCGGCGTTCGCGGCGGACGAGGCGGAGGGTCAATGTGGAGGCTGGCCGTGTGGCATCGCCGGCTCTGCCTGTGAGTGGACATGTGGCCGCTCCTTCAGCAAGGTCCGAGAAGGCGCACGGGGGAAGGGGTTTATTAGTTATTGGGAGCTCCAACGTTAGGCGGGTGATGGAGCCCCTTAGGGAAATAGCGGCAAGGTCGGGGAAGAAGGCCAGTGTTCACTCTGTCTGCTTGCCGGGGGGTCTCATCCGAGATGTGGAGGAGGCCCTGCTGGCGGCGATAGAGAGCACTGGGTGCACCCGACTGCAAATTGTTGCTCATGTCGGCACCAATGACTCCTGCCGTCTGGGTTCAGAGGTTATCCTCAGTTCGTACAGGCGGTTGGCGGAATTGGTGAAGGCGGAAAACCTCGCTCGCGGGGTGGAATCAGAGCTAACTATTTGTAGTATCGTTCTCAGAACCGATCGCGGTCCTCTGGTTTGGAGCCGAGTGGAAGGCTTAAAGCCGGCCGGTGTGGCCGTGCGGATCTAGGCGCTTCAGTCTGGAACCGCGTGACCGCTACGGTCGCAGGTTCGAATCCTGCCTCGGGCATGGAACTTAGTTAGGTTTAAGTAGTTCTAAGTTCTAGGGGACTGATGACCACAGATGTTAAGTCCCATGGTGCTCAGAGCCATTTTGAAGGCTTAAACCAGAGGTTCAGACGAATCTGAGGAGATCTGGGGTGCAAATTTCTCGACCTCCGCTATCGGGTGGAGAAATGTAGGGTCCCCCTGAATAGGTCAGGCGTGCACTACACGCTGGAAGCGGCTACAAGGGTAGCGGAGTACGTGTGGAGTGCACATGTGGGTTTTTAGGTTAGAGAATTCCCTCCCTAGGCCCGACAAGACGCCTCCTGAGACGCGGCAAGGTAGGAGTAGGCAAAATGCAACAGGGAATAACAATATTAATGTTCTAACAGTAAACTGCAGGAGCGTCTATAGAAAGGCCCCAGATCTGCTCTCATTAATAAACGGTCACAACGCCCATATAGTACTAGGGACAGAAAGTTGGCTGTAACCAGACATAAACGGTAATGAAATCCTAAACTCAGATTGGAATGTATACCGCAGAGACAGGCTGGACAGTGAAGGGGGAGGCGTGTTTATAGCGATAAGAAGTGCCATAGTATCGAAGGAAATTGACGGAGATCCGAAATGTGAAATAATTTGGTTGAAGGTCACGGTTAAAGCAGGCTCAGACATGGTAATTGGATGTCTCTATAGGCCCCCTGGCTCAGCAACTGTTGTGGCTGAGCACCTGAAGGATAATTTGGAAAATATTTCGAGTAGATTTCCCCACCATGTTATAGTTCTAGGTGGAGATTTTCATTTGCCGGATATAGACTGGGAGACTGAAACGTTCATAACGGGTGGCAGGGACAAAGAATCCAGTGAAATTTTTTTAAGTGCTTTATCTGAAAACTACCTTGAGCAGTTAAACAGAGAACCGACTCGTGGCGATAACATATTAGACCTTCTGGTGACAAACAGACCCGAACTATTTGAAACAGTTAACGCAGAACAGGGAATCAGCGATTATAAAGCGGTTACTGCATCGATGATTTCAGCCGTAAATAGAAATATTAAAAAAGGTAGGAAGATTTCTCCGTTTAGCAAAAGTGACAAAAAGCAGATTACAGAGTACCTGACGGCTCAACACAGAAGTTTTGTCTCAAGTACAGATAGTGTTGAGGATCAGTGAACAAAGTTCAAAACCATCGTACAATATGCGTTAGATGAGTATGTGCCAAGCAAGATCGTAAGAGATGGAAAAGAGCCACCGTGGTACAACAACCGAGTGAGAAAACTTCTGCGGAAGCAAAGGGAACTTCACAGCAAACATAAACATAGCCTAAGCCTTGCAGACAAAGAAAAATTACGCGAAGCGAAATGTAGTGTGAGGAGGGCTATGCGAGAGGCGTTCAATGAATTCGAAAGTAAAGTTCTATGTACTGACTTGGCAAAAAATCCTAAGAAATTTTGGTCTTATGTCAAAGCGGTAGGTGGATCAAAACAAAATGTCCAGACACTCTGTGACCAAAATGGTACTGAAACAGAGGATGACAGACTAAAGGTCGAAATACCAAATGTCTTTTTCCAAAGCTGTCTCACAGAGGAAGACTGCACTGTAGTTCCTTCTCTAGATTGTCTCACAGATGACAAAATGGTAGATATCGAAATAGACGACAGAGGGATAGAGAAACAATTAAAATCGCTCAAAAGAGGAAAGGCCGCTAGACCTGATGGGATACCAGTTCAATTTTACACAGAGTACGCGAAGGAACTTGCCCCCCTTCTTGCAGCGGTGTACCGTAGGTCTCTAGAAGAGCGTAGCGTTCCAAAGGATTGGAAAAGGGCACACGTCATCCCCGTTTTCAAGAAGGGACGTCGAACAGATGTGCAGAACTATAGACCTATATCTCTAACGTCGATCTGTTGAAGAATTTTGGAACACGTATTATGTTCGAGTATAATGACTTTTCTGGAGACTAGAAATTTACTCTGTAGGAATCAGCATGGGTTTCGAATAAGACGGTCGTGTGAAAACCAGCTCGCGCTATTCGTCCACGAGACTCAGAGGGCCATAGACACGGGTTCACAGGTAGATGCCGTGTTTCTTGACTTGCGCAAGGCGTTCGATACAGTTCCCCACAGTCGTTTAATGAACAAAGTAAGAGCATATGGACTATCAGACCAATTGTGTGATTGGATTGAAGAGTTCCTAGATAACAGAACGCAGCATGTCATTTCAAGTGTGCCGCAGGAGAGTGTCATAGCACCGTTGCTATTCACAATATACATAAATGACCTTGTGGATGACATCGGAAGTTCACTGAGGCTTTTTCCGAATGATGCTGTGGTGTATCGAGAGGTTGTAACAATGGAAAATTGTACTCAAATGAAGGAGGATCTGCAGCGAATTGACTCATGGTGCAGGGAATGGCAATTGAATCTCAATGTAGACAAGTGTAATGTGCTGCAAATACACAGAAAGATAGATCCCTTATCATTTAGCTACAAAATAGCAGGTCAGGAACTGGAAGCAGTTAATTCCATAAATTATCTGGGAGTACGCATTAGGAGTGATTTAAATTGGAATGATCATATAAAGTTGATCGTCGGTAAAGCAGATGCCAGGCTGAGATTCATTGGAAGAATCCTAAGGCAATGCAATCCGAAAACAAAGGAAGTAGGTTACAGTACGCTTGTTCGCCCAGTGCTTGAATACTGCTCAGCAGTGTGGGATCCGTACCAGATAGGGTTGATAGAAGAGATAGAGAAGATCCAACGGAGAGCAGCGCGCTTCGTTACAGGATCATTTAGTAATCGCGAAAGCGTTACAGAGATGATAGATAAACTCCAGTGGAAGACTCTGCAGGAGAGACGCTCAGTAGCTCGGTACGGGCTTTTGTTAAAGTTTCGAGAACATACCTTCACCGAAGAGTCAAGCAGTATATTGCTCCCTCCTACGTATATCTCGCGAAGAGACCATGTGGGTAAAATCAGAGAGATTAGAGCCCACACAGAAGCATACCGACAATCGTTCTTTCCACGAACAATACGAGACTGGAATAGAAGGGAGAACCGATAGAGGTACTCAGCGTACCCTCCGCCACACACCGTCAGGTGGCTTGCGGAGTATGGATGTAGATGTAGATGTAGATGAGATTTAAGAAGAGGGAAAGCGGGATATTATTTTCGTTAACACGAAAGATATGCCGCACATATGGATAACGACGAAGTCTGCGTCTTCATACGCCTCATCGTTGAAATCTGTATGTTCTATTATCTATTATCTATACGTTTTGTATTTCATAATCGGAACTATCAGCATTAAACGTCATCAATGTCAGGGAACAGAATGCAGCAATGCCTTGGTAGCTACTTGGGGACCTGCTTGAGTCGTGTTCTAAGGAAAGGGTAGTTGCTGGTTCACATTATATTACACTAGCGAGAAATACCGAATTTTCCTTTTTCTCTGCAAAGATCCAGAACTAAATTCTGTAACGAAATGCTAAGAACATATTTCCATTGTGCCAGCTGAACGAGCAACCTATTTTTATAGATTATTATTTTCACAACAATTCTCGTTCTGCATTGCAATAAACTTCACTCATTATTTGCTTGTTCTTATTACGATTATTATTGTCATTCTCTCACTCGCAAGAGTTTTCACATCCCTGTATGGTATCGATGCACATGAAGAGTGGCTATGAAAGAAGGGAATCTGAATGTTACGTCATGCAGAATACACTCCTTTACTTCGGCACCTCGTGATCAACGCTACAGGAGAAGTGAGATACATAAAGTTGACAATGGGATGACAGATACGCTGGCACAACTCTGCAACTACTTCTGTTGATTTAACACAGTGTTACCAGATAAACTGGTGCTGCGGGATCGAAAATGTAGTACGGGCTTTGCCACAGTAGCAGAGAGCTGCTAATATCGGACCATGACCGTGAATTACCCTTGGATCAGCTGCTGGTCAGAGTGTTGCAACTGTAAATGGAAGGCTTTGTTTGACAGTCTTGTGCTGATTCTGTCTGAATAAATTATGCCAGTGGATAAAAAACAGTTTAGTTTTGAGACCTAACCCACGAGAAAGGGAGGGGGAGTCTGATTCATGAATTCCAAGCAAAAAGCACAAGAAACAACGCAGGAAGGTGTAGGGTCCAAATAAGAGGGTAACGTATGGAAACAATGATATATAATATCATAGATAATAGAGACTATAAAATATTTTTGTGCCAGCTGGTCCCGATCCACAGACAGTGTAGACGAAAAGAACGCATGCTACCGCTAGACCACGTGCGTATACTGTCTACGTATTCTATAGCATGGCGCAAGATTTCCTCCAGGAAGTGCCGCAGTGTTGCCAGATTGTGCAGATAGGCGGACTTAGAGAATTAGCGAGTTGGTCAGTTTATTTGTCCCATGTCGCGATCGGCGCGGACTTAGCCTCTGCAGCGGCCGGCCGCCGGTCGAGTTTTATGTCAAAGAGTGTACATGCTGTACAGCAATAACGGATAGTAAAAACTGCACGCTGAATGTTATAGTAGCAAAATTCAGTGTTATACGAGATATCACGTCGGTATTCCATTTTAATTTTACCCACAGTTTATAGGTCAAAGGTTTCGTACGGTGATCGTGCCAGCGATTGTGTGTCTTCCGAGCGACCGATCCGACGACCTCCAAATGTTATCTCATTAAGGTGTATAATTATGTGTGGAGAATAGGCGAATAATCGGTCACGTTGATACCAGGTCGACTGCCTTACGACCAGTGGGATTTATGTGCAGTACCTCTGTTAGGAACAGTAGATACATGTTGATACGAGGGTTGGAACTTTAATAGTGGCAGCCATTTATTTACAGCTCGTAGAAAATAGATACATGTTTCAAAGTTTTACTGATCTTCAAAGTAATCACCAGTATTGTGTATAGCCCGTTGCCAGCGATGTGGAAGTCGGATACTCTTAGCAGTGCCAGTTGTGTTGACAGTTCGAGTGGTGCGGTCTATTTCCCGAAGAATTTGTAGCAGCGAATGCCGTGAAGTGTTTCTTTCAGTTTACAAACAGAGTTGAACTCACGAGGGCATAAGTCAGGGGAGTGCAGTAGGTGGTAAAGCACTTAGCAGCCCCATCAAACAAATCAGTAACAGCTTGCACTGTACGTGCTTGAGCATTGTCCTGCAAAAAGATGGTCAGGTCCTGCAGAAAGTGTCATCACTATTTTTTCTATGGTGTTCATTTTTGGAACACAACCTACGACCAGTTTGGGAAAGAAGTGATGACACTTTCTGCAGGACCTGACCATCATTTTGCAGGACAATGCTCAAGCACGTACAGTGCAATCTTTTACTGATTTGTTGACTGATGAAGCTGCTAAGTGCTATACCACCTACTGCACTCCCCTGACTTAAGCACTCGTGATTTCAACTCGATTTCTAAACTGAAGGAAACACTTCACGGCATTCGCTTCAGAACTGCTACAAATTCATCGCGCCGCTGGAACTGTCAACACCACTGGCACTGCTAAGGGTATCCTATGACTTCGATATCGCTGGCAACGGGTTATACACAATATTGGTGACTACTTAGAAAGTCAGTAAAACTTTGAAACACGTATCTATTTTGTACGAGCTGTAAATAAATAGTTGCCACTGCTAAAGTTCCAGCCCTTATATTCAGATGACACAGAACGATGACGTGATTCTTGCAAATCCTACGCCCAAGGTTGTACTAGGTTAGGAACAGTCTTTTGATCCCTTGAGTACACAAACCGTCTATTTGCCCTATCCCTTGTTTTCATTTAGGGCATAATTGATGGGTAATAACTGAACTGGACATTTCTGTTAGTGTCAGATAGACAGTGATAATTCTCATCATAAAGGTGGTTATTTACGACCCAAAAATGGCGTCTCCCTCTCCCAATGCTGTAGTATACTATTATTGGTCATTCCCTCACAGTCGAACCCACCCCCTAGTGTCTCTAGTATCCTGAGTCTGTGATTCATAGTCAATACCTCGGTCGAACAAAACCAGCTGGAGCCTCAGTAAACTCATATTGCATATTTGCACCATAATACAGCGGCCAGCGGTATTGGTTCAGTTTTTGCAGATGTGCAACGGAGTATCTACCCTATGTTATTATCTGCAACATATAACGCTACTTATGGTTTAGCGGCTAATTCTACTGATTGTTTAAGAAGACGCATATTTTATTGTCATTTTAGTGATTTTTCCCACACTTATGCAGACGATACATGTAGCTGTAGGTTTAGTAACTAATGTTACTGATTTTTTTAAGATGACACACGTACATATGGGTTTCAGTGCTATTTTACCACTTTTCAAGGAACACATGTAAATATGTGGCTTTAAATGTTTAATAACTATCACAACCAATATTTGACGCTAGCTACAGTATTTAGGCAATTCATTAAGTTTTATCGATTTTCCCCCAGTATTCTGTAAATACCTAATTTTTACAGAAGATATACTTAAATATGCAGGTTTAAATGTGTAACAACTAATAGCAAAATTCATTTTATTGCAGAAAAAAACCAACAAAAACGTAGTTTCTGTACACCAAACAGTGAATACCTGATGTAATTACGTAGGCTTTCCCGGCGTAATAAGTCTTGAAAGTCTCTTCGGGTTTGCTGCCGGATCCTAAAATCAACTTGACTCGATATTTCGGCGATCCAACTGGTCGCCATCTTCAGGAAAAAGCTGCTTCTGCTGATGAGTCCCGCTGAGAACTGACGCCAGGTTGCAAATCGACGTCCTATATAGACCACCGCTACGGTCGCAGGTTCGAATCCTGCCTCGGGCATGGATGTGTGTAATGTCCTTAGGTTAGTTAGGTTTAAGTAGTTCTAAGTTCTAGGGGACTGATGACCTCAGATGATAAGTCCCATAGTGCTCAGAGCCATTTTTGAAAAAGGGCTACTGTCGTGCATTCCCAGGCAGTTGACGTCCGTGATTTCAATGAAATCCATGTATACAGTGACGTTGCCGTTCCACGTACGGTACTAATACTGAGCGCCATTTTGCAGTGATGCATTAACCAGTGATATGTGTCTGTTTCCTGTACTTCTCGTCATCTCGTATTTCTGCGCAGTCGTCATCTGATATACTAGAGGTACTTACGAATAGTCCTGTATTTATGCCGATACATCGATTTCGAGCACTTGATATGGCAGTCTTAATAACAAATACACGAAACGTTCTGAGTACAATAAGGCAGATGTCTGTGGGACCTGTTCTGCTGATAGCATGACAGTGGTTTACGGCGATGTTATGATACTGTTTTTGTTAAATTCCGCATAATTTATGTCACTGAATTCATCTGCAAAAGCTCTTTTCACTATCACAAAAAATATATATACCCAGTAAAAACAAAGGCAAAGTCGATGTCACGTTTCCGCAGCTACAGAATTTAAAAGGTGGACGTTTACGTGGGAATTTTGTATACTTTGTGGGCTAAAACATAGTGAAAATAGCAGCTCGATGTATTTACTCGTTATTGAAATATTTGAGGTTACCATTCTTAGCTGTCTCATGCTGTATAATGTGTGGATTACTTGAACTTAATTGCGAGGGAAGAGCTTTGGATAACAGGAGTGCATATGGATATGTGGCTGGAGGCACATAGTATCACTTGGCGGCAGATAAAACGTTGCATTCTACAAGGCTGGTGGTTTGCCTTAACTCAGTTGAAGACAATGTTTTTACCTTCCGACACATTCTCTCCAGGCTATGGTGCTTGTAGGCTCCTGCCACTGTGGCGCAGGTCGCTAATTACTGCTTACGTTGCATCGTAGGCGGGAAGTTACGCTAGATCAGTTACCGGTAGGTCGGATCAACACGAGAGTATTACGGAAAGGCTCCGTGATCTCACGTGAATCACTCATCGGAAGAAGAGGTTATTTTCGTCATTTAACATTCGCGCGACATTTGCATTGAATAGGCAAAGTTCAGAAACTGGTATAGGAGAATTGCGTGCTTCAATACAAAGAAAAAAAAATCCAAGCAGTAACTATTAATACAGTCTGCTTGATCGAAATCAGTTCGCTCATTTAACGTTCCTATGCAGCCTTGTTACGGATGAGTTACGATGCCTTTATGTTAACTTCTTAAGAAGCAAATAACAAGAGAGCCATAACCAAAGACATATCTCAAGCAATGGGCAGAGTAAACAGATATTATAATATTTGGTATCTGGTGGCACAAAAATGGTATTATATAATACGAACTACCCCCGAACTTTGTGTCCATCGAAGTTGACATTTGTTACCAACAACTGATAACACTTTTCCGTCGCACTATAAGAAAAACGACCAACGAAACAACAGCACGTATCGCTACTACACGAAAATGCAGCCTGATGATTTCACAACCAAAACTATCCAAGGAGAGTCATCTTCCCCTCACATATTCTGCTGATCTTGCGCACGCAAATGTTTGCATTTCCCGCTCCATATTGAACGACCGTCAATAAAATTTCTTTTTTTGAAGAAAATGCACTGTAAAACTAGCTTGATGACATCTTTAACTTCGAACGAGTTGATTTCTACAGGTGTGGAATCGGTAAACTATCTTAGTATTGTCAAAATGTTTTAGATATTGTTAGAGAATATGCAGTTGACGGATAATTTCTCCCTTGTGTTTACTTTTGTGTTCAGTAAACTAATGGGAAAACATTGTTAAAATGTGCACTGTACTGATATAAATGAATTACAGCTTACCACTATAAACTTATGACGAAAGTCTGTTTTAATAAAAACACATAAAAATATCTGTAACATGAACGTGGCTAAATCGGCAGAAATGAGTAAGATATTACATAGTTTCTAATTTCAAATGATCCGTGTTTACGTGCTGTTCTGTGCCATACTCTTTAATATTGAAGTTTGGCTATTGGTGTAGACATATTAAAGAAGCCCAATTAACAAATTATTCACGTTCACACATTCATAAACAAAACTGTGTAGTGACAAAAACCAAAAGTTACATCGGCAGAAACAGAGACAGGCATAATCAAGCGTGCAGCATCATATGTTTCTCGCCCTTAGACTACACAATAGTGGAAGTAGCGACAGAACATACGATGGAGAAATTTTCTTAAGAATTCCTTATCGATTTTCGATCTGGCTGCTTGTAGCTCTATTACAGAATGGGTAAAAAAAATGTGTCTCCCTTATTGTTCATGTGATGGCTAGGAGAGAAAAATCAAAATTTAAAAGAAGAGATTAGTGGCAATGTCTATGTGGAACGACCTCCATGGGCTCAAAACTGAGAATTTATAACCCTTTGTTACACCATAAACGAAAATTAGTCAGATTATTTCATGGAAATGACAATAAAATATGAAGTGACTTTATCAGGCTATTTCTGTGTCTACCAGAAAGTAACGTGACGGTCACAGACTTGCCAAATATGTTCTGCATGTTGTCAAGTTTCAGTTATAGCACCTGTGGGAAGAAATCGACTCACCTGCAGATGTGTTCCTTGAGCGTGCTCGGTAGTAACTCCTAGTTTACATCTCTAACACGTCGCGACCGAAGCTGGAACATCTAAGAGAGTTTAGGGGCTAGAGCATAGTTACGAATAATACTCAGATGACGTCTGTATCCAGTGGTTATAGTGTAAAAATCATAAGGAAGTAACAAATCTTTTGAACATCGCCACATTAGACCAACACATATGAAATGGCAACACGGCATTGACTGTAAAACATGTATTATCACGAAGATATTTCGTCAGCTACAAATAACACAAACAATCACACCATCGTTAATGCCCACTCCCTCCCTCACCCCTTTCGCCCACTGTGGATGAGTAATAAATTATGACACTGGATGCATATTTATATCTACCTTACCGATTTCTTGTTGTCAGCTTTTCTGACTGGGTATTCTACTGTAGCTCTGAAGATGAAGTTAAATACTAATATTCCATTCTCTCATTCATACCCCTCCACTGTTGAAAATATAGCGGAAAATAAGCGACAGAATGGTGCTTATAAACTAACAGTTAATAATGTAGTACTAATAAGTGTAGTTTGGCCAACTCCATCAGTCACCTGATGATTATGATCATCTGTTTCATTTATCCACACAGCACTGCAGTAAAAAGTTAAGTTTTTCTTAGAATTCCGTTACTTAAATCCGTTGTTGATGTAGGTTACTGTAGGGGAGGAGAAAAAACATCTGACTTTATATGTAATTCCCATAGTTATTTGAATCCGTGGCTACAATTACAGTAGCACACAGCTTCTTTGGCATCAGTAACGTAAACCTTCTGTCACTGCTATATTAATGGATAAGGCAGATACCTTACAAAATGACAGATGAGAAACATTCTTGGAGCCCAAAATTGTATTTTCTGACTCTCTATCACTTATTTTGCAAGAATTTTTCAGAATAACCATCGAAAAATGGTCCTAGCTTGTGAATTAAAGATATTTCTCTCACCTTTCACCTTGTGAGAAATCTGTCTCATTCTGCCAAAGCCACTTCTACAGCAATGAGTTAGTGATCATGTTGTCGATGCCTCACTGGCTATGTGCTACTGTAACTGTACTTCAGCTCACGCTGGAATAGTAGATATCAAGTAAGATGTTTTTCCTATTTCTCTACTGCAATAGTGTAGGCCAACAAGACTTTCGCTGGCCAATAAATATGCACAAGGTGGAAATAATCTTGATCGATGTTAGGCACCCCAGCAAGAGTTAAATGAGTTTGCCACGCTTTGTGACTTGTACTAAAGTTTTCAGGGCCGAAAAACCACGAAATTTTTGGACTTTTTCTATATTTCGCTTACAACAAGAATATGATACATCCTGCAGGAAATTTCCTGAACACAAAAATGAAAGAGCATAAAATTTCGTGTAGGGTAGACCAGGGCAAAATGATCCCTTGGGGCATAGTGGTCACGCACTATCTTTACAGTTAGTGCTGCCATCCAGCGGACTATTCGTGAATTAAGAGCTCACATGAGTCAAAGGTTGCACCAGTGATATAGTTCCGCCGTGTGTTCTGCAACAAGATTTTCAGAAGAAAACTTCGTATTATGCACTGTTGATCTAAGGTAAGCTCTAAATCTGTAATTGTGTATGTCACACCGTGCGCCTCTAAAGCGAGTCATAAATATTTCGGCTTTTAAGGCAGTTTAAAAAGAAGTTGTATTCGCGTTGTTGTTAGCATACAGGATGGCGTTCTGCCGCAACGTTGTCGTTGGTGCAGGACTACGGTTTGGGGCAAAATGATCATGTAGGGGGATCATTATACCCCATAGGGATTGTTTTACCCAATTAATAAACTATTACATATAAATAACCCTACTTATATATTTTTATGCATGCGTTTATTTAATGACATACTTAACTGTTCAGTGTCATGCGATTATTTATTTAAGTGTTTCAATTTTCAGATTCAACAATGGTGCGAACTTACGATCGGAAAATTGATCGTCAAAGCTGGTGCGCTGACAATATGAACAACGCCATTAAGGCAGTTCAAAAAGGAAAGCCTGTAAAAACAGGAAGTAGGAATTTTAATGTCCCTAGAATGACACTAAAAAGAAGAGTAAAGGGAAAAAATACATCTGCTGTGCAACATAAGAAAGTCTTAGGAAATTAGAAACCTGTTTTCACTCAATGCCAAATGGAGGAACTGGTTAACCATATCATGGATATGGAAACAAGTTTTTATTGTCTGACAACAAAAGATGTGTGCCACTTAGCGTTCCAATTAGCAGTGAAAATGGTGTATCACATCCTTTCAACACAGAACTGGGTATGGCTGGAGAAGATTGGTTAGCTGGTTTTCGACAACGACATCCAGAGCTCTCCATCAGAGTTCCAGAATCAACATCAGCTGCAAGAGCTCGTGCATACAATCGGCCTGTAGTGACGAAATGTTTCAAAATTCTTGGGGAAGTAAATTCTGATCGACCATATCCTCCTCACAGAATTTTTAACGTCGATGAAACTTCTATTGGAACAGTTTCATCTAGGAATTCACGCGTTTTGGCGAAGAAGGGACGACTACAAGTAGGGCGAATTGTGTCTGGCGAGCGTGGTGAGTCGACTGCAGCTGTTTTCTGCATGTCTGCTGGAGGAACATTCATACCACCGATGCCCATATTTCCCCGAAAAAGGATGAAAGCAGAGTTAACTGATGGAGCTCCGCCTGGTTCAAATGGCTCTGAGCACTATGGGACTTAACTTCTGAGGTCATCAGTCCCCTAGAACTTAGGACTACTTAAACCTAACTAACCTAAGGACATCACAAACACCCATGTCCGAGTCAGGATTCGAACCTGCGACCGTAGCGGTCACGCGGTTCCAGACTGTAGAGCCTAGAACCGCTCGGCCACCCCGGCCCACTGGAGCTCCACCTGGAACTATTTTTGCCTGCAACTCTAGTGGCTGGATGAGACTCTAGGTGTTTGAGGATTGGTTTCAGCATTTTTTGCAACATGCAAAACCATCAAAGGATGGTCCAGCACTGCTAATAATGGATGGACACCTCAGCCGCTCGAAAAATTTGAATGTGATTGAAGCTGCCAGATAAAACTTTGTTACTATCATATGTTTACCTGCCCACTGCACACACAAGCTCCAGCCAGTAGATGTGTCAATAATGTTTCCTTTAAGCACATATTATGACAAGGCTCTGGAGAAATGTCTTAGCAACCACCCAAGGAAGGTAGTGACACTTTTCCAGATAAGTCACATTTTTGTGGAAGCTTACCTCAAAACATGCACACCCATGAATGCCATAAATGGATTTAAGAAATGTGGGATATATCCGTATGACCCAGAAATCTTTACTGATGCAGACTTTATAGCTGCAGAAACTACTGACCAACTAGAAGATCAGTCAAACTGTGAAGCAATGAAAACTGAAAGCAGTTCTAAAGTGTTAACTGAAGAATGCACACCACATGCACAGTCTTCTTTCAATCAGGAATCAGGGTCTGCAGAGTCTACAACACTTGAAAATCAGTCAACAATCACAATATTTGTTGAATCTGACCTCCCAGGTTTAGATACTTCCCAACCAGGACCAAGTGGAGAAGGAGCTTCTTTATGTAGGAAAACATCATTTGGTACAACATCGCCAGCCCAAATCATTCCAGTTCCCAAAATGAAAGGACCAAGGTGTATTAGAAAGGGGCAGAGGGGTGGTGTAACAATACTGACTAGCAGTCCATATAAAAATGTCTTAGTGGAGGAAGAAAAAAAAGGATGATTTACAGAAAAAGATCTGCCTACAATGACCGAAACATAAACAAGTTCATGTAAAAACATCTGATGGCTCTTTGCAGAGAAGAAAAGAAACGTCTAAGAAGACAGGACGGTCACGCATGTTAGAGAGTTGTGAGAGTGACGATGTTGAGAATGTCGATGACGATGATAACCCAGAGTGTGTTTACTGCAATGAAACTTTTCTATGTTCGTTAAGTGGTGAAGGTTGGATTATATGTCAGGGCTGTAAAAACTGGGTGCATGAGGAATGTGCTGGAGTTGACAACGATGATAATGACTTCGTTTGTGATATTTGTAGAAACAGGAATGTTCTGGCAAGTAAAAGGAAGTTGAATATGTAATCAGCTTCGTATTCTTTTTGTTCAATTTGTATTTTACGTGATAGCCTTGAATATTTTATTTTTTAACTTTGTGACAGTGAATCAAAATTTCATTTCCCCTTAACTAATAGCTTTTATGTAAAATAACATGTTATCCAAATACATTGCGCAGTAAAAGTTCAATAACATACGCATTTAATTTACTAAAAAAACCAAAATTACAAAGAATGCCAGTAAACTGCAAATTATAAGCCAGGGGATCATTTTACTCCAAAGACCAGGGGCAAAATGACCCTTTACATTAATACTATCTGAGTATTTATTCTAAAGTTCATTTAAGTTTCAAAATAGTTAAATAACAAAAAGTTAAATAACAAGTGAAATATGTGCAAAACATATACCCAATGGATTTTATAAAATATTTTGAGTGTTAACCAGAGTAAATGGACAGACTAAAAGGGATCGTTTTTTCCTGGTCTCGTCTACAGTGACCCACTTGAAAGTCAAAATATGTTTAGCCGTGTAGCCTCAATTAGTCATCAAAGATAGACATTTTGTACCATCTGCGGAGAAGCGAGTTATGTTCATATTCCAACGTCTGTAACTCAAAAATGACGACTCCAAATGAAAAGTATCAATCATAAAGAAGAGCTCCCAAATTTTAAAATTCACTCACTTCTTTGCAAAGATATAAAATGATAACATGGAAGTATTTGTAGTGCTAATTCCTGCTAAGAGTTTTTGTGAAGTCAAATTACTTTTGATAGATAATAATCCACTTGCATATAAAATTTCAGTTTGAAAGGCCAGTTCGTTAGGTACCTATCGACTTTGGTAGTTAGCCCTATGTAGTAATATTAATGAATTGCCATGCTAGTCCTAGATGATAATAAACAGGTTTAAAAATGAAAAAAAATATCAACTGAAAGGAAAAACACTTATATTAGAAAACAGATTAGATAAATATTTTACAAGTACCCTTTAAGCGATTATTGTCTTATATTGACATTTATTTGCAATTTACCATTTTGATGTTCATCTTCATTTCGGGGATGATGGTCCTGGGGAACAAACTTCGTCTTCCAATTCCTCGTTATCTTCTGGCATTGGATGTAAATGATTTTCTTCTCGTCTATGCCAGTCTCCTGGTCGGCCTTCATCCAATCAAGGCAGATGTCCTCTACTGTTAGAGAGTTAAGGCATGAAAGCCCCTTACAACCACTGCCTATAGCTGAGCATTATAATTATTTTCTTGGAGAAACAAGCTGTTTGGCATCCCCTCTTGCACGTGCAGTATATTGAGTTTAGCAGTTCCTGGGGCCTTGGTGGATGGAGGGTTGCAGTGGGGGATCTGACCATTTCTTGTGGTCGCCCATCCCCATTTCAGTGGATCCAGCTGATTGTTTCTCTGGATATGAAACTGCAAGTACACCCTGCGGGAGTGCTGGCAAGTGGTGGCTTCGGTGGGAGGCAAACATGCCAAACCGAAGTCATCATTTTTCGATAAAGCTCTTTTGCCACGAAATTCATTCAAAGGTTCGGAGCTGCCGTGGTGTACAAACACACAGTGAACTTCACTCCCGCCTCAGTGACCATATAAGGATTGGCGTTGCGGTCTATGATGTCTGAGGCGACGTGTTAGAGGTTCGCGTTCTTCTGAAAGGTGTTTATAAATTTGATTATGACCTTTCGAAAAAACGTAGAGGCGATGTCACCGCCACTGAAGGCTTAGAACTATTGATGATATACATGGGTGAGTCTATGTTGCCTTTTCCACTGCCTTGTCCTCAATGGCCTGAAACCATTCGCCATATAATTTTTCTGTCTTGCGAAAAGTCGTTTCCTATTGAGTTGGTTTGATAAGAAACGTTATTTTGGCAATCAATAAAAAACAACAATACAAAATAACACCAATAAAACAAAAGTAGGTGACATAAAGCGAGTTCTTCGGCCACGTTCAGCAAATTTTATCGTTTTCTCAGCTCTCTCCTCTGAGGTATCCTTCAAACACTGTGGTACAATTGGATCCAAAGCGTTTTTTGACGTAATTCAAGTACTTTTCAAGGATGGAGAGAAACACTTTACAACTCAGTGTAATAGAAACCCACAGTCAAAGAAGAAGTCTGATTTGCTTTCGATTTTAGCACTGACAGAATTGAACGTTTATAGAGGTCTCATTTTCTTATCTTGCCCATGGTTTAGTTGTTATCAGAAAGAGTTAATGGATATGGGGCCAACTCAAAGGCGAAGCATGACTCAAACTGTTGTGATGACTTCATGTGGAATAGGATTCGACGGAAAATTGTATCAGAATTGACAAGGACTGGTTCACAATTCACCTTGCCGGCCTGTAGGAGCACTATCCGGTCCTTCCTCAAAACTGACTTCCTTAAAGTTTCCCCGTAGTATACTTTCTATTCCTTTTGTTCTCTTTTCTTAGATATTCCTTGTATGATTGCCACAAAAATAAGTAGCTAATACAAAACACTATAAATTACCTACTTGAATAATTAAATTAATAAGTAGAGCTAACTACATGGATGGATAGGTAGCAAACGAAATTGCCCTTAAATTTGAATATTCGGACGAATGTGGATTATTTAGCATTAAAAAGTAATTTGACTTTACAAAAATGTGTTAGCAGGAATTTAGCGCTCCGAATACTTCCAAGTATCTGTCTGTATCTTTGCAAGAGGTAAGTGAATTTTAAATATTAGAAGCTCTTTTTACGCACAGTTTGATGCTGTACAACTTTCATGATTACGATTTTCATTTGTAGTAGCCCTTTTTGCGTTGGAATATGAGTATAACACACTTTTCTGCAAAGATGGTAAAAACTGTCGATTTTTGACGATTGTGTCTTCGCAGCTGAACCTATTTTGACTTTCACGCGAAATGCTATGCCCTTTCATTTTGATGTTTAGTAAATTTTCTGTAGGGTGCATTATATTTGAGTTACAAGGGAAAAACTGAAAAATTCCAAAAATTTCGTTATTTTTCGCTCCTCAGAAATTTAGCACGAGCCAGAAATCACCTCAGATTCATTTTAGTCTCATTTGGGATGCTTAATGTCGATTAAAATTATTTCCAACTTCTGCAAATTAATTGATCAGCGCGGCCTTTTTGTGACTAATTTTCCTAGGCTATAATTGAAAACGACAACGACGAAATGGAATTATAATAAACTCTTTAATTCGTACTGTAGTGCTGTGGAAATAAAACACTTAGCTTTCCATAATCGTCTGATGACTGACGAATTTCGCCAGGCTTCACTCATTATTACTATATTGTCATTTGTTAGTTCATAGTCCCTTGTCTGCCGCACATTTTCAGAGCTTTTTGGATGTTAAAGCTGTAAGAATGGAAACATAAGATGTTCAACACACAGAATATTCGTATTGAACATAAAAATTCATATTCAGAGCAACTGCAGCAAATAGAGTCATAAAAGCTGACATCAAGAAGCCGATAGATTAGAAATAGATCAGCATTCAGTGTCATAATATTTATGAGACATCTATAGTGGGTGTGAGTGCTGCGGGTAGGTGCGGGCATGAACGGTGGTGTGGTAGATTTTTTGTTGTTTCTAGCTTACGAAGTATCTCTTTGGATTGTAACATTTTGCAATCGATGCTGTGTTGTTGACTTTTCATTTATGTTGGATTATTTTGGAGACAGTATCAACGACAGTGGTACTAAGAAAAACGTTTTTTTGATGCTCATAATAATCTAGAGACGCGTTGCCTGGTCATAATGTGTACAGTATAACCACTGCAGACTCTCCGAAAATGTGAGTCGCATCTAGAGAATGAGCTTGTCAGATTTCAGTGGGCTTACTATGGAAAACAAAAATAATTTTGACGGTTATCAGTTTATGATGTTTAATTTGTTCCATTTGAGTATTATTTTTAACTATGTCTAGTTGTTAAATGTAGTTTCAGAAATAGGAATAAAAGGCTTTCACGTATACTTTTAGTACTCGAGCCCTCGGTGGCCTTGTGTTTGAACGCAAGTTTCAGTTAAGGTTTGACATCAGGTCATCAGTTTATGATTTTGAGACCATGGAGGTGGTTCCATGCAGTAACTGCCCCTAATCTCGTCTTTCATGCCGCCATTTGTCTGTCGTAGCCACCACTGCGGCAAAACGGCAGAGACAAATGTTGGGTTTTTGCTAGCTCTGAAGTATTGGCGTCGCACTGCTAAGTGAAGTCTGCATTAGCCCTTTGTTCCAGCATCGATGGAGGCCTGATTTTTACCTATTCTGTAACAGAGAAAACCATTAAGAAGATCTTAAGAAAGTTTCTCCATTGTCAGTCCTCACGCTGCTTCCAGTACTGCATGATCTGAGAGCGAGAGCCGGCCGGAGTGGCCGTGCGGTTAAAGGCGCTACAGTCCGGAACCGCGTGACCGCTACGGTCGCAGGTTCGAATCCTGCCTCGGGCATGGATGTGTGTGACGTCCTTAGGTTAGTTAGGCTTAAGTAGTTCTAAGTTCTAGGGGACTGATGACCACAGCAGTTAAGTCCCATAGTACTCAGAGCCATTTTTGAGAGCGAGAAACGTACGACACTGCACTTTTGATAATGCCTTTTTCTGCTTCTGTCGTCATATTTATTTAATACCACACACAGTTTTATTTATGAAATTGTTGCACTGAATAATTTAACTGGGTTTCATTGTACGTCTACTACGACTGCCAAATTTTCATGTTATTAAGTGACATAGGACAGCACTTGACCACAAACCATATCAAAGTCCAAAGTGTGTAATACATTAATTCGCGCCGATTTAGGCACGCTCGTGTTACAGATACTTTACGTTTTATTAAATTAGGCTTTCGTCATAAGTTTCTCATATTTAAAGTGTAACTCATTTGTAGACGTACAGTGCATGTTTCGACAGTGTTTTTTTTTCATTAGTTTATTATACACAGCAGTAAACATGGAGAGAAATAAATCCTCAGCAGTATATCCACTAACATTATCAAAAACGATCTGACAATGCTCAGATGATTTACCAATTCCACTCCTGTACCGAAGCCTATTTCTCAGAGTTAAAGATGTTGCGATACCAGATTTACAGTGCATTTCAGCCCCAAAAAGAAATTCTCTTGACAGTTGTTCGATAAGGAGTGGCGAATGTAAACAATTGAGGATGTAAGGTTGGCGGAATAAACGTATGATGGATGAGTTTTGTTTGCAAAATCAGCAGAGTGCATTATCGTCTATTAGCAACACTTATGTCAGTTTTGTTGGTCGTTACTCTTATAGTGGTACTGGAAGGTGTCTCACAAGGAACCCCTAGAGTGTGAGGTCGCAAAACGCCATTGGTGTTTACGGCATTCGACGTCCCACAATTGTCTACTATGCAACCACAATATTGGCTGCCAATGATAACAGGGGGCGGGAATAGAGGTATCCAATAGTGAGCACAGCATGAGGCTACGGAGTGTATTTGAAATGCATTGTCAATGAGCGACTAATATACGAAGCAGAGCAATGACAACGATAAACAAAGCAAGCATTGCAATATACACTCCTGGAAATTGAAATAAGAACACCGTGAATTCATTGTCCCAGGAAGGGGAAACTTTATTGACACATTCCTGGGGTCAGATACATCACATGATCACACTGACAGAACCACAGGCACATAGACACAGGCAACAGAACATGCACAATGTCGGCACTAGTACAGTGTATATCCACTTTTCGCAGCAATGCAGGCTGCTATTCTCCCATGGAGACGATCGTAGAGATGCTGGATGTAGTCCTGTGGAACGGCTTGCCATGCCATTTCCACCTGGCGCCTCAGTTGGACCAGCGTTCGTGCTGGACGTGCAGACCGCGTGAGACGACGCTTCATCCAGTCCCAAACATGCTCAATGGGGGACAGATCCGGAGATCTTGCTGGCCAGGGTAGTTGACTTACACCTTCTAGAGCACGTTGGGTGGCACGGGATACATGCGGACGTGCATTCCCCTGTTGGAAAAGCAAGTTCCCTTGCCGGTCTAGGAATGGTAGAACGATGGGTTCGATGACGGTTTGGATGTACCGTGCACTATTCAGTGTCCCCTCGACGATCACCAGTGGTGTATGGCCAGTGTAGGAGATCGCTCCCCACACCATGATGCCGGGTGTTGGCCCTGTGTGCCTCGGTCGTATGCAGTCCTGATTGTGGCGCTCACCTGCACGGCGCCAAACACGCATACGAACATCATTGGCACCAAGGCAGAAGCGACTCTCATCGCTGAAGACGACACGTCTCCATTCGTCCCTCCATTCACGCCTGTCACGACACCACTGGAGGCGGGCTGCACGATGTTGGGGCGTGAGCGGAAGACGGCCTAACGGTGTGCGGGACCGTAGCCCAGCTTCATGGAGACGGTTGCGAATGGTCCTCGCCGATACCCCAGGAGCAACAGTGTCCCTAATTTGCTGGGAAGTGGCGGTGCGGTCCCCTACGGCACTGCGTAGGATCCTACGGTCTTGGCGTGCATCCGTGCGTCGCTGCGGTCCGGTCCCAGGTCGACGGGCACGTGCACCTTTCGCCGACCACTGGCAACAACATCGATGTACTGTGGAGACCTCACGCCCCACGTGTTGAGCAATTCGGCGGTACGTCCACCCGGCCTCCCGCATGCCCACTATAAGCCCTCGCTCAAAGTCCGTCAACTGCACATACGGTTCACGTCCACGCTGTCGCGGCATGCTACCAGTGTTAAAGACTGCGATGGAGCTCCGTATGCCACGGCAAACTGGCTGACACTGAGAGCGGCGGTGCACAAATGCTGCGCAGCTAGCGCCATTCGACGGCCAACACCGCGGTTCCTGGTGTGTCCGCTGTGCCGTGCGTGTGATCATTGCTTGTACAGCCCTCTCGCAGTGTCCGGAGCAAGTATGGTGGGTCTGACACACCGGTGTCAATGTGTTCTTTTTTCCATTTCCAGGAGTGTATTTACAACAGTTACCAGAGTTGGCATTTCGTAAGAAAGGCATCCAAGGAATTTCGCAGGGTGAGAAAGAAGTGGCAGATGAAATATTAGCGTTTCTGCAAGATGAGTCAGTGGGATGCGTGGTGTCGCATACTCTCGACTGTGCGGATAACGTACATGACGATACGTGGACAATCGTTGTCCAAGCAGCAGATGCTAAACATAAATACGTGCATGGAAGATAATTCGTAACATAGTAGAAAAAAAAACCAATTATGAACAGCTTTCGAATAGGTCTGCAGCAATATGACCGCGTAACACATAAGGAAAACTCCGAATATTCATCAGAGCATAAGGTGCACTTGTTACAAAACCGATGTTTGCGCGTTTCAGGGATGCTCGATACAATTTACAATGGCAGTGACATATTACGTTATGCACATCAACTTTCTCGCGACGTAGATTACAGTGATTTGAAGGGAAGCAGTGGATGGCTGCATAACCTCAAACAGTGCTGCAGAATTGAAAGACATAGGAGAACGAAATTTAAAACAAAGCGTCAACTTGACGATGCACAGACAACTGCAGAATCGGCCCGAAAATGAGTAGATGAGATAAACAAACTCATCTCATCGTTCAATAAGAAATTTGTTTTCAATTTCGACCAATAGGGAAACCCTGAAAATTAAAGATACCAAGAGAGTTGTATCAATATTAACTAACATCACTGCCTTAACGCAACGGCTCGATGAAACCATTCCGAGGTATTCACCGTCAGTCACACTCGGTGATGGTACTAACAAATTTCTCATCTATCCTATCTTCTTTTTATATTCTTCTTAAAAACAACAAAATTTTATTTATATTTCAACCTCAAATTATTGTTATTTTGAATCATTCTTTGTCAATGTTGTAGATAAAACAAAAGGAAAGAAAACTGTAAAAAGATGAAAAACGAAAATTGTAAGATGTACGACCTGTTTTAAACATCAGGTAACAGGTCTATAATTTGGAAATAAATAAATATGTTTAAAATAAATATTTAGACGCAAGTTCTGCATTCTGCATTACAGGGAACCATCCTATTTGAACTGACTGCTTACATCATACTTTATCTTTCGATGTGACATCTGTGACTGCTAGTTTATCTGTTTTACTTTAGAAGTTTCATGTGTATACCTGGATAAAAACCGTATCAGAGCGCTGCGACATCTACAACAATCCGACGCCTTACTGTCATCAATCATCCATCATACAGTCCTACACTTTCTAGGAGGTGAGGATGTGGCCCCGTCAGTTGAGTCAAACATTTTACAATGTGAGTTTCAACAAACTGGTCTCTCGTTGGCAGAAATATGTTAGTTGCCGGGATTGAGAAATAAATGTGTAGGTATGAAGAATAAAGATGTATATTGTTAATAACATCCATTTTATTTAAAAAGCTTCAAGATTTTTCGCATAAAAATTCGAAGGCTATAATTTTCAGATTGCCTTCGTAATGGAAAATAGGAAAGTTTTAACTGATTTTTCATAAAACGAAAAAGCAATTTTCATTTTCTTTTATGACAAAACTGTCACTGCGAAAAGAAAAAGGATTTTGGAATTTAGTTTTAATCAGAATATGGGACTGTAATTTTGGTGCTTTAATTTGTTATGAAAGCGGTGCTGATAGACAATAAAAGCGGGTTAAAAGCTGTGAGCTGTCTGGGGAAGTTAACCTTGCATTACTGAGCAACTGTTTCACCAGGTATCCAGTCTAGCTTACCAAATTCCCAACCATACTAACACTAATTACAATCTTTTAATCGTCATACGACAACCGGTGATATATATATATATATATATATATATATATATATATATATATATATATATATAAAGAGAATTTAAATAAAAAGAAATAAATCAGTTTATATTTGGAAATTTATTTTAACATTGATCATTGAAATTTCAGCATATTAAACTTGATTCATAACTAAACTGGTGCCTTTATTTAGGATTGTGAAAATGTGAGTTTGTAATCTTACGGAACACATCAAATATGGAGCCAAGATTGGGAGACTGCATACAACACTGCATTCAGAAAATAACACAAGAAGAACGTTGAAACATATGCAATAGGAAATTAACCACAACCAACCGATTCAATTTTCACACAAAGAAGTTACGTTCGTAGCGCAATCCTGTCCGTCATGTAATTACCACACGCTGGTATACTAAATTCATATTAACTCTCTGTGAAATCTTCCCGAAAAGAATAGCTGAGGGCTACTTCGATGATTACACCACATGCTTCACGTGGTCAACTTGGTTTACACAAAGAGTGTAACTCCACAACAATTTTGATAATTAAAATAAATTACATCGAAACGCAATTTACAAAAGAAAAACCTCGAACTGGTTACTATCGTCTTAATATTAACTTGATGGGTCAAACAATTGTATAAGCACGTGGTACTGGTCTCACAAAGTACACCCCACTTGGGTTGAACATAAAGAAAGGTTGCTATATTGAAAAATATTGTCAAGACGAGGCGTTATAATCTCACGCACATTCGCATTTAAGATTGATGATCTTAGTTAGAGTTACTGATCAACACGTGGTTCCACTTTACTCACAAAGTAGTGACAAAGCAGCTACTGGAAGATATTCTGAACTTCACACTCGAAATACACTACGTTGCAATTTAAGATAACATTAGATATTTTAGAGCTAAACCTGAAACAAAGGTGATTAAATTTTCAGTTAGGCTGAACTTAAGAAATCCATTGTCCTACGGACTTAGCAGAGACGCGCTTAGCCAGAGATCTTACCACTTCAGACGCTCGCCACAGACAGACTAACCTGCGCTCCTACAGAGCGTGCTTAACAGATACAAACGGAAGTGACCAGAGAGGCAGCTTCCTATACCAACATGACAAGGGACGGACAGGACCATACTAAGAATAGAAACCTCTCTGCTTTTAGAAAGCGTAGCTACCTGTTCCGACGTTGGTCCTACTGTTCTCTAGCAGACAGGCTTGTCTGCTACCATCAAGCATGCAACTAGAAATACATTTGCTCATTCATCCTCTCACACAGAAGGGAAGGGTGATGACAGTATCTTATCATATACAGTATATAACAGAAAGCGGATTTAGGTTCCGTATGAGACTGTGTGACATGAATTACATATAAACTGTGTTTTAAAGTGTAGTAGTGTGACAGATCGTTCTTGTTTATGTGTAAAAGTAACACGTTTCACCGCTCAGTCTCCGCCCAGTTAGTCAGAAACACCACAGTAAATTTAGAAGAGGAATTTATGCCGTAAATGACAACAGATTTAAGAAATTAACATGAAAGGAATCCAGCAGAGACCTTTCAGGACTTTTAAATTGTCTCACAATGAAATGTATCATTTGCTTATTAAAATATGTATAAACAAGCTATGGACATTAAAAAGGTGCTAAACTAGTAAACACCGAAAATTTACAACGAAGAAAGAGCTACAGACGAGAAATTGGCTAAAGATGTCTTCATGGAATGATATTTTAACCTTATACAATAATACATAGAAAATTAATTCATGCCATACAATGGTTATTTACGTAAAATTACATTGCTTGCAATGTAATTTTACTTAAGTAACCTTTGTATGCCACGAAAATTGTCATCTTAGTTAATAACTTCGACAAGTTTAATTTTCTGTGTAATGTTTTATAGGATTCCTTAAAATTTCGTTCTAATGAACACATCCTTAGAATTGGTGAAACATGTGTCAGTGTATCAAACAGTTATTTGCAGCCGGCTGGCTGTGTGATTCCTATGCTGAAACTTAGCTGCTGAGAGAGTCATGTTTAAGACTGTCATTACTGATGCCTATAATGACTTATGCTGACTCTATGGTGCACAAAACAATTATTAGTATAGCTCTGGACAAGGAAGTGCGCCAGAAGGCTTTACTCTGTGAAAGCCCCCCGTTGGCAGAAGTTTAGCAAATAGCACACCTTTTGGAAATTTCTTGGGCGGCTGGTGACCAAATTGAAGCGTGGTTGGCGATGTGGTAGTAGTGCCAAAAGATGTGTCCACTAGGAAGACAGACAGCTTGCACAGGGAAGTGGCAGTGGCAGGGGTAAATATGCAGGTCCAGTGCCGAGCAGGCAAGGCTGGCGCAAGCAACTGCGACCGCCACAAAGCCAGTGTCAGAGTTCTCTATTTCCATATTGACCTTTTTGATTTGTGCAGCACGAACGTTTGGCATGACCTATGTGCTGGAATACCTGTAATACTTGCCAGAATACAGACCACATTGCTTCCGTGTGTCATTTGCAGAACATACGGTGCAACGTATTTCTTTATGGATGATTATTTCTCAGCACAGTCTACGCTGCAACATCCTTACAAGCTTTTCACGCTTGCAGTTCTGAGATGCAATCTGTATCTGCATAAATCACGAAAGGCAGCTTCAGTTTGGTTATAAGTTTTGTGTAATTTACAAATTCTTTTTTGCCAGTTGGCATAACACTGGTGACTAGTTTATACTGGGCAAAGTGAACTGTATTGTATTGAATTGTATTGTATTGTATGTTAACCGGGGACCTAGAAACGACGGAGAGGCTTCGTCCCCGCCGCAGCCGCAGTGGTCCACAACCCCACGACTAGCGCAGTGCGGTTCGGCCGACGGTGGACACCCCCCCCCCCCCCCCCCCCCAGGGAATGTCTCACACCAGACGAGTGTAATCGCTATGTTTGCGTTATAGAGTAATGGTTGTGTAAGTGTACGTGGAGAACTTGTTTGCGCAGCAATCGCCGACATAGTGTAACTGAGGCGGAATAAGGGGAACCAGCCCGCATTCGCCGTGGCAGATGGAAAACCGCCTAAAAACATCCACAGACTGGCCGGTTCACCCGGACCTCGACACAAATTCGCCGGGCGGATTCGTGCCGGGGACCAGGCGCTCCTTCCCGCCCGGAAACCGGTACGAGACCTCACGGCCAACCGGACGAGCCTAAAGTGAACTGAGTGTCCATCTGATCTATCCTGAAAATGAAAATATCTGATGCAGCGCTCACATACTAGAATTAACTGGAGATTATGAGTAATACTACTCCGTGCTAACACCGACAAGTTTTTGTGCAGAAGAAACCACGTATTTCTCGTTGATTATCAACCTGCATTATTAAAAAACTCACGTATCTGTCACAACGGTGTTTCGTAATACGGAATGGTGCAACTAGGAATTCTTTGCCTTTACTCTTATCTTCCACAGTCATTCATTTTAATGTGAATACTGGATCCCCTAGACGTTTACAGACACTCCTTCATTCTGTTGATCGAAAATGTGAACGTGACTGAATTCTGTAGGGAACAGTATACTGGAAAAGCTTTATTGGATTGCACATAAAACATATCTAGACCGAGCGAGGTGAGGCAGTGGTTAGGACACTGGACTCGCATTCGGGAGGACGAATGGCTGTGTGATTCCTGTGCTGCATCAGTAACGAACTGACACTTACAGCTAAGACCGTGAAGTTCAGTTGCCCAGACCCTGTATGACTGGTTTGATTTCTCGCAGAATCGGTAGAATACAGCTCACACCTTTACGACGCGCAATCGTTTGTGTTCACTGGACAATAAACTGTACATGTGATCAAAAGTAAGAGCTGCTGGTTTTTGTAAAGGAGCAAACTGACACAGTAACTAATACACCTTAGATGGAATCGACGAGAGGAATAAAGCTTTGCACATATTTTAGTCTGTCACACCGAAAGCCAAAACTCGCTGTCTGCGTCTTTTTTTGTACGTTTCCCAATACTTGGCTGAATCATCATATGGAGGAAAAGTGGGTGGATAGACAAGTATGATTGTACGTTGTCTGTTAATGGAAGCCAATCAGTCCATTGTGTACAGAAATGCAAGCGTCCCACCAGAGACTGTGTCAGCTATAGTCATAGATAGAGTAGATCATAGCGTACGAGACTGCTCAGCTGTTGGGTTCGATACTTACTACTGTCTCAAGTGTAAATTTTTTATCGCTCACTTGCCAAATTTTTGGGAAAAAAAAGGTAATATCTAGTGGACCCCATGAATTTGTATGCACAACACCATGATTGGCTAACTTCAATGTTAATAAACACGGAATCGGCCCAACATGTCAATACTTTTCTTAGCAGTTATTTCTAAGTACAATCTACCGTACACTGTGATAAATTAGTAACGCTTACACTTACGTATTTTGTTGTTATTGTTACAGACGAGAACACGCAAAAGCTCCTGTCTGAAGTACAGCAGCAGCATCGACCAGCTGGGAACTAGAAGTCTGCCAGTACGTGAATGTCAGATTCTTTTTTTGCTACATTATTGTTATACAGGGTGTTACAAAAAGGTACGGCCAAACTTTCGGGAAACATTCCTCACACACAAAGAAAGAAAATATGTTATGTGGACATGTGTCCGGAAACGCTTACTTTCCATGTTAGAGCTCATTTTATTACTTCTCTGCAAATCACATTAATCATGGAATGGAAACACACAGCAACAGAACGTACCAGCGTGACTTCAAACATTTTGTTACAGGAAATGTTCAAAATGTCCTCCGTTAGCGAGGATACATGCATCCACCCTCCGTCGCATGGAATCCCTGATGCGCTCATGCAGCCCTGGAGAATGGCGTATTGTATCACAGCCGTCCACAATACGAGCACGAAGAGTCTCTACATTTGGTACCGGGGTTGCGTAGACAAGAGCTTTCAAATGCCCCCATAAATGAAAGTCAAGAGGGTTGAGGTCAGGAGAGCGTGGAGACCATGGAATTGGTCCGCCTCTACCAATCCATCAGTCACTGAACCTGTTGTTGAGAAGCGTACGAACACTTCGACTGAAACGTGCAGGAGCTCCATCGTGCATGAACCACATGTTGTGTCGTACTTGTAAAGGCACATGTTCTAGCAGCACAGGTAGAGTATCCCGTATGAAATCATGATAACGTGCTCCATTGAGCGTAGGTGGAAGAACATGGGGCTCAATCAAGACATCACCAACAATGCCTGCCCAAACGTTGACGACGTGATTGCACAATTGCGTGCGGATTCTCGTCAGCCCACACATGTTGATTGTGAAAATTTACAATTTGATCACGTTGGAATGAAGCCTCATCCGTAAAGAGAACATTTTCTCTGAAATGAGGATTGACACATTGTTGGATGAACCATTATCAGAAGTGCACCCGTGGAGGCCAATCAGCTGCTGATAGTGCCTGCACACGCTGTACATGGTACGGAAACAACTGGTTCTCCCGTAGCACTCTCCATACAGTGACGTGGTCAACGTTACCTTGTACAGCAGCGACTTCTCTGACGCTGACATTAGGGTTATCGTCAACTGCACGAAGAATTGCCTCGTCCGTTGCAGGTGTCCTCGTCGTTCTAGGTCTTCCCCAGTCGCGAGTCATAGGGTAGAATGTTCCGTGCTCCCTAAGACGCCGATCAATTGCTTCGAACGTCTTCCTGTCGGGACACCTTCGTTCTGTAAATCTGTCTCGATACAAACGTACCGCGCCACGGTTATTGCCCCGTGCCAGTCCATACATCAAATGGGCATCTGCCAACTCCGCATTTGTAAACATTGCACTGACTGCAAAACCACGTTCGTGATGAACACTAACCTGTTGATGCTACGTACTGATGTGCTTGATGCTAATACTGTAGAGCAATGAGTCGCATGTCAACACAAGCACCGAAGTCGTCATTACCTTCCTTCAATTGGGCCAACTGGCGATGAATCGAGGAAGTACAGTACATACTGAAGAAAATAAAATGAGCTCTAACATGGAAATTAAGCGTTTCCGGACACATGTACACATAACACCTTTTCTTTATTTGTGTGTGAGGAATGTTTCCTGAAAGTTTGGCCGTACCTTTTTGTAACACCCTGTATAGCATGTGCACATCACCGCGGTCCACGCCGGCCGAAGTGGCCGTGCGGTTCTAGGCGCTGCAGTCTGGAACCGCGAGACCGCTACGGTCGCAGTTTCGAATCCTGCCTCGGGCATGGATGTGTGAGATGTCCTTAGGTTGGTTAGGTTTACTTAGTTCTAAGTTCTAGGGGACTAATGACCTCAGAAGTTGAGTCCCATAGTGCTCAGAGCCATTTGAACCGCGGTCCACTGTTGTACTGCTTTCATGGACGTGAACTGTCATCTCTCTGTGATAAATTAATAACGCTTTTACGTAGATTTTTTGTTGTTATTGGTACAAGCAGGGACACCCAAGAGTTCTTGCAGCAACAGCAGAGACCAGCAACGAAGAAGAATCTTATCAGTAAGTATCTTTTAGTTCTTTTTATATCACAACACGGTTATCTGCCTGTGTGCGTCACAGCAGTTCAACGTGTTTCCATGTATGTGAATTTTAAAAACGATTTGTAGTAAAGTAATAACACTCATACGTAGACTTTTTGTTGTTGTTTCAAACGAAGACACACAAAAGTTCCTGCCTGAATCACAGCAGCAGACGCAGCTGATAAACAGAAGCCCATTAGTAAGCATCTGTCGGTTTTCTCTTTCCAGTGTTTAGTGCCCCCATGCTTGTGAATGTTAATGACGCTCTGTGATACATTTACAACATTTACACTTTCATTCTTTATTTTTATTGTTAAAAATGAAGACTCACAAAAGTTCCTGCCTGAATCAATGCAACAACAGTAGCAGCGATCATCTGGGAGGTAGAAGCCCGTCGGTAAGTATTTGTCAGTTTCCTCTTTTCCCACAACAATATTGTTATCTTCGCGTTTGCGCATCACAGCACACCAGTGCTATCTGCCTCCATGCATGTGAAATTTAAAGACCCTTTTAGATAAATTCATAACGCTTATTCTAAGATCTTTTGTTGTTATTGTTGCAGACGATGTCACGCAAACGTTCTTGCCAGAGCCATTTCAGCAGTGGCAGTAGCGATCAGCTGGAAAGTAGAAGCCTGTCAATAAGTACTTGTCAGTTTCCTCTCTTGCTATAATAATATGGACACGTTGTATATTTGCATCATAGCTGTCCAGTGCTAAATTGCTTCCACTCACATCAATTTTAAATACGCTGTGTCGCAAATTAATAAAGCTTAGACAATGATTTTTTGTTCTTGTTGTCACAGACGAGTACACACAGAACTTCCCTGGATGAAACGCAACGGAATTTGCAGCAGCGATCAACTAGGATATAAAATGCTGTCAGTATTTGTGAATTTCCTCTTTTACTATTACAATATGGTTATTTTGCGTGCGCGCATCAGAGCACTCCGGTTTTTTACTGCTTCCATGGATGTGAATTTTAAAGGCGGTATTGTTATTTCTACAGATGAGGGCCCGCTAAAGCTATTCCCTTAACCTCAGCAGCAGCGGCAGTAGCGATCAGATAGGGAATAAAAGCCTGTCAGGAGGTATTTGTCAGTTTCCTTTTTTGCTATAACAGTACGATTGTTTTTCGTGTGCGCATCACTGCCGTGTTATAGTACCCCATGCTCGAAAATTTTAAAGATACCCTTTGATAAATTACTTACGCAATTAATTAGATTTTAAACGATCCTGCCTGTATCACAGGAGCAGTGGGGGAAGTGATCAGCAGTGAAGTAAAAACTTGTCAGTAAGTATTTGTGATGTTCCTCTTTTACTATAACAACATGGTAATTTGCGTGTGCACATAACAGCACTCAAGTATTATACAGGGTGATTCAAAAAGAATACCACAACTTTAGGAATTTAAAACTCTGCAACGACAAAAGGCAGAGCTAAGCACTATCTGTCGGCGAATTAAGGGAGCTATAAAGTTTCATTTAGTTGTACATTGGCACTTATCTGTCCGTAACTACCTGAACGTCAACTACCCGAGGCGATGGATCGGTCGCCAGGCAGCCCGTGACAGATCACTTCATCAATGGCCTCCAAGAAGCCCTGATCTCACCCACTGCGATTTTTTCTTATGGGGGTATGTTAAGGATATGATGTTTCGGCCACCTCTCCCAGCCACCATTGATGATTTGAAACGAGAAATAACAGCAGCTATCCAAACTGTTACGCCTGATATGCTACAGAGAGTGTGGAACGAGTTGGAGTATCGGGTTGATATTGCTCGTGTGTCTGGAGGGGGCCATATTGAACATCTCTGAACTTGTTTTTGAGTGAAAAAAAACCTTTTTAAATACTCTTTGTAATGATGTATAACAGAAGGTTATATTATGTTTCTTTCATTAAATACACATTTTTAAAGTTGTGGTATTCTTTTTGAATCACCCTGTACTGTCTCCATGCATGTGATTCGAAAGACGGTCTGTGATAACGCTTATACTCGTACTTAGATTTTTTGTTGTTATTGTTACTGACGAACATACGCAAAAGTTCCTGCTGAACAACAGCAGCGATCATCTGGGATATAGAAGCCTGCCATTTAGCATTTGCCATTATCGTCTTTTTACAGGACGCTCTGTGATAAATTAACAACGCTTATACTTAAATTTATCAGAACACACCTGTGTTATACTCAATGCATTTAAATTTTAAAGACAATCTGAGATAAATTAATATCGTTTCTACTTTAAATTTTTGTTGTCATTGTTAGAGACAAAGACATGCAAATGCTCTTGGCTGAACCGCAGGGGCAGCGGCTGCTGCGATCAGCTGTGCAGTAGATGCCTGTCGGTGAATATTCGTCAGTTTCCTCTTTTGCTGTAACAGTAAGGTTATTTTGAATGTGTGCATTACAGCTCTCCAGTGTTGTATTGCCTCCGTGAATGTGAAATTTAAATAGGTTTAGATAAATTAATCACGGTGATTTTTTTGTTGTTATTAGAGACAAGGACACGCAAAATTCCCTGGCTGAACCACAGCAGCACCAACAGCAGTGATCATCTGGGCAATAGAAGCCTGTCAGTAAGAGTTTGTCAGTTTTCTCTTCTGGGTATTCTGCGCGTGCCAATCACGATCTTATCTCAAGGTTATTTATAAGGACTCCCAGCGTCAGGTTACACGCTTGGTCTCCTCGTTCCCCCTCTCCCCCTCCACAGGGCAACCCTCGGGTATTAATCAAAGTCCCCCAGGGGAATCACACATTCAATTGTGTCACATTGTAACGCCGGAAATACATATCCTCCTATTTCCATCTATTGTACTATTATTTTTTTTCCTTATTTTTGTTACCTGAATATATGACATTTCTGTGTCTTTACATATTCTGATTGTTTTACTATTTGTATATATATATTTATGCATTTATGTCGATGTATAATTGGTTTGTTTCGTAAATATTATTTGTATTTTTATGCTGGGTCTTGCCTAGGGAAAACTGCTATCGAACGATTACATCGATAGGTCGTGTGAAGACTCAAAGTGTGTAGGATCTTTGTTAGTGTTAACTCTGTCGCGTGGAGCGCGGGCAGAGCGGTGAGAGTCTGGCTGGAGTAGCGAGTGGAGCAGGTGTGTTGTGTGACGCTCCCGCGAGTTGCCGCGCTTTCGGGGTTTGGCAGCATGTAATTGCGCTCGACTCGCGATGATAGTTTCTGACATGGTGTCGCGGACGGGAAGCATTAGCTGGCGCACATCAAGAGCCCGTTTCACCTGGTGACCGTGTCGAGAAGAAGGCGCGCCAACATCCAGCTTCTGCAACAGCGACGGCCGACAATGAGTGACTGTCGCCACCTCCTCGATCGACGGCTTCAAACCTTCAATCAACCAACAAGGAAGACTAAAAGCACGTAAAGTTTCAGAACTGTATGGCAGACCTCAGCTTTTCAAATTGTTCCATTTGCCTCGCAAAATTACAGCAACTTAGCATGAACCTTTGTTGCTCATTGTCCTTTTCCGAAATGAACCCGAGTGACGTTGAAATTCAAACGCCAGCATAGTTCCATTTCACTGCTTTAATTTCAAAGTTCAATTTAAGTAACAATAGTTAGATTACACAAGCACAAATTAAGAGTGCGAGTTTTGTTACCGTATTTTAGCTTACCTGTGACTGCAGCTCAGCTTGGTACGTACTAAATTTCATTATTGTTAATTGTTCAGAATCGTTTAATTCAAGTTCAAAGTTAAATCTCTTCTTTCTAAATTGCGTAGATTCAAGTAGCTTTAGAAATGATTGTTGAGGTAGTCCAAGACTCACTGTATTTCGATGTGCTTCAGAAAGAAAGCTCACTATTAACTTCAGTCACTAAATTAACTTTCGATTTTCCGGTTTCATTAATGCTTTTGCTAAATTAAGTGTAGCGAAATTTATTACTTCTGACAAACTTTCAGTTATCACACTACACGTGTCAACCTTCAGTTGCCACGCTTCTAGTGCTAATTATATGTGTAATAACCTTTCTTTTTCAGTTATTATAGTAATTGTCCATAGGACTGGCGACCGTAATTTCCCCCAAATCTCAAATATCTAATTACCGCTAGTTGATTGTTAACGTAACGGCCGCACATTTACTTTCTTTATTAACTTTATCCCTATTTCAAAATTAATTTCCTCCGGTTTCACTTGCATTTTTCCTTTCATTTAGATGTAACCCTTTCCTCCCTCTTTACGGACAGGTTAACTTCGGTGACGATTGCTTTTCCAAAATTCCCATTAGGTACACGCGGTTTCATTTTTCACTGTCATTAAGGTCGATAAGTGAGGGGGAGGTTACAACATGACATAAAAATGGCGGCAACTCCCTCTTCTCCCCTATGGGCCAATGAGGATTATGCGTCTCCTCCACACCTTTGTCATTTATAACTGAGACACATGTGTGGGATGAGTTTCTCAGGAGCTGCAGAGCACAGGGAGAGGCCATGTCTATTTGTTCATAACAAATTACGTAGCTCTAGCTCTATTTGTTAATAACAGTATTAGGTGGCACCAGCAGAATGGTTCAAATGGCTCTGAGCACAATGTGACTTAACATCTGAGGTCATCCGTCCCCTAGACTTAGAACTACTTAAACCTAACTAACCTAAGGACAGCACACACATCAATCCGCGAGGCAGGATTCGAACCTGCGACCGCAGCAGCAGCGCGGTTCCGGACTAAAGCGCCTAGAACCGCTTGGCCACAACGGCCGGCGGCACCAGCAGAGACCTCACCTAGGCAGCTATGTAAATACACTCATTTTTCGTATTTTCTATACTTTTCCCAGTTTTACATATTTTCCATAATTTTCCTATTTTACAACTGGAGACACTCTTGAGCACATAGATATGGGCAGAGTCTGTTTTGTTATTAACAAATTACCTGACCTGACGTCTATTTGTTTAATATTTATTTACATATTTCCCACAATTTTGAGAATTGTACCCAGTTACGTGAGTTATGCGTCAACATCTCGTCGTGTAGCGTTGCGACGCGTTGGCGTCATGATGCTCTCAGATTTTTTCCCGATATACATACTATTCTTAAGCAGTCGCTCCATTACTAGTGGGTGACGTCATAGTGTGAGAAACGAACGCCTTGGTAGAAATAGAGACGTATCAGAGAATCCTATAATCTAAAGTTTTTGTATAAGAAGTACCACACTACATTAGTAGATTATGTGACATCATAGTAAAAGTTTGATGCTTCCAAACAAAGATTCTGTATTTGTAGCACACCTCTAACGAGAGGTGAGCAGTACATGCGACAGTACCACGGGAAATAATGTAGCCTGCTGGAAGTTTGATCACCCCGCCCCCCGTCCTCAGACTCCCACCTGATGGGTCGTGGCCCCAAACGTCTATGATCGCCGACACAGTGCTCAGCAAATGCTGAGAAAGTTGCGGTTGGTATCAAACATTGCTGGCTGAGAGATCCCCCGCCGCGGTAATAACGGCAATCAGATCCCAGGACGTAGGTGAAAATACACACCGTACACCTCACTGCATTTGCTTGATAATGCTGGTACGGTATGGAACTCCTTGTACAGTTGTAACCACCAAGTCGCGAACGGAAGTGCTCCAAATGTCTGCCTAACGCCACGCCAGGCCATCTCCCAAGGCATGGTAGAGAAAATTGCACAATGTACAGGGTGATCAAGAAGCCAGTATAAATTTGAAAACTTAATAAACCACGGAATAATGTAGACACAGAGGTAAAAATTAACACACATGCTTGGAATGACATGGGGTTTTATTAGAAGCAAAAAAAAAAAGTTCACAAAATGGCCGACAGATGGCGCTGGATAGCAAAACTGCTACCGTGACGTGTGAGAGGTACGCCGATATGTTAGAGAATCGCATCATCCCTTAGCCTGGCTGATAAACACCTGCTGGAACGTACAATGTTTATGCAGGATGGCGCTCCACCCCATATTGCTAGACGCGTGAAAGATCTCTTGTGCGCGTCGTTTGGTGATGTTCGTGTGCTCAGCCGCCACTTTCGTCATGCTTGGCCTCCCAGATCCCCCGACCTCAGTCCGTGAGATTATTGGCTTTGGGGTTACCTGAAATCGCAAGTGTATCGTGATCGACCGACATCTCTAGGGATGCTGAAAGACAACATCCGACGCCAATGCCTCACCATAACTCCGGACATGCTTTACAGTGCTGTTCACAATATTATTCCTCGACTACAGCTATTGTTGAGGAATGATGGTGGACATATTGAGCATTTCCTGTAAAGAACATCATCTTTGCTTTGTCTTATTTTGTTATGCTAATCAGTGCTATTCTGATCAGATGAAGCGCCATCTGTCGGACATTTTTTGAACTTTTGCATCTTTTTGGTTCTAATAAAACCCCATGTCATTCCAAGCATGTGTGTCAATTTGTACCTCTCTATCTACATTATTCCGTGATTTATTCAGTTTTCAAATTTATACTGACTTTTTGATCACCCGGTATGTACAATCATATCGGACCTAGTGTTCGTCTCAAATGACGCCCAATCGTCCAGGGAGAGAGCGACCAGCCACAGCAGAACCCTGTCGATTTCTTTGCGGATAAAAGTTGCAAACAGTTTAAGTGCCAAGCACAGTTCTCGCTAGCGCTCTTTCTCTCTGGACCAATCATAAACGTTCTCCCTCCATTGTCATGGTTTTGGCACTAGCGAGAATGACCCCATTTTCAGCTAGAGCGCTTCCCAGGTGGAATGAAGACTCGTAACAGAGTAAACCCTACAAGTATATGAGACATTACTGTAAGCATTGTATGGTGCATAATTTCGACTGATCCACAAATTTCGAAAGCCACACGCTGGACGGTTAACACACCTCTGTATTTGCTACCGAAAAATTATCTGTGCATTAATAATGAGTACCCCTCAAACTTGAGAGGGACTGGTGCATCAGATACTAAACGTGATCTTTTCCAGGTTCACCGAGGAGAAAAGCTTAAAGACAAAAATACGGTCCTAGGACCACGTCGGCAGTAGGCTAGATCTGCGAGACATGTAACCCTAGCAATATTACGTCACTATTAGACTCATAAACAGATGCGGAAATAATCATATACATCGCTATACTCAAAGGAAATGGAGACATGGTCACAGTGCAGCAGAAAACATACACTATCACTACTCACATAGTCATATACTCGTAAATGTCTCGATACTAGAAAGTACGACCTTGTTATTGTGTATTAAACCAGGGACCTAGACGCGACGGAGAGGCTTCGTCCCGCCGTAGTCCTCAGTGTTTGACAATCCAATCCCACAACAGGGCACAGCAGTCCGCCCACCCCACCGCGACCCCGCACCGAACCCAGGGTTATTGTGCGGTTCGGCCTCCAGTCGAACCCCAGGGACCGTCTTATACCAGACGAATGTAACCCCAAATGTTTGCGTGGTAGAGGAATTATGGTGTACACGTACGTGAAGACAGTGTTTCTCAGCAATCGCCGACATTGTGTAACTGATGCGGAGTAAAGGGACAAGCCCACATTCGCCAAGGTAGATGGAAAACCGCCTTAAAAACCATCTACAGGCTGGCCAGCACACCGGACCTCGACACTAATCTGCCGGGCGGATTCGTGCCGGGGACCGGCACGCCTGCCCGTTCGGGAATCAGCGCGTTAGACAGCGGGGCTAGCCGGCCGTGCAGGTGCGACCTTAGTGCCCCTTATACCGATAAGCATATCTCCAAAGACCATTTACCAACGTGATTCAAAAATGCGAACAACACACGCGCAATAATAGAGAAAAAAAACTGGTTGCACGTTCCTGATAACAGTACAATCAGCACCGTATTTATGACGAGAAGATGTGTGTCTGCGTCGATCCAGGACCGCGGCTCCTGCAGAAACCATGTGAGACTGCAGACAGCGCTGAGAATAATGATCAAACTTCGGTTGTGCAACACCTCCATCTCACATCCCAGAAGAAGATCTCATTGGTTCCAAGTAACCACGGGAAAAATCATACGCAAACTGAGAGATGGGGGAAACCAATGAGGAATAACGGTCTCAAATTGTTTTCCAACTGCTTTCGTCTTATAGCTAGTAGCGCCTCGATCGCAATGAGGCAGGTGCAACAGTAGCCGAGGATTGCCCGCACGGCGCCGGTGTCAGCGGAAGCTGGCGATTGAAAACGATGACAGCGTGTGCTACCTGGTGAAGACCCGTGACAGCCAGAAAAATAAAAAATTACTAAAATCAATTTATATTACACGTATGTGAGCTGCTGCGGACAGTCTTATTGACAAAAAAAGTGTTATTTGATAGCACAAACGCTCCATACTTGTACTCGTTACAATGGTATCAGCAGCTGTTGAACGTTAAGTTTCTAACACGAATATGACTCTCACATATCGTTAGAGTTCCAAGAACACGATGTTGTCGATGACAAATCACAAATCAGGTAATATCAGAGCTTAATACTTCTGAGAGGAACGGTTGCAAATAGTCTGCATAGCAATATTATATACTCAAGAGCCAAAGAAACTGGTATAGGAATGCGTATTCAAATACAGAGATATGTAAACAGGTAGAATACGGCGCTGCGGTCAGCAACGCGTATATAAGACAACAAGTATCTGGCGCAGTTGTTAGATCGGTTACTGTTGATGCAATTGGGAGGTAGGGTTACACTAGTCATGGCCTGCACTTGAATAGGAGGGGGAAGGATAGATTAGTTGATCTTCTTGCAGAAAATGTAAGGGGGCCACATGCACACAAGACAAAATACCTGTGATTACTGGAGTCAGAGGGACACATTTTTTAGGTTACAGTCAGGTTACAGACAGAGAGTATTGAAAGAGATTAAATGTCTGTAGCAATATCGAAAGAAATAAAATTTGTATGTTTCATCAGAACATTAGAGGATTGAAAAATAAGATAGATGAGCTTTTTGTATGCCTAGAAAATGGGCTAAATTCTGAAGGTATAGATGTTTTGTGTCTCTCTGAACACTATGTAACCGCAGGGATGCAGAAGTTACTGTAAATTTGAGGGATTACAGATTAGCATCTTATTCATGTAGAGTCAACGTGGAAAAAGGAGTTGCTACTTATATCAAAACTGGACAGAAAGTCAAAAATATTGAAACAAATAGTTTTTGTGTAGATCAGATCCTTGAAGCATGTGCTTGTGAGTTGCTACTGCAATATACTTCTATAGTAATTGTAACACTCTACAGCTCCCCTCAAGGTAACTTTCAGCTATTCATGAAAAATCTAGAGGCGTTATTGAGCTACCTGTCAGACAGAAAGAAGCAGTTAGTGGTTTGTGGTGATTTTAATGTAGATTTCTTAAAAGATACGGATAGGAAAAATGAGCTAGAATCTTTATTTGGTTGTTTGAATCTAGTATCTGTTATAAATTTTCCAACTCGTGTGCAGCAGGACAGTAGGTTACTTATCGATAAAATTTTCATAGACAGTCCTCAGGCAGAAACAATTAATGTGTACCCAGTTGTTAATTGGCTATCTGATCATGATGAACAGTTAAAGGAAATAACACATATAGCACCTTACAGGCTTCAGGCAGGTTCATACAAGGCAGGAAGGCATATTGATGTGAACAGGGTACAGAGCTTTAAGAGCAGCCTAGAAGAGGTAGAATGGGATGAAGTTTACACAGAATATGACGCTGATGCTAAATTCAATTTATTCTACCGTAAATGTGTCTCAATATTTGAGAGTTGCTTTCCTGAAACGTTATCCAAAAAAGCCATTACAAAGTCAAGTAAGCCATGGATTACTAGGGGAATTAAGATATCGTGATTGAAATACGCAATTGTCAAGTCTCTTTATAAGAAAGGGGACAAGAGTGACTTAAATAATTATAGACCAACATCACTGCTGACTTCATTTTCTAAAATATTCAAAAAAGTTATGCATTCAAGAGTAGTCTCGCATTCAAGCGAAAATAATTTACTCAGCATGTCACAGTACGGATTCCGGAAGGGTTATTCGACTGAGAATGCTATCTACACATGTACCCACCAAATAGCACAAGCCCTAAATAACAAATTATCGCCAGATGATATTTTTTGTGATCTTCTCAAGGCATTTGACAGTGTGGATCATGTCACACTCTTAGAAAAACTCAGGTTTTATGGAATTGAAGGCTATACACACAGCAGATTTGAATCATACTTAACGAACAGAAAGCAAAAAGTTGTGTTGAATAACACAAATAATATTGGGAGGCTGGTAATTTCTAGTGACTGGGGAGTTATCAAATTTATTTATTTAGCGTATGGTTATACATGCAACATTAATACATCAAGTGTTAGATATTAAAATCTTATAACAATCATAAATATAATTTATGTTTATATTGGTCAGTTAAAAGGTTATATCGAGATTTGAGATCCATTCTAGCGCCGATGAGGATGCCTCCAGGAAGTCGGACCAGTTCCCTGCATATGCTCGCAAGGAGCATTCACCATGGATGTGTTGGATCGTCTGTCTAGGGGCACCGTAGTCGCATTCTGGTGACATCGCTCTTCCCCATTTGTGTAGTGAATCCGCACACCTGCCATGTCCAGTACGTACTCGATTTAATGCGGACCATGTTTTCCGTGTTAGTTCCATTCCAGAGATGTTGCAGTTATAGCTCTCAAACCAGGTCTGTAATTGGTCATTTGTCTTTTGGTTCCAATCTAGTCTCCATTGTTTCATGTGGTCATAGTTATTATTTTGTAGCTGCTCAGCTGTGCTTATGGGTGGCTATCTTGATTTCAATCGAGTGTGTCGCTGTTGTGAGAATTCTTCTTTAATTGGTAGTTCTGGTTTTGTCTCAATCTTTCTGAATTCGTGCAGTAGGGCCGCTTTTCTACGCAGGTCCGGGGGCAGGATATTACATAGCACCGGTAATTCCAAAATTTTTGGAAATTCCAAAAAGCTCACTGGGAGAGTTATCACAAAGGGACTCTCACAGGGTTCAATTTTTGGTCCACTGCTATTCCTTATTCATGTGAATGACCTCTCACTTAACGTTCATCAAGCAGAACTAGTACATTCTGCAGATGACACGAGTGTTATAATAAATCCCATTCCAGAAAATGCAGGTGAAGATATTTTTAAGTATATCCTTCAAATAATTATTAAGTGGTTCTCAGAAAATGGACTCTCCTTTAATTTTGAAAAAACTCGCTATATCCAGTTCTGTACACCAAACAGAGTCATACCGACAATTGATGTAGCATATGAACAGGGTTCAGTTAACAGGGTAGATTTCTCAAAATTTTTGGGTGTTCACGTTGATGACAACTTGAACTGGAAGAAGCATATTACTGAGTTTCTCAAACAATTAAGTTCAGCTTTTTTCGCTTTTCGTATAATCACTAGTCTTGGTAATAAACAGATCAGCTTCCTAACGTACTTTGTATATTTCCACTAAATAATGAGTTATGGAATAGTTTTCTGGGGTAACTCACCACGCAGACATGAAGTACTGATTGCACAAAAGAGAGCAGTGAGAATAAATAGTGGTGTTCACCCAAGGACGTTATGTAGGCACCTATTCAAGGAGTTAGGTATTTTGACTGCACCATCAGAGTACATATATTCGCTAATGAAATTCGTTATAAATAATCCATCCCAATTCACGAAGAACAGTGATGTTCATACGTACAACACCAGAGTGAAAAATTACCTTTCCTATCCGTTATTGAAGCTGTCAGTTGCTCAAAAAGGAGTACAATATTCAGCAACAAAAATCTTTGATCATTTGCCCAACAACATAAAGTGTCTGGCAAGTACCAGATCAAGTTTTAAATCTAGCTTAAAATCATTTCTTTTGGACAACTCCTTCTATTCCATGGATGAGTTTCTGTTTCAGAACTGGTAAAAAAAAAAAAAAAAGGATTACACCTCTAAATGTAGTTGCATATGTAGAACTAAAGATTTTAGTAATATTAATATTAGCACTATTCATGTGTGTATATATATCTTGTAATCTGACTTGTTATACATCATATCGATAAAATAATGGTGAAAATGATCTACGGAACATGACATAACTAAACTAAACTAAACTACTGCTGCTACAATGGCAGGTCATCAAGATTTAAATGAGTTTGAACGTGGTGTTATAGTCGGCGCACGACCGATGGGACACAGCATCTCCGAGGTAGCATTGAAGTGGGGATTTTCCTGTACGACCAATCCACGAGTGTACCGTGAATATCACGAATCCGGTAAAACGTCAAATCTCCGACATCGCTGCGGCCGGAAAAAGACCCTGCAACAACGGGATCAACGACGACTGAAGGGAATCGTTCAACGTGACAGAAGTCCAAGCCTTCCGCAAATCAGGGGTGGTCTCAATGCTGGGTCATCAACAATTGTCAGCGTGCGAACCATCCAACGAAACATCATCGATATGGGCTTTCGGAAACGAAGACTGCACGACACAGCACCGACATTGGACTGTTGATGATTGGAAACATGTTGCCTGGTGGGCCGAGTCTCGTTTCAAATTGCACCGACCGGATGTACGTGTACGAGCATGGAGACAACCCCATGAATCCATGGATCCTGCATGTCAGCAGGGGACTGTTCAAGCTGGTGAAGGCTCTTTAATGGTGCGGGGCGCGTGCAGTTGGAGTGACAAGGGGTCCCTGATACGTCTAGATACGACTCAGTCAGGTGACACATACGTAAGCATCATGTCTGATCGCCTGCATCCATTCATGTCCATTGTGCATTCCGACGGACTTGGGCAATTGCATCAGGATACGCGACACCCCACACGTACAGAATTGATACAGAGTGGCTCCAGGAACACTCTTCTGAGTTTAAACACTTTCGCTGACCACCAAACTCCCCAGACATGATCGTTATTGAGCATATTTAGGATGCCTTGCAACGTGGTGTTCAGAAGAGATCTCCACTCCCTCGCACTCTTATGGATTTATGGACAGCCCTGCAGGATTAATAGTGTCAATTCACTCCAGCACTATTTCAGACGTTAGTCGAGACCATGCCACGTCGTGTTGCGGCACTTCTGCGTGCTCGTGGGAGCCGTATCCGATATTAGGTAGGTGTACCAGCTTCTTTGGCTCTGCAGCGTATAAAGTCGATTGTACTAGGAGAAAAATGTGAGACAAATATGCTGTAACTTGGGCCATGTTTGAAATCATGATCAGACTCAATTACAAAAAAGCGCTTTGACAATGTATGTACTGTTACAGTACGATCGATGTATCACAAGACAGACTGATACACTGTTCCCAACCAAAAAGAAAAAAAGAGCTATGATCAACGAATGTGTTTTATAAGGCTGCTGACTCATTTATCGCTTAACACATTTTCTTTATTAATTGTTATATGTCCTAAGTGTCTTTCTTAAAGTAAAGTATCGAAGTATCACATCTTGCCATTACTGATTAATACATTAAACTACAGTCTTCCACAACATGTACATATCCAGTTAAAAATGTAAGACGTATTCGAATTTTAGGAGCCGTAATTAGAAAAGATGTCACGATCATTTCAATTGAAACCAGAATTAGTTACCCCCAGCGACAAATTGCGGAACGATCTCGGTAATTTTAATGGGTCTGCTCGACAAACAATGTCTCCTATACGTATCAGGAAAGCATAATTTATTCTATATCACAACCAACTAGACCCTTCTAGAACAGATCCGTAGTTGTTGTCTGCGTTGTCAGATTTCCGCTCACTATAAGTTTCCATACTGATTTGCTTATGATGAAGAGACAGTCATCTGGGTGTGCATCATTCAATCCCACCAAGATATAGACCATAATACTACTGTCAGTAACCCGTTTGGTATTTTCTGTTACCCTTTATCTGTCCAGTTTAGTTGGGGTGGACATGCATCCACCCAGCCATATCTACATTAATTCTCGGTACGGTGGTGGGTTGATCCCACTTCAGTCTATGTATCTTAGTAATTTTGTGTATCTGTCACTTCGCTATTATTGTGCAAGTCAACCCTTGGAATGCATATTTTCCATGTTAAAATAATTAAAACGATAGGGATACAGTTGTGTAACCGATTATTCGATCTGATTGTCAGGAGTACCTGTGACTGTTCATATGTCATTCATATTTACTTTAACTTCCCCATAATATTGTGTTTTAAATCCCTCATCTATCTTTCTTAGTATTCACCAATTCTCTCTCTCATGTGTCATCTTTTGTATGTGTGTTATAAACACAAGATAAGTATTCATACCGATGACAGAAAACAACATCTGAGTAAAAACGGAAGTACTTTCGGTCATTTGGGTTCACTACGCTTTCAACTACCTAACATTGCTTGACATTGCCTGGCGCTTTACATCCTTTAGACAATTGTGTAATCCTGCACCGGATGTCCTTATCGGTAACCTTCAGATAAGATCGTTATCTCGTTTAGAGCACGCCCCGTATACCTGCTAATCACAGTACACCGGTGTTATACTGCCTCCACACACGTGAATTTTGTGGACACACTGTGATAAATTAATAACGCATGAGTTTTTGTTCTTATACAGTCCTGGAAATTGAAATAAGAACACCGTGAATTCATTGTCCCAGGAAGGGGAAACTTTATTGACACATTCCTGGGGTCAGATACATCACATGATCACACTGACAGAACCACAGGCACATAGACACAGGCAACAGAGCATGCACAATGTCGGCACTAGTACAGTGTATATCCACCTTTTGCAGCAATGCAGGCTGCTATTCCCCATGGAGACGATCGTAGAGATGCTGGATGTAGTCCTGTGGAACAGCTCGCCATGCCATTTCCACCTGGCGCCTCAGTTGGACCAGCCTTCGTGCTGGACGTGCAGACCGCGTGAGACGACGCTTCATCCAGTCCCAAACATGCTCAATGGGGGACAGATCCGGAGATCTTGCTGGCCAGGGTAGTTGACTTACACCTTCTAGAGCACGTTGGGTGGCACGGGATACAGGCGGACGTGCATTGTCCTGTTGGAACAGCAAGTTCCCTTGCCGGTCTAGGAATGGTAGAACGATGGGTTCGATGACGGTTTGGATGTACCGTGCACTATTCAGTGTCCCCTCGACGATCACCAGTGGTGTACGGCCAGTGTAGGAGATCGCTCCCCACACCATGATGCCGGGTGTTGGCCCTGTGTGCCTCGGTCGTATGCAGTCCTGATTGTGGCGCTCACCTGCACGGCGCCAAACACGCATACGACCATCATTGGCACCAAGGCAGAAGCGACTCTCATCGCTGAAGACGACACGTCTCCATTCGTCCCTCCATTCACGCCTGTCGCGACACCACTGGAGGCGGGCTGCACGATGTTGGGGCGTGAGCGGAAGACGGCCTAACGGTGTGCGGGACCGTAGCCCAGCTTCATGGAGACGGTTGCGAATGGTCCTCGCCGATACCCCAGGAGCAACAGTATCCCTAATTTGCTGGGAAGTGGCGGTGCGGTCCCCTACGGCACTGCGTAGGATCCTACGGTCTTGGCGTGCATCCGTGCGTCGCTGCGGTCCGGTCCCAGGTCGACGGGCACGTGCACCTTCCGCCGACCACTGGCGACAACATCGATGTACTGTGGAGACCTCACGCCCCACGTGTTGAACAATTCGGCAGTACGTCCACCCGGCCTCCCGCATGCCCACTATACGCCCTCGCTCAAAGTCCGTCAACTGCACATACGGCTCACGTCCACGCTGTCGCGGCATGCTACCAGTGTTAAAGACTGCGATGGAGCTCCGTATGCCACGTCAAACTGGCTGACACTGACGGCGGCGGTGCACAAATGCTGCGCAGCTAGCGCCATTCGACGGCCAACACCGCGGTTCCTGGTGTGTCCGCTGTGCCGTGCGTGTGATCATTGCTTGTACAGCCCTCTCGCAGTGTCCGGAGCAAGTATGGTGGGTCTGACACACCGGTGTCAATGTGTTCTTTTTTCCATTTCCAGGAGTGTAGTTACAGACGAGAGAAAACAAGAGGTCCTGCCTGAGCTACAGTAGCAAACCATCAGCTGGGAAGTAGGAACCTATCAATAAATATTTGCCAGTATCATGTCTTGCTATAACAGTGTCGTTATATTGCGCGTGTGCATCACAGCACTCAAGTGTTATACTGCCTCGCTACATGTGAACATTAAACAAGTTCTGTGATAAATTAATAACGGTTATACTTGGATTTTTTGTTACACAGGAGGACATGTAAAAGTTTTTGCCTGAAACACAGTAACTGTGGTAGCAGCGGTAAGCTGTCAGCTGGTATTTATCAGTTCCCCCGTTTGCGAAAGAATATGGACGTTTTGCGTGTGTAGATCACAGTACTCCAGTTTTGGACTGCATCCACCCACGTGAATGTTAAGATAATAATACGCTTATAGTGAGATCTTTGTTGTTATCGTTACATACACGGACACCTAAAAGTTTCAGCCTAAACCACGGCATAGTGGGTGCAGTGATCAATTGGTAAGTAGAAGTCTGTCTGTAGGTATTTGTCAGTTTCCTTTTTTGCTATAAAATACGGTTACTTCACGTGTGCACATCATAGCATTGCAGTATTAATCTTCCCCCATGCATATGGATATTAGGGATGCTGTACGTTAATTAATAACACTTACATTTTGATTTTTTACTGTTACTGATACAAACGAGGTCACGCAAACGATCCTGCCTAAGTCACAGCAGCAGCGGCATTTGCGATCAGCTGGGAAGTGGACGCCTGTCTGATGTATTTGTCAGTTTCCTCTTTTGCTACAACAGTATAGTTATTTTGCTCGTGAGCATCGTAACACTGCCTCCATGAACGAGAATTTTAAAAATGCTCTGTGAGACTTTTATAAAGCGTATACTGAGAGTTTTTGTTGTTATTGTTACAGACGAGGACTCTCAAATGTTCTTACTGCGCAGCGTGGATGTCTTCCCGACCTGGTGTCCTCCGACTACGTTGTAGCACAGCCAAAGCTACCAGAACTTGAGTCACAGCAAAGTGCTAGCAGAATACTGTTATTCACCAATAGCACAGTTTTGACTGCAAGTGGATCTAAGATTGTGAAAGTAGGCCTAGCAACTCACAGTGACTGTGGTGATGTGATTGAGATGGAGAACGTTCAACGTCCTTATACTAGAGTGCAGCATACGTGGTACGGATGTGTCTATCTGTGTACTATGACGTACAAAAAGAACTATTTGGACAACACTGTAATAATGAATGAGTGTGAGTAAATAAAAAATATGTTCTGCAAAAAATTGTTCTTATTTGCTTCTGCCCAATAATAACTTTCTCATACCCTGGTCTTTGTTATATCAAATAACAATTTTACTGTACTTAATGTTTCTGGCCACAGAGTAGTTCTACTTACGTTCATGTTTCCATACATTTTGCTACCGGCTTTTTGAAGACAACATGCTACATCTGAACAAATAGCCTGAAAACTGGTGTACAGTGCATTGTGGAGGATGTGCAAATATTCGAATGGACTATGAAGTATATTTTTTCCCAGACCATTCCAGTATCGGCCTCTACCTTTATGTTTCTATCCTACTACATACGCAGAGGAAAGCAGCAGCACTCAACTACTAGTGACCCGGCTGGAGTGGCCGAGCGGTTCTAGGCGCTGCAGTCTGGAACCGCGCGACCGCTACTGTCGCAGGTTCGAATCCTGCCTCGGGCATGGATGTGTGTGATGTCCTTAGGTTAGTTAGGTTTAAGTAGTTCTAAATTCTAGGGGACTGATGACCTCAGAAGTGAAGGTCCACAGTGTTCAGAGCCATTTGAGCCATTTGAAGTACTAGTGAATCAACTAATAGCGAAGGCATCACTGCAGATTGTGTATCTAAAGCGTCAAAGTAATATGAGTTAAAGCATTTACACAAGTGTTGTGTGCTGCTGATACCCTGTATCAGAGGGTGCCCCATGAGCTAGCTGGAAGTTGTGAGCCCCATGTGTAGTGTACTGTGGACGTTGAAGCATTGATCAGCGCAACGATGTGGACGAAAGCTGATTGAATTCCATTCCATCTAGGTTACAAGCAAGCGAGGTACCGAACTGAGGTGTAACATTTCATTGATTGATTGATTTGGAGGAAGGGACCAAACAGTGAGGTCATCGGTCACATCGGATTAGGAAAGGATGGGAAAGGAAGTCGGTCGTGCCCTTTCAAAGGAACTACCCCGGCATTTGCCTGAAGTGATTTAGGGAAAGTACGGAAAACCAAAATCAGGATGGCTGGACAAGGGTTTGAATGTCCCGAATGCGAGTCCAGTGTGACAACCACTGCGGCACATCGCTCAGTGTGTGACATTTGACAGGTTTACCTTTTCTAATTTCTTCTCTTAATTATTATACACACACCAAGAAACGTTTTGCATGACTCCGGTTTCCAGAACTCCTGAAGACAGACGTTGACAGTGGATGTTTTATCACAGACACAGTCCCATTGACTGTTCAGAGACGTCACTAAACCCTCCCAAAGATGTAAACAAGCATGCATGAGCAGCGCCTATTAGACGGAGGGGGTCCGACAGCCGATCAGTTCCAGTCGTTCCACCAGGAAGGAGGTACACGGCTCGTGTTGTCTGTAGTTCAATCATGTCTAGACGGTCAATACCGCGGTTCGATCGCGTCCGCATTGTTACTTTGTGCTGTGAAGGGCTCTCAACAAGGGAAGTATCTAGGCGTCTCGGAGTGAACCAAAGTGATGTTGTTCGGACATGCAGGAGATACGGAGAGACAGGAACTGTTGATGACATCCCTCGCTCAAGCCGCCCAAGGGCTACTACTGCAGTGGATGACCGCTGCCTACGGATTATGGCTGGGTGGGATCCTGAGAGCAACTCCACCATGTTGAATAATGGTTTTCGTGCAGCCACAGGACGTTGTGTTACGACTCAAACTGTGCGCAATAGGCTGCATGATGCGCAGCTTCACTCCCGACGTCCATGGCGAGGTCCATCTTTGCAACCACGAAACCATGCAGCACGGTACAGATGGGCCCAACAACATGCCGAATGGACCGCTCAGGACTGGCATCACGTTCTCTTCACCGATGAGTGCCGCATATGCCTTCAACTAGACAGTCGTCGGAGACGTGTTTGGAGGCAACCCGGTGACGCCGAACGCCTTAGACACTGTCCAGTGAGTGCAGCAAGGTGGAGGTTTCAGCGTGTTCGGTCAGAGGGTTAGCTTCCCTCTGTAATAAAAAAACGGAGTTAAACAAACTTAAATGGATGTCTTACGACGCCCGCACCGAGCAGATGCAACGAACAAAAGCGAACAAAATGAGATTTAAAGAAAAAAGTTGGTAGAGCACTTGCGCGTGAAAGGCAAGGGTCCCGAGTTCGAGTCTCAGTCCGGCACACAGTTTTAATCTGCCAGGAAGTTTCATATGAACTATCGCAGGATCCTATTTTGGCTTTTCTTAGACAGATAAAAAGAAAAAAAAGGAGGAAGCAGATGAAAGATGGGAGGAGGCTGAAAAGGCATGAGATGTAAATTTCAAAGAACTTCTTATGTGAATTTCCCTGAAATTAGTGAACTCGGGGAAAATATGTTGAAAATAGCAAAAATATGTGCAGAAGCAAAACAAACTGCAACTAAAGCAAAAAGAGACCTTCTAAATTAGAAGCGTCAGGACACAAGAAGACAGCTATCACTGTAGCTGGGAGAGCTAACCATGCGAATAAAACAGCGAATCAGAACACAACGATCTTCCCCTGACGACTAAGAGAAGGCCAAGCAGTCGTCGAGTGCATCTCTAGTAAAGTCACAAAAACAGATGATCGAATAACTCACCTTGAGCAAGCGTTCAAAACGGGCACTGCAAGGAAAGACGTACAGGAGCGTGTACGGTTATAAGGCTCAACATCGGTTCACTCTTCACCGAAGGGCTCCGGTTTAAGCGGCGACGCGCTCAATTCGAAAAGAGACGCGATGAATGTGCACTCGGAGATCCAGTTCAGACAGATACGAGGAGCAACACCGGACAGCTTTAGCGGTAATTCGGGTCCATACGCTGGTCACTGTAGACATGATTCAGCACATCATGTCCAACCTGTTCAGAAATCGGCGTCAATGAGATGTTCAAGCGCGGAGGGAACACCCGCATTCGATCATAAACACTTCCTTTCCATCCAGAAATTTCAGAATTTCAAAGAGAGAGTAGTCTGCATCCCAAGATTTGGCTGGGACAATTTAGTATGTTACTCCTCTCACTTAATATGAAACTGAAATTTATTTGTGCTCACATGGAGGGTGTCGCCGAGGAGAAAAAGGGTGACGTTGCAGAACACTGCTGCTCCTTTACATGAATTTAGAGCTGCGTTTCTCGCGACATACTGGTTGCGAGAAATGCAAGAGTGACTGAAATAAGAAATAATGTTGTGGCCAGATCTAGAAGCTTTCAGATACAAAAGCCCCATCAGAATGTTAGACGCATTGCTTAAAAAAAAATCAGTCCTTAGACTTTCCATGTAGCTCATCTGAGATGATTCGGTGTTGTTTCAGCAAACTCCCCACCCACTACCAGCAAGCGTTAGTTGGAAGAAGCGATAACAACATTAAATCGTTTAAATCAGGGCCGACCAATATATTCGCTCGCGAGCCGTACCGGGGCCCGAGTAGCAAAGCGCTCAGCCTCGTTTCACATTTCCCCCACAGCCACGCCACGCTATCTGAGTGCGAGGAGAGAGAAGAAAGGAAAACTACGAAGGCTCCTCATTTAAATGTTAGTGCGGTCACACTATTTTTACATTTCTCAGCAACACAGGTCACAAAGCAAACAAATTTTTAATATTATTTAATTATTTTTGCGTGCTGAAGACAAATAAAATTTTTTATCTGGTACAAGCTGTCTGCATATCGACAGACGCAGACAATTTCTCAGAGTTACCCTATCAAGCTGCCATGTATTCGTGACTTTTATAATTTCATAATGGAAGGAAGATCTTTGACATAAATATGTCGACCTAATTAGTGCTGCACTTCAGCAACCTCATTATGTAGACTTGGAAACTCTACCTGGGGAAAACAATGTAAACATCCTGGACAGTTTTAATGTAAAAATACTTGTCATTAGAACTGGAATTACCTTGCAGGTCAGTCAGCTACATCTGCATATGCACAGGGACGCTTTAAGCTGAAAACGGCCAACGGCCTCCAAGACACCTCGGAAACAGATGAAAGATTGACAGTGTCCTCAAAATATTTATAAAAATATCCTTCTAATTCTTTCAAGGCCACAATTAATTCTTCAGACCTCTCGTTTTCCTTAGCTCCAGTGAGCGTAGGGAACGGAACTGTCTTTGGCAGAATGTGTCCTTTGTTAAACGTGATTTTCTTTTTAAATGCCTCCCCATTAACTCAAAAAGGAGTTACCTTGCAGTATCTTATTGTGGGCAGTGTGCAGTCAAGTCCACTTAAAATTAAAGATCTGCACTCATTCCAGATGTTCCAATTTTCGTTCCTGCACTCCTGTTTCCCTTATAAATTTAACAACAGCGAGTTTTAAATCGAAAAATCGTTCGAGGCACGCCCCTTAACTTAACCAACGTACTTTGCAGTAAATGTTCCTTCAGTTCCACTGAAAACTGTTGCAACTAACAATGGAATATTGCGTGCGGCTTCACAAATTTAACTATTGTAATTTCCAATTCCTTCACGTGCTCCGGGCATGCAAATTTTGCACCAAGTGCTTTTTGATGTAAAAACAATCAATCCCGTCTGTCGATTGTTGTTATTTTTTGTTTCTTCATTGTCACTATATCTTTAAATTATTTCTGCTTGGTCTTGTAGTGTTGTTTCATAGCAAATATGTAGTAGCTCTGTCACTTATGCGAACTGAGAATTTTCATTCCTCTCTTCTGTGATTCCCATATATTTTAAAGGATTGCGACGATAGATTACTAGACTATCTCTTTTTATACAAGCAGCCACTGGACCTGTGAACGTCTTTCACACCAGGAGCAAATAGCAAAGGTCAAAGAGCACTCACAGTACGATTCTGCCGAACTAAGAGAATTGCGCCGACCGAAAAATGCGACTCGGCAACGCTAAATGGAATGTCGCACTGTGCCGAGTAAATCCGGGAAGGACCGAGCGAAGCCGAATGACACGCAGGGCCTAGCCCGCCTGCAGACCGCGCACGCTAAATGCGTGAAGTTTGGCGCGCTGTGGCCGGCCCTGGTTTAAATGTTTGTTGTCCGAAGTGGAACTTGTGTATGACGAACAAAACACAAGGAAAAGTAGAAGGGCAAACGAAGGGAATAATCATCAAGCCCACACCAATAACGAAAGGAGCAATGAGCGAAACGAACCGCAAGGTGTGCAAAGGGAAAGAATACCACAGCCAGACCATAGGAATAACGGTCACCAGGGCTACGGAGCTGAATATTATGTCACTAGGCTCGTCGCCAAATATATGGAGTCTAGGAATCCTACGTACTCGGTTCGCTAGACAGACAATTCAAACAAATCGTATTAATAAGTTTTATTACAAAAAAGTAAATGACAATACTTAAATTTGACAATTACTCAGAAGTGTCACAAGCAAAGGGCTATATACAGAATAAGTAATATCTTCAGTATAACAGTTCCCAATTCTGTGTTACATACAGTGTCCAAGCGAAGTAGCGAACGTTAACGCTTCTATCCACGTCGCTAGTCTTGAAGCTACTATTCAAATGGGCCGTCACCAGTCAGTCGTGGTGCTTACGTCCTCTTCACATAGGGACGCTGCTGTCGCGTTGTCTTCCTGGAGAAGGGTAGGTCAGCGTGCGATAGGCTGATGTCTTCTCGCAGCCATCTCTTCTCTATCGTTCCCGACTGGAGTGCCGGTGCTTGACTTTACGCTGTAACACTGAGAATGCCTGCAGGTTTGACAGAAACTGGCGTGCCGCGCGGGATTAGCCGACCGGTCTAGGGCGCTGCAGTCATGGACTGTGCTGCTAGTCCCGGCGGAGTTTCGAGTCCTCCCTCGGGCATGGGTGTATGTGTTTGTCCTTAGGGTAATTTAGGTTAAATAGTGTGTAAGCTTAGGGACTGATGACCTTAGCAGTTAAGTCCCATACGATTTCACACACATTTAGAAACTGCCAAATAAAGCACAACAACAGTGACATATTCTAAATTAGTGGTCTGAACCCATCCAGTGGATAAAAAAAGCGAAGTGACAATCATAATTGGCTCCAGACGTCAAACAGTTTTTAAAATCGGAACTTTTTCATTTGTCGTTTTTATTTTTGGTTGTTAGTATTAGGTTTTATCTTTTCATTTCTGTGAAATTTCCGTTATATAGTTCTACGTGTAGAATAGTCTCTAGAATATCTGTTTTGTTGTTGTTGTTTGTTTGTCTAGGTCTCATTTCGTTTGTTTTTTGTGAATGGGAACAGCATGCTGCTCAATAACATGGGATAATAAGTGTAGTATCACTCCTCCTTGCCTACATAAAATACGTATACTCATTTGTAATTAGGCTATATCAGTGAAAATGGCAACTACGTCCACTGAAGCTGTCCTCGTAGAAGGGAAGTGAAGAATAAAGCAGAAAGAGACCTAGATCTGATTCACACACACGCACGCAAACACACACACACACACACACACACACACACACACACACACAGACACACACACTCACACACAAGGGAGAGGGGGAATTATCCTGCGTCTACTAATATTGGCTGCATGGGGAATTTCTATGCCGGCCCGAGTGGCCGTGCGGTTCTAGGCGCTACAGCCTGGAGCCGAGCGACCGCTACCGTCGCAGGTTCGAATCCTGCCTCGGCCATGGATGTGTGTGATGTACTTAGGTTTAATTAGTTCTAAGCTCTAGGCGACTGATGACCTCAGAAGTTACGTCGCATAGTGCTCAGAGCCATTTGAACCAATTTTGAATTTTTATGCATGGTAATTCATGAAGGCAGTTTTAGAAGTAGGTGGTGACAGATAACATTGGATGCCTGATTACGTTACTGATAAGTACTACTTTAAGTTAGTCAAAAAAGGGGGCCTGCCCACCAATCACTTCTAAGTCCTTTAGTTGTTGTAGTTAGAAATTGGTCCACTAGTTATGGCACAACCTAGAATTAACTTGTGTATCGTGCTCATTATCAGATATCTATGAATATAGAAATTAGGTTATCCTTGACTCATGTTCCTTTTTGCATCTCAAAGAGTGAGAAATACTAAGGTACATAGTATGTGTGATTCTTTCCTTTCATCCGCTTGCACATATTTGTAAGGGTTGCAGACAATGTAGCAAAAACAGAATAGAAGGGACGTCGAGGGGGGGTCGGTCGCGGGCGGTCTTCACAAGTGTGAGCTGGATGGAGAGGACACCTGAGTGGCCGACTGATGCGCAGCACGAGGCCACAGAAATTCCCCGGGGGGCCAAAGTGACAAAATCCCTGGCCACAACAACTTTCGGTGTTGGCGAGAAGGCGCGGGACCCGTTCACAGATACGGATCGCACCAGACACGACGGCGCCACGGTCCACCATGCGGTGGCTGGCACGCGCCAGCACTGCCAACATTCCCTGAAGAAAGAAAGCCTGTGCGCCCGTCTGTGACGTCACGTGCGTGCTCCAAGGCAGTCCGAGCTCCGAGGCCGGCTGGCCTTATAACTTATTAAGTATGTCTGAATGATTTCGAAACGATGTAGCGCATTTATTTGCATGGCAATCTTCCGCAGCTGACATCATGTATAAATTACTGTTTTTTAATCGTCTAAAGCCTATTTAAATTTAAAAGAGGGTTTTCATCGCACTCGTTTCGCTTTTATTTGCAAATGTTCGTGTCTTAAGTTTAGTACAAGAGCGTTTCGGGTATATTTATAAAGTACCTTCTTGTGGTCATTGGTGCCTCTTCATCTTGTTTACATCTTTTAAAATGTTTTAAAATGCATCGTTTTTTCTTTTGTTCTTAGCGGAGATTGGAATCCGAAAAATAATATATATATATATATATATATATATATATATATATATATATATATATATATATATATATATATATAAGTGCTGGGTGTGTGGAGTGACATTTCTACCAAATCAGCTTTTGTGGAATTTACGAAAGTTAAGTGCAAAAATCGCCAATAAGACAAAAGAAAAAACAAGTTTGTGAAAGCCGAAAAATTGCGAAAGGTGAACGTGCAATCACGTTTTTTTTCCGAGTCTAATCTCAGCTAACAACGCAGGAAACAGCAGTGGACTTCGAAACATGTAACCAAGAGGGAACACCAGTGAACACAGACGATACTTTTCAAATAAAGCGAAACACTTCTGGTGAAAAACTTCTTTTAAATTGCAGTACTCTTAGGGGCTAAAAAAGAAGAATAATTGCAGATGTTGAAGTTATTGTTCTTCACAGGTCGCATAGCTTCCAGTACACATACACGTCTCCATTCAAATGTCCCACTTGATCCAGATGAATATGTTTCTTGTTGCCGGAAAGTTATGGTAGGCCTATTTTATAAATTTCGACGAATTCGCTCTTTTACTGCATGCTAACTACATTTCAGTAAATATTTTCAAATGATGTTATAAATAGCATCAAATCATCGATTATCAATAAATAATTCACTTCCTTAGCGCGAATAGTTTTGAAGAGAGAGTAGTTCCATTTTCTTAGTGTTTACATTGACAAAAGTTTGAGAAATAATGAATAAACGTATATTGTCTTCACTATAGTTGCATAGTTAGCTTACATGTAACATTTGGCGCAAACAATGTTCATTAATTGTATTCCTCATTATAGAAGCACCTTTCGTACTAGAGGTGGGCAAGAAATCACGCGTCTTTTACAAATAATAGTGCCTGGGACATCACAGTTTTCACAATAACAACTTATAGCGTCTAGCTGCAATTTCAGTCAGAGGTGAGTCACAAGTAACACCTTAAAGTGGCATTTAAGCATTGTAATGCACAATGCCATATTTTATCTGTTGACTGGCGTTCATACCTTGTTCTAAGAACTTTTTCTCATGTTGTGAATGTACAACTTACCTATGATTGAAAAAATGAAACCAGAAGCTGATTTGCTGTGAGAAAATTTTACACTTTGCATTTTACCTGATATGTTTGGCTAGAGAGTGATGTATGATATTTAACCTCCTCCCTCCCCACACCTTCCCGCCAAATCTTAGTTGCGTAGTGTGGCCCGAGGGCTAGGTTATGCAGAGAGATAATTCAACTGGGAATGGTGAAGTCAACAAATATGAAAACGAAATAAAGTTTTTAGTAATAGACAGAGCTATAGCATAACCTAATATTTACGCTGACGCCATAGTTAAACACACATTATGCTCGTTTCGTAAAATAAAGTGCAAGGTAAATTCAGAAAATATTTATTTATTAGATAATGGATAAATAAAAAACACCCCGTTCTCCTTCACAAACCAACCTAACCGATATATCTTCTTCTTCTACGTGATCAGGCCCAATGGACAGAACGCTGCTACAAGTTTCCTCCTCCGTTTTATTCTGTCCGTTTCTGCTATCCACCAGCCGTCGACATCTATTGATGCTTGGTTTAAATCTTCCTGGAGACCATCCCTCCAACGCTTCTTGGGTCTCCCTGGGGATTACTTTCCCGTAGGTGTGAAATCCAGGAGTTGACATATACTGCTACAATACAATCAACAGTTTATAAAAGTAAGGTGCTCAAATGTTCAAGGACAAATTACGTGCCATCTCATCACAATGCTGAGAAATACATCAACTAGGGTGTGTGAAACCCCAGCACATTAACAAAGAGCTAATTAAATGATGATGAAAAAAGAATACTTACCTACGTTTAGCACCTCATTTCGTCTGCACTAACAAAAATTTAACATGAGCAGCACTTGAAGACAAGCTTACAGGCCTTGAAATACAATGTATTTTAAAAATCAAATGCGTATTGTGATTGTTGGCAGTGTTACTTAATACCTGAAAGAGTATTGTCTGTGTTGGGATATATGATAATGAACAAGCTAAAGATGTTTATTTTGGAAATGGCTAGGCATACAGGCATGGAATGTTTCCTGCAGATTTGTTGAGCCAAATGTCCAATAAAAATAACAGTGCAGCCTAGGGAAAGAGTGTACTGATTTCAAGGCATTTCATAAATGGTACTACCATTTTTCGCTTAACATAAACAAAACTTAATATGCGAAACCGTTCTTTTGGAATTACCTTAGTTACATACATGTAGCAATGAAACACTGTATTTCAGACATTTTTTGTTATATTATTGGTGCAGATAGATAAGTAAAGCTTCCAATTGTAATGTTTCCTGTGTTTCACATTGCACTGGCTTATACAGTACACGATGATGAGTAAAAAATAAAATAAAATTGCAATGTAGTGTATTTACACTTTTTCTTTCTTTTAAAATTTTTTTAGCTTTATTTTACTGGCATATTACATGTTTGATTCTCTGTTCAGTAACAGAGGAATCTCTCTAAAGCGTTTGTGCATCTCTGAAAACTGGCTTTATGATGTCCAAAGCACCGCGGTGGTCTAGCGGTTCTAGGCGATCGGTCAGGAACCGCGCGACTGCTACGGTCGCAGGTTCAAATCCTGCCTCGGGCATGGATGTGTGTGATGTCCTTAGGTTAGTTAGGTTTAAGTAGTTCTAAGTTCTAGGGGACTGATGACCACAGATGTTAAGTCCCATGGTGCTCAGAGCCATTTTGTCCAAAGCAGCTAACTAATTAATTAGGAAGAGTTCGCGGTTTTCGCTGTGTATTCTTTGAAATTTTGTTCCCATTAATTTTTTCTACAGTAGTTATTCAGAAGTATGTTGACACCAACCCAAACAACCTTTTTCATTATTGTGTGAGATGAATGTCAACTGGAGCAGAATCCATCAAATAATAAAATCTCAGTTTCTTTGATAGTAGCAAGAGATATTGCACATGCAGTAGCACCTTGATTGCTGTAGGAAAGAAAATATCTTTCATGACCTTTAAGTAACTTATTTATGACAACATATGCATAAAAATAAAGTTGCAAACAGAACCTGATGGATATTGTAATCGCCCATATTCAATTCGCTGTATTAAACTAAAATGTTCATTCATATCCAACTCTTTATCAATAACAGTTTCACTAAGGCAAATGCCACATTTCAACTTTTTTATTACTCGTGAGCACAATAGGCTGCAATGAGAGTTAAAAAAGGCGTAATGTCTGTCAATGACAAAATGTCTTCCTCATTTACACTGACATGTTTACAGAATCTGACTCCTCAATTTCTGAAAACAAGAAAATTTTTAATATCCCCTACTGTGATATTGCCATAAGAAGTAGAGCTTAAAAGCAGAAGCATTACACTATGGATACGAAACTTCTTTTCTGCTCCATAAACCTCTCTTGCTGAAACGTTACACTGTGATCCTGCTAGTTGTCTGTACTTCCCAAAACGTCGCTCGAGCACATCTCTTTGAAGCTTGGCTGTCACTAAACACTTTATGTCTATCTATTCGGTGCAATAACGATGAATTTCTGTAATGGCATATGTTGTGTGCCAAATGGCAAAAAATATGTCTCTTGTAAAAAATCCACTTGATGGACCTTTAGCTTTCCACACATTAAGCCAGCCTACAAAATTTTGCAAAAATTTCGTAGAGACACTATCGGCTGTCAAGTGATCCATGTAGAGATTCTGCTTGTGTTTCCCCTTAAACACTGATTTGACATTCATTACTTCAAACCATCTTGTCATTATTCTAATGTACTTTGCTGTTGACAACCCATGTTGCAAACTTAATTTACCACTAGTTACCTCAAGGTCCTCTGAAGCAAGTGTATGAATATATCCAACAACAGAAGTGGAATCTATTTCATAAAGCTTTTCTAGTGTTTTAAAAGAAGCTACAGAAAACTTATTTTATTCCAGTTCCTCTATAACTGTAAACTGAGGGTAGAAAATATCTCTGTCTTCATTTTTCTCTTTAAACCACACATTTCTTATAGATTTCAAGATATGAATTGGGTCGATTACAAAGAAAAGTGGACGATCAGGGTCACATGGATGTTTAAGAACAATGTTAATAATCTTCTCCACAGAAAACACTGACATTGATTTGCTGTTAATCTTGTTGTTGTCAGCTGCAACATTAGAAACCATATAGTCAATAAGTTGAAGACCATTTATGTGGCTAATAATACTTGATGTAACAACTGACAGAAATTATTTTCACTGGTAGGATGTGCACTACATCTATGTAATCAGGCATTACACTCTGCAACATAAACACAAAAGCTGAATTTGCAGCATGTTCTGAATTATATGACATGCCCAACATGCTGCCTCCTTTGTGATTCATACAAGAGTTTAGATGAATTTCATCAGTATTCAAAACAACATTAACATCACTGATTTTCAAATACTGAAATTTCTGTTTTGCATAAGACATGAAGTTACTTCCCCCAAACTTTTCATATGATGGATTTACATTAAATCAGCTGCAGATTCTACAAAGAGTACTCGAATGTGACATTTTCAGTAATGAACTGTTACACACAAACTTATAGGCATCAGAAGAAATAGAAAACTACAAACAACAAAATATCTTGAATGTGGAACTAAACCAGTGACTAAATTCTTTGACATTTATGAGCTGAATTTGTTAAGATACATTCCAACATCTCCTTTTCACACTCCTCTACTTTATTTTTCAACACTCCTACTAAACTCTCTGTCACTACTCCCTCTATATTCTCTATGCAACTTTCTGAACATCCGGAATATATGTCTGCAAACTCTTACAACAGCCTCACAATTTCTTGTATATTACTTGCTGCTCGAGGAAAAGACCTATTCCCTAATACCCTAAGTTGCAAGTTTCTCTTGAATAACGAAACATTTAAATCGGCATTTACAACAACAGAATGAGTAATCAATGGTGCTGGGTTTCTTTTGATCTTCAAAAAATATTCCAACTCGCTCTTTCTTTCAGTTATACTCCACTCACATGGCTTTTAACGGTAACGTTTCTAAAGCACTGAAGCTGAAAGCTCCATCTTAGTCTTTTGTAGTAGACAGACGATACTCTAGTGCTGCTGCTGGTTTTCATATTGCTGCCTATGCTTTTTCTCCTCTGGCCCATCACATCTGCTGTCTTCTTTTGATAAGTAATAAGGACACTTTGGGAATATCAGTGGAACTGCACCTGGTTTCAAACGTGGGTTTTGGAGGGGGGCACATAATAATTGTCCTGTGCTCTCAGCTCAAATATGTGTTTCCCACATAACTTCACCTTTCCGAAAGTGGACGTTGCACACCTGTAATCACGAATGAATAAATAATGGGAATTGCAGAACAATGTATTTATACTTCATAACAGATTTATCAAAACTGCTATGTGTATATAGTGCCCTTTTGTAAAAACACAACAACTATCACCACAAAGAAAGAGATATACTCATAAATGTGGAACGTGTGGGAATGTGGAACATACACCAAGGCATCATGGCAATAAATGCAACAGAACAACTAAAAACAGCTGGAAGATGGAAGGAGTTAACTTGTTCTATAGCATATTAAAGGTATATGGTATTGTAAAGTGCTCAGATGTTATAAACTAATGATGTAGATAATACAAATGTTTATGGTTTGGTAACAGGAATCTCAGAAACCTGGTGGGAGCTATATATTCATCGCTTCACTAGAAAGAGAACAGACACATGCACACACACACACACACACACACACACACACACACACACACACACACACACACACATTCACACACACAGAACAGAGAGAGAGAGAGACTGACCACTAGTCTCTATAGAACATCATGAAGAGAGTAATATAATTACTGAAAGTTGTGGATTAATGTAGCTGTCAAAACCTTTGTGTGAACTGTATAACTATGAACTATTTTGAAGGATAGTGTCTGTATGGAGTATCTGTGAACCCTTTTGCAACTACTAATTCACGGTCAATTCATAAACAAAAACTGACAATGTTAAGAAAGCTAAAACATTGCCTCTTATGTGCTGCATATTAGCAGAAATATATGCACACAAATACTTCCAAAAAATTTAATTTCATACTTGATGAAGGAAGAGTGGACACTTATGTGTATCTGAAATTCAGAACCAGCAATTAAGACAATTTGCAGAAAGAAATGATACATGACACTTGTTACCTTTCTTTATACATGTAGGTTCACAGATTTTTTCTATTTGTTTCTGCTGAGATTAAAAACACTTGAACACAAAAATAGTTCCTGTCATTCTGCTATAACCTTAACATGCATTTGTCCTTTTTATGGAACATCATTTTTCATTTCTAAAGAAAAATAGTTATTTGTGCATTGTAAGATCAGAAGCATTTTTCACTCAGTGCTATGCCAAAAATTCCTAATGAGGATTTTGAACATCAGGTTGCTAGAGATAATTTATTAGGAATGTGCTAGTATGGTAGCACTTTGAACTTTGCTTTAAGAAGCTGATATTGGGAGGGGCCATAATCTCAAGAAAATGAATCATGGTAAACTGTACTCTTCATCATTTGAATTAAACGCTTTGAAAAACTTAAACAAAACGAATACTCATCCTCCAAATTGCAGAGGGAGTAAAATCATTCCTGTGAATTCTTGATAACCATCTCTTCCCCATTGCTTCATTTTCTGGAAATTTAAATACAGAAACGTCTGGGCCTCCATCGTAGTTGCCTCTACAGTTTGACACACAAAAACGAAACAGCATTATATCAATTGTAAGACTTGCCAGAACACACACAAGTTGTCCAGTCTAGCGCAGAGCAAGGAAACAAATACAAATTCACGTTTAAGACGTCGTAACTCCATTCACGAACGAGCTAAATTACGATACAATAATGTACAGTGCAGTGTTTACGAGCTGCCACAAGTTATGGACGTCGCCATGTTGTGACGTCATGCACAATGTGTGCAGGTTTTCTTTCTTGAGGGGGTGCTGGTACTACAGAACCCCTCGTCTCCCCATAGGGATACGACACACCAGGTGTAAGCCACCTGTAGTAGCTGACACACCTCTACCGCCCATTGACACTGGTCTGTGGCAGGCATGAGGCACAACCCATGCACCTGCTTGCGTCCGGCTCACACGCAACATATGCCCATGCAGTGGAGCCGACCAAGTGCGCCCCACTACCCAGTTTGTGCACGTGGCTAATAGGACATCGCATGGGTAGCAGACGCATCATGCTGTGGAGATGCCAGTAATAAATGCCACCTGTTGAAGAGATGCCTAATACTCTCCAGTGGGTGTAGTACATGTGTGGGACTTTCCATACATTACAGTCATTATGGTAGGCATTTGAGTGGTGTGACGACTAAAACACAACCTGCCTTCAACTCACATGTATTTATACTTATTTACAATGTCTAATGGCACGTTAAAAATGGTTCAAATGGCTCAGAGCACTATGGGACTTAACATCTGAGGTCATCAGCCCCTAAAACTTAGAACTACTTAAACCTAACCTAAGGACATCACACACATCTATGCCCGAGGCAGCATTCGAACATGCGACCGTAGCGGTCACGCGGTTCCAGACTGAAACCCCTAGAACCGCTCGGTCACAAAGGCCGGACTAATGGCAAGTTTTTTTATATTACGTTCTCTAGTGTGTCTTTCACTAATCAAATCAGTGTTTTTTTTTTTTTTTTGATTGCAATGAGGCACTCTTGATGTACATTTTATCATTTTCTGTTTGTATGTAATTGAAATGTTTATAAGGCATACATGTATAGTGGTACATTCAATCCACTACCTTTTGCTAATAAACACTTCGTTATTTTGATAAGTAAATATAGTTCTACACTGGATACCTTTTCCTCATTCACACTAGTAATTTGTTCTGAATTACAAACAGTTTATGCGTTATTTGATGGACACTAAATTAGCTCTTTCTCGCCTTGTTAACTATGCAATGTTTTATTTATGTAGTGTTTATATGTCTTTTCTTTGTGCACATTTTTCCTGAAATATATTGTTATTCAATGTTTTTACCAACAGGATCACTTTCACTATTATTATATTATATTGTAGATATAAACTCCATCATACTAAATATTCATTTCTGCAGTAATCTATACGTATATGTACATTACCCTGTATTCACTCTGAGCTACGTTTCTTTTTACCATTATGCATTTTATTGTGTTACGTTGTTCTACTTTTGTAACATGTATGTCTGGGGTTTGACTTGCTTTACACATGTTTTTTGAGTGCATGGACATGATTGAACATAAAGTCCACTTCAGTTGATTATACACTAAACATTTATTGTTCTGGGACACATGTTTGTGTGTGTTACTTTCATTAGTCGGAGATACTGCAGGACTGTGTATTGGCCTCGATTTTTTTTTTTCCTTTTTGGAAGTCTGGGATGTTTTCTTACTAGCACATGTAGACACATTGCTTGTTGTAATTTGTTATTCGTGTGCATTAATTGTGTGGACCTCAGTCCACCGCGCGACCGCTACAGTCGCAGGCTCGAATCCTGCCTCGGGCATGGATGTGTGTGATGTCTTTAGGTTAGTTAGGTTTAAGTAGCTCTAAGTTCTACGGGACTGATGACCTTAGATGTTAAGTCCCATAGTGCTCAGAGCCATTTGAACCATTTTTGAACCTCAGTCCAAACTGGCAAACTCACTTCAAATATCTTGTGCAGCAGCCTAGTGTCTTCTCCGAACGGGTGTGATAAGCCGAGTGAATAAGTGTAGTGACCCAGAGGATGTCGACGTTTTGTCTGTCTTAACTGTGGTAGATGAATAGAGGGTTGGCAATTCTTAACCACTGTTTCTTTATAGACTCTCTTGGTTCCTTTGTGCATTTTCTGAAACGTTTGAGTTAGGTGTGATTTTCTCTTGGTGTTATCCTAAAGTTTCCCCAGTTCTGAAGTTAGGCACACATCCTGCATAAAAATGTGAGCGGCGGGGTAATGTGAGATGGCAGGCCCTATGGCCTCATCATACCAGATTATGTAGCGTTTATAAAATCTGAGTCTGCATACACGCAAATTAATGTTATTTCAAAAACGTATTGCACTGTTATACAAAGTAGATAATCAGATACTATGTACCGGAATGTACACGACTGGGAGCAGGATTCATGCAAATCATAATTCTGTGTATTTCACATAGGGGACGAGAGGGAATTTTTGGGCTGTGAGGAGGCCAACCGCTCACAATATTTGCTGGTCGGGGGACATCCGGTCACTGTAAACTGTGGACGTAGTCCCAACATCTTGCTGGCGGCTTTCTCTTTTGATGTCAGGTGTCAGAGTCCAGAGCGATGGACGGTCGCTGTTTTTACAATGGATGGCGCATTTTTCTCGTGAAAGCCTTATGTTTTGGGCCACGGCTGTGTTATTGTTTCGGACATTTCGGGGAAATGATCACTCAGCTCCATAGGTCAAGACGGTTTTTTCAACCTAACCACCTGCCTTTTCACAGTTCTAAAAGAAACTAATGGTGTGCTACGATCAAGAATTCGATAGTCTCGTTTTGAAGCTCTAAATGTCCCTATGACCAGATTTACTACAGGTTACCTCATTATGACATAAAAATTGTGCTGGGAGACTTAAATGCCAAAATAGGACAAGAACAGCAATGGCAACCATATACAGGCATGTTCATCCTTCACAGTGAATCAAATGATAATGGCATAAGGCTTATTAACTTCGCAACAGATAGAAATATGAAAATAGCAATCACATCATTCCCCCATAGAGACATACATAAAGCAACATAGATCTCACCGGATGGACTAACTAGGAACCAAATAGACTATGTTTTGATAGAGAAAAAACATAAAAAGGCAATAATAGATGTAAGGACAATGAGAGGGGCTGAGATACGATCAGATCATTCTCTTGTGCTAATAAAGATGAAATAATCATTACCAAAACCACCAAGTAAAAACAACAGTGGTAAAAGAACCCAAAGAGTAGATGTGAGTAGGCTAAAACAAGAGTTTAAGATTAAGCTTAAAAATAGATTCGCTGAATTAGAGAATGACAACAATAGAAAAAAAGATGAAGATATCAATACAAAATGGAAGAAGATGACAACAGTTATGAGGGAGACAGCACACGAACTGCCAGTAAATAATAATAACAGGAATATAAAGCGCAAATCATGGTTCAATGAAACATGTAGAAAAGCAGTACAGGACAGGAAGGGAGACAGACAGGCAATGATGAACAGTATCAATTACGAAAACTAAACAACATACAGGAAAGCCACGAGAGAAATGAAGAGTATAATAATGCGCGGGAAAGGAGCATTCATTTATAGACAGATGGAGAAGGCTGAGGAGTTCTATAACCAGAACAATAGTAAACAGTTGTACAGGACAATGAATAGCTATAGAAAAAAAGTACAGAGCTAAGTCAGTGATAATGAAGGACTAGAATGGAAAACTGGTCACTACGAATGAAGGAAATTTAGAGAACTGGAGGAAATACTTCAAATACTGCTGAACAACCCGATAGATACCTACAAGAATGAAAAACAGGCAGAAAAGGATCAGAATGTACAACCATTAGTCGAAGAACCAACTCTGATGAACGTAAAGGAGGTAATAAAAAGGCTAAAAAATGGAAGGCCTCTGACATAGACATGATATCAGCAGAGCTCATCAAAAAAGGGCGAGAGAAGAGGCATGAATGGTTAGCCGAACTGATGAAAAAGGTATGGAGAAACGAAGTAATGTCGGAGGAGTGGAAAACTGCTGCTATATGTCCCATATACAAGAAACGAGACAAAATGCTGAGACACAACTACAGAGGGATATCTTTCCTATGTACTTGCTATAAAACAATATCAAGAACTATACTGAGAGGCTCAACCCATACATTGAGGAAATATTAGACACAGCACAAGCATGGTCCAGGAAAGGTAAATCAACAATCGCCCAGATATTCACAGTAAGACAAATATTAGATAAGAACTGGGAGCACAATCATGATAAGCTTTGCCTGTTTATCAATTTCAACAAAGCATACGACAGCATAGTAAGAGAGGAAATGTGGAGGATAATGGCAGACTATGGGATACCTAAAAAGCTGATAAAGCTAACTAAAATGTGTGTGATGGAATCAAAGTGTAGAGTGAAAGTACAGAGGGAGTTCTCAGAAGCATTTGAAGTAAAGCAGGAGTGAGACAGGTAGATGTTATATCGCCAACCCTGTTCAATTTGGCACTCAACAACACCCTGAGGAGAGTAACATGTGAAAGTGGAGGAGTCACCACAGCAAAAAAATAAATGCCCTGGCTTTTGTGGATGATATTGTGCTGATAAGAAAGCACATTGAAGGCCTGGAGAAAAAGGGGACTGTGCTAATGGAAGACGCTAAGAAAGTGGGTATAAGTATAAATGAAAGTAAAACAATGTTTATGGTAGTAGGAAGGAGAGCTCATTTAGGACCAAGCCATCTAAAAATTGGAAATCTAACAGTACAATAGACAGACACATTCATGTACCTCGGTTTCAATATCAACCAATAAAATCTTATAGAACAAGAGATAGTAAAAAGAATTCAAACTGGTGGGAAGATGTCTAGGAGCTATGCACAACACCATTAGATCGGACTTACTATCTAGGCAGGCAAAAATAAGAATATATCAGACCATCATCAAGCCAATAGTGTGCTATGAAAGTGACATGGACCCTGACAAAGAAAACAGAGGAAAAACTCATCACTTTTGAAAATAAAGCACTGAGAAAAATATGTGGACCAGTGAAAGAAAATGAACAGTGGACAATAAGGAACAACAGAGAACTCAAACAATTATACACACTGCCAGACGTCGTAGCGAGTGTGAAAATTAAGAGACTAAGGTGGTACAGAGATGTGAAGAGGAGAGGGGAGAACAGGGTAATAAAGGCTGTAATGGATGGAGAAGCTGAAGGAAAGAGACCACTGGGACGGCCGAGAATGAGATGGAAGGATAAGACCATGGGAGACATGCAAATACGGGATCTGGGATATGACGATGCAGATGACAGGAAGGCTGGACTGAGTGAGACCAAGGACCGGCTGCGGTTTGTGTGGCCAGTCTAAGTAAGTAAGTTAATGTCCCTATGACAGCACGGAAATCTGGTAAACAAAGGTCAAAAGATATTTGAAAGATGTTTTCGTTACTAGTGAGGAAGAAAAATCTGAATAATTGTTAGATTCTTAGGGCTATCAGTGTGAAAAAAGCATATAGAGCATCGTACCCAAGGCCAAGGAGCATGTTCATCTGGTGATCCCGAAAGGCTTGATGGCACAACTATGGTCATGAGATGTACACGGCTTCCACTGCTGGAAGAACTTAATGAGAGGGTTTTCAGGATTAGTTCTGCTGAATGATCTTGATGTCAATCTCCACCTGAGAAACGATATAATTAAGTTGCAGGAACTAGTACAGAATCAGTTCTTTTCGCCATAGCTTCACTATGTACTGAAATGTGCCTGATACAAATCTAGTAATTTAGCCACGATTTGATATCCAGCTGAATTTTGTTTTAAATTGTGTTGTCTGTCGCGCACATTATGTGAAGAAATGTTGTTCATTTTATGAGCATGGTGTAGTAAAAGTTATGTTTGAAGCATTTATTTACAGATTATCACTATTTGAATTATTTTGTATCATAATAATGAGTTACTTATTATTTCCAGTTAACAAAATACACGTCTATTGTAATGAATCGAGAATTCTTTGATATCTTGCATAAAACGATATTGAAATCAATAGGCACATTGTCCCACTCTGGGGGTGCAGAATCTAGTGAATCCTTCAAAACTCCTATAATATGATATAGTACGCAAATTACTAATGAGACTGTCCTGGATTTATTCCAGTGCGTTTTCTATACAAAAGAAAACAAAAAAATTACAAATTTCGTGGCCGATTTGACTGGGCGTGGACATGACTCGGTTGTTAAAGGGAAGGAGAGGGGAATGAATCACTTCACCATTCTTCCTAAGCGTTCGTCTTGTGGAGATGGCGGCAGCAGGCGCTGGATTGTGACGGCGTGTCGCCTCAGAGCTCTGCAGTGGCGGTCAGCTGCTCTCTTCGATGACTCGTGGCTGTGAAGGAAGGTCCCACAACAGTGTACACGTTGAGAGGACACCACGAGTTGCCATAGCCGAAGCAGATTGTTGTGGTGTGGGAAGACGGATGTTCACGCAGGACGCAGGAGCGCTCGTGGCCTCTGGCTTCTGCACGATCTCCCCAACTGCCCCTTCATTCCTCAGCCATCGCTCAGCTCAACGACCCATCGGCATTTTCCTCCTACCGACGTTGTCACTGGTGGACTAAATTTGCATCGCAGCTCAAATGACTGACCGCTGGTTCATGTCCACTCCCAGTGCAAAGTGGAAATTCTGTATCTTGCGTGGCCTGGTGTGTCATTTGGGAACTGGCATCTTTCTCACGGTTTAACTGTCAAGCCTGTGCCCAGCGTAGCTCGCACATTGTTTCGATGCTTTTGTGCATTACTATGTTGCTGTGAAAGCTGTCACACAACGTTTCTTTGTAATAGCTCTCTCTACGTGAGGTTTCGACAGGCTCATGGTTGTGTTTCATCTAAGAATCTGCTGGCGCTCGTTATTTATAATGTTCAAATGACTCTGAGCACTATGGGACTTAACTTCTGATGTCATCAGTCCCCTAGAACTTAGAACTACTTAAACTAACTAACCTAAGGACATCACACACATTCATGCCCGAGGCAGGATTCGAACCTGCGACCGTAGCGGTCGCGCGGTTCCAGACTGAAGCGCCTAGAAGCGCTCGGCCACTCCGGCCGTCGTTATTTATAAGGAACGTACTTACTGTTCAGAAAAACTTTAAGCATACTGACTTCTTTCACGGTTCTTTAATTTGACACACTTCCCCATGCGGATTCTTGGTGCTTTGGGTACGCTTCTTCCTAGTGCCGATGGGGTGCTGCTATTCTCAACACATTCTCGCTTTTTAAGTCAGGTGAAAATGGCTGCTGCCAGCCAGAAGAATTCACATGCTGCATTCTTGATGCTTTGGTGTCTATTAACTGTCACAATGGCCAGGGTTGTATCAGTTTGCTGCACGCTTCTCATTGCCTGCCAGGCTCTTCACAAGGTGCCCCGGTGAAGGAATGACAATGTAAAACAGTAAACTAAACAGAAAGAAAGAATGTAAGACATAAAATAACAACTTAAAACATAAAACAAATGTAGATGAAATAAATAACTAGACCGGTAATGAACGTTTGGTCGTTTTAGTTAGGTATGTTGAAAATAATCTGACAACACGTTGTGTACAGCGTATTTTCCAAAAACGTTATTTCAGAAACCAGCTTTATTAGAAATCGACGTATGTATCTTGAAAGCTTCTTTAATGTACATCCTAACAAAAGTTATCATTTTTCAAAATTAGTGGTGGTTAGATATTTTGCAAAATTTCACATTATTACAAAATTCGATTATACATATTTCAAGAACGTATAATACTTATCAACTTTTATTTGAGAAATATTTTTTATACATCATCGTTTCAGAGTTATTCCCTCCAAACCCAATATACCAAATTACCTTTTAGAGTGTCTTTTACCCGTTAAAAAGGAACTTGAGCACAAACAAAAAAATATGGATTGCATAATTTTGCCACCTCTACGCACCTGACAAGTCTCATCAACATCGTTTATTGATACTGAATGTGGCCTTGTCAATCTAAAGTTCAAACTAATGTTAAACTTCATGAAAACGAAGCTATGATTAAGAGTAAATGTAAAGAAGTATTGTCCTCAGCGCTTTTCAAACCATGACAGGAAAATCTGGTGCACAATGTTTCCGGTGTGGCAGGCAAGGCCATATCAAAACTGTGTAGCTACAAGGCAGCCAGAACAGGTGCAGGGCTGGTGCACGGCTCCAGCAACGCATTCAGGAAGTGCATCTTGTGTTGGCAATGCCACTAAAGGTGGCACAAGTGAGGACTCGCATTTCCACCTTGCAGATCTCTGTAGTACGCAGACGTAAGGAAAAAGATTTTGTCGAATTACGAGTGGCTCAAAAGACAGTTAAAGTTCAATTAGAACAGGTGTATCTGTTTTCCTGATAAAGACAAATGTGAAAGGATCGGTAGCCCACGGCTATAGAGGCCTGCTTCTGTTTCGCCGGCATATAATGGACATGGAATACCAATACCTGACATGTGCAGTTGTCTGCTGCTTTATGTGATATTACAAAATGTGTTTCATATCATGTACTCAGTTCTAGAAACAGCGCAATCATTTTTGGTTTACACTTGTTTGATTTGTTCAACTTGTGCATACAAGACAATGTGTTCCAAATCAGTGAACTCTTTGAACTAGGTTTAGGAGGGGCTAAGATTTTGAGGCACACATTATTAAAGACAATGCACAAGCAGACTAGTTTTTTTGCGCAAGGTTTGCCCCCTTTGTATTGTGTTTACAAGTTGCTTACTAACTGCAATGATGGAAAGACAACGAGGTGATACAACCTATTGCTGCAAGTCAATGGGCATCTCCCCTGAACGAGCAGTTCACACAGTATTTTGTGATCAACACTCACCTTGGATTGCTCCAGTTTCAAAGGCGGAGGTGCTTCAACTCTTGCCATTTTTCAGCAGTTCCTAGAAAAATTACCAGCCAAGGTCCCTTCATGTACAAACTGTTTGGATAATACCAGAATGAGATTTTCACTCGGCAGTGGAGTCTTCGCAGATATGAAACTTCCTGGCAGATTAAAACTGTGTGCCGGACCGAGACTCGAACTCGAGACCTTCGCCTTTCGCGGGTAAATGCTCTACGAACTGAGCTACCCAAGCACGACTCACGACCCCTCCTCACAGCTCTAATTCCGCCAATACCTCGTCTCCTAACCTGCAAACTTCACAGAAGCTCTCCTGCGAACCTTGCAGAGAACTAGCACTCCTGGAAGAAAGGATATTGCGGAGACATGGCTTAGCCACAGCCTGGGGGATGTTTCCAGAATGAGATTTTCACTCGGCAGCGGAGTGTGCGCTGGTATGAAACGAGACTGGCAGATTAAAACTGTGTGCCGGACCGAGACTCGAACTCGGGACCTTTGCCTGGTAGTGTTTGGATAATGTTATCGTCACGGGTCGTAAGCCTCCTGAATATTTGGCAAATTTAGATTGCTTGCTTCAAGTTTCAAGTTCTTTCTACGGTTGGCTTAAACGACAACAAGGAAAAGTGCTCCTTCTTCCACGAAGAACTTGACGATTTGAGACACCTAATAAGTGCACAGGATACTCGTCCTGCTGGTTCGCACTTGTTTCCGATTAAAGAATTGCCGGAACTCCACAACGCTAAGGAACTGAAGCTGTTGGGGAAGCTTACACATTACATCAAATCAATTGAAAACACTGCGCGAACTGCTACTCCACTCAACCGGCTCCACTGGGAAGTTTTCTCTTTTGTGTAGTGAAAAGAACGTTACGATGCATTTCAGCATTTGAAGGATGCCTTATTAAGTCGTCATTGTCTAATTCAATGTGATCTACCTGCCTGCTGTGGAGGCATCCCTTACAGGACTGGAGCTGTGCTGCCATGGAATTGGTTCATTTGATAGGCCCACTGCTGTTGGCTCACAGACTCCCAACAGGGGAGAATGCGATTACAGTCATCTTTAGCAAGTAGTAACTATGGTGTTGCCAAGTTCCACCAATATTTGTAAGTTCAGAAGTTTTACTTGATTACAGATCATTGGTCTTTATTGGTTTTGTTCAATCGTGCCAAGCCTCTTCCACCTCCAAAAGCGCAAATGACTGCAACATTGGGCCCTGATATTGACTATTTATCAGTACGGGTTGTTTTACAGGCCCACTGCACTACATTTGAACGCTATGTCGGTACTAGACGTTACCGACATAGCATCTGATTCACCTGACGAATCATGTTATCAGATTGGTACTCTGGATTTTGAAATTTCTCACAACTTTCCTCTAAATTTCTCTCGTATTGTCGCAGCAAATGCTCCTGAACCAGCTCTTCAGGCAGTTCCACAATACATGCGCCATGGGAGGCCATGTCATTTCAAAGAAATTTTCCACCAAAGGGACAGCGCTATTTTTTGCACTATCACGCGCTATCCACGCGGTCAGGTGTTCTGCTGTTGCATGCAGAGAGTGACTGTGCACAGGTTGTTGTTCTTCACTCCATCCTGCGGCAAGTTTTGTCTTTATTGCACTAACGTGACCGGGATGTAGTTCGCATGAAGCAGCTCGCCTGACGTCATTGCACTTCGCAGGATAATAACGGTGAGACTAAGCAAATGACGACTCGTTTCAGTGGTTGGTGTAGAACATTAGTCAGTTCCGTCACAAAGATTTATAAGTGACCATGTCCGTCCAGACCAATGCAAGGCTTCCTTATTGACCTTGCAGATCCATTCTGAAACACCTGATGGTTGTCTGTGGTACCTAATTGCACACTGTTAACGAAGGTACATACAATTGGTAGAGAGTTTTTCGTCTTTGAAAAGAACTGTGCACGAGCACACAACAGCTACCGCCGTCATAACATGGCTAAAGATCTAGCGGAGAACACAAAAAATATTCTGATCCTACGTAAAACCACTAAGCGGATCTAACTTGTAAGGCTTACATGCAGTCACTTGTTGACCAGTCTGGTTTGGAAACAGAAGATAGCAAAAGGAAGGCCGAAGTTTTAAATTCCCCGTTTAAGAAATCGTTCACGTAGGAGAATCGTACGAACGTACCGTCGATTGACCATCGCACAGAGTCCCGTAAGGATAACATAGTAATAAGCGTACCTGGCGTAGAGAAACAACTGAAAGAGTTGGAAAACAAATAAGTCGCCAGGTCCGGCAATTCGGTTTCACATCGGTACTTATTTATCGCGAATCCCTCTACCAGTGCATAGTGAAAAACGACTGGAAAAAGGCACAGGTGACGCCTGTATATAAGAAGGGTAAAAGAACAGCTCAGCAAATTTACAGACCAACATCCTTAACATCGATTTGCTGCAGAATTACAGAGCATATTCTGAGTTAGAATATAATAAATTTAATAGAGATCGGAAAAGCTCATGTCCACGAATCAGCACGCCTTTAGAAAGCATCGCCCGTGCGAAACCCAGCTTTCTCTTTTCTCACATGATACACTGCGAAATGTGGATGAAGGGCAACGGGATGATTCCATATATCTACAATCCTGGAAATGGAAAAAAGAACACATTGACACCGGTGTATCAGACCCACCATACTTGCTCCGGACACTGCGAGATGGCTGTACAAGCAATGATCACACGCACGGCACAGCGGACACACCAGGAACCGCGGTGTTGGCCGTCGAATGGCGCTAGCTGCGCAGCATTTGTGCACCGCCGCCGTCAGTGTCAGCCAGTTTGCCGTGGCATACGGAGCTCCATCGCAGTCTTTAACACTGGTAGCATGCCGTGACAGCGTGGACGTGAACCGTATGTGCAGTTGACGGACTTTGAGCGAGGGCGTATAGTGGGCATGCGGGAGGCCGGGTGGACGTACCGCCGAATTGCTCAACACGTGGGGCATGACGTCTCCACAGTACATCGATGTTGTCGCCAGTGGTCGGCGGAAGGTGCACGTGCCCGTCGACCTGGGACCGGACCGCAGCGACGCACGGATGCACGCCAAGACCGTAGGATCCTACGCAGTGCCGTAGGGGACCGCACCGCCACTTCCCAGCAAATTAGGGACACTGTTGCTCCTGGGGTATCGGCGAGGACCATTCGCAACCGTCTCCATGAAGCTGGGCTACGGTCCCGCACACCGTTAGGCCGTCTTCCGCTCACGCCCCAACATCGTGCAGCCCGCCTCCAGTGGTGTCGCGACAGGCGTGAATGGAGGGACGAATGGAGACGTGTCGTCTTCAGCGATGAGAGTCGCTTCTGCCTTGGTGCCAATGATGGTCGTATGCGTGTTTGGCGCCGTGCAGGTGAGCGCCACAATCAGGACTGCATACGACCGAGGCACACAGGGCCAACACCCGGCATCATGGTGTGGGGAGCGATCTCCTACACTGGCCGTACACCACTGGTGATCGTCGAGGGGACACTGAATAGTGCACGGTACATCCAAACCGTCATCGAACCCATCGTTCCACCATTCCTAGACCGGCAAGGGAACTTGCTGTTCCAACAGCATGTATCCCGTGCCATCCAACGTGCTCTAGAAGGTGTAAGTCAACTACCCTGGCCAGCAAGATCTCCGGATCTGTCCCCCATTGAGCCTGTTTGGGACTGGATAAAGCGTCGTCTCACGCGGTCTGCACGTCCAGCACGAACGCTGGTCCAACTGAGGCGCCCGGTGGAAATGGCATGGCAAGCCGTTCCACAGGACTACATCCAGCATCTCTACGATCGTCTCCATGGGAGAATAGCAGCCTGCATTGCTGCGAAAGGTGGATATACACTGTACTAGTGCCGACATTGTGCATGCTCTGTTGCCTGTGTCTATTGCCTGTGGTTCTGTCAGTGTGATCATGTGATGTATCTGACCCCAGGAATGTGTCAATAAAGTTTTCCCTTCCTGGGACAATGAATTCACGGTGTTCTTATTTCAATTTCCAGGAGTGTACATTTTTGAAAAACATTCGGCACGGTACCCCACTGCAGACTGTTAACGAAGGTACGTGCATACGGAATAAGAGCCCAGGTATGTGTCTGGCTTGACAGCTTTTTAGGTAATAGGGCCCGGTATATTATCCTCGATGGCGAGCGTTCACCGGGGACAGGGGTAACCTGAAGAGAGGTCCATGGGAGTGTTATAAGACCGTTGCTGTTTTCTGTATACATGAATGATCTGGCGAACAGGGTGGGCAGTAATCTGCGATTGTTCGCTGATGATGCTGTGGTGTACAGGAATGTGTTGATGATAAGTGACTGTAGGTTTATACAGGAAGATGTAGATAAAATTCTTGTTGGTGTGATGAATAGTTACTGGCTCTTAGTGTATAAATATGCAAGTTAATGCGGATGAGTATGAAAAACAAATCTGTAATAGTCGGATACAGCGTTAGTAGTGTACTGCTTGACACAGCCTCGCCGTTTAGATATCTGGGATTAACGTTGCGAAGCGGTGTGAAATGGAACGAGTATATGAGGAATGTGACAAAGAAGACGAATGGTAGACTTATTGGGAGAGTTTTAGGAAAGAGTGGTTCACATGTAAAGGAGCAGGTTAATAGGACGCTAGCTCAAGCTATTCTTGAGTACTGCTCGAGTGTTTGGGATCCACGACAGGTTGGAATGAAAGAAGACACCGAAGCTATTCAGAGGTGAGCTGCTAGAGTTGTTACCGGTAGGTTCGATCAGCATCCAAGTGTTACAGATATGCTTCGGGAGCTCCAATGGGAATCTCTAGACAGGAGAAGACGTTCATTTCTAAGAACACTATTGAGAAAGTTTAGAGAACCGGCATTTGAAGCCGACTGCAGAACGATTCTACACCGCCCATGTACATTTCGAATAGGGACCACGAAGATAAGATACAAGAAATTAGGGCTGATGCAGAGGCATATAGACAGACGATTTTCCCTCGCTCTGTCTGCGTGTGGAAGAGGAAAGGAACCGACTAGTTGTGGTGCCTGGTACCCTCCCTCACGCACCGTACCGTGACTTTTTTTTTTTTTTTTTTTTTTTTTAAGGTTGTCGGACCATAATTCACGTCAGCCGATTTTCAATAGTTTTCAATCTAATGGTGAAACTGAACGTTTCTTTCGAAGTACCTCCCACACACAGGGGAAAGCCCTAAAGATCTTTCGTTCCTTCTACCATTCCTTGCCATGTGATGGGAAGTCACCAGCAGAATTTTTACATTGTCGTTGTCGCCACGTACCCGCATCTTCTGCACACGGTACGGAAACAGTTCTTCCTGCCATGTCAGAAGAAGTTTCAACCCCAGGATGAAGTCTTATTTTTTGGCAAGAAATAGTATTGGAAGCATACTCTCATCACAGTGCATTTGGGACTTTCATTTTACATCGTTCGACGTTCCACTGGGCTGTAGTGGCGTCTCCAGAACCAGCTGTGATGCTCTGATCTGTGCCACTGCCAATCCCTGCCTGCATGTTCTGCAATACAGCACACAATGCGTGGAATATGAACTACCAACTACCATGACACAATCCTCTTTCCTTTCACAATATTAGTGGAATTGTTGAGTATCCTTCAATGATTTTGGCTTTTATCATGATTACTGTGGTGTTGTCTGAAGAGCGAAGTCCCAAGGCGAAATTGCTACCCGGCGAAGGAGCAACAAGTAAGCATAGTTTCTGCCAGATGGATCGACGAATGAGCGAAGCTAGCTAGATTTGCCCACAAGAGTTCCATACGCCACCACTGCAGCATGCTTACTTGTGGAAGACTGGAGCGCCATTCAACCTTACTTTGCAGTTATCGCCGTAGACAACAGCACTGTAGCTAGCAGTGCGAGGGTTGTATTGCACGGAACCGTGTAGCCAAGTTTATAGTCAATTCTACTCTGAGGGAAGATCTATACTGTATCAAGTGATACATTACTGTCCAGCGACAGTCATAAATACACAAGGTATTCCTGTGGCCACGGATTGTTATGAAGTTAAGTATTTCATCTTGTACAGTTTCTAATAAAGTTGAAACGTCCCCTTTTTGAACAGTTATACAAGACTGTCCTTAAACTGACACACAATATTTTGTTAGCGCAACACAATCTGACTTTCAATAATCCCTACAAAAGAATGGGCCCTGACTAACTGTAAACTATACCTTTCACAAATCACTTACCTCACAAAAATCTTCGCTACTCAAGCTACTGCAATACAGCGAGCGCCACTACTGCCAGCTAAATAAAAGATTCAAACTACTGAAGGCACTAACTACTGATAGGGATAGTTAGCAAATGAAAGATATTAATAGAGAACAAACAATGTATTTACCTTGATTTCATCATATACATCAGAAGATTCCAGGTTCGAATCCTGGCAGGTTCGCCATATGAAATGTCCCCTTTTTGAACAGTTATACAAGACTGTCCTTAAACTGACACACAATATTTTGTTAGCGCAATGCAATCTGACTTTCAATAATCCCTACAAAAGAATGGGCCCTGACTAACAGTAAACTATACCTTTCACAAATCACTTACCTCAAAAAAATCTTCGCTACTCAAGCTACTGCAATACAGCGAGCGCCACTACTGCCAGCTAAATAAAAGATTCAAACTACTGAAGGCACTAACTACTGATAGGGATAGTTAGCAAATGAAAGATATTAATAGAGAACAAACAATGTATTTACCTTGATATCATCATATATATAGCAGTTCATGACAAATTTCAAAACTCCGCCATCTCTCTCCCCACATCCACCACTGCTGGCGGCTCACCTCCAACTGCGCAACGCTACGCGCTGTTCACAGCCAGCTGCCTAACACTACAATGGCGAGTATTACAACAATGCAAAGCAGCCACAGACTGCACACAGCACAACCAGTGATTTTCATACATAGGTGGCGTTACCAATTAAAAAACCTAAACAGCCTACTTACAAAGTGATCTAACACTTTGCGTGTGTTGTAGTATCAACTTTGCCTCCTCCAGAAACGAATAGCAGAACCTACCACAGTGCCAATGAGTGTTTTTTCGTTACGCACGAGAATTACGTTAGTGCCCTGCCTTAGAACACGGACAAAGATATTTCATTTTCCAACTGAATCACCAAGAACGTTACGCTGTGCATCTTGGACTCTCTACGATTTAAGAATTCACCACTTTAGAAATCTGATGAAACTCTGTGTCAGAACATGTACAGTCTTAGACATGAAACCCTGCTGTCGGGCCGGCGGCAGCAGGGGCTAAGTCGCAGTCGTTCACGTAATAAAGCGGCCAACACAACCAGCAGCCCCTCAGAATTCTATGCCCGCGAATGTACACAATCTAGCAACTCTACAGGATGCGGAACTGTATGGAGGAAATGTTATCATTCTTCGCGAGACATTAAAAATCCATGCTAAAAACTAATGCAGAGATATTTTTTACTACAAGTAAATTCCACAGTCCCAATAGCATAGGTTGAACAATAATTCTGATAGACTGTGAGTAATATACACTTAAAAACTAGTCAGTCTTGGACAGCTAGCGGCAGGTGAAAAACTTAAAAAACTATTCGGTTTACATGCCGCACATGGTGTACAAAGTACACACGCAGTTTTTATGAAGAAATAAACATTTAGATGACATATATCTTTTTATGATTTTTACATTTTAACTTTTTTTTATACTTTTTCTTCACAGCACACACACAACCACGCACACACACGCGCGCACTCACACACACACACACACACACACACACACACACACACACACACACACACACACACTTACACAAACACACATTCACTCCCTCTCACTCAGAGACCCCCACCCCCCCCTTTTCTTACTACATGTGAATAGTGTGAGTAGAGGCGAGTTTAAATCCCGTCATTACAAATAACGCTTTTATCTTCATGAGGTGACAGGCCGACTTTAGGCTACAGCACAGTGTACACCTCGTACCCTCTCGATAGAATGCTGGCCTGCTGTATCATATGTGGCGGCTGTGATACAGCACCACGAACATCACAGTATAGGGGACATGTCGAATTCATTACTATGGTACCTCATTACTTCATATGGATCACAGTTCTTCACCCAATAGACGAGGCCATCTGTAACCATATAAAGGAATGTAGGATATGAGAAATGAGTTTCCACAAACTCATAGTGAAAACGGTACATGTGAAGTTCGGATAAGTCTATTATGCACTTCCTCACATAAACAGGTTTTGTAAAGTCTACTGCAGTCTTCACCACCTCCACAGCAACGAAGCTGTCGCTGAATAAGGTCACCCATTTAAAATTTGGTTTGGTGATGCATTTTCTTATGCCCCAGGGCCCATCCCATTCAGTTCTAATAAAAATTTCCCACCGTTCCCTTAAGTTCTCCATTAGTTTGCCGAAAATTGAATTATTGATTAATTTACAACATTCCTTCTCAATGTCACATGTCACGGAAGCTCTCTACACACTCAATGCACTCCTTCAACCATGGCGACTGCTTGAAAGAAATAGTCCAAGTGATTCTAACCAGCTCCATCGCCAAGCTAAGACACTGCTGGAGATTAGGATAATGAATAATATATATTCTCTTATTCCCCAGTGTTGTCATCAGTTTTGGGGTAGAGCATCCTAATGGAACCAGTTGTTCTGGACACAGCAGCAAATCTGCGCGCGCATCATGCAGTCTAGTAAGGTATGTGAGTTCTGCCTCCACCACATACCCCACATCAGAATCAGCCACTATAGACCCTTGATTTTTCCGCTTAATCACTTGCATTTGCCTTTAGGTACCCATTGAAACTAAGTGATTGGTGCATGACATGTCCATATAAGTTATTTACATCCGGGTACATTGTGTAAGTCGAAGCAAGGGATGTGTTGAATCTGTCACCCATCCATGAGTTATTTGTCTTGGTGTGCCTATCGACACATTGGGAAAGTCTGTCACATAAGTATGTCACCATCAGTCAATAGTTCGATGCTGCACTTCGTTTTCGTGAGCATAGCAGCCCAGGACAACCCAGGTGCTGTGTAATAAAAGGCGGGATGCAGAGAATATGCTTGCGGAGAATTTCTCGAAAACCTCCACAAACAAGCACACGGCTGTGTCCATGTAAAACTTTGCATACTCTCCTAAAGTGGAAATGTTGAATTCCTGCCAGACATTCACAGCATGCTCATACTCTGCATCCGATATGGCATCATCAGCGAGGTTGCTGGAGAATGCAGTTACTTCGGGTAGCCTGGTTTCGCTGACTTTTGCCATACTATCCACATACTCATATGGGAAAACACCCTTCCTAGTCACGAGTTGAAACTTTTCCTCTTCGGGAAACTGAGCTCGAGTGATATGCATATCCTCCCTAGGTAGAGTTTCAACGAGTTTATGGAATGATACCTGCATAAAACGTAGCGAGTCAAGAAAGCGAAGAGTAATTCTTGGCGACATTTGTTTGGGGAATGAAATATATTTCTCATAGTTCTCACGTATTACACTGACCTGATTTTCCTCCATGCCAAAATAAGCCACGTGCTCAACAAGAAAGTAAGCGTTATACCCACTTAAATTATGGAAGAAAACGGGTACGTGCCTTGGTAACTGGTACTTCAAATTGCATGTTTTGCGGGCTGCACCACAGAACTTCCTTGTAAGATGACAGTCGTCTGTACGAGAAGTTCCACTTTTCTGTATAATAGGAACCCACAAGTATCACAGTAAACGACTTTATTGTATAAATCTTCATTCTCCTTCAATTTGGTGTAGGAACATCTTCGCTGTAAAGCTTATCAACCTCCCACGAAAGTTTTTCGAGCTCAGTGAGAAGTCTAACCCCAGCTTTACCCCCAACATAAGATTTGTAGTGGTTAAGACTTGAATCACAGGATCATACAATTTGGCACACTGCCGCATATGGTATGTGTCTTTCTGTGATGGTAATATGTGAAGGTCTGGAGTCACCTTCACAGTGGGTGACAGGAGCGAGGAGGCATTCAAAGTCAGTGTACACCACAAACAAGCATTGTTCCTGATGGTGAGCATTTTTAAACTTCATGAATTTGTTTTCCTCAGTAGGCATAATAACACGTCCCAGGTCGGTTGACAATTGGGAGAAAAAGAGTCTGGACATGTCTTTGATCCAAAGATAATGATAATTGCATTTCTCCTCATTTTTCTTATGTGAGAATAACAGCAAGCTTACATGCATCTTCAGTTCATTGGCAAAGAGGTCCAACAAAAAATGCTCGATCTGCTCATCTTACTTGTGCTTCTCCAGGCCATAAACGTGAACCGATATTCCGGTATTCTGCACCTCAAATTTAGTTATGTGCTGGATCTTGGCGGTGAACTCGATGCCACCAAAGTTATAACACTTATGAATGTCAACGTATATACCATATCGAGCTGTGCGCTGCGGATATTTTGTGTAGTTTCTCTTGCCATTCAGGATTGACCATGCAAAAAAAGCCTGATCCTTTTCAATTCTGACATTAATGCATGCCTTCTTATTAGCTATATCTTTATGTAGCTCTATATAGCTAGACCATTTATTGGATTATAGATGTGTATGTATGTCCAGGTATAGTATTTGGCTGAGTGCTTTAGCTAACCCCCAACTTACATCTCAGAAAACCTGTCCATTATAGCACTCAAGGTGGTTTCACGAAACCACTAGGCGGTTGATGTGTTCTGCGTTATCACGCCATTATCCCCTCAATAACGATGAAGATTTGTCTCTTCAACGCCAGAGGCGACTTTTGGGGCACTGTGGCAGTTCATTGCACAGCACTGCACCGAATTTAATGACAGTATACTGCGGATCATTAACAGCCTTTAGCAGCTCCGTTTACAAAACAGGAATGCATGCTCCTAGAAACCCAACAAGGTCGCGGCACCCTCCTGCCGGATTCTCGATTCTAATGAATGAGATTCGCTCTTCAAAGACGTCTGCAGTCACTTTATAGCCTAACTGTGGTATGATTTCACTGACCTGATGTCCTTCACTAAAAGGATGGGAGAGGGAACTACTGTTAGCCACAGGATCAGTGCTATTATTAATACTCTGACTAGATGATGGCTGCGTTCACCCCAATTGCGAAGGTGGTCATGGTCAGGTGTTGAGGGGTATGCATTGAGGTGCATCTACCTTGCGTGATCGGTGATGACAAGAAGGTGGAGGAAGGGGAGGCACTGCAGTATGGGGCCAGTACGTGCAGCATGGCTGCAGCTGCTGCTGCTGCAGACCTGGCCCGTTTTTCAGAGGGAGGGTGGCTCATGGACGCTAGAGTGGAGTTGGGGTGGCACTGGTGGCAGGGGCTGGGGCTATGGCAGCAACGGCAGCTTCTAGCGTGGTGACTAGTGGCGCCCTTGCCAAAGAGGCAAGCCTCACCAGACTCCACTTCGGCAAAGCAGGCTTCGCTGCACCTGGTATCCACGCCACGGCATATTGTGGAAATTGCCCCCAAGACATTACCACTGTAGAAGAGAGCGAATAACAAAAAAGGCTTAAGTACAGCATTCCAGACATCGCCAGCTGCTGCTGTTGCAAGGAAAGAAAGAAGACATATTATTATTATTTGTGACTAGAATGAGTACATGTATATAAATTACCTATTTCACTCTGACTCCTTGGCATCTCCCTCAGATCATCCAACACCTTCTCATGCCGTTGAAAGTCTCTCTCCATCTCCTCCACACACTGTGGCATATCATCCTCACCTGAATTGGGTAAAAGCCATCGGTCAGTCTCACTGATATCACCTAAAACCAGATATTAATCTTTTTAATAATAAAGTCATACATATGCAAAAAAACTACGAGAAAGAATATTTTTTAGAATATGCACTTACAGGAGATCTGCGATGGCTCCTGCATATCTTCGACACATACCCATCCCTGTTCCTCTTCTTCTGCAAGGAAATCGTCTACAACAACATCAAAGAATATGCACCATACTACACATATGATGAAATTTTTGTCAAACAGCAACATACTACATATACACTGTATTATGAAGAAGAAAAATATATATACTATTTACAATGCTGTTGCTGCTTCTGCTGGCACTAGAACCGCTCTGTCTCCAACTAATCATCAATATGGTGGATAAATGCTGAAACAATAAGATGAAATGTATTTAATACCACTATTGCAAAATTCTTAGTGGAAGAAAAAGTTACAGTTTGCCGATTTGAATATTAACTTATCAGGTAATTCCCATTCGTGCTAAAGCCTTGGACGTTTGCCGCCACTGGCACTACTGTTGCTGTTGCCTGATGCTGCTGCTAAACGATTCATGTTGGTACAGAGAGGACTATGACGATGAAGCAAACATACTAGCAACGCATGAGGAAGAAATCTGAAGTTGACCCAGCTGCGATCCAGCAGAATGAGGCCAGGGATGAAGGGGGGTAAAGTTTATATCAACTCAAGTTCCAACCACTAATTTGGCACGAACCAGGCAGAATGCAGTATTTGGCGATATCTTGGTCGACAGGTTTGGGTTAGTTGGTTCACGCATGTACAAACAGGAGGTAACACTGTGAACAAAGGGGACAGCAGTTGTGGGTTGGCCTGTTGGCCAGACAGTCACAAAAGGAGGAGAGCAGTATTCTGAGACACCATGGTCTGCTGGAATGGGCGGAATTACCCCAAGTAATGGCATGCAACAGGAAGAAGCTACTTGAGACTTGCTAATACCACGAGATGGCTGGAGGCCCTTCATGGGGTGGCCTCTTGGTCAGATCAGACACCGGTGAGAGGTGCTGCCCAGCGATCGCCAAATATGTTTAGCTCGATCCATGACTGTGTAATTACGTGTCGTGAGTGCTTTGTGACAGTGAGCGCTGTATGACGGTATTCCTTACACAATCAGAAAAAAAAGTGCTGCAATTCTTTAAATATTCCACAAACTGCGATCAATTTCCCAACAAACTGTTTAAATAAACAATATTTGACATATTACAATCTATTTCCCACTAATCAATCAGTATTTCCAGAAGGTGGCTGTATCCACCAAGGACAAATATCCTACACAAAAGGATATCGATTTAATTAATTAGTCAATCAACTTGTTAGAGTGGGAGGGAGGGTGGGCTATTTGGATAAAATAGGCCTGACCTGAAGCAGCTCGTGTTCAATGACAGTATACCGAAAGTGGCACAGTAGGTTAAGGGGGTGGGTACCTCAGTTGAACTGTTTTTTGACAATGTTTTCGACCAATTTAATCAATTAGTCAATTACTTTGATATCGAAAGTGGCACAGGGTTTCTCGGAGGGTGGAGGAGGCGGAATTTCCCAGAGGGGAAGGTGACAAAGAAAAGTGCACTTGTTCACTCATAATTGAGCATGAGAAATCCAAACGGTATGCACATATTGGCAGGGAAGGAGAGGGAGGGAAAGAAAAATGGTGGTAATTTCTCAGAGGGGGAGGGTGTAATTAATTGATAAATTTATTTAATTATCAGCCCCCTAGAACTTAGAACTACTTAAACCTAACCTAAGGACATCACACACATCCATGCCCGAGGCAGGATTCGAACCTGCAACCGTAGCGGTCGCGCGGTTCCAGAGTGAAGCGCCTAGAACCACTCGGCCATACTGGCCGGCACTTGTATCACTGAGGGGATTTCCCAGGTGGTGGTAGGGGAGATGGAGAGGGAGGGGCAGGGGAAAGGGCTTTCTCAGAAGGACAGATTATTGACAGGGGGATCATAAATCAATTAACAGAACAATAGGTTAAGGGGGGGTAGGGGTCATACATCAATCAAGTTTGCCCTGAATGTATGCTTGGCCCTGAATGTATGCAACCTGCATCAACAAAATGCACCAGGACAAAGACTATCCTACTACTTATGGTATGAGGTGTATTGGAAATGGAACAAAAGCAGACCAGGTATTCTATGTTGTGATGGATCTCCCACTGTGAATTGTCAACTTTGAGAGGTAACATATGCATAATGCTCTAACAGAAGTCAGTGAAGCATCTATGAGAGGACAGCAAAAGCAGCTGTAGATATTTGTCAATCTACTAATCTTGTTGCTGGATCAGATGGTTCCTGGCAGAGGAGACGGCATACATCGCTGAATGGAGCTGGCACAATTTCCTCTGTAGATACAAGCAGGGTCTTAAACTATGAATGTCTGACAAAACATTGCCATAGTTGTACCAATAACAACCAATCAGGAGAACCAGCGAAAATGTCTGTGAGACGAAAAAAGCAATCTGGGCAACTATGTTTCCGGAACATCCACTGATAAGCATTCACAGCATGGCCTCTGCCCAAAAGGAAACACTTCATGGTGAAAGTATAATAGTTGTGAAGCAAACTGGACAAAAACGTACATGTGCACACCCCATGCAAAAACTGTTATGGTAGAGCTAAAGCCAAGATACAGAGATGTTTCGAATTCTAAGCTCGTGGAAAAATGTTTACATTGAAAAATACAGAATCCGAATGAAAGCTTCTGTAATTGTATTTGGGAATACTTGCCACAAACTCTTTTTGTTGGTAAGTCAGGTTTTCAGAATGGTATGATGAAGTCCACAATATGTTTTAATGATGCAGTAACAAGCAGATTGAAAACCATGAGCAGATTGGGAATTAAAACTGAGGGCAACATGAAGAGCAAATTGCTATGAGTGGACAGGTAACGTGTCTCTAAGTCAAAAAAAGCTGCTGAAAACATGCAAAAAGAGTCCTGAATAACAAAGAAAACTAAAGAAGATGAAAAGGACACTCAGAATTAGCAAGATTATGGAGCTGGGATGTTTGGACATGTTATCATTGAGAAGAAAATGACACGCAAATCTGTATTTTCAGTTTCCCATACTGAAGGTGTTTACATACTTAGGGACATTATCTCATCCAATATTAAAGCTACAAAAAACTAAATTTTGCATGAATAATAACATAATGCTAGCCTACATACTGAACGACATTGTTCAAAAATGTATTAAATATTTTAAGCTGGAGCGAGGTATATGTTCTTAAATTATCAGGAGAAAAAAACTGATTTCTAAATTAAAAAAAATACACAAAATAACAAATTCGTAAACTATCCTGGTTTACTGTTTCAACAAATTAATAACTAAAAGACCAAAATTTGTTTTGACCTTTTATTTTGAATAAAAACTACTCATAATTCAGTATGTAAGATAAAAGTCGGTACTTACTCCACCATGAATTCCACAGTCTTTAAATTGTTTCTAATAGAGGTCATAATTCTGTTAAAATTTCATTCCAGTAACTACAAAAGTTTTTGAGTTATTAAACTTCAAAATACTATTAAAATCTATAGGCCATGACGCCAAGGACAATCATAGTGAATAAATTTCAAGGAGATTTTACTCAGAGGAATTACAGAAAAGCTCTGAAATGGACGTGTTCCTCATAGAATCGGTCATAAGATGTCAAGGTAGTAAAGCATTAGTGAAACGGCTTGGCTTCTCAGACAAGCACAACAGCTGAGGGAACGCTTGCAGTTTGCTATATATTAGGATACACAAATTTCAAACCACGCAGAAGCGTGACATGGGTGTTAGGAAACGTATCAGAAGAGGTATGGATGGTATTCTCGAGAACATACCATTCGAACGTCGTATCCCAGGACACAATTTTTGTGGACCTGGAACGAAATTGAAACAGCTCCTAGCTGGTGATGATAAAAGAATCAACATCCTAGACAACTTATGCAAGGAGCGTGACGTTGCTTACGCTACAAATAAAAATAGTCGCACTGCAGACCAAATATTAGGTGGCAAGTCTAGACAGATGTGTCAAAGATAGCATGTTGGCAGAGGGCAACGTAATGCTGCAATCGTGTCGATATAGCCATGTGTGCCAAACTTAAATTGGGTGCTTGGAAAACCTTCAATCAAATAATGAATGCAAATCGTCCAACACCAAAGAAGAAGAAAAAACCTAAAGGTTGTTTAAAAGAGTTCATCCAATTATAGGTGACAGCGACGAGAGATGCCTTGGCGCAGAAAGGAAGAAGGAAAAAGCTTGTTAAAACGCCTAGGAGCCTGCCAATGCCGAAGACATATGGTGGAATAATTCTGTTTCTAATCTCTGCATTTGTTTTGCTATCAGCCATTGGTTCGTTAGTTGGGTGAGCCGCTGCCATAACGCCGAGGAGCAATCACAAGAGGCTTAAAGGTATGAGATGGCCGTGAAGGCCATCGATATCGGTAAAGGCCTATATTTAAAACCACGCCCTAGAGGGTATGGCTGTACATAAACTAAACAAAAGCCCACAGACATACAACCAGACAGACTGCTAACAAACATACATAATGTTAAACACGTCAGAAAATTCCAAATCCCGAGATTTCACGGCGTGTTTATGCGCAATACATTGCCTGACGGAATTTTGAAATTCAAAGAATATGGGGTTGTTTTCTTAGATGTTGTGAGTGATATGTAGCTCACTGGGTTGTGTAAGTTAAAGAAAAAAAAACCGGAATACCATCTACTACTTACAGTCATTCGGCGATTTAAGAGCGCCTGCTGAATTGTGTCGCCGGCGGCTGTGGCCGAGCGGTTCTAGGTGCTCCAGTCTAGAACCGCTCTGCTGCTACGGCCGAACGTTCGAATCCTGCCTCGGGCATGGATGTGTGTGATGTCCTTAGGTTAGTTAGGTTTAAGTAGTTCTAAGTCTAGATGACTGATGATCGCAGATGCTAAGTCCCATAGCGCTTAGAGGCATTTGAACCAATTTGAATTGTGTCGTTACTTTACCGGCAGGAATCAGGTGTTATACAATTTTCGCCGCTGCCAAGATTTCAGTTCACACTTCTGTGGATATTTCCGCCTAATGTTTCTTCTAAAAACTGTATAAAAATAAGCAGTATTCTCGTCACTGCATCATTTGAGATCGAGATGCTATGTCGTTCATCCTAACTCTAAAAGCGCGCTCGTCTACTGTCCTCCAGCAGATCTGAGCAAGGGAAAGAGGACTATAGGATTGATCGGTCTGGAATAGTACAATAGCGCAGCTAATGTCACTGAGGTAAATAATAAACTACATCTAGGGAGTGGGGAATTCGTGGTAATACTTCCTACCTCCTAAGACAATGACGTTATATTTGAGTGTATAAAACGATTTTTAAAAGGATTTGAGTTGTTCGTAGACATTAATTCGTTTAAAATAGAGATGAAAGCAATAAAAAGGACAGTGGACTTTACTCACAAAAGTTCAGTAGGATCGCTACTAGGTTTGTCGAGAGTACAAGTGTTTTCACAAAATACTGATAAAACTTTCCAGTCGAATCAATCAGTGAACATACTGCCAGCCAGTATGATTCGTGTAGAGTGTAATATAGCGACGAATTAGTATCTTAAGGACAGAATAGCCCAGCCTACATACGAGGTTCGTGAGAAATGTAATGAGACTCGCAACACTAAGAGTGACCTGGGAACGCTGCATTGTTATACTTGTGTAGACCGATGTGTTCATGTCTTCAGTGTGAGTTTCAGCTTCGTACAGCCATTACGTTAGTTTTGAGAGCACCATCAATGTGTTGGTGTTTATGTTATATGTTACGAAAGCGGAACAGCGGAATTTAGAGCAACGTTATGCCATTAAGTTTTGAGTTAAACTTGGGGAATGTACGAGTGTGACCTTCGAAAGATGAAACAGGCCTATGAGGAACACTCCTTATCAAGAACACAAAACGTCGAATGTGCGCGTGCTCTTGTAATATTAGACCGACGTTTAACAATAATATTGATGGGTGACCTGTTAAACACTTTCACCAAACATCAAATTTTGACCGATATCTTGCACGTGCTAAGGGTTCCTGCCAAAATGGTGCCGAAAAGCCTCACAAATGAGCATAAGGACAGTCGAAGAAACGTGTGCGTTGATATTCTTGAGTAGATTGCCAATGGCCACGAATGGTTCAGTCGCGTGATTACAGGTGATGAATCATGGATTTTTTTGTTATGATCCTGAGAAAAATCAGCAAAATGAGGAGAGGCACACTGAAACATCTCCTCGACCGAAAAAAGCTGGAGGAGGAGCAGGAAGAGGAGGAGGAGGAGATTGGTGTTTAACGTCCCGTCGACAACGAGGTCATTAGAGACGGAGCACAAGCTCGGATTAGAGGAGGATGGGGAAGGAAATCGGCCGTGCCATTTCACAGGCATTTGACTGAAGCGATTTAGGGAAATCATGGAAAACCTAAATCAGGATGGCCGGACGCGGCTTTGTACCGTCGTCCTCCCGAATGCGAGTCCAGTGTGCTAACAACTGCGCCACCTCGAAAAAAGCTCGAATGAGCAAATAAAAGATCAAAACAATGCTGATTTTTTTTTTACGCTAGGGGTATCGTGTATAAAGAAGTTATTTCTCCAAGACAATCTGTCAGCCAAGTATTTTAAAAAGGTATCCTTGAAAGGCTCAGGATGACACTGCAAAGAAGTGGATGCTGCATTATGACAAGGCCCTATGTCAGACGGCCACTTTTATCACGAAATGTTTGACCTCAAAAACGCATTCTTGTTGCTCCAGCTCTCCTATTCGCCTCACATGAGTGCATGTGACTGTTTCCTTTTCCCGAAATTGAGAACTGTCTTAAAAGGACGCTATTTTAGGACTTTAGAACAATTTAAAAGCTCTAACAGTTGAAGTCTTTCAGCACTGCTACATAGTCTGGGACCAACTCTTCCGCCAGTGTATATCTGCCAAGGCGAACTACACTGGTGTCTAAAATTAAAGCAAGAAATGGAAATTTTGCAAGGTTGTGTTTATCAGAAAATGTTACCGGCAGCCGGCAACGAAACGTCAGGAAGGAGAAGAAGTTTTATATATGGACCACGGCAATTCAGCCCGGAAGTTTTAATTAATGAAGACGCCGGCCGTGAAAGCTTACATGCTATGATTAGAAGGTTGCGTTTATTTTGCCACAAAATAGTATAAACAGGTGACAGTAAAGTAGAAACTATGTAAAGAATACAGAACGTAAACAACTGCAAGATGCATAACGGTAGACAAAAAGTCCTTCGTCCTTTCCATTTGCACACACGTTCCAACTAGTTAATGTGCTCAGTATGGGGTGTGATTACCTCAGACAGCGATACAGGTCTGACAACGGAGGGGCATGCTGTGGATGATGTTGTCAATGTTGAGGCAGTGACGCCCAATCTTCCTGCAGAGCTGCTCGCAGTCTTGGAGAGTGGTTGATGGATGCTGACGAGATGCAACCCGTCTCCATAGTGCATCCCAGACATGCTCTATGGGATTCAAATCGGAAGAGCGAGCAGGTCTCGCCATGCGTGCGATATCTTCCGTTTCCAAGGAAACATCATCCACCTGCGCTCTATGATGTCGGGCTTTATCGTCCATCAATACGAAGTCTGGGCCACAGCACCTCGCAACAACCACAGGTGAGGTCCCAAGATCTCGTCACGATACGTGACAGCAGTTAAACCTTGCTGATTCACCCGTACAATTTCATTAAGAGGGGTTCGAGTGCTCAATATAATCACTGCCCACGCTGTTAGGGATCCTCCTCGATATCGGTCTCGCCGGCCGCGGTGGCCGAGCGGTTCTAGGCGCTCAGACCGGAACCGCGCGACTGCTACGGAATCACGTTCGAATCCTGCCTCGGGCATGGATGTGTGTGATGTCCTTAGGTTAGTTAGGTTTAAGTAGTTCTAAGTTCTAGGGGACTGATGACCACAAATGTTAAGTCCCATAGCGCTCAGAGCCATTTTTTGATATCGGTCTCTTTCCACAATGTTTGGATCCTGAAATCATGTCCCGTGTTCAAACCAGATGCGAATCCCTCGAGAATCATTCTTAAGACTAAATCGTGATTCATCTGTGAAAAGAACTTTGGCCCACTGTTCGACCGTCTTGGTGGCGTGTTGCTGACTACTCTCTAGACGTTCCCTTCTGCGAAGACACGTCAGAGGTAGACATACAGCAGGTCTCCGACAATAAAGGCCGCTCTGCCGAAGCCTTCTGTACACCGTTTGCCTCGATACAACACATCGAGCGGATGCTGCGAGGCCAGATGCCAGTCGCCGTGCAGTGGTAAGGCGGTACCGACGGTCCCGTACAGCCCAATAACAGTCCTCTGTTTCTGACATCATATACGGTCGGCCCTGCCCTGGTCTTCAGGATAGAGTTTCGGTCGGTCTCTATGAACTGTCGCCACATCCGAAAAACAACAGAACGGTTCACATTAAGCCATCGGGCCAAATCAGTTTGCGACTGTCCTGCTTCCTTTGCACCGTCCTTGGCTGTGTACACAGGGATCGTGGATTTGGGGTTACCCCCAAACGCTACCTTGTTTCATAGGTGCCCTGACGTCATCGTTGGCATGGTTAAGCGTTGACTAGAATGCCATCTTCCGTGCAGAACACAACTATAAGGACATCTGGTAGACAGTATGATTATATCGTGGATTAGACACAGGACGGGTAAATAGCGGTTTGTTGCTTTAATTTTGAACACCAGTGTAGTTCGGAGCTCTACAGATAATAACACGTACATTCGAGGACAAGGAGACAAAGAGCATAAAACTGAGCTGGATGAATTGATATGAAAAGCAACACACCTATTGCTATCAGACGATGGGAGTCTGAAACTATTACTTTTTCTGAATTCAGGAGTACAACTGCCCTATCTTTCTGTTCATGGTAGTTGTTTGAATATTTGATCCTTCCAGAATCATTTCGCCAATCATGGACTCTAAATACATCTATCCAGCTAAAAACACCTAGCATTATTATTCTCGTGCTGCAGACAGTCAGGTAGTGGAATCTTGAAAGGAATCGATCGTATTTAACAATTGTAAACTAACCAATGCGGAGTTTACCAATAGTTCCGGCTTTTTCTGTCTGATAACTTACAGCTCGACTGGAGCAGAAACGCGTACGGACTATTGTATGACTTGTATGCAAGACTTGACACATCATATTGTGAGACTGACAGTGTTTTCAGATGGACTTAGCTTACAGAAGTTTAAGCAATTATCATCCATAATGGTGACAGATTATCCAAAACAATGTGAGATAGTGAAGAATGGAACCGTGGACATACGGTAGTATGTTCATTAGTACTACATGGTTATCTCATGAACTACATGCTGCTAACAGTAATTGTACAGTGTGTGATATAAATGTATAGGCATTACAAGACATATACCGCAAATATACACCGATGCCTCAAAGAGAAAAGGTTCTTGTAGACAAGCTAGGGTATTATGATGAGTACAAAGAATTTGTGTTTAAAGCAACTACATCCTTGCATTCTCCACACCAGACAAGTACTGATAAGGTATTCTACAATCGTAGCTTCACCAAGACTTTGTAACTCAGTGTAGTGTGCAAAATCTAGAATAATGGCACTATTTTACCACGCAAATCGTTGGGGCGATGTAGGGTTGGCGTATGAAGATATGGTGTCTTTTTTCCAAGCATACGATCATAAAGACAGCGTAGTTTATGTCAGAGGTCTTGAGAAGATTACCTGGTTTCAAGAAATTTATAAACGTGCATCTACCCAGAATCTTGAAACTGAAGGATGTCTTGCCCTTAAGCAGTTGAAGAAGAGACACGGACAAAATGGGTTTATGAATGCTTCATAAAATGTACAACTATAATCCAACTGGCTTACCGATAAATAAACAGTTTATTTTAAAAAAAATGTATTTATCATCTCCTCAGTTACAGGCTTCAGGTGAGTATATCACCCCTTGTGAAGGAAAGGAAGCAACAGGGGCCCTTCCGAACAGATACTGTATGTCGTTAAACAGGACATGTCGTGCCAGCAGGCACTAGCAGCCAGCAGCAAGAAAGGGCTGCCAGCGCAACTTTGGTTAGGTTACGCTGATATGTCTGGAACATTATTGCAGCACCACGTATGTGCACGTAGTAACACGTGCAGGAGCATTGGATTACAAGTACCATTTACGAGGGCATAGTACTAGTTCAACAGTGTTGGATTTAATGTATGTACGAGTGTCAACTACAAATATATCATGGTTCAAATGGTTCAAATGGCTCTGAGCACTATGGGACTCAACTGCTGAGGTCATTAGTCCCCTAGAACTTAGAACTAGTTAAACCTAACTAACCTAAGGACATCACAAACATCCATGCCCGAGGCAGGATTCGAACCTGCGACCGTAGCGGTCACGCGGTTTCAGACTGCAGCGCCTTTAACCGCACGGCCACTTCGGCCGGCTATATCATGGGCTCACAAAAAGTGCGAATGTAATGGCACATGAAGATGAGTGCTGCACATGTGGTGAAAAGCACGAACTCCAGCGTTGAGCTACATTCACATGAACACAGACGTCTACCTCTCTCGGGCCGGCCAGGGTGACCGAGCGGTTCTAGGCGCTACAGTCTGGAACCGCGCGACCGCTACGGTCGCAGGTTCGAATCCTGCCTCGGGCAAGGATGTGTGTGCTGTCCTTAGGTTAGTTAGGTTTAAGTAGTTCTAAGTTCTAGGGGACTTATGACCTCAGAAGTTGAGTCCCATAGTGCTCAGAGCCATTTGAACCATTTGAATCATTTGAACCTCTCTCGGTTCACGTGTACTCACACCCTTGTGCGCATACTGCCTGTATATAAATAACCAGTGTTGAACGGCTCCAACCCATTTCGCTCTCAACAACCATGAACCGTTCTACAGAAACTGATGACAAAGGTGCTGATAAGTGTGCTCGTTTGTTAGGTGCTGACAACTTGATTCCAAGCGTAATGTCTCCACGTTTTGATAATAGGACAACAGTGTCTCTCACAAATGATATACGTTAAGGCGAATATAGGATTTTTTTTCTTTGTGTGCGTGTAATTTTTTTCATTTTTGAAAGTAATTCTTATGCGTTTCTTTGTATTTCTTCCTTGCTATTGGCGTACATATCGATATTGATCTATACAACAAACACCCAGGTTTCCTGGTTTAGATTGTTAGTGATCAGACATGTGTCATCAACAATGAGCTAACGCCATTTTCCACTCAGAGCTCATGGGGTTTCTATTAAGTTGTGCATGAGGTACCGCTGGTAGTTTTGCTGTAGTCAGAGATCATGGGGGATGGTAGGCTATACAAAATGCAGCACTTTTTTCTTGGCCAATTTCGGTTGAAATAATTTGGAATTCATTGTTGGACGTAGTGCAATTTTGCCGTTTAAGCTCCTATAGTTTCATGAAATTCTGACAGGTGGCCACACTATACGTAGCCTTCAAAATGGCGCCTGTAATGGATGTCCGTTCCAAGCAGAGAGATATCATTGAGTTTCTTTTGTCAGAAAAGCAGTGCACTGTAGATATTCATAGGCACTCGCAGAAAGCCTGCAGAGACCTAGCAGTGAACAAAGACATGGTGAGTCATTGGGAGAGGCGTTTATCATAATCGCAACAAGGTCTCAGGACTCAGGAAACAACTTCAGCATGTTCATCACCACAAAAATGCAAATGAACTACTCCTTCTCCATGACAATGCAAGGCCTCATACAAGTCTGTGCATCCAAGAGTAGTAGCGAAATGGTGGCAACGGTGTAATTTTGATATCAAATTGATATGCAAATTAATTAAATTTATCAATTAATCAAATCACGCCCCAACCACACATACTCCCGATAGACCACCCCCACTGCCACCCCGGATCACATCACGTGTTTCTCTCAGCCTGCACATGGGCCACAGACCCTTTCCCCCCCCCCCCCCCCACCCCCCCTCCACCCTCTCTCTCCCCCACGTACCCTATTGGTGGAAATTACTAGTTTTGGTGGGGATTTCGAATTTTGGTGGGAATTTCTTTGTTCCAGGGCTGTGCTAAAGTCCCACCCCACCCCCAACCAGGAATTGGAGACAAATTAAAATTGGCGGAACACTTTCTGGAATTCGAATCCTGTTCCTCCTGGACGGAAAGCCCAAGAGCACCCCCCTCCTCCCAACACAATTATATCACCAGAGCCTCCAGATCACACCCCCTCCCCCGACCACGCACACCACCCACCGACCACTCCCACCTCCATCCTGGATGACATCACATGCTTTTCATAGCCTGCACATGGCCACATCCCTCTCCCTCCCTCTCCACCCTCCCCCCCACGTACCCTATTGGCGGGAATTACTAAATTTGGAGGAAATTTGGAATTTTGGCGGGAATTTATTTGTCCCAGGGCTGTGCTAACATCCCACCCCATCCTCACTCAGGAACTGGCAGGAAATTAAAATTGGCAAAACCCTGTTCCTCCTGGATGGATAGCCCAAGTGCACCCCCCCCCTCCCCCCCAACACAATTATACCACCAGAGGCACTTAGAATTGATGGGGACATTAAAAATGGCGGTGCCCTTTCCGGGACTGAAACCCTTGTTCTACTGGAAGGAAAGCTCAAGTGCACCCCCCAACACATGGAAACTGTCCAGATGCAGGAGAGGAAGGTTAGGTTAGTGTACTTTATTTATTTCGGTTGGGAAAACGAAGTAGAGATATGTCCTAATTACGTAATTAATCATAAAGATTGGGCCTAATTACACAACTATATGCATAGCGCTACAGAAGGACTGCCTAAAATCGCAATACAACTCAAAAACTGACGATGCCATACAACTGGTGTTATCCTGCTGGGAAAAAAATTTCGCAATACCACTCGAAACTAGTGACAGACACACTCAAACTTTATCCTTTACCTATGAACTTCCCTCTTCCCACCTCCATCCACCTACGGCGAGGACATATGCCTTTTCAAATGGCCAGCTGCTCCGCCGAGCGCCTCGCAGCAAGTGCTGGCCGCTGTCCGCACTAGGCTTTCAGCCCTCTGCTGTTTTTCTGCCACCGCTCTGCCGCCGCTGGCTGCACTCAGCCTTCCACCATCTGGCCGCCTTCAGGCGACGGTCCTACACCAACACAATAGAGTGTATAGTAAACTAAACAATAGGAGATAAAAGAACAGCCGCCTCAAGTGCAACTTGTTTGTCTAAAATATCGCGACAGAGCCTCCACACTTCGCCCCCATGGTCAGAGCACAGCTGTTTCCAGGGACCACCACAGTAGACACGCCCACCCCCCTCCCCCTCGCCACCCAGCAGCGATGGAGAACAATTGTACTAAACATCAATGCTACTCTTTCTTGCAATCTGCTAAACGTATTTCTCACAAAGACTGGTCCTCTTTGGAACAACAACGAAATTCCAGAGAACACTCCAGATTGCATTTTCAAAGTCGGCTGCTTGCGAAACAGGAAGCTTTACGCCTAAAGCGAGCGCAGCATCACACGGCAGGATCTTCAGTACAATGCGGTCCGGTGAGTATGCTGCGGGGGCGGTCAGCGTTATCGACGCTGACAGAAGCTACACACACAATAGAGCACCACGCCAGCATCTTTCAGAACAAAACTGTGATAAATGAGGGCTATCCCAACCGTGGGTTGTTTGTCTAAAGGGACTGTCGCGACCTTTTACGGAACTCGGGCACACGCCGTTCTGAGCACTGGACTGTATTTAACATTAACGCGACTCCTATAATAAAGCAACTATTAAAACCGGAAAACGCAATCGCGACAATACTAAATATCTTCTTTCCACGAAAATAGGCACATTCCACTTTCTTCTAGTTTTATGAGCTAAATGTTTTATAGTTTTTACATTCGACTACAAAATACAATTCGCACCTCATTATTTTGCGGCATCCTGCGAAGTGCTCTGCCGCCGATAGCAAATGATCACGTGTGTATTACAAACATTTCAGACACGTGAAATAACATTAGAGAATACAACCTTCACGCCATTAACTGACATGTCGGAAAAAAACACATCCATTTTACGTTCGACATTAAAACGCCTTAATTCAAGAGGATATAGCTGTTTTGTACACTATGGAAGGTCTCGTTTTACCATTGCAATGATATATTATATAGGCGTTTAGGAAACAGATCGTGAGAGTCTGTCCCGTAATAGGACCTCCTATAAGATTATTTCCACACTTCTCTTCCGTTACATCGTAACTGTACCATCTGCATGCATACATTTGACATTGTTGATGCATAACTCACCTGTACTGACATGTCTATAAAGTTTCTGTCATACAGCATCCGATTCTTGCGTACTAGTTTTGTAAGCAATTTGATCATCACAACCTCTTTCACGCAATCTACTCACATGTCAGAAAAAAACACTATCATTTCTAGATTCCACAATAAGCTATAATTCAAGTGGTGTCTTCTTTATAATTAGAGGTAGTGAAGTATTTTAGCCGATTCCTATCAGATCGGTGTATATTTGCGAGAACTATTTGCTTACAAACTTTAACCAGTTATAGACTCCCTGTAATTGTACCTTCTATAAGACTTTACGCATCACTCTCTCCCAATATATCGAAAAACGATTACTGTCTGCGTGTTGTCATTGTGAATATTACATATACCGTATCGCTCCATTGTACCTGGAGGCCAGTGCTCGAACACCTTTCCTCATATCTGCGCAAAATTTTGTCTTCTGCACTGGAGGAAGACCATATCCAGCAAACTATTAATCATACAAGAGAGCTCCTGTATTGTTTCCTCATGAGCAGTGTAAAAATCTTTCATTCCCCTTATGACTATAGCAGCTTTCGACGTTAAATCCATACTTTCCCTTACGACAGTACATAGTCATTTTCTTTGCACATGTTGGAACATCCACATATTTTATAAGGCTGCTGCTCAAGTTGAATCTGTCACGCATCCAATTCTACTATTAAGTATAATGATTCACCAGTAACTGAATGCTTGCGATACGATACAATTCTGAGCGAAAATCAGCGATGGGTGGACATGTCTCTTAAGTTTATTCCTTCCGCGTGGTACCTCAGTGTCTTAGAAAGAGAGGCGTAATCGTTTTACACGCCGACAGATGTTAAAATCACAATCGCAACGACCATCTTACTGTCACATGCAGTCTTGGTTCTACAGGTGTCCACAAGTATCGCTAACGATATCAATGTTAAAAAATATACAAGCCATATAAATGGAGATATGGCATTACCTCCGAATGAAATTCTTTTTCCACACAAATATCTCGACATTTTCCATTCAACCACATACCTGCGTTGGATGCTATGGAGAAGTCTTTTAAAGATTAGAGAATCAAATTCGAGACACTCTTATATCTCGAAACGAGTCACCTTTTTCGAACCGATCTGTTCCAGTAAAATTCCAACGTGGTTTTAAAGAGTCCCTCTGCATCTTGAAACTGCTCCTCAGGCTCTGCTCCACCATCCCTGCAGCTTTGCACATGTGATCGTCCCAGCTGAAGTCGGAACTGAGCAGAAGTCGGAGAGAGCTATATCTACCACATTCTGCAACCCGTGTAGGAACAGATTGAGCTGAGTTAATGCTATAGGACCGTGTTTTAACCACTCGGTAGAAATGGGAACATGTTGTGGTAGCTCCGCAAACCATGTAGGATGTGTAAGGTCAGCGCCAAACGAAGCTGCTCCTGCAACACGAGTTAGTTTAGATGGTGATCGCCGGAGTGTGTATTAACAGACTGACAGTGCTATTGCACGTCGCCGACGGTATAAGCTTGTAATAAGAGCACCGAATTTAAAAAGTGATTCGGCTGAGGAATGCGGTATGAGACTGGTATTTGCAACTCCCTCATGCCGCCGCTAGATATTTTTCCAGTAATTGTAACACATTCTCGATACCACGTCAGAGGTTCTGCGATATATCCACTGGGTTATAGGTGATGGTTGGTTGAGAATGCTGAATAAGGTCATAAGAAATGTACACTGGCTTTTCAGATCTCTATTGTTATGCTTTCCAGTATAAATGCTGTCTGCAATTTAGACTCTAGCCTTTCCATTCAATCACATACCTGCGTTGGATCCTATGGAGAAGTCTTTATTTGATTACAGCCACTAGAGAATCATATTTTTGGCAGTCTCATATCTCGAAACGAGTCACCTTTTTCGAACCTCTCTGTTCCAGTAAAATTCCAACGTGGTTTTAAAGAGTCCCTCTGCATCTTTAAACTGCTTCTCAGACTCTGCCCTACCACCTCTGCAACTTTGTACATGTGATCGTCCCAACTGAAGTCGGAACTGAGCAGAAGTCAGAGCTATCTCTACCACATACTGCAACCCGTGGAGGAACAGAGTGAGCTGAGTGAATGCTATAGGACCGTGTTTTGACCACTAAGTGGAAATGAGGACATGTTGTGGTAGCTCCGCAAACCGTGTTTGATGTGTAAGGTCAGCATCACACGAAGCTGCTCCTGCAACACGAGTTAGTATAAAAGACGGGACGAACAGGTAAGGTTATGTTTCTTATCGGCAAAATTAGGAAGACACAGCATCATATAGGTACTGCAGTCCGAAGCAGATCTGCGTCCCTCAGGGTCCATTCACATCTATCACCCAAACATTCTAATTATGAACTACAAAAGCTTTGCTAACTTCATCCAATACATTTTTACCGCATCTCTCTCTTCTGATACATCGAAAACAAATACTGTCTGCATGCAAGTATCGACCATATGCAGCGTTTCTACTAAATATACAGGTATTGATCCATTGGAGCAGGCGGCCATTGATCGACGTCGCTTGAACAGTCCTGTGCAATGTTTCATCGTCTGTACTGTATGAGGACCATCTCCTGCAGATTACCAGTCGCAAGAGAGGGTCCCTGCTTTGTTGTTTGATACACTGCGTTTTCTACCGTAACATGCTTTGTACACTGCCATACGTTTTGTTTTTTCCGCCACGACTTCGAAGTCTGTGTCATGTTCTAAACTGACATTAACACATTTTGATAAATTGGCTCTCACAGAAAACTAGACGTCGCACGGTGTCAATCATGTTGTTGCTGCTGCTCCCACAACACACACACACACACACACACACACTCACACACACGCACACTGAGTGATTGAAGTAAAAGACAGCAACAGAATAAGGAAACTGGAAGAGTTTTGAGGCGTTGTGGAGCGTTTCCAAACTGCTGTCCAAAGGTGACTGACGACCTCTACATTTAAACTCATCGTTCGCAGTGACAGGATATGTGATGGCGCACTGTGTTCCGTTTGATTGATTTGCTGCCATGTACGTGATCACTGTTTCGGTGTTAGCCATCCCCGGAAGGTCTTGTCCCCTCCACCAAGACTCTTTCTCCATCTCAAACAAGCGATGTCATTCAGTCATTATGCGGTAATCAACAGTGTACCAGCGGACAGATGGGATGGAAAAGACACTGTCTATGTACTGTAATAATAGGAATTACAATTGATAGTGCAATCAGTTTTAACAATTTTACCGTAATCTCAACACCGGCCAATGACGCGGGAGCATGCTTCCTAATTTATTTATTTATTTTTCCGTGGGGTCAAATTAAGGAGAAGTCTCCATGGTCATGGAACGAGTCAATACATGAAATTATAACACGATAGAAAAAACAGATTAAATGAAATACAAGAAACGTATTCAGACGACAAATCGTAAGTTTAAATAAAGAAAATCAACTATGTAACACTGGAATTTGCTTAATTTTTCAGCTCTTCCAGGAGCTCCGCGACAGAATAGAAGGGGTGAGCCATTAGGAAACTCTTCAGTTTAGACTTAAAAGTGTTTGGGCTACTGCTAAGATTTTTTAGTTCTTGTGGTAGATTATTGAAAATGGATGTAGCAGAATAGTGCACTCCTTTCTGCATAAGAGTCAAGGAAGTGCATTCCACATGCAGATTTGATTTCTGCCTAGTATTAACTGAGTGAAAGCTGCTAACATTAAAGAAAATATATACTGTGAGGGCAATGTCAGAATTGCCAGACTATTGAATAGGGGTCGACAAGAGGTTCTCGAACTTACACCACATATAGGTCGAACAGCCCGTTTTTGAGCCAAAAATACCTTTTTTGAATCAGAAGAACTACCCCAAATAATAATACCATATGACATAAGCGTATGAAAATATGTAAAGTAGACTACTTTTCGTGTTGAACTGTCACTTATTTCAGATACTGTTCTAATGGCAAATAAAGCAGCATTTAGTTTCTGAACAAGATCCTGAACATGGGCTTTCCACAACAGCTTACTATCTATCCGAACGCCTAGGAACTTGAACTGTTCTGTCTCGCTTATAATATGCCCATTCTGTCTCATCAAAATATCAGTTTTTGTTGAATTGCGAGTTAGAAACTGTAAAAACTGAGTCTTACTGTGATTTAGCATCAAATTATTTTCCACAAGCCACGAACTAATTTCATGAACTACATTATTTGATAATGTTTCAATATTACCTACTAGAGCCTTCGCTACCAAGCTGGTGTCATCAGCAAACAGAAATAGTTTTGAATCACCTGTAATACTAGAAGGCATATCATTAATATAAATAAGAAACAGCAGTGGCCCCAGCACCGACCCTCGGGGAACGCCCCACTTAACAGTGCCCCATTGAGACTGAACATCACTACCACTCTCCATATTGCGGAGAATTACCTTCTGCTTTCTGTTCTTAAAGTAAGAGGCGAACCAATTGTAAGCTACTCCCCTTACTCCATAATGGTCCAACTTCTGCAGTAATATTTTGTGGTCAACACAGTCAAAAGCCTTCGTTAAATCAAAGAAAGCGCCTAGCGTTCGCAACCTTTTATTTAATCCGTCCAATACTTCACAGAGAAAAGAGAATATAGCAATTTCAGTTGTTAAACCATTTCCAAAACCAAACTGTACATTTGACAGCAAATTATGTGAATTTAAATGCTCCAGTAACCTTGTATATACAACCTTCTCGATAACTTTAGCAAACACCGATGGCATAGAAATAGGTCTATAATTGTCAACATTATCCCTGTCTCCCTTTTTATAAAGTGGCTTCACTACCGAGTACTTTAATCGGTCAGGAAACCGACCACTTCTAAAGGAAAAGTTACAGATATGGCTAAGTACTGGGCTAACATACATAGAACAGTACTTCAGTATTCTGCTAGATACCCCGTCATAGCCATGAGAGTTCTTGGCCTTTAGTGATTTAATTATTAACTCAATCTCCCTCTTGTCAGTATCATGGAGGAGCATTTCAGGTAACAGTCTCAGAACACTTTTTTCTAAGAGCGCTATATGATTCCGTGTTGGGACTAGGTTTCTATTTAGTTCACCTGCTATATTCAGAAAGTGATTATTAAATACTGTACATATATGCGACTTATCAGTAACACGGACATTCCCACTACACACTGATTCTACACTCCTGGAAATGGAAAAAAGAACACATTGACATCGGTGTGTCAGACCCACCATACTTGCTCCGGACACTGCGAGAGGGCTGTACAAGCAATGATCACACGCACGGCACAGCGGACACACCAGGAACCGCGGTGTTGGCCGTCGAATGGTGCTAGCTGCGCAGCATTTGTGCACCGCCGCCGTCAGTGTCAGCCAGTTTGCCGTGGCATACGGAGCTCCATCGCAGTCTTTAACACTGGTAGCATGCCGCGACAGCGTGGACGTGAACCGTATGTGCAGTTGACGGACTTTGAGCGAGGGCGTATAGTGGGCATGCCGGAGGCCGGGTGGACGTACCGCCGAATTGCTCATCACGTGGGGCGTGAGGTCTCCACAGTACATCGATGTTGTCGCCAGTGGTCGGCGGAAGGTGCACGTGCCCGTCGACCTGGGACTGGACCGCAGCGACGCACGGATGCACGCCAAGACCGTAGGATCCTACGCAGTGCCGTAGGGGACCGCACCGTCACTTCCCAGCAAATTAGGGACACTGTTGCTCCTGGGGTATCGGCGAGGACCATTCGCAACCGTCTCCATGAAGCTGGGCTACGGTCCCGCACACCGTTAGGCCGTCTTCCGCTCACGCCCCAACATCGTGCAGCCCGCCTCCAGTGGTGTCGCGACAGGCGTGAATGGAGGGACGAATGGAGACGTGTCGTCTTCAGCGATGAGAGTCGCTTCTGCCTTGGTGCCAATGATGGTCGTATGCGTGTTTGGCGCCGTGCAGGTGAGCGCCACAATCAGGACTGCATACGACCGAGGCACACAGGGCCAACACCCGGCATCATGGTGTGGGGAGCGATCTCCTACACTGGCCGTACACCACTGGTGATCGTCGAGGGGACACTGAATAGTGCACGGTACATCCAAACCGTCATCGAACCCATCGTTCTACCATTCCTAGACCGGCAAGGGAACTTGCTGTTCCAACAGGACAATGCACGTCCGCATGTATCTCGTGCCACCCAACGTGCTCTAGAAGGTGTAAGTCAACTACCCTGGCCAGCAAGATCTCCGGATCTGTCCCCCATTGCGCATGTTTGGGACTGGATGAAGCGTCGTCTCACGCGTTCTGCACGTCCAGCACGAACGCTGGTCCAACTGAGGCGCCAGGTGGAAATGGCATGGCAAGCCGTTCCACAGGACTACATCCAGCATCTCTACGATCGTCTCCATGGGAGAATAGCAGCCTGCATTGCTGCGAAAGGTGGATATACACTGTACTAGTGCCGACATTGTGCATGCTCTGTTGCCTGTGTCTATGTGCCTGTGGTTCTGTCAGTGTGATCATGTGATGTATCTGACTCCAGGAATGTGTCAATAAAGTTTCCCCTTCCTGGGACAATGAATTCACGGTGTTCTTATTTCAATTTCCAGGAGTGTATATCCTCGACCTGTCTCTGCAGACCAGCCACTTCCTTTACGACTGACCATATGGTTTTAATTTTATCCTGAGACTTAGCTATTCTATCTGCATACCACATACTTTTTGCCTTCCTAGTAACTTTTTTAAGCACCTTACAATACTGTTTGTAATGGGCTGCTGCATTTAGATTTTGACTGTTTGTAACGTTTTGATATAGTTGCCACTTTGTTCTACAGGATATTCTTAATCCTCTAGTCAGCCACCCAGGCTGCCTGTTTGTGCTAGTGCCCTGTTTTGAACTTTCTAACGGAAAGCAACTTTCAAAGAGCACGAGAAAAGTCTTGAGGAAAGCATTATATTTATCGTCTACTGTATCAGCACTATAAACATCTTGCCACTCTTGTTCCTTAATAAGGTTTAAAAAGGTCTCTACAGCAACTGGATCAGCTTTCCTGAAAAGTTGATAACTTGTGTTGCAGCACAAAAATTTGTTAGAGTTAAAACTTGTGCATCATGATCTGAAAGGCCATTCACATTTTTGCTAACAGAATGCCCTTCTAGTAATGAGGAATGAACAAAAATGTTGTCTATGGTTGTTCTACTGTTCCCTTGCACTCTCGTTGGAAAGAATACGGTTTGCATAAGATTATATGAATTAAGCAGGTCTACCAGCATCCTTTTCCTTGCACAATCACTTATACAATTAATATTGAAGTCACCACATATAATTAACTTTTTGTATTTCCTATAAAGTGAACCAGGTACCTCCTCTAGCTTTAGCAAAAATGTTGTGAAATCCGTGTCTGGGGATCTATAAATAACAACAGTTAGAAGTTTAACTCCACTAAATTTAACCACACCTGCACAACATTCAAACACCTTTTCAGTGCAGTACTTTGAAACACCAATTGACTCAAATGGGATACCGTTTTTCACATACATGGCTACTCCCCCATACCGCAAAGAGCTCCTAGAAAAGCTGCCAGCCAACCTGCATCCTGGTAAAGGAAGCCTCTGAATTGTCTGCTTATTTAAGAAGTGTCCAGATATACCAATAATTTCAGAGTCAACATCTATAAGCAGTTCACTAACTTTATCTCTAATACCTTGTATATTTTGATGAAATATACCAATTCCCTCATTACTCGGATACCTAAGCTTTGTTGAAAGTGGTTTCTTTGTTAGAGAGACTTCCCTTAAGCAGGAATACCTGTCATCTGACTTCAATCTAGAAAAGGTGCAGCTCTAACACCCACTAGTACAGGAATTTTCCCATGAGTGATCCCACCACCCCCACCTATGCTGTCACCTATAAGCTTTGCCAACCTCCCCTTTCCATACCTGTTGAGGTGCAGGCCATGTCTAGTGAAACCCGTCCTGCTGATACACTACACCGACACCACTGAAATGTGACTCATGCCTTCTGTCATCAGCGCACCCCCAAGTCTCATGTGATTACGGTTGACAGCTGTGTTATGATGAGGCCGATCGTGAGGCTGAAACAGTTCCACGAAATGCACATTCGTGTTGCCAGTCTGAGTGGCTATCTTTTCCAGGTCACCATCTATGTCATACTCCCCATCCCTATCAGTACTATTACGAGCCCCACCCACAATCACTACCTGATCCTCTTTAGTAAAATCCCTACATAACCCCCCTATGTTAACAGTCACCTGAGCCAATCCTGCATCATCGCTAAACAGCGCCTCCACTACTTTGTGAGTACCATTGCGAATGTAAATAGATGACTGTGCAGTACGTTTCATTCATTGTTATTTCTCAAACCTATACTCCAAAGTATATCAGACAGCGACAATCTGCAGCTGACCAGAAGTAGATCGCTACATTCCACGTTTCGTGGAGGAACAGTGCGAAATTAGGCTGCAACTGCTGTCCCGCACCCATCCAAGAGCACAAGATTTCTCCAGATGTGCCAATGTCAACCAGGTAAGCACCCCTTATCGGTGTATAGTAGATATGAAGCTATTGTGATGATATAACAGACGGTTAAGAACAAGAAACGGGTGGTTCTTGTGCATGCTGGAGCTCCAGGCGGACGGAGTTTGCAGCATTTTACGTAAATCAACTGCGCTATCAATTCTAAGGTATTGTTCTAGTGTCTGTGGTCACTACCAAGAAGGTATCGGGAAGAGATAACATAAACACATGCACTCCTAAGGCTACAAGGTTCAGCATTTAAAACACGCTATAATGTTAGATCGTGATGTATTAGTCGTATGGAATGCAATGCTGTTACTATCTCAATGTAAGAAATGTATTTCTAGCGCATGACGTATATTATCCTTGCAGGTTTCTCTACGATAAACTATGGTGATAAACTGTAAAATGAAAAACTACTTCCTTAAAACATCGATTCCTTGTGATACACGTACAATATAGCTTTCCACAGGTATATAGCTCCCACTGTTCACATCCGATCACAGTTCAGAAATTATATTATGATCGCATCAGTCCTAAATAAAATGATAGTTAGTAACGGAGAATGCCTCTTACAAAGAAAGAGACAAACGCATAGCAGCGGTGTTTGACGTGTGAAGTTACACCTCATGCCGCCACTAACTCTGTAAACAGGACATCTATCAAGTAGATGTATACACGGGGATTGTAGTACCTTACAAACAACTGTCGCTAACTTCGAATCACTGTAGTTATGAAACTGAAGACTCGATTTTATGCCCAAGATGCGACAGAGGAATGGAGTATGTCGCATAAATTTTCGGTCGTCTAGAGGAATGTGCCGAAACAGGATGGAAGTCCTCTGATGACCGAGAGGTTTGCTGTTAACGATCGCAAGTAGACAGTGCTCTAAGTCACACGTATAACACGCAGTTGTATGCGAGTCGAACGCAGGTTATGTCACACAACTGATGCATCCCGACAGAGCAACGGAAAAAAATGGTCAAATGACCATCTGCAACGTGTATCCCTCTCTCTAGAATGCGTCATCAGTGTACCATTAAATCCTATCTCGTTACAACTCCGTCTCAAGCGATCACTCCATCCACTCGCTGTCATCCTTTAACGCGTATGCATTTAAGATTAAAGGCAGATGGTTCTCTTTTTTCCAGGAAGGCATCAAGGACAGCAGTCAACTCTCGTGTATCACTATTACCTCAATAGACATACAATAGAATGTTGCCTCGACGGAAAATAAAAGACTGTTTCCCCAGTCCGGTGCTTCCATATCAACGTTTTCTCGTATTCCTCTTGTTGTCTTATACTCGTTCCCATGTACAGGAATTGTACTGCACCAATCAGAAGACATGCAAGTACTTCCTCAATTTCCCCGCATTTCGGCGTATTTTCCCTCAATTTATAAGTATTTTCCGTCATTTTTTGTAATTTTATAGATTTTATGTCACTTCTATCCATGCGATCATGACGTAATTTCTCGTTCTGTGTTCTAAAATTGCTTGTAAATGTAGTACAGCTGCCAGCAACTAGCACAAATGCATTTTTTCTGGTCGGGCGGCAGAGTATAGCACTGTACTCGAATGCATCCAGTCATCTCCAACCACATATTCTACAGTTGCGACACGTTTGCTCTGTTTTCTGTATGTCTGTGTCTGTGCACGTGTCACAGAAGGCTCCCATGACGTGCTCTTCCAGCTGGTGGACCCAACTTCGAAGATAAAACACATCTTCGAACGTAACGCGGGGTTGGTCCACCTTCGAGCCCTGTCCCAGATGTGACGTGTTGTGGATCCGCATCCCAGCGTCGCTCCCGATATAATGCTCGGCGGGTCCACACTCGAACACTAACCCGGGTCCACTGTGGGACCTGGGAGCCATTCGCACATGCACAGACACAGACATACAGAAAACAGAGCAAACGTGCTGCAACTGTAGAGTATGTGGTCGAAGGATGCACTCTGTATGAAGCAGTACATGTATGATGTCGAGGTTATCGATGCAGCTAGACCTTGGTTCCGACATCGACCAGTAGATGGTAGCATGTGAGCATACAGCTCCTCCCAGTAAGGTGGCATAAGGCCACAGCATTGAACTCAAATTATGTCGAAAAATAGGAATTCGTAGCCAAAAGAAACGGAAATAATAGAAGATATTACAGTCCTAAATAAAAGCAGCCTACTTTCAAACAATAAAAAAAAGAAAGATGTTAGATTCCTTGTTGAACGCTCCTCGTATGTAAGTTGTGGTATTACTATTTCTTCTGTCAATAATAATAATAGATTTTTATGCTTGCTTACAACGTTTTCCTCTTTTTTCTAGATGCACTCTATGCTGCTATTGCAAGGGAAGTGGAAACCGAGCTAAGCAGAAATATGTACAAATAGGTCGGACCTTACCGACAATATCGGTATAGAAATGGGGATTAGCGATCATGATCTCATTATAGCAACTATGATAACAAAAGTTAATAAATGAGTCAAGAAGGCAAGGAGAGATTTTCTGCTAGATATTACTCTCACTTAGACAGTGAACTGGCATCAGTTAGTTCCAGTAAGTTGGATGTAGAGGAATAATGGGCAAAGTTTAAGCAGACTGTAAATCGTGGTATGCAGAGTTATGTGCCTAGTGAGTTGATAAAGGATGGAAAAGACCCACCATGGTGTAATAACTGAGGAAGCGGAGGCTGTTGCACTCTCACTTCAAAAGGCAGCGCATAAATGACAACAAGCGATGGTTAGTAGAGATTCGCACGTCTGTGAAAAGATCTCTGCACGAAGCATACAACTACCAATTCTGGTCTACGTAAAATCGATAAGCGAATCTAAGGCTTTCATCCAGTCCCATGTTGGCCAGTCTGGTGTGGCGGTTGAAGCTAGCAAAACGAAAGCTGAAGTTTTAAGTTTCACGTTCACGAAATCGTTCACACAGAAGACTCGTACAAACATACCGGCATTTGACCATCGGACAGCTTCCGGTATGGACGACATAGTAATAAGTATACTTGGCGCAGAGAAACAAATGAAGAATTTGAAAGCAAAAACGTCACCACGTCCGGATGGAAACCCAGATCTGTTTTACAAAGAGTAATCTACGGCATTGGTCCCTTACCTAGCTTCCACTTATCGTGAATCTCTCGCTCAGAGCAAAGTCCTAAGAAAATAGAAATAAGCGCAGGTGTCTCCAGTGTATAACAAAGCTGAAAGAGCGGACCCACAAAATTACAGACCAATATCAGTAGCTTCTGTTTGCTGCAGAATCCTTGAAAATTTTGTCTGGTCAAATATAATAAACTTTCTTGAGACTGTGAAGCTTATGTGCAGTACTCAGTATGGTTGCCCGTGCGAAACTAAACTTAGACAGGGTGTTACAAAAAGGTACGGCCAAACTTTCAGGAAACATTCCTCACACACAAAGAAAGAAAATATGTTATGTGGACATGTGTCCGGAAACGCTTACTTTCCACGTTAGAGCTCATTTTATTACTTCTCTTCAAACCACATTAATCATGGAATGGAAACACACAGCAACAGAACGTACCAGCGTCACTTCAAACACTTTGTTACAGGAAATGTTCAAAATGTCCTCGGTTAGCGAGGATACATGCATCCACCCTCCGTCGCATGGAATCCCTGATGCGCTGATGCAGCCCTGGAGAATGGCGTATTGTATCACAGCCGTCCACAATACGAGCACGAAGAGTCTCTACATTTGGTACCGGGGTTGCGTAGACAAGAGCTTTCAAATGCCCCCATAAATGAAAGTCAAGAAGGTTGAGGTCAGGAGAGCGTGGAGGCCACGGAATTGGTCCGCCTCTACCAATCCATCGGTCACCGAATCTGTTGTTGAGAAGCGTACGAACACTTCGACTGACATGTGCAGGACCTCCATCGTGCATGAACCAAATGTTGTGTCGTACTTGTAAAGGCACGTGTTCTAGCAGCACAGGTAGAGTATCCCCCATGAAATCATGATGACGTGCTCCATTGAGCGTAGGTGGACGAAACTAAAATGAGCTCTGACATGGAAATTAAGCGTTTCCGGACACATGTCCACATAACATCTTTTCTTTATTTGTATGTGAGGAATGTTTTCTGAAAGTTTGGCCGTACCTTTTTGTAACACCCTGTATACTGAGAACTATGGATGAAGGACAACAGGCAGATTCCATATTTCTAGATTTCCGGAAAGCATTTGACACGGTGCCCCATTGCAGACTATTAACGAAGGTACGAGTATATGGATAAGTTCACAGATATGTGAGTGGCTCGAAGACTTCTTAAATAAGAACTACAATCTTTACATCTAATTTTCTTCCAGTTGTAGCCCACTATATCACAGTGGGTGATTTTGATAACTGAACCAACAAGTATGTATGTAGAAACACTTCTCAACAATTCGCCAACCTTTCTAGACGCTAAAACGCTACTGTTCTTCGTATTTTCGCTACCAAACAATTCACCTCTGCAATTATTGATATTTTGTCTAGATTCTCGCGGCAAGCCACTAACTCGTTCACGACATCTACATTTAACACTAATCTTTGTTTTAACCGTTGTATAGTCACTACATTTCCCACTGCCCTTTCCGGTTCTGAATCAAAACTGCAACAGACACAATCCCAACGGTTTCTTAAACTCTTTTTTCAGCTCTTAATACAACCAACTGATTCAAGTCTGCAGCAGGCAGAATTTAGTCTGCTGCGTCAACGGTTTTTACGTCTTCATTGGACCGCCTACCGGGCGAGGCGGGTTCGAACCTCCCGACTGTCAAAACTTTTTTTTTCACTGTTCACTGTGTTCAAATTTGTGACTGTGTCATGGTGTAACGTTCAGTTTCTCTGTGCTTTGCCAAAACATAACGTTTTTAAAGTTGCGTTCCGTTTTGGAAGCATGACTCCTCGATTCCTTTATTATAACATAGTCCACATCCTTTTATTTGTTGTTTTTATTTCTGTGAGACGCCTATAGCCGGCCGTGTGTGGCCGAACGGTTCTAGGCGCTACAGTCTGGAACCGCGCGACCGCTACGGTCGCAGGTTCGAATCCTGCCTCGGGCATGGATGTGTGTGATGTCCTTAGGTTAGTTAGGTTTAACTAGTTCTAAGTTCTAGGGGACTGATGACCCCAGATGTTAAGTCCCATAGTGCTCAGAGCCATTTGAACCATTTGAGACGCCTATATACCAGTATATCTCGCATACTCTCGCTATTCATCACATCTACTTGCGATGATAACATGTTCTTACCATATGATTTATATTCTATAACCAGTGTATAGTATGACAACTGTCAATACTAGAGAAAGAGAACAAACATTTAATTGACTGAATGGACAGTTCTTAATGTTGTGAAAAAAATAAACGGCACAAGAAGTTTTAAACCCTGCTTGTCCGCTTTACATTCCAGCACTGTGAGTAGTGGGACAAGCTTTGTTGTGGCACGTTAGGTGGCGGGTGGTGAGATGTGTTTTTTATTAGCTATCTTTTGTTTAATCTATATTCCATCGATTTCACCGACCAATAGGATGCTAAAAACTAAAAAAAAAAACAACCCCAGGCATGTGAAGTATATCGATTTGATTAATTTGCATAAATTTTTTATATCAAAGTGTTCGCACTACAATAGTTGAGGGGGTGGTGAGTGGGTGACATGGAGGAAAACAGCAGGGTAAGTGCAGAACACTAGGTCAATTTGCATAATTTTTTATGTAAAATGCAGTTCAATAATTTAAGAGGGTGGATGACGAAGAAGAATGTGCCAGAAATGGCATTCAAAAGCATGTGAAATTTGAAAAGTGTACCAGAAAATGGTGTGAGGACGTTACTAATTACTTAATTTGGTATCAAAGGCTGTACAATAGTTTAAGGAAATGGGGATGACATGGAAAGCCACTTAACAGAACAGTAGGTTAAGTGCCGACAAAGGGCTGAACATTAGGTTAAGACACCCAGATTACAGTGCTGAACATTTGGTTATGCAACATGTTTGCCCCATTTAATTACTTCTTACGAGACCTACATGTTTCCAGACAACAGCGAATGATGAGCAAGAGGAATCCAACCTCCACAAATTGATTTTTTTATAAATAAACAATATACCCACGAATTTCCTGTTTGAGATCCTTCCTCTCCACCAAAGAGCGACTAATTTCCATATATTCCATAAACTGTCTTGAATCTCATAAATTGTTTAAATAAACAATATTCCACATATTGTCTAAATTGTTTGAACAATATTCCATACACAGCAATCGATTTTTGGATCAATTCTTTAACTAAATAAATAAACTATATTCCATACACTGCCATAAATAATTAAATAATATTCTATACATTGTCTAAAGTGTTTAAACAATATTCCACACACTGCAACCAAATTTCCTCAAATTACCGATCAACTGAGTCTTTTTGCTGACAATTTCTGGGAGGGATGGTGGGAGGGGAGGGGATTTATCAGAGGGGGAGAGGTTAATTAATTGATCAATTTAATTAAGTAGTCAATAAAATTGATAAGAGTAGGAGGGGCTATTCCAATAACTCATACCTGAAAGTTCACCTGTAGCAGTAACAGAGTGAGGTTTCCTGAGGTGTGGCGGGGGTGGGAGAGGGACGGGTGGGGAAACAATAGGTTAAGGACCTGTCAATAAAAAGGAAGGATCCTTTTAACAGAACAGTAGATTACAGACCTATCAGTAAAAGGAGATCAATAGGTTAATGACCTGTCAATCAAAGGAGAACAATAGGTTTGCCCTTGAGTACATACCTGCCCCTGATTTAGGCAACTGGCATTCACAAAATGTGCCACGACCCCACAGCTGGGCCCCTGGTCAGAATATTACACTTGTTAAACTTGGACCGTTCACTGTTTTCATTTTGCTTTTTTTTTGCAGTTCAGTACACCTCCTTCCCGTTTTCGTGCTTCATTTGTGTTTGGTTTTAGACTGGCTATCCACTTGGTCATCTTACTGCTAAAGCTCAGGGTGGTGCGATGGGGAGTTTCCTTGTAAGAAAAAGCACAAATTAGTAAAAGCGCCATAGTTTAAAATTACTTTAGATTTTATGGTGTTCAGTAGTTGAAATAGAGATACGAGAAGCTAGATGTTCCTTCTGCGATATTGCAGAAAGACTTGGCAGGAATGTAGCCACTGTACATGATATTGGCAGCAGTGGTTACGAGAATGTGCGGTCGCAAGAAGACCAGACTCCAGATGGTCATGTGGCACTACCGAGAGGTAAGACTATCATGTTCAGCATATTGCTCTGGTGCATCCTGCTCTACTATATCTGCAGCAGCAATATGAACAGCAGTCGGCACCACAATGACACAACGAATTGTTACAAATTGGTTACTTCAAGGACAGCTCCGAGCCTGACGCCCTGTAGAGTGCATTCCACTGACCCCAAGCCAGCGCCATTAGTGACTTCAATGGTGTCAAGCGAGAGCTCACTCGAGGGCGGGTTGGAAGTCTGTTGTGTTTTCTCGCAAAAGCTGGTTCCACCTCGGTGCCAGTGATGGCCATGTGTTGGTTAGAAGTAGGTCAGCTGAGGGCCTGTAACCAACCTATCTGTGTGCTAGACAAACTGGATTACACCTGGAATTATGGTCTGGTGTGTGATTTCATATGACAGCAGGACCAATCTCGTGGTTGTCCCACGTGCCCTGAATGCATATTTGTACGTCACTCTGGTGATTCGACGTATTGTGCTACCATTCATGAACAGCATTCTTGTGGTGCTTCCCAACAAGGTATTGCTCACCTACATACCGCTGTTGTAACCCACCATGCTCCACAGAGTGTCAACATGTTGGTGTGGCCTGCTCGATTACCAGATGTGTCTCCAATCTAGCACATATGAGGAGTAGCAGATTATTAGTTTAGATCCCGCTGACAATGAGGTCATTACAGACTGAGCACAAGCTCAGCTTTGGAAAGGATGGAGAAGGAAAGGAGTGGTGCCCTATGGACGGAACCATCCCGGTATTTGCCTTAAGTGAGTTAGGGAAATCACAGAAAACCAAAATCATGATGGCTGGGCGAGGATTTGAACCGTAGCCCTCCAGAATGTGAGTCAGTGTGCACATATGAACCATCATTGGATGACAACTCCGGTGTCACCCACAACTAGCATTAGCTGCTCCTGTATTGACTGACGAATTGCTACAGGCATGGAACTCTATTCCACAAACTCTAATACAGCACCTGTACGACACAATACACCGGTTGCTAATGTACCAGCGTTTCACATATGCAGTGGCTTATCTTGCACTTACATGAACCTGTGATTATGCACTGTTAATCACTTAAATACGTTACCTAGAGAAAAATATTCCAGAAATTTCATTAATTATTTTTTGGTGGCGTTATTTTATTCCTTCAATGTATTACGATTTATGACACACTTTCTGCATTTCGCGACACACATAGTTTTAATGTTGCTACCCTGAAATCACACCTGTCAGTCACTTTTTTAATTTATAGTTCACCTCGCGCTTCATTTTCCGTTGCACTAGCCATCCAACTTCTTAAAACAAATTTGTATGCAGTCATGGACTGTGTGGCTGGTCCCGGCGGAGGTTCGAGTCCTCCCTCCCTTGGGCATGGGTGTGTGTGTTTGTCCTTAGGATAATTTAGGTTAAGTAGTGTGTAAGCTTAGGGACTGATGGCCTTAGCAGTTAAGTCCCGTAAGATGTCACACACATTTGAACATTTCAACAAATTTGTAATAAACAGTTCCTTCTAACACATGTTACTCAAACGCGATCGGATTTTTCCACCCAAACAACTCTAAATGCAAGATCCCCACACTTTACTAGACCTCCTGAAGTGTCTCAGTTTACTGAGTCCATAAAAGATGACACACAAGGCGAGATTTAGACAATCCGTCCTTGGATTATCTTAGGAAGTCGATTTACTTCTACTACCTGTTTTTCCGCAAAGCTCTCATAGTTGATCTTCCTCGCAGAAGCAATATCAGCGCCATCGGATTCTCTGGAAAATGCAGTTGTACAGGGTGATTTTTTCCACCATGTACAAACTCTAGGAATTGATCCATGAGAGGATACGGAACAAGAAAGGTCTAATGAACTTACGTCCGGAAATGCATGGTTTTTCATGTAACAGTGTGTGATTCAATGAATGGTCCCTAGCATGGGAACCATGCATTTCCAGACATAAGCTCAGTAGACATTTTTTGTTCCGTATCCTCTCATTGATCAATCTCTAGAGTTTGTACATGATGGAAAAAAATCACCCTGTATATCCTGTAATTCTAAGTGGTGATGCTGGCAGCTATATTACTTTAAGTAATGTTTGTGGATATCCTTATGATGTGTGTATTTACGAATAAACCGTAATTTGATAATAATCCAAAAATCTATCACTTATTTACTTATAATTAGCAATTTCTTGAAAGAATGGTCTTACGACAGAATTAGTTCGGAAGATATCCTAAGCTCGTGTGAAACACGTTTTTGTATTTTCCGCTTTTACACTGATATATAATTTATTTCACATAATAACAATATTACATTGTGCTCAGTAATACCTTTCTTGTTCTTGTTGCATTCTCACTGAGGAAAAAGCTACGATGTCATTACATATTCTTTCCACAACTTTTTAGAAAATCCCAATCAATTTGGTGTCGCACTTGATGCACTAGTAATTAATCCAAGTGCATTTTTCATAGGGGCTGTAGTGGCATGTTTTTCTTTTTTCATGTCTGTCTGTTATGTGATCTGTGTTCCTTACTGCGCTCTACTGTGGGAAAGTGTCTGTTATAATAAGGGGCGTTAAAGAAGAAACTAGCCGGAGGCATAATTACAGAAACCATTACCTGTATGTGAGAAGTATTGACCCTGGCTGTTGAAACACTCGTCCCACTGTGACACAATGTGGTGAATGGCTGTCTCATAAAATTCCTGGACCTGCGATGTTAACCAGTTCAGCATGTACAGCTGAACGTCGTGGTCCGAGGTGAATCGTTTGCCCCTGAGAGCCTTTTTAAGGGGACCAAAAATGGCGTAATCACATGAAGAGGGGTCTGGACTGTATGGAGGTTGGCCGAGAACCTCCCATTTGAATTACTGCAGGAGTGCGGCGACTGCGTTAGCCGTATGAGGCTTTGCATTATCGTGGAGCAGAATGATCCCACAGGTGAGACTGCCTGGTCGCTTTGCTCTTTCTTTTTTAATACCGCTTACATTTTCCTCACTCCTGCTGGTAAATGTGTAGCCTTCATATCATACATGTTTTTATTAGATTAGTTGGTAATATTGTAACACTAACGTGCAGTGAAACACGCTGATGTTACCCTCTGAGAGGATTTCAAAGTTCGACCGTGCGTGTTGTAACGTCTCCGCTCTGGCGTACGTTAACTTTTTAAAGCCTGTACTATGATAAGTTGACGGGCTTCACCTTTTTAAGAAAGGATTTTAGTACATATGTTGACCGCGTGTACCTGAATGGAAGCAAAATCGGACTTATACCCAGTCAGTAACAACAATGATACGTCAAGCAAGTATAAAGTGCAACTACACGTTAGGACGGGCAAGGAATATGCACAGCAGATGCTACCAATTGTTAATAATACGGTCGCCAGCCTAATTAGGCATTAAGTGAGTTTTTTCCTTGTACAAGTGGGTGTACGTACAAGCATAACAACACGTCGTAATACTGCATTATATGGTAAATTTTAGAACCAGAAAAATCTACTGAACTAATATTTTCCCTTTCTGTACTAATTTGGACAAGCTGTAAATACACAACATTACACTACAATGATTACTACAAACTGCATTTTGTCTATTGATCCGACTGAAATCGGGCATAGACTACCCTAGAAAGAGAACTTTTGAAACACACATACAATGTCAATTTTGATAAGAGTAAACACTGATAAATTTAGGTTTTATATTGACTTTAACTTTGCAGGTCAAATCAGTTCAGTACACTCCAGAATTTAAATGAATAGAAAAGAAAAGAGTAGAAGGGGGGGGGGGGGGGACCCTGAAACTGTTATGATCACTGTGTTGAAACTATTAACTATTGGAAACATTAAGCACTCCAGATTTACAAAATATGAGTTACTACTCTTTTAGTCTTATTACTTCCTCATTTAACTACCATTATTTTTGTCTCAAATTATTTAAGCTTCATTACTAAACCAATTCCAAAATCATCTTCCAACTCTGTCAGACCTTTGTTCTTTGCTTATATTTTCATTAACAATAAAGCTCCTTAAACATCTTTCTAGCATAGATAGGTCTGCAGGTAATTCTTATTAACATAAACTTTAAATCTTCATTTCGGGACACTCGGATTGCACAACTCGTGGAAAGGACCCTGTCTCGGTTAGTGATGAGGATAATTAATTGATAGGGCAATTCTGGTAAAAGTTAAGTTATTATTGAATAGTCAGGAACAAAATTAACACTGGTCCACACGAATACAATTCTAAAGATTCAACCTGTTCGAGTCGATGCGGCGGTTGGCGGGCAGCGAGATGGCGAGGCGCACAGCACACATACAATCGCAGCTATGGCTCTTGCTGTATCGGCACTTTGCTTCTTCTTGGCGTCGCAATCCTTTTCAATTCAGTGCCTATAGAATATAGCCATGCTGTATAGTCGTCGGAAACGGCACATCCGAGGCTCAATGAAACCACTTTTTCCAGGATAGCCTCCTCGATCCGGAACGTGTTCCTCAGACCGATGCCCAACTCCGACTGTATTGCTGAGCCCGTTATGCCGTGCCCGTGTGCATTTTCCCGCGCTCGCCTGCCATCCACCCTTTTACCGCTCCCCTACAGATAGGGTATTCACCAAAGGTTTTACATTCCACATATCCTAATACATTGCCTACGTATGGACCAGGCGCACAATTACAATTTTAAACATATTACAATAGATTCAACATGGGTTACACTTCAATTCTGTTATAGCATAGCTTGAAATTTGACATAAACATTAATATTCACCTCGAAATTTGCTTACAGTTTCTTTAACATAATGACACGAAAAGAAAAAGAAATGAAATCAAAACATTGCTTACACTAATTTATCGAAAATCAGAAGAAAAAAATTATTATATGTACAGTTGTTGTTACAGTGTGTCTAATGCAAAAGGGTGTCGGACTATAATTTCAAATTTTGAGAAGTTGACAGTAAAGTCAAATAGGCCTTAACCTTGGGAGTTAACAGAAGTGGTAAGATTATAAAAGAATGAAAATAATGAAGAGTCGCCAGCCTAATTAGGCACATTAATTTGGAAATATGTATTTGAATTTATTGAAATTACTTTTGTTGAGATTTCCCTTTGAATAGCAAACACGATACAAACTGACACAGTGCACTCTGTACTGAGTGTAGTATGAGTTACCAATACACACACACCAGGAATTTATGGGGAGCAACATTGCACCGAGCTCATACCGGCTACAATCATTAGCATTACTTAATCAGAATACTGAAACATCGCTGCGTGAAGTACAGAACTTATATTGGACATGGGGGGCTTCTGTCTTGACTGACATGAATAACACAAAAAAGACGAATAACATCTTAAATACACTGTTTACACTCTGCATATAGCGATTTTACTTAGTAACAGTAATAATTAATTTTTTCTTAATAGGAGAAGAATGTGATGGGGACTCATAAACGTGTACAGTTTCACTAGCCAAGATTGTTTCATCATTGCAAAAGTAAAAACTATCTCTAGATAGCTAATCATTCACTTAAATTACTTTGCAAGGTAATAAAATGCAACACTGGGCTTAATTAACTTCAAAAGGAACCATTCATGGTGGGTACCAAAACTACACTATCTTTGTACATGTTCATAACTTCACTTCTAATAGTACTACTGCAAATCGATTCATTAATGATTTATATGTACTTGTACTTTAATCACCTGTGAAGCAGGTATTCTTGGCAATAATATTTACACAAACAAAACTATATTTTATAATAAACTAAGGACAGTTTAGCAAAAGCCTGTCCAACTTCACTTTTATGGTTTTAGCTTTTAAATAATTAAGGTTTTCACTTACCTATTGACTGATATTTGAATTTTTGTACTTTAACTTCCTACCGTATCAATTTTTCTTGGAGTAGTCCATAAACAAAGCATCCTAATTTTACTCTTACTTTAATTTTTGCTACTCATTTTACTTTAGACAAAAAATCACTTTTAAATACATGAGTGCCAGGATTGTTCATTTAAATCAGTATACTCGGTTTTAGTAGACTTAGGTGAGGACCATGCATAGGTTTGTGACCAGGACGGAAGTTGTGGTTTCGAACTCGAACTGACGTTTTATGTGAATATTATTGAAACAACACACAGATTAACTGGTCCATGCCAACTGAATCTATGAAGTCTGTGAAACAATGGCGAAGATTAGTGGCAGACGAAATGGCGGCTAACTGTACTCACGGCTCTTGATGTGCGAATGCTCTATAAAATCTCTTCTTGGCGTCGGATTTTCAACATATTAGAGCCATTCCGTTATTTCATCAATAGCGAATAATAGCTGGATCTACATCCGAGGCAAATCCCTTCTAATGCAGCTTCCAATTGCCTCCCTTAGCACCGTCGAGGTGTACCATGCTAAGACTAGCCACATACTGCGTGCCGTTCACACAAGGGAGCCGTTCAGTTCTACCACCAAACCCACCTTTTACATCGTGTCATGCCACTTTCGTTGCGGAGGGACTTCCCTAGAGCGTTTACATATTACAAATACAAAGAATGAACTAGCTTTTAACAAACGTTCTTATTTCATTAATATATTCATATTACAATAATTTAAAATTTCAAAATATTCTTTTGATTTTTTCATATATACATTACAAAACTCTAATTTTCTTGCCATACATCAAGGAGTTCAAACAACACAGAATGCACACTTCATATATTGCACATACACAGTTACTTAAAATAAACCTACTCCTAATCGATATAAGTTTTACACATTCCCCATGTATCACTGAGGTTTCCCAACTGGGATACATCAATGAAACATTAATAACACTTCAAAGCAGTACTGGGTGAACAGAAAAAATTTGCAAATACATTACAGAACAAACACTTCACATAAATGTTTACATAAAACGCTGTTTCCTCAAGTACAAAAACATGAACTTTTGCCATATTCAGAAAATATACACTATTCTATTCATGTGTCCATGTTGTGAAAAACATATGTAGGAATTTACATATTGCTTACACACACAGCTTACATTACACAATATTTTCATTTGGATGATAAGGTGTGTCAATATTTTTAATGCTTTCCTTTTACATGATTAGTTCATACATATTTTATACTGTATGATCGTTAACAAACTATTTTTACTGCTTTAAACATTCATGAAAAACATAACACTCAGTACACTATACAAACATTTCATTGCTGCCCCATCAATATTATACACAGTCCACCTTTATTTTCAACTTCAACACTTATTTGCCTATAGACATATTTGGCAGTCATCCTTTATTCTCAACTTCAACACTTGTCACAATATTGACATATTTGGGAGTAGTCCCGATTATGCTGCAAGTATTCAATCAATGCAGTTTTTATGTATGTCATAGCCTGGAGTTTATATATAATTTGTTTATAATTTGTATATCCAATTATATTAGACAGAATCTGAAACTTACAGACATGCATCAGTAGTTTCATGACAGAAATTTTTCCAGCATAACAACACTTGATAACACAAAATCATGAACAAGAATGTACAGAGTAAAATACTACTGAATTATTTCCATATACACTTTTTAATGTTACCCCTTATTACTCATTTCTGTGGATGTAAGGTTTTAAATGTACAAAGCTACGAACACCTAACGGCTTCTTTGACTTAGGGTAAACAAGATAATATGAGTTAGTGTGCGGAGTTCCTTGCACTTCAAAGGGACCATTATAAATAATTTGAACTTAGAAATTTCTTGGTTTATTTCACTTGATTTTTCGTGAGTTTTTACTAGAACAAAATCCCCAATGTTGAATTTGATCGCTTCAAAGCTCTTATCAAGCCTTTTAGATCTGGTTTCCTCTTTTTGTTTCATTCCTTTTCTTACAAAGACTTTTTTCTCCCTGCGATCTTGTTATAAACGGGGTGGAAACTGTAAGGTTTCTTCAGTTAAACTTTTGCTCGTATGATTAAGTAGAATTTCCTCGAGTGTAAATCCTGTAATTTCATGGTGAAGGGTATTCATTATAATTTCAAAGTCGGCAATAAACCTGACCCATGCCTTATGATTGTGAAATGGCACTGATTTGGGAACCAGTGTCTCAAAATATTTGCAATTGAATACTGTAAATTTCGACTGGGATGGTAGTTTGTTATATCGTCCTATTTTCTGAATTTTCTTGTTCCTCCCATAACAAATCTTGTTCGACCATCAGATCGCTCCAAGATATGTTATTTACTGGCAAATCACACATGTCTGGGGACTTCTTCGGTTTTCTGATTTCGATGTCTTTCACGACCCTAATCATTTCTTGCCCCGATATCGTACAGTCTGGTGGCTCTTTCTTTTCCGGTTCGGTATTTACTGTCTAGTTTTGTTTGGATAATACTTTGTTTTGCTTTTCAGAGACCTCTTCCGTTATACTTTGTTCCCTTTCCTCCATTTCTACATATTTATCACCAGAACTACCATTCATTTCGCATTCACTGTCTGATTCTAACATGAACGCTACTCTCAGACAACGAGAAAGCTCCTTTTTTGACCTTTCGTCAGTTGTCGTATTTTCAAAATTTTGATTCTTTCCTAAAATTTCTGTTTCATTTTCAGTCACATGCGGTTCTTCATCTACACTATCTTCAGTATCACTTCTGATGACATCAATCTTAACTTCATATTTAGTATAATCGTCATGGATTTCAGTGGTTCACTTATACTCATCTGAATCTATGTTCAAAAAACAAAAAAAAATGTTCAAATGTGTGTAAAATCTTATGGGACTTAACTGCTAAGGTTATCAGTCCCTAAGCTTACACACTACTTAACCTAAATTATCCTAAGGACAAATACACACACCCATGCCCGAGAGAGGACTCGAACCTCCTCCGGGACCAGCCGCACAGTCCATGACTGAAGCGCCCCCTAGACCGCTCGGCTAATCCCGCGCGGCAATCTTATGTTCTCTTGACTATCAACAGCAGCTATTTGTACGAGTCTTTCGTCAGCCAGGATCGCCTCATCCGCAATATCTAGATTCCTGTTTATGCCGACCATTTTTCTGTTTCTAGCACCAATTTCTTTAACATCGGCAGCTCTGGTGCTTTGTGCGGCGTCTTCCTCTCCTTTACCAGCCACTTTGAAATCGCTGCTCACGCAGCTTGTACGGCGCTAACTGCTATCAACTGCTTTTTATTTTCGGACAACGTCCTCTTTTCGACATTTCCACTTTCGTTTCTCCCTTTTATTAATTCCCTCACCGTATAACCCTTTTTAAAATCTTCCCACTCATATTGCCTTAAACCGTAAAACAAATCATCACGCCACTCCGCGATCCTTAAAGACTCTTTTTCGCACAAATTGTCAATTTTCGCTTGGTTGTCGATGCTTGTGCTTTTACTTAACAACATGTACGATTCCTTTCTGATATTGGTGATATTTCCCATGACAACAGGTCCACTAAATTCCCTTGTTACGTCATTTCTCCCTGCTGCCGTTAATGCAACCGCACTATTGACAGCTGATCGCTCCGCCAGGTGCATTGCACCCGGTTGTTCAGTTTTCACGCTCGCCCCAGTAGCATAGCCTGTCCCCTGTCACTCACTAAAGCGCCCACCTGTTGTTCTGCGTCGTAGGTTGTGTTCCAAACATGAACAGCATTGAGGCAGAAGTGATGACGCTTTCTGTAGGACCTGACCATCATTTTGCAGCACAATGCTCAAGCACGTACAGTGCAAGCTGTTACTGATTTGTTTGACTTATGAGGCTGCTAAATGCTATACCACCTACCGCACTCCCCTGACTTAAGCCCTCGTAAGTTGAATTCGATTTCTAAAGTGAAGGAAACACTTCACGGCATTCGCTTCAGAACTGCTACAAATTTGTCGGGCAATAGATCGCGCCGCTAGAACTGCCAACACAATTGGCACTGCTAAGAGTATCCTACGACTTCCACATCACTGGCAACGGGTTATACACAATGCTGGTGACTACTTTGAAGGTCAGTAAAACTTTGAAACACGTATCTATTTTGTACGAGCTGTAAATAAATAGATGCCACTACTAAGGTCCCAACCCTCGTATTCATCCTTTATCTTCTTGCTGTTTTTAATTGTTCATTTTGTAAAGGAATCAGGGACTGGAACTAAATTCTTTGGCCAAATACCCTCAACATATATTCTGCTTGTCAAGACATTACTCAACTGACGCTAATCAGCACCCCAAATTTGTCGTCTGGCACAAATTATTATGACCCTCATGTTCACTTAGTAGCAGCTTTTATCACCCTACGACTACCATTGTAGTTTAGTGCACTTTTACCTAAATAACAGAAAACCATGTCTCTATGTTGCCACGTACAGCCCTCTTACTAAACTTTGTTTAGTTTTCAAATAAAGTACACTACGGGAGTATAGTCCTGTTAATAGGAAGCTAATCAATAGAGTTGCCCTTTTGACAGGATCCTACCGTGAGCTGTGTCTAATGGATAAGTAAATCAGACTATTCAATTCTTTTCCTAAGATCTTATCCAGCGGTTAGAAAGAAACACGGTATGAATGGTTTTATGTTGAAGCTAGGACAACTCAGTTCCAAGTTCATTTAGTGCTTTAAAATATGTACTAATGGTCACCGACTTACCAGGCAATGAAACAGTGAAATATAGGGAAAACTGAAATATGAATTTTGCCTACTTTCTTGCTACTGTTGAAGTTCCTTCTTCAAATAAATATTACTCCACGTAAACAATGTTGGTGCATACACTTGAGTTACTTGACTAGTACACCCTCATAAATTACGTTTTTAAGAGAGAAGAAGCCCAGTAGCTAACTTCAAGGAAGGTAAAAAAAAATTGCCCAGGGGAAGGGGGGGGGGGGGCGGACCTTTAGAAAAGCACTTTCCATATCCAACAATCTTAAACACTAAAATATAGAATACTTAAATACTAAAGCGCACACTTTTTATGCTGAACATTTCGCTTCAATAAAACCTCTTTCTTACTGGAATTTAGGCCTATTATAAAAAGCTATTACTCTTTGAACTAACTTAGTGTAGTTATTTAACAGATTCTAGTAACTTTACTTCACTCTGAACGGAATTTTACGTAAGCAAACTTTTATTATAACATTTTGCAACAGTTAAGAAAACTTTAAAAACAAGAATATTTCGATTTTATTTCTCTTTAATGTACTAAAGCATGAACGTGTTATTACTCTAACTAAATTTTCATTACGCCTTGAAGTGAATCAGCTAAGACAACTTTTCTTTAACTGTTGCTCAAGAAGCCGGCCGCTGTGACCGAGTGGTTCGAGGTGCTTCAGGCCGGAACCGCTCTGCTGCTACGATCGCAGGTTCGAATCCTGCCGCGGGCATTCATGTGTGTGATGTCCTTAGGTTAGTTAGGTTTAAGTAGTTCTAAGTCTAGGGGACTGATGACCTCATATGTTAAGTCCCGTAGTGCTTAGAGCCATTTGAACCAATTTGATGCTCAAGATGAAAATATTTATGAACTCTTATCTTTCTGATGCAAAATTACATTTAAATTCACTCTATTCAATTTACACTCTTCCACTACTGAGACTTAATTTCATTAGTTCAGCATTTAGTTCCTCATTCATATATCTCATTATTTACACAAAAACAATTTAAATAGTGCCTCTTTCTGTTAACTTGGCACTTCATAAGTCTGTAAAACAGGATACTCGGATTAATCAAACATCAGGGAGGAACCCTATATAGGTGTATGATTGGAAAGAAATAAAAGGGTGAACCAGTTACTTTAAAGTTCAAGAATGATTATTCCACCAATAAAACACAGTTTAAATTAATAGTTCACGCTGTACAAAAGTAAAATATCAAACAAATCTTATCTGGTGGCTGTAGGCTTGAGTGTAGCGAACAATTATGGCGGCTACACTGCCTATAGTATGGCCTGCAAGTATCTTGCCGTATGCCGTATGGCATCGTTCAATTTTACCTGCAGTAGGCCAACAACTCGCAGCTATGCCGTAAGCCGTTTGCAGTCTTCATCCGAAGCATTTTTTGCAAATTTGCAGGCAAAGCTTATCCTGCTCCACAAGGTTGTTGCCTCAATCACTGCTGCCTACAGACTGTGTGACTTACTTCTCGCGCATGCTTTAGGTAGCGCGCCAATACGTTCTTGCCACCTTTTCCACTGCCCAGAGCCACTTTTGTTTCAAACTAAAGCACAATGGCTTTTCCATAACACTTATTTCTTACATTGTTCCTAAGCGTGACCATTTCTTACAACTGTCAAATTTACATCAACATAAACAGTTTATACACACAAATATTTTTAAATACAAAATGTCATCAGAACATTATTTAACGTAATAAACAATTTACGTAGTATTTTACATAAATTACTCACATACACCGCAAAGAACTTCAGCCTCCAGTATAGTACACTTGACATATACAGAAAATATAGTACCAATATGCGAAAATTTTAAAGCAAAAAATTATAAAAAAATTTAGATGAACCATAAACAAATAGTGTTATACTTTACATTAGCGTAACTTGTTTTCTTTTCTTTTGAAATTAAATAACATAGATACGTAATAATGAAAGCGGAAGTAACTAAGACCTAACAGTATTACAGACACAAACTTATTAAAAATTAGCAACTACCGGATTGCTGGGATCTCTAAACTGGTTACTCACTGGCCAGTCGACTTCTTCGAAATTTCACAAGTTATGCTCTAAGCGGCTGCAGCTGTTCATTGATAACCACATTCTCTGAAACTAGTAAATTGCGGGGATGTAGAGTGTTACGTTTCACCCTGATCCGAACAGTCCCATAGATTTTATATGGTATGAAATCTGGGTGGCTTATCTTGCCATTCAAGGTACGACAGGGAGCCTGAATATTCGTCAAACCAGGAACGTATGTTTTCTATCCTACAGACTCTACTGTTGTCATCTTGAAAGGAGCTTTCACAGTATACTAATTATGAGGATACAGAAGAAATGGCAATGATGCTTATGCATGCATGTTGAAATGTACATCTTGCCTCGCGGTGTGGCCGCGTGGTTTGAGGCGCCATGATCGGATTGCGCGTCCCTCCCGCCGGAGTCCTTCCTCGGGCATGGGTATGTGTGTTGTTCTTAGCGTAAGTTATTTTATGTTAGTTTAAGTAGTGTGTTAGTCTAGGGAGCGATGACCTCAGCAGTTTGGTCCCTAGGAATTCACACACATTTGAACATTTGCACATTTCGGTAAATGTACATGGTAACCTAAATGAATGGGGCGAAATAATGGTACGAAAGACACCCCAAATACATTTGGAAAGTGGTAAAATCTCAACTCGTTGGCCACACTCCACGTGTCCAGTCAACTATTGTCGATTTTCTGTGTTGTTTGCTCTGTTGAAGACGCACAGCAGTATGTCCAGCTGGGAGCGATGATCTTTTGAGAGGTACTCTGCTGCAAATGTCTACTGCCAGTAGTTTACTTCGAAACCTTCATTCGAACACTGGTTGAGATGGACCTGCGTTGGCTGACAGCAGCAATTACTGCCGTGATTGTTGCTGAAAAGGTGTGACACTCATCTGCGTTACCTGTCAGATGGAGTCCTTTTAGAATCACTATTGTTACACTATGTTCGGTTGTTGAGAGAGGTACATCACTGCTTGTCGACACGCTGGACAGTCGTTGATACAGTAACAAATCAGACAAATTCATTTACGGTGTACTACTGGGCACGTTCAAACCCGATATCTCCTTTCTGCCGTTTTGACAGGTCTCCACATCGATGTACCTTACTGCACTGATTCCATGCAGCCAACTGGCACATACACACCTCTTCACTAGCATGACTTCGGTCAGCGGGTGTTTGTGACATGACACTCTGGTATTAGTTATGTACCATCTATAGCACTGGGGTCCATGAAAGGAGCCTCCCCGATGATTGCAACGTTTGACGATAAGTACAGACATAAGAATTGCAATCGGGCGTACCCTGGGTAACGTCAGAGTCCAACTCAGAATGACTTGGCGGCTGATCCTTCCACACCAGAAGGATCAGAGACATCGAATCAACTGTCCTTCTTAGGACCAGTATCGACTATAATATCCGTGAATATCGAAAGAATGCAAGCAACGGCCGGCCGGAGTGGCCGAGCGGTTCTAGGCGCTACAGTATGGAACCGCGCGATCGCTACGGTCGCAGGTTCGAGTCCTGCCTCGGGCATGGATTTGTGTGATGTCCTTAGGTTAGTTAGGTTTAAGTAGTTCTAAGTTCTAGGGGAGTGATGACCTCAAAAGTTAAGTCCCATAGTCCTCAGAGCCATTTGAACCATTTTTTGCAAGCAACAACTTTTGCAAGACATGTGCCACACTAAGCACTGTGATGTTTTGTGTGTTCAAGAAATACATAGGGATACCCAGCAGAGACGTCCTTCTGTTCCTGGAATGAAACTGGTTGCTGAAAGACTACATTCACAGTATGGAAGCACCATCTTTATAAGACCTGACCTTGAAGTCTGTAGTGTTTTTCAGTCAGACGATAACAATATTGAAATTATTACTGTTGAGTTAAGTAACTGTACAGTCACATCAGTATATAAACCTCTAGCAACAGACTTTTCGTTCACTTCACGTGAAAATTTTATTACAGGGAAAGCTTCTATTGTGATAGGTGATTTCAACAGTCACAGCCCTGTTTGGGGGTACACTTAAGAGGATCAAAATGGTGGGCTGTTCTTCTGTGGGCTGAAACTTTCCATCGCTCCCTCCTTAATGACAGCAAAGTACCTCATTCTTTCTACAGTGGACGCCGGGCACGTGGCTATAATCCGGATCTGCTTTTTGTAAGTGAAAGTATTTTTCATACCTGCACTTAATCCGTCTATAAGCCCATACCGAATACACAACATCGTCCCATTATGTGTCAAGTTCTCCCACAAGTAATACCTCAAGAAATGCCTTTCAGACGAAGGTACACCTTCAAAAAGGCTGATTGGCAGAAATTTTAAAAACTATTAGATGAGAAAATTATAACTATAGATCATGGGAATCCTGCCAAGACTTAAACCTGCGCTTTCCACCTGAAGAATAAACAGGCAAATAGACCCTTAAATATATCCTGGGGGGCACCGTACTCGAACATAACCTACCCCCAAATATCTCGGAGTAACTCTGGATCGCGTGATAACATGTAAAAAGCATTGTCTAAACACCAAACAGAAAGTGGCAGCCAGAAATAACATAGTGTGAAAATTGAGAGGTGCATCATGGGGTGCTAATCCATGCACTGTGCGTTCAAGCGTGGTTGCTCTATGTTATTCCACTGCTGAATATGCATGTTCGGTATGGCACAAGTCCAGTCATGCCAGGAACGTAGATGTGGCTCTAAATGAGTATTGCGGGATTATCACTGGTTACTTAAGACCTACTCCTGTGGACAAACTCCATTGCCTCGCTGGCATAGCTCCTACTGAAACCAGACGTGAGGTAGCTGCGAGATATGAGAATAGTAAAGCCACAACGAAGGAAGCCCGCACATCCTAGGATGAAATCGAGAAAGAGCTTCTTGACAACTACTGCGGCTCTCATCGAGAATCCAAATGCGGCAAGGATCTCGCAAAGGCGGGAGAAATGTCGGTATTTGGGAGAGGAGGAGAGGTGGAGGAGATTAGTGTTTAACGTCCCGTCGACAACGAGGTCATTAGAGACGGAGCGCAAGCTCGGGTGAGGGAAGGATGGGGAAGGAAATCGGCCGTGCCCTTTCAAAGGAACCATCCCGGCATTTGCCTGAAGCGATGTAGGGAAATCACAGAAAACCTAAATCAGGATGGCCGAGGTATTTGGGAGAATGGATGGCTCCAAAGGAAGAACTTCCCCCTGGATATTCGGAGAAGTGGTCAATATGGAAGTCTCTCAATAGATTACGATCAAACACAACGATATGCAAGACCATTCTGCGGACTTGGGGTTTCTCTGTGGACTCAGTTCTTTGCCAGTGTGACGCTGAGCAGGCTAACAGACATTCAGTGTCCTCATCACCAACTACCTGCACCATGCAAGATCTTATGAGAGCTACACCATATGTACTTGAAGTGTCCAATTTTTGGTCTTCTTATGTGTAAAATTATGCCAACACTTATATCATATTAACAGAATCTTCCGTCGGTTCTTGGTAGAACAGCATTATAATAATAAATGAAAAGCACAAATTTGCTTTTGCTCTACAATATTGTAGAACAAAAGCAAACTGGTGTTTTTAATTTTTATCAACACTTATATATTTTTTTCATATTTCTCTATTTTTGACACGATGAATAAAATCTATAGCGCTCGAAAGCGACCTGTGTGCTCTTTTAAGGGGATGACTTATTTTTATGTGGTGAGCTTATTTACGAGTATTTATTCCTTATGTGTTTGGACAGCACTGACTGCTCAACGTAATATCATGCTCTAAAGTATCCGAACTACCCGAACTGCGTTTCACCTGATTTGCATGCGGTCCACATAACGTATCTTCCTTGGAGATCCTCCAATCTCTTTGCAGTAAAGTCGTTTGGTTATACAAAATGGTTAACATAAGTAACCAGTTGAGAGAACTGCTCTGTGTGACAATCAACCCAGATATAAATCAATAACACGATGTTCCAAGATTAGGAAACGTGTTATTAGAGATCGGACAGCCACTAACGCTTGCACACTCAACTTTATTACAATAAGCGACATTTCAGAAGTATTACCATAGTCATTAGAATCTGAAACTAACTTTATCACATACACTATGTAATCAAAAGTGTCCAGGTACTTGGCTGAAAATGAGTTACAAGTTCGTGGCGCCATCCAACGGTAATGCTGGAATTCAGTATGGTGTGGGCCCACTCTTGGCCTTAGCCTTGATGACAACTTCCACTCTTGCAGGCACACGTTCAATTGGGTGCTGGAAGATTTCTTGGGGAATGGCAGCCCATTCTTCACGGAGTACTGCACTGTGGAGACTTATTGATGTCGGTCGGTGAGGCCTGTCACGAAGTCGGCGTTCCACAACATCCCAAAGGTGTTCTATAGGATTTAGGTCACAACTCTGTGCAGGCCAGTCCATTACAGGGATGTTATTGTTGTGTAACCACTCCGCCACAGGCCGTGCATTATGAACAGGTGCTCGATCGTGTTGAAAGATGCAATCGCCATTCCCGAATTGTCCTTCAACAGTGGGAAGCAAGAAGGTGCTGAAAACATCAGTGTAGGCCTGTGCTGTGATAGTGTCACGCAAAACAAGAAGGGGTGCAAGCCCCCTCCATGAAAACCACGACTACACCATAACACCACCGCCTCCGAATTTTACTGTTGGCACTACACGCGCTGGCAGATGACGTTCACCGGGCATTCGCCATACCGACACCCTGCCATCGGATCGCCACATTGTGTACCGTGAGTCGTCACTCCACACAACGTTTTTCCACTGTTCAACCGTCCAATGTTTACGCTCCGTACACCAAGATAGGCGTCGTTTGGCATTTGCCGGTGTGATGTGAGGCTTATAAGCAGCCGCTCGACCATGAAATCCACGTTTTCTCACCTCCCGCCTAACTGTCATAGTACTAGCAGTGGATCCTGGTACAGTTTGGAATTCCTGTGTGATGATCTGGATATTTGTCTGCCTATTACACATTTCGACCCTCTTCAACTATCGGCGGTCTCTGACAGTCAACAGACGATTTCAGCCTGTACGCTTTTGTGCTGTACGTGTCCCTTCACGTTTCCACTTCACAATCACAAAGGAAACAATGGACCTTGGGAAGTTTGGGAGTGTGTAAATCTCGCGTACAGACGTATGACACAAGTGACATCCAATCACGTGACCACGTTCGAAGTACGTGAGATCCGCGGAGCGCCTCATTCTGCTCTCTCACGATGTCTAATGACTACTGAGGTCGCTGATATGGAGTACCTGATATTAGGTGGCAGCACAGTGCCCTTAATATGAAAAACGTGCGTTTCTGGGAGTGTCCGGATACTTTTGATCACATAATGTATTTCATTATGTTATCATCAGTAAAAATTAGATATTGAGACCATATCACTCTTGAAGGTCTAATAATTTTGCTGTAGAAAACATTTTCCCCACAATCTGCTGTATGTCGTTCCTGTGATGGGTGGTTTCGCTTAAACTGGTTATTGAATTAACCAGTTGAAAAAACGGAATTAACAGCAGCAAGCACGCCACGGAAACCTCAACATTAACAGCGTCTCGCCAGAAATTTCACTATACTGATGATTTATGATATGTTACTTTTGCACATGTCTGAACTTTAAATGACTCGACGAACTTTTTTGTTCTAGATCTGGAATAACACCACCACCTATAAGCACTACTACTCAAGAAAGGCTTTTGAGCCGGGCCGAGACGCAAACACAACGCTCGTCATTGTTGACTAGGCGTAAAATAACGTGAAATATCCAAGTTTCCATCAGTATTAGTTAACACATCTGAACTTGAAAATAAATGGAAATTTTTATACTGAACTGGGAATCGTATCGAAACCTTTATCTGCCTGTTAACTAACCATGAAAGACGTTTTAGTTTCATACACAAATAGCAAAGTGTACACGTGTTTATAACTGAAATGCCATGATGTAATATTTTATGGTGGGGATCCGAACGCAGCACGCAATCGGATGTTAGCTAAGTAAAGTCAGATGTTCAATGTCGAATTCTTTCACCAGTAGCGAAATTTTTTAACCTGGAACAACGATACATTTTGTTTTGATCAGACCGGTATTCAAACACGAGACCTTCCACCGTTGTTTTCTAGCAATGAATAGACGTTAAATATCGATTGCTTCTTCACCGGCAGCGACGTGTAGGCATGTTTGACTACAAAGACTGCAACAAAATGTTTTTTGCTGACTGGGAGTCCAAGCCTGTACGGATAGTATAACGTGACCATTTTTCTCTGAAGCTGTCCGCTACGATATTTGAGAGTATGAGATGCATATTGACTTTATCAAGCAGTCGTTCAGTTACACCACTAGGTAATCACAGATCTGGATTAGCTTCGCCAGTGACTGTGAGAGGCACCCACATGCCTTGCTCATACTGTGGCATCAAGCAGTCAGGCCTGCAAGATGAGTGGTCTGCCAAGCGAGTGGATTCATTCTTATTTATCGAGTAACATGAACTCTCGTACTCACAATTAAGTTACAAATTATCCTCCTTTATGAATAATACGCAACGGAAACGCACATCTGACTATCAGTGATTTACAGAACTCAGACTGTTCACTACGCACTGGCAATACCACATTTTCTTAATGTCTTTTATTCAACGGCTTTTATCAACACGTGGCCACCGCACTGAATATGAATGGCGCACACATTATAAATTCGGGACATCATGACAACATACAATTCGAAGGGAAAGTCCACCAATCTTTTTATTTTCACTATCTTATTTATTCCGATAAATTCTATAACCTAAACACACAAATTCTATAACCTACAACAATAACACATGAGAAATTCCGCCCAGTGGGCATGGCTTTACATTGGTGAATCTCTATATTATGGTCTCGTAATTATTTAACGCTACAGTGCCCTTTCTGGATACGATGGTGGATCTTTTATTATTTCTCACACTTCGACTCTCACAATCATCGTCACGAAACTATCCTCCAGACCGAGCGGTACAGAAGGAACAAGCATAACCCACAAATCTTTTGAAACTACCTTGCTACTCTCCCATGCAAACCACACATACCCAAATTACAAGACATACACCACACTACGACATGGATTACAAAACACTAAATAGTCACAACATTATCACTTTCAGCTTTCCCACTTCAATTAGTATTTATCCCAGTTTCACACGACACTGCCCCGCTTTGTAATTCTACTTTCCTACTATGAACTCTGGAGATATTTGCACGTCTTCCTGTGCAATGCAAGCCAAGTGGCGTTGCTGGATAGACGGCCGACTCACCTTGCTTCTCTCTCAGAGTTTGAATCTAGCGTCACACGGAATCATATCACGCAAAGTAATATTAAGAACATATTCATCACACACGCGAGTCCTCAACTGATACCATGGACGAGTACTTCTCTTTATCCTTTGTCTCATACACAGATTGAGACTCACACAGTACTCACCACGTGGAAGTACTCGTCTCTAATTTCAAGTCCTGCACACGCCATTCCTTAAATATTTCAACTTATGGTACACACGCTATTTCTTAAATATTTCAACTTATTGTACACACGCTAGTAATTCAGCTTAACTTAAGCACACGGAAGTACTTCAACTTATTGCTACACGTGGTTTCATTGTGACCGTTGGTCACTTCCGAAGATTACTACAATCCCATTAATATTACCTGCCTGACATTTAATTTTCCCCACAAAAGTTCCTGAAATAGAGAAATTATTATTTCAAACTACTCTTAAATATTCCACATGCATACCATGTCTCCACTCTTTTGTCATTACGGAGCACAACTAAAACAGGTCTTAACAGCACAAGATCCAGCGGCAGAGTGCTGAAACATGGCCGTTCTCCAGGTTCTCTCACACCTCTATCGAAGTGGGGGAGCACCTTGCTAACGTATTGGTCAGCCACATTTCAGGCGCTCAAAGCTCAGGTAAATTTCATCTCTTTGGTCCCACCAAAGGTGGCCAAAGGATCGACTCAAAGATGATCATATATTCACATTCACTATCTGCGGTTAGCAGACGACCATACATTCATTCATTTCACAGATCTCACGAAACTGGATGTAGGGATTTACTTTGTGGGAGTGCACATGTGATCAATTAAATAAATAAATTGTCATTCTTTCCCACACTGGTATCCGGCTTCGCTGTATTAATTGAAATTGAGTTATTTTACAAAAGAAATGTGTTGTTCTGACAAAAATAATGAAGTATGTTGTACCTATTTTCAATGTCGGGCGGTACTGTACCCTTTCAACTGTTTCCCAGCTTTTCCTATGTGGTGATGAAGGTTTCGAAGGCCTGAAACCTTGCAAGTTGGATGCGGAAGATAGTGGCCTTTTAAGAGGAATTTAGCGCTATAAAACGGCTCTGCTCTGATCAGGCGCCTGGCTGCAGGCAGCGAGGCTGGTCTTTTCGTCCCTCCGCCCCCCCCCCCCCCCCCCCACCTCACCATCACTCATCCAACCCCAAGCTAGCTCTCCAAGAGGGTTGCGGAACACGCGTTCTTCCATCGAAAGAATAATGGAATTCCTCGCAGAAGCCTTTTAGACAGATAGATCTCCAGGCAGGTGTGGCTTCCCTCAGGGTGTGTGAATGTTTACAATGACTCAGAGTAATCTGCAGTTTAACTTTCAAGAATGGCACCTTCTCATTGGTACATCCTGTGTTTTTCAGGAGAGCCCATGCTTTCGTTCTGTGTCTATATGCAGAGTGTGAGAATCATGCCATGGAGAGGGAGAATTCAACTCGCTCCGGCTTCCGCCTGTGGGCAATTGGCTGAAGCGTAATGAGATGGAAAAGGGTAGCAGATTGTTCAACGTTGTTACGTGTTTTCCGTTCGTCGGAACTAGGTATCTCTGCGCTTACTGGGAGGAGATTTCCAGCAGCAAAGTTACATATGGTTTCTAGAAACACTCTCCTTTCCAGGCCGATGTAGAGAGAAGTAGAGGGGGTGTAGAGTAGGCTTTTCTAGAGTAAATGTTCAAATGTTCAAATGTTTTTAAAATCTTATGGGACTTAACTGCTAAGGTCATCAGTCCCTAAGCTTACACACTACTTAACCTAAATTATCTTAAGGACAAACACACACACCCATGCCCGAGGGAGGACTCGAACATCCGCCGGGACCAGCCGCACAGTCCATGACTGCAGCGCCTGAGACCGCTCGGCTAATCCCGCGCGGCTCTAGAGTAAATACTACAGGTTAGAACAGATGAGATAACTAATCAGAAGAGCCTTGCTTAACTGGGAGGATGTACGTACTTAACCACTAACTGCAGAGGGGGAGGAGAAGTCGTATTCCCTAACCTTATTCACGCCCCGCTTTCTTACGGAAGAAGCCATCGTCACACCGCCAGCGTCGTTCAGACACGAAGTTAATTCCCTCCCTTCACGAGCCGATTACGCGTCGTTAAGATCACGTATCTAGCTTATTGCTCTCAATGTACATCTTTGCAATTCTATGGTGTTTGCTCCTATGTTTCCACGTACTTTCTACGCATAGTTAACGACTTAAGCAGTCACTGGCAGTGACGTCGAATTATAAAAGTAACTGCATTTTATCCTCCCTACGAATCTGTGCCAAATTTATACCTTAGCGGTATAATTCCTTGTCCGCGTGTCGAAGGTTGTTTAAGTTATCAGTGGCTAACTTTTCAGTTCTAAGTCAATAAATCTATTTGTTATAGAGTCAATATCGTTCCCATTCGCAGCTGTAAGATACCTCCTCCCAGTAAAGTATCTATGTCAGTGCTTGGTACTCATTTGTTTCTTGCTTAATTGGGCCACTCCTGTTAATCTTCATTTTCCATTGTGTGACAGTGTCCTTGTTTTCAGTTACTTTACATGATTATTTGGGTTGGTTTCTCATTCTACTGGGAATCAGAATCTGGTATTGTGCATATTAGTGGTCGGCTCCTACCACAACCAACAGTTTAGAATCACCTTAAAGACATGTTACCTATCAAACTCACTTTCTGGCAGTGGAGTGTTTGAACTTAGATTTTATGGGAAATTCTCTGCTGACTGGTAATCGAACTAAACGCATATTGTTGTTGACTAAAGGCGAAGACCCGTTTGCCACCTTATTCATTTTCATCAGCAGCTTGCAGTGGAGTGTATGAACTTCAAAGGAACCAATGAAAGGTTAGAGCTTGAAACTATGTGATGAACAGTTCAGTGTCTTGCTGGGAGTTGAAACTAGTTGATGTGTGAAGATGAATAATTTCGTGCTAACCAGAATTCGAACCCAGGTCAGTGGCTTGCGCGAAGACAACAGGGATTGCCATCTCGGGGAAAACAATGAAATGATGGAGATGAATCTTACTGAAACGGTAGAATACGACGAAAGGGGAGATTCGAATTCGAATTCCAGTCCAACATAAGAATTTTCCACGTCTCATATTCAAATCTAATAGAAGCCCTCACATGTCCATTGGTTCACAAAATAAAATAAAATTTCTACTGCAAGCAAGCTTACCGGTGACACAGCTCCTGTTTGCAATGACTTCCGCCTCTGTCATGACCCAATCTAAACCGGCTCTCCGCCAGTAGGTAGCGAATGGATATTATATTTATTGCGGATTCTGAACCATGGTGCAATTTGACGTTCTACATGTGGCGTTACCAGAAATAAAGGAGATCTGTTCGTGCCAACAAAAAATGGATACTTAAAATGGAAATCGAACCCACACCTTGGCCATATCAAACTAGGATCAATCCATCAGAACACTGACACAGTCGTTTATAACCCTCGTGATTTTGTTGTAACGGAAGACGTGCGACACTTTATGAGCGTTCTGAGTGTCTGGAAGTGGATTCCATACTGTTTGGTAGAGTCATTTTGTGCATCTCTTTTAATTTTGTGCGACAGCACTGACATTCCCCAGCTGCCTTGGCTACTACATTTTCAGTGTGCTCAAAATCTGCTCAAATCCCACAAATCAATGGTATTTTTACTGTTTTGAAAAAATCACCAAAAATCTGTTTATATGCGGTTTTAACTGCTTATCGGATACAGTTAATTTCTGACACACTGATTCAAAACAGCTTCGAAATTAAATGAGAGAAGAGAATATGGCTCTGTATTAACTGTTTAATTATCAGCAAGCTTCTGACACAGAGATTATTCTTCATGTCTCATGTCAACCAGATGTAAAGAAGGTTTTTGCCATCATAGCTACGATTAGAAGCCGTTTGGTAATTTTCACTGCTTCCACAAATCGCTTAGTTCGAGAAACGTGTGTGTGTGAATTCCTACGGGACCAAACTCCCGAGGTCATGTGTCGTTCGAGAAATGTTACTGCAGTCTATGAAGTTATAAGATAAATAGATTATTACTATGAATATTACTATTATTTTCTCATTCAGCTGTTGATACACATGTGCTTGCGAGAAGCATTTAAAGTACAATGTTCATTTTTAGAAGCAGTTGCGCAAAAAGTGGCGATTATTTAGGTTTTTTCATATCTAGGGAACGCTTTTCAGCTTAATGTCTGGCATCTCCAAATATTCATTGATTACATTACAACTAAATTAATTGATAATGACGTTACTTGACAATAGAAATCGCTTTGCATTACTTTATTTACTTCCAACTTACTAGCTATGACGCTTGTAAAACGTTAAAACTGAAGGTAAATGCCAGTTCAAAACCCAGATCATGTTAATGTCTTCCGTTAAACGTCATGCTCATTTTTTCCAGATGACTTGGTCAAAATCACCTATTTAAAGTAGTAAAAGGAAGAAAATATAGTAAAAGATCAACTGGTCTCGTTGTAGTTAACTCAAAGTATAGCATTCGTGTGGTCCGAGTTCACCTTTCTGCGGGATTAGTTTAAAATCAATATTCCCTTCAACAAAGTAGAAAAATGTTGCACAGTCGGAAGCCAGCTGCTGTGGCCGAGCGGTTCTAGGCGCTTCAGTCTGGAACCGCGTGACCGCTACGGTCGCAGGTTCGAATCCTGCCTCGGGCATGGATGTGTGTGATGTCCTTAGGTTAGTTAGGTTTAAGCAGTTCTAAGTTCTAGAGGACTGATGACCTCAGATATTAAGTCCCATAGAGCTCAGAGCCATTTGAACCATTTGAATCACAGTCAGAAACCTTACATCCGACTCAGTGCCCCTACACTTAGTTTCGAACCAGAAAACCCAGCTCTGTGGAACACAAATTTCAGTAATCTGCTTAACAAAGACTATTTGCAGTGCTCTTTCTCGCCGAAAAGCACACATTTGACTTAAATGGGGTCTTTAGCTTACTATGTTAGTAACGTCGTGTGCAAGCAACGCTTGGAGATTGAAGAATTTAATAATAGGAGGCTTCCATCCATGTGTGTGCCTGACCTCATCTCTCTCAGCTTCAATTCAGGCCCCAGGTTGTGCAACATCGAACTGACGCCAGCAGTGTCCAACTTCATTAGGCTGGACTCACTCAGATAAAATCACATGTGCTCCCTACATGCGACATTTCAGGGAATGCTGAAAAATACGGACAGTAACCGATTCGCAAACCGCTGTTTAGTACTGTTTAGAAGATTTGTTATAACGTCTGGCGTAGATGAAGAAATTTAGTTTCTTCTGAAAAGATCCTATTAAACAATGATCACATACATCCTGAATAAGAAAAGCCCATTGTCTAGATAGAGGTATAGAACCAAAGTCCGTATCACCTAATCCAAGTCGGTCTTTTCGTCTGATAGCACTGCGTAAGTATTTTGCCTAACAAATTTCACACTTTGTGTTTCTGCCGCTGTGCAAATCATTAGCAGAAAGCGTATTTATCATCTAAGGGTACGGAACTGTTAAAAACACAGAATACTTATGAACCAAAGAGTGACATCACCCTGCAACTGACCTGTATTTATGTCATGTAAATTAGTGGGGATTGATTGTACTTGCATTCATTCAGCGAGGAGTGGAAGCTATATACACAAAAAATTATATAGTACTGTGAATACTTTGAATGCTAGAACTGACGATGCGACCCTAAAGTAATAAGTCTTACAACAAATCAAAATTTGCAAAAATAGCTGGACTCGAATTCACTGCCCACAGATTTGAAACTCCTCCCGAACAGGCCATGAAGGCCCAATGGTACCGACTGGCCGCCGAGTCATCTTCAGCCCACAGGCGTCACTGGATGCGGATATGGAGGGGCATGTGGTGTCACCGCCATTCACCACACTTTCTAGGTGGTAGCCTTTAAATCGGCCGCGGTCCGTTAGTATACGTCGGACCCGCGTGTCGCCACTATCAGTGATTGCAGACCGAGCGCCGCCACACGGCAGGTCTAGTCTAGAGAGACTCCCTAGCACTCGCCCCAATTCTACGGCCGACTTTGCTAGCGTTGGTTCACCGTCTACATACGCTCTCATTTGCAGAGACGACATTTCAGTATAGCCTTCAGCTACGTCATTTGCTACGACCTAGCAAGGCGCCATATTCAGTTACTATAATTACTTCAAGAATGTATTCTGAACAGATAATATTGTGAATCATGTACCGTCAAGAACGACGTTCATCATTAATGGATTAAAGTTAAGTATCAAACTAATTACGTCCGCTTCCTGAATTCTCATTCTTTGTCATGTTCCAGACCTCACGTCAGTATAGTTCTTCCCTCCTCACGCCAGCATGCGTGAGCTAAAACGCGTGCATTTCGTCCTCAACTCGTAACACAGTGTTGGCTCTTCTGCTAACACAAAAAGGCATGTGGTTAGCACACCCTCTCCCGGCCGTATGTCTGTTTCCGAGACCGGAGACTTCTCAATCAAGTAGCTCCTCAGTTTGCTTCACAAGGGCTGAATGCACCCCGCTTGCCAACAGCTCTGGGCAGACCGGATGGTCACCCATCCAAGTGCTAGCCCAGCCCGACAGCGCTTAACTTCGGTGATCTGACGGGAACCGGTGTTACCACTAAGACAAGGCCGTTGGCACAGATTTGAAATCTACCGATTAAATCACACTGACATTCTAGCATGTGAAAGGAATGTTGCTCAATGGAGTGATACTTACCATTCCGTTATGTGAAAAACACGACCATCCTACCGAGCGCGGTGGCGCAGTGGTTAGACACTGGACTCGCATTCGGGAGGACGACGGTTCAATCCCGCGTCCGGCCATCCTGATTTAGGTTTTCCGTGATTTTCCTCAATCGCTCCAGGCAAATGCCGGGATGGTTCCTTTCAAAGGGCACGGCCGACTTCCTTCCCCGTCCTTCCCTAATCCGATGAGACCGATGACCTCGCTGTCTGGTCTCCTTCCCCAAAACAACCAACCAACCACGACCATCCTCAGAGCTCTATGTCTCTCAGTATCCGCAAAGTGGCCACACCGTAAGATGTGGACGTTGCTGGAGGAAATGTCATCTGCTAGTGCATTCAGTGCTGTATCTGCTAGTGGTCTTGTGGTTAAACGGCACTAAGGAACGCTTTGATGTCCACTCGCTGTACTGCATTTCGCATGTGCACTAAAATTATATATCTAACGGAAGCACAACCAAAATTTTAGACAGCCGTTGTGGTAGAATGGTTCTAGGCGCTTCCGTCTGGAACCGCGCGACCGCTACGATCGCAGGTTCGAATCCTGCCTCTGGCATGGATATGTGTGATGTCCTTAGGCTAGTCGGGTTTAAGTAGTTCTAAGTTCTAGGGGACCGATGACCTCAGACGTTAAGTCCCATAGTGCTCAGAGCCATTTTGAACCATAATTTTACATTTTGACACGTCACATAAAAATTTTCGTGACAGAATTTGAAGCTGGGTGTCCACTTCCGAGTGCTTTCATGCTCCTGAGTCCACCCCCAACACATCGAACGTTGACTTAGCTGCGGCGACCACCCCCCTGGACGCCCAGGTGTTCCCTCCGTGTCACAGTAACTGCTTGCGAACTGTGGAGTATGCTGCTGTTCTTGTTTTGGCTAGTACAATACAATTTGCAGTTGCCGTCTGAGTTTCCGTGGACAAAGCCTAGTATATAGCAACTGAAATAGCCGCAGTGCATGTTCGATGGAAATACAGGCAGATAGTCTGACTTCGTATTCCATGAACGGGATTATGAAGAACAAAAACTGACTGAAAGTGATGCAATAGGCATCCTACTCGATTTTATCAGAACTGATAGCTTTGGAGATGCCTCGTAAGAGAGAGCATGAGAACTTAATAGATACTAACGCAAGTGTCACGAAATTCAACACGGGGATGGCAAAGCTACCCATGTAACAATTACTCGTGTAGCATATGGGGTGAGAAATTTTGATGCATATAAGCTAACACCCCACCCCCCCCCCCCCCCCCCCCCATGAACCATGGACCTTGCCGTTGGTGGGGAGGCTTGAGTGCCTCAGCGATACAGATAGCCGTACCATAGGTGCAACCACAACGGAGGGGTATCTGTTGAGAGGCCAGACAAACGTGTGGTTCCTGAAGAGGGGCAGCAGCCTTTTCAGTAGTTGCATGGGCAACAGTCTGGATGATTGACTGATCTGGCCTTGTAACAATAACCAAAACGGCCTTGCTGTGCTGGTACTGCGAACGGCTGAAAGCAAGGGGAAACTACAGCCGTAATTTTTCCCGAGGGCATGCAGCTTTACTGTATGATTACATGATGATGGCGTCCTCTTGGGTAAAATATTCCGGAGGTAAAATAGTCCCCCATTCGGATCTCCGGTCGGGGACTACTCAAGAGGATGTCGTTATCAGGAGAAAGAAAACTGGCGTTCTACGGATCGGAGCGTGGAATGTCAGATCCCTTAATCGGGCAGGTAGGTTAGAAAATTTAAAAAGGGAAATGGATAGGTTGAAGTTAGATATAGTGGGAATTAGTGAAGTTCGGTGGCAGGAGGAACAAGACTTCTGGTCAGGTGACTACAGGGTTATAAACACAAAATCAAATAGGGGTAATGCAGGAGTAGGTTTAATAATGAATAGGAAAATAGGAATGCGGGTAAGCTACTACAAACAGCATAGTGAACGCATTATTGTGGCCAAGATAGACACGAAGCCCACACCTACTACAGTAGTACAAGTATATATGCCAACTAGCTCTGCAGATGACGAAGAAATTGAAGAAATGTATGATGAAATAAAAGAAATTATTCAGATTGTGAAGGGAGACGAAAATTTAATAGTCATGGGTGACTGGAATTCGAGTGTAGGAAAAGGGAGAGAAGGAAACATAGTAGGTGAATATGGATTGGGGGACAGAAATGAAAGAGGAAGCCGCCTGGTAGAATTTTGCACAGAGCACAACATAATCATAGCTAACACTTGGTTTAAGAAACATGAAAGAAGGTTGTATACATGGAAGAACCCTGGAGATACTAGAAGGTATCAGATAGATTATATAATGGTAAGACAGAGATTTAGGAACCAGGTTTTAAATTGTAAGACATTTCCAGGGGCAGATGTGGACTCTGACCACAATCTATTGGTTATGACCTGTAGATTAAAACTGAAGAAACTGCAAAAGGTGGGAATTTAAGGAGATGGGACCTGGATAAACTAAAAGAACCAGAGGTTGTACAGAGATTCAGAGAGAGCATAAGGGAACAATTGACAGGAATGGGGGAAAGAAATACAGTAGTAGAAGAATGGGTAGCTTTGAGGGATGAAGTAGTGAAGGCAGCAGAGGATCAAGTAGGTAAAAAGACGAGGGCTAGTAGAAATCCTTGGGTAACAGAAGAAATACTGAATTTAATTGATGAAAGGAGAAAATATAAAAATGCAGTAAGTGAAACAGGCAAAAAGGAATACAAACGTCTCAAAAATGAGATCGACAGGAAGTGCAAAATGGCTAAGCAGGGATGGCTAGAGGACAAATGTAAGGATGTAGAGGCCTATCTCACTAGGGGTAAGATAGATACCGCCTACAGGAAAATTAAAGAGACCTTTGGAGATAAGAGAACGATTGGTATGAATATCAAGAGCTCAGGTGGAAACCCAGTTCTAAGCAAAGAAGGGAAAGCAGAAAGGTGGAAGGAGTATATAGAGGGTCTATACAAGGGCGATGTACTTGAGGACAATATTATGGAAATGGAAGAGGATGTAGATGAAGATGGAATGGGAGATATGATACTGCGTGAAGAGTTTGACAGAGCACTGAAAGACCTGAGTCGAAACAAGGCCCCCGGAGTAGACAATATTCCATTGGAACTACTGACGGCCGTGGGAGAGCCAGTCCTGACAAAACTCTACCATCTGGTGAGCAAGATGTATGAAACAGGCGAAATACCCTCAGACTTCAAGAAGAATATAATAATTCCAATCCCAAAGAAAGCAGGTGTTGACAGATGTGAAAATTACCGAACTATCAGCTTAATAAGTCACAGCTGCAAAATACTAACACGAATTCTTTACAGACGAATGGAAAAACTAGTAGAAGCCAACCTCGGGGAAGATCAGTTTGGATTCCGTAGAAACACTGGAACACGTGAGGCAATACTGACCTTACGACTTATCTTAGAAGAAAGATTAAGGAAAGGCAAACCTACGTTTCTAGCATTTGTAGACTTAGAGAAAGCTTTTGACAATGTTGACTGGAATACTCTCTTTCAAATTCTAAAGGTGGCAGGGGTAAAATACAGGGAGCGAAAGGCTATTTACAATTTGTACAGAAACCAGATGGCAGTTATAAGAGTCGAGGGACATGAAAGGGAAGCAGTGGTTGGGAAGGGAGTAAGACAGGGTTGTAGCCTCTCCCCGATGTTGTTCAATCTGTATATTGAGCAAGCAGTAAAGGTAACAAAAGAAAAATTTGGAGTAGGTATTGAAATTCATGGAGAAGAAATAAAAACTTTGAGGTTCGCCGATGACATTGTAATTCTGTCAGAGACAGCAAAGGACTTGGAAGAGCAGTTGAATGGAATGGACAGTGTCTTGAAAGGAGGATATAAGATGAACATCAACAAAAGCAAAACAAGGATAATGGAATGTAGTCTAATTAAGTCGGGTGATGCCGAGGGAATTAGATTAGGAAATGAGGCACTTAAAGTAGTAAAGGAGTTTTGCTATTTGGGGAGCAAAATAACTGATGATGGTCGAAGTAGAGAGGATATAAAATGTAGGCTGGCAATGGCAAGGAAAGCGTTTCTGAAGAAGAGAAATTTGTTAACATCCAGTATTGATTTAAGTGTCAGGAAGTCATTTCTGAAAGTATTCGTATGGAGTGTAGCCATGTATGGAAGTGAAACATGGACGATAAATAGTTTGGACAAGAAGAGAATAGAAGCTTTCGAAATGTGGTGCTACAGAAAAATGCTGAAGATTAGATGGGTAGATCACATAACTAATGAGGAAGTATTGAATAGGATTGGGGAGAAGAGAAGTTTGTGGCACAACTTGACCAGAAGAAGGGATCGGTTGGTAGGACATGTTCTGAGGCATCAAGGGAGCACCAATTTAGTATTGGAGGGCAGCGTGGACGGTAAAAATCGTAGAGGGAGACCAAGAGATGAATACACTAAGCAGATTCAGAAGGATGTAGGTTGCAGTAGGTACTGGGAGATGAAAAAGCTTGCACAGGATAGAGTAGCATGGAGAGCTGCATCAAACCAGTCTCAGGACTGAAGACCACAACAACAACAACAAGCTAACACCATGATTTTGCAAATGAATTATATACTCGTTGATCTATCTTACGGCGAAATTTTGTTGTAATCGAAGATAATGGAAAACTTCTTGTTTCTGCCGCAGTTGGGAAATGAGTCACGTGTTCCTGACCGTCTTCGGCCGCTAGAGCTATCTTCACATTCGTACGAGTTAGTTTTATTGGAATAAGTCACATTTGTCGCAATTTACTTAGTAGAGACGACTTAATACTCTCTTACTGTGTGGGAAAGCCCTGATGCCGGTAGCATTATGACATTATTCTTGCTGGTTAGATACACAAGTATTAAAAATGTTCTTTGGACTTGATCCTTTCCTCTCTGGTAAAACATTCCGGAGGTAAAATAGTCCCTCATTCAGAACTCCTGATGGGGACTACTCAGAAGGATGTCGTTATCAGGAGAAATAAAACTGTCATTCTAAGAAACGGAGCGTGGAATGTTAGATACCTTAATCAGGCAGGTATGTTAGAAAATTTAAAAAGGGAAATGGATAGATTGAAGTTAGATATAGTGGGAATTGGTGAAGTTCGGTGGCAGGAGGAACAGGACTTCTTGTTAGGTGAATAGAGGGTTACAAATACAAAGTCAAATAGTGGTAATGGAGGAGTGGGTTTAATAATGAATAAGAAAATAGGAATGCTGGTAAGCTACTATGAACAGCATAGTCAACGCATTACTGCAGCCAAGATAGACATGAAATCCACATCTACCACTATAGTACACGTTTATATGCCCACTAGCTTCACAAATGATGAAGAGCTTGAAGAAATGTATGATGAGATGAGAAATTATTCAGCTAGTTAAAGGGACTTGAATTCGGCAGTAGGAAAAGGAAGAGAAGAAAAAATATTAGGTGAATATGCACTCGGGGAAAGGAATGAAAGAGGAGGCCTGATAGAATTTGGACAGAGCATAATTTAATCGTCGCTGAAATTTGGTTAAGTAGGATATAAGAAGGTTGTATACGTGGAAAAAGGTAGGAAATTAAGGAGATGGTACCTGGATAAGTTGAAGGAACCAAAAGTTGTTGAGAGCTTCAGTAGGAACATTATAGAACAATTGACTAGATTAGCCGAGCGGTCTCAGGCGCTGCAGTCATAAACTGTGCGGCTCGTCCTGGCAGAGGTTCGAGTCCTCCCTCGGGCATGAGTGTGTGTGTTTGTCCTTAGGATATTTTAGGTTAAGTAGTGTGTAAGCTTAGGGACTGATGATCTTAGCAGTTAAGTCCCATAAGATTAAAAGAAAATACTAGAACAGAGGAAAGAAATACTGTAGAAGTCGAATGAGTATATTTAAGAGATGAAATAGTGATGACTGCGGAGGATCAAACAGATAAAAAGACAAAGCGTAGTAGATATCCTTGGATATTGAAATTAACTGACGAAAGGAGAAAATTTAAAAATGCAGAAAGTCAACTTGACGAAGGGGAACACAAACTTTTTAAAAATGAGATTGACAGGAAGAACAAAATTGCTGAGCAGGAATGGCTAGAGGACAATTGTACGGATTTAGAAGCATATTTCACAAGTCGAAAGATAGATACCGCCTACAGGAAAATTAAAGAGGCATTTGGGGAAAAGAAAAGCATGTGTACGAATATCAAGAGTTCAGATGGTAAACCAGTCATAAGCAAAGAAGGAAAAGCTGAAAGGTTGAAGGAGTATGTAGAGGGTCAATACGAGGGAGATAAACTTGAAAGCAATACTATAGAAAGGGAAGTGGACGTAGATGAAGAGGATATGCTAGATATGATACTGCGAGAAGAATTTCACAAAACTCTGGAAGATCTAAGTCGAAACAAGGCCTTTGGAGTAGACGATATTCTGTCAGAACTACTGATAGCCTTGGGAGGGCCAGCCATGCCAAAACTCTTTCATCTTATGTGTAAGATGTATGAGACAGACGAAATACCCTCATACTTAAATAACAATGTAGTAATTACAATTCCAAAGAAAGCAGTTGCTGACAGGTGTGAAAATTACCGAACTATCAGTTTAATAAGTCACGGTTCCAAAATACTAACACGAACTCTTTACAGAGGAATGAAAATACTGGTAGAAGCAGACCTAGGGGAAGATTTGTTTTGAGTCCTGAGAAATGTAGGAACGCATGAGGCGATACTAACCCTACGATTGATTTTAGAAGAGAGGTTAAGGAAAGGCAAACTTATGTTTATAGCATTTGTGGACTTATAGAAAGCTTTTTACAATGTTGACTGGAATACTCTCTTTGAAATTCCGGAGATGGCAGGGGTAAAACACAGAGTGTGAAAGGCTGTTTACATCTTCTACAAAACCAGACGGCAGTTATAAGAGTCGAGAGGCATGACCGGGAGGCACTGGTTGAAAAGGGAGTGAGATGGGGTTGTAGTCTCCGATGTTATTCAATATGTACATTGAACAAGCAGTAAAGGAAATCAAAGAAAAAATTTGGAGTAGGAATTAAAGTTCAGGGAAAAGAAATAATGACTTTGAGGTTTGTCGATGAACTGTAATACTGTCAGAGACAGCAATGGATTTGGAAGACAAGTAGAAAGGAATGGACAGTGTCTTGAAACGAGGATATAACATGAACATTAACAAAAGGAAAACAAGGATAATGTAATGCAGTCGAATTAAATCAGATGATGGTAAGAGAATTAGGTAATGAAACGAGATGGCTTTTGCTATTTGTGGAGCAAAATAACCGATGATGGCCGAAGTAGAGAGGATATAAAATGTAGACTGCGTAGACTGGCAATGGCACGAAATTTGTTAACATCAAATATAGATTTAAGTGTTAAGAAGTCTTTTCTGAAGGTATTTTCTGGAATGTATCAAAGTATGGAAGTGGGTCATTAGATGAAAAGAGAATAGTAGGTTTCGAAATGTGATGCTACAGAAGAATACTGATGATTAGATGGGTCGATCACGTAACTAATGAAGAGATATTGAACTGACATGGGGAGACAAGGAATTTGTGGCACAACTTGGCCAAAAGAAGAAATCAGTTGATAGGACGCATTCTGAGACATCAAGGGATCCCCAATTTAGCACTGGAGGGAAGTTTGGAGGGTAAAAATCGTAGAGGGAGACCAAGAGATGAATACAGCAAGCGTATTCAGAAAGATGTAGGTTGCAGTAGTTACTCGGAGATGAAAAAGCTCGTTCTGTATAGAGTAGCATGAAGAGTTGCATCAAACCAGTCTTTGAGCTAAGTTCCGTAACAGCAATGCCTGACGAGCGGCAAACTGTATCCTCTGACAGCACACCAGATTCCATACTGGGAGGGGGACTAGAATCATGGCTCCCACCCTTCCAGAACATAGGTTTTTGTAGCGAATTTTCATAAGCATTACGAAGTGCTGGTTCAAATGGTTCTGAGCACTATGGCACTTAACATCTGTGGTCATCAGTCCCCTAGAACTTAGAACTACTTAAACCTAACTAACCTAAGGACATCACACACATCCATGCCCGAGGCAGGATTCGAACCTGCGACGTAGCAGTCGCGCGGTTCCGGACTGAGCGCCTAGAACCGCTAGACCACCGCGGCCGGCTACGAAGTGCTACATCGGCATGTCTGAACAGAGGTGAATTTAGGACTTTTTCTGTGCTCGTCAAATATTTCTGAAAATTTTGTATATGTGGATTGTACATAATCTATAGAGCAATATGAATAACAGAAAGGCTGAATCTGGAATTATTTTTTTAAATTTTGGGTTTGTGAATTTTTTTGAATATCCTCCCCTTAACTGTTTAAGCATAGTGCAAAGGAACTGTTCAAAATGTAACATCAGAAGGATAATAGTTTAAAACATTGACTAGCAACATTTTTTGGAGAGTGGCTCCTGATTTTGAAATCGAAGCGAACAGACACAGAGTTACGATTTTCCCGCCAAATATACAGATGAGGTAACTGCACCAGTATCCGCCAATGGGAGACGAGGGGTGGTAGTGACGTAGACAGAAGAACTTACTCGTTCTCCTTAGAGCGCGTTTGATAAGCAAATCTTCCTGCTCCAACTTACACTGACAATCATGCATTTACATGGCTAGAATTTAGGGCGATTGTTGTTTAAAGTGTGATGTCGGAGGGGTGGAGTGAACCCTGAACTATGGTTAGTATTGAATTGTGGTTAGTGTTGACTGATGGTCAGTGTTGAATGACGGTCATATGCATAGAAATTATCCTCAGCCCATCGACACATTCATTTACGCTTCATTAAATGTGATCACACATAGCGATACAGGGATTGGTCGATATAGTGCGGGGTCGGCGGAGCGAGTCATAGGTGGATTGGCCGGCTGATGCTTCAGCGCCGCCCTGCCCTACTCCCGCGATAGTGTGAGGCGGTCTTCGGACCTGTGAGACCACAACATGCGGACTCGTCGCGAGGCGTTGGTACGGAAAGCATTGCGGGGCGACGCGGTGGAGAACTGCACCTCTATATTTAGGTAGCTGAGCGCACATTGACGAAAAGAGATTCTTGGCAAATGGTTCTGAGCACTATGGGACTTAACATCTGAGGTCATTAGTCCCCTAGAACTTAGAACTACTTAAACCTAACCAACCTAAGGACGTCACACACATCCATGCCCGAGGAAAAGAGATTCTCATGGAGACATACGACAATTCTGGCATGTAGGAATGCTGAGTACAAATTTGAGTAAGCAATTACACACTACGTCAGAATGCTTTTCAAATGGAACGGGGCGCACTACGCATTCCAGTCACCCCGAATGTAGGGGAAGCAACACTGAATCACAAACACATTTGCCCGCAGAAAACAAACGCCTATGGGGCATCACCCACTCTCTCTGCATTGGGGCGCAGCAGAAGGACAGCAGGGCAGGCGAGCCATTTCTAAGTCAGTCACAGTAGTACAGGGAGGTTTTCCCGCCAAATATGCAAATGAGGTGACTTTAACTGAATCAAAGTGCGCCAGTATTTCCAGAATTGGGATTGTAAACCAGGAGGTTGCGCGATTGAACCCCAGATACCTCGTATTCCACGGTTTCCTACCAAATAAAAAGTGACCATGTGTCCAACTATTGGAGACAAGGAGGTGAAGGTAAGGGGGAATGGGAGGGGGTGATGATGGGAGGGGATATAGAAGGGGTGAGTCAAAAGTGGCCTCATACTGTCTCTGGAAACAGTGACCTAGTACTTTCATTCCAAAAAGTGGCCTCGAACTCTCTTTGATACACTACTAGTGTAGAGTAACCCTTTCAGATAGTTTTCGTTTCACAGTTTCGCGAGTTTCTGTTTAGTGCATATTTATTACTTCCTGTAAGTCTTTCTTCCATTTATACAGTCCACAGTCAGATTTTACGAGGCAAAACCGGTGGACATCAAACTTTAAACACAACGAATGTTAACTCAGTTTAATCTGCATTGTTAACACTTATGCTTCAGCAAAATCAATGGTAATTATTCTTGATTTGAAATGGGTTACTAATCTGAGCGAACAGTAACTGCACAAAAAGTGTTTCTTAGAAACAATCAACAAATACTGAAATTCGATGTACAACTTACGATAGTACCCCGTCGTGTTACCTTTTCACCGACGCGTCGTTAGCCAAGGAAGAATATGTGCCTGCCATGTTGCGCATGTACAGTCTGCCACACTTCCGGTAGGATGTACGTGTCTCCAGCCACCTGGCGAGGTACGAAATCGGCAATTTTCAACATTATCTTAAAAAATACTTGCAGTGGGTCTTAGCAGCCAAAATTTTGGCTGGATCTTTCTTGCTGTGTATTCTTCCTTTATACAAAAATACAAGACGTGTTTCGACATCTCAGACTGGACATTCCCTTGTCAGTAGGTCCAAACCAGACGCTGAAGACTACTCATGAAAGTTACCGAATCCAGGCTATGACGTTTTAAGCCTCCATGCTTATCAGAAACCGAGCAGGTTACCGCTATACCAACAAAACACCACTACTCGTTATTTCCATGGTGCCTAACATAGGCTGCTGGGAATGTGAAAGAGGAGAGCAGTTACAAATTAGGCGCCGAACATCCATCCTGGGTTCAAACAATTGCTTTTAACTACTTAATGTCACGTGTTAAATGAGAATCATGCAGAATATTTCATCAAGATTACAAAAAAGTGTTAGGTGAATGTAGACGGATAGTTCAGGACACACCTGGAAGGAAGTGGATGGTCACAGCGTTGCCAACCTGTTCCAACAATGTTGTCAGTTCCATTCTGAACTAGGTTTCGTATCCAAAATGTCAGAGTCGTCCTGAGAGTCCTGTGTACTGGAAAGTAAGCAGACACCAACCCTAAATTAATTTGATAGATGCTCACCCGCCGGGAGATTGCAAAGTAGCTTCACGAGTATCCCACTGAGTTTTATCCCCATTTAAGTCTATTTCCATTTAATCCTAATAGCCTAAACTGTAGGCAGGAATATCGTTCTCGGCAACTAGAGAAACCTACAGCACATACTAAGAGCAAGACAGTTATTTATGTAGGTCTCCTACGCAGCAGTGGATGCAACTGTTTTCGTCCCACTTAAGCATTCTACAAACTGACATTCTTTTAATAGCTGTGTTTGAACTTTTTGACTAATTATTCGCAGTTTTCACATCTAAATTCGTCATTTAAAACTATCAGAATATTCGTATGGGAATAGACGAGGCAGACGTGCCCACAAGTTTTCGTCTCAGTAGGAACAAAACATTTTCCCCATACATATAATTTAGAAATTTTCACCCATCGTTATGTGCTCATCATTTTTTCCTAGCAGTATCTACTGTGTACTTTTAGCATCTGTTCAGCGTTATAAATATGAATCAGCTATCAGCACAATTACGGTAAAATGTGTTTTTAAATTCCCAGATTTTACGTTTACCCGCGAGTTAAGTTCTTTTTGTGTTTATACCTTCGTACACCCCATTTCCTCAGTTCATTGTGTTCATGATATTAAGTTTCTTATAGATGACATTGCGCTTTCCGACCATTAGAATCTTCAACATCAATTTTCAAAACTATTTCTGTGGAAACTACATAGTGTGCCTGTTCATGCACAAGTTGTTGGGTAATTCGAAGTTCAAGAATCTAACATGATACTATTCGTGTCGTTTTCGCATAACCTTCCACTTACTGTGCCAATACTATCGTGTATCGTGATTCATTGAGTTTTTTGAACATTTGGGATTTCCACGAGAACTTGTACTATTTCGTCAATTTTAAACTTCACTTGTGCTTTATAGAAACTTTTGGTCGCAGTATTGTCGTTCAAAACCAGTAGTTCCCTAATCTTTTCATATATTTACGTAAAAACAGATTTTTCAAAATTTTTGGACGCTTTTAAACTTATGTCTACGAGAATTTTCGCGTTACGATTGTTTTGTGTAATATTAAAATGTAGACTTTCACGGCCGGAAATATCATGACCATTATAATTATCCGGGCTGTTATGCCGTGGTCGGTTGATGAATTCTGTGTCGATTCCTAACGTTTCGTCTCCGACTGCGGGAGACATCTTCAAGGGGGTCCGTTGTGTGATATATTTCATAGTAAATCCGCCACTGTGATTTACAGTTACTATAATTAACCAACATGTCGTAAGACATTAATTTTCTCTTTTAACATGAGCAGATGTTGCCTAAATTTGTCGTACAGTACGTCATTGTCGTACTGTTGGTGACCAGAATCTGAAACATGTTTTTCAAGGGAACAGTAAATTTTGTACCGAGTTTTTAAGTTGTAACAGATATGTTGTTTTGTTTGGCTTCAAGGAGGAAAGATTAGGGTCTAATATTCTGTTGACAACGAGGTCATTAGATATGGATTAAAAGCTCAGGTATGGGAAGAAATCGGTTTTCCACATTGATAGGAACCATACTGGAATTTTTGTTATATGATTTAGGGAAATCACGGAAAACCCAAGTCTGGATGACCAGATGGTGTTTTCCACCGCTGTCATTCCGAATGAAAGTGCAGTATGCGAAATTATGCGCCACCAAGCACGGAGTTAATTGATTCGTTTCTAAAAGGCCAGTGATAACATTTGTAGCTTATTAGACCCATAAATCGAAAGATGTTTGGCAGGCTTAGTTTAAAATTATTTATCAGCAAGATCGATGAGCTGTGTCTAGTGAAACCGAAAATGGGCCTTTGAGATTGACGTCATCTGTTGGGAAACATGCTAAGTACCGTGTCAAGGGGATACAAACACAAAGGGGTAGAGATCTATTAATCGCTGGCAGTTCAAACGTACGGTGAACAGTGGTACCCCTTAGGGAATTGGCAGCAAGGGATGGGAAGTGGGAAGGACACTGTTTGGTGCTGAATCTTAGAAGGTATCCTGTCTTCCAGCATGGACTCCGAAAACGTCGACCATAGGAAACCCAGCTAGCATTTATTTCACATGACGTACGGACAGTCTAGGAACAAGGCACTCTGTTAGATTTCCGAAAAGCTTTTGACTCTGTGCCACTTCTACTCTCTTTATCAAAAAAAGTAGCATCTTTTGGGGTGCAAAGCGACATTTGTAACTGGACTTATGTTCCTTTGGTAGACAGGATGCAGAAAATTATCTTGGATGGAGAGTGATCGAAAGACCTAGAAGTAACTATGAGTGTTCCCCGTTCATGTTGTATATTAATGAACTTGCCGACAGTATTAATGCCGACAGGAACTCCAATTTTTTTAAGCGATGCAGTTGTTTAATATTAATTATAATGTCTAAAATAATCTACCAAATGCCAGCCGGAGTGGCAGTGCGGTTCTAGGCGCTGCAGTCTGGAACCGAGGGACCCCTACGGTCGCAGGTTCGAATCCTGCCTCGGGCATGGATGTGTGTGATGTCCTTAGGTTAGTTCGGTTTAATTAGTTCTAAGTTCTAGGTGACTGATGACCTCAGAAGTTAAGTCGCATAGTGCTCAGAGCCATTTGAACCATTTGAACCAATCTTCCAAATAGTCAGATCTTCATAAGATTTCAAAGTGGTGCAAAGATTGGCGGCTTGCTTTAACCATTCGAAACTGTAAGAAACGAAAAGAAGTCTAATCCTACGACCATGCGTACGCATGCAACAGTATGCACTACCTAAAATATTTCCAAACGCCGCCCACAGGAGCGGGATTTTTCCAGGGCTCATACTGCAGATTCTATTGGTGATAATAAGATAGGGTCAAGTGTTTTAGGATATCCCTTGGGTTAGGGACCATTTTTCTACACAGCATAAGGAATGGTGTAGTGTCATTGTCCTATGGTACAGGATGAAAATATGTATATTATATACTTCCTCCTGCTTAGGCAAAGAGAGTAAATCAGTTGGTCCTTTTTGCATTATATGTGGTCTATGGTGCGCCTAAAGGGGCTCATGGAGGCACCATTTAGTTCATGGGCGGGTCCTGAAAAAACCCGAGAAACCTGGTTATTGGGTAACAAAACCGAGCCGCGGATTACAAGACGCCTGTGTGCTATAAAGGTCTCTGTCATCATCAGAAGTGTTCTAGGAACCCCATGTTGTAATACTAAAGCACATTCAAAACTTTTGTGGATGTAACTATCAAAGTTTTACTAACCCATAAAGTTCTTTTCATACGAGTGACTTACCGTGCTGTAGTAGGGAACAGCAGGGAACCGGCGGAAAAATTATCCTATGAGAGCACAAAGAAAAGCTAATACGTTCCTGTTTAATAGACTGACTTAAAAGAGGGGTACCAGATAACTCATTCCACCTTCCTCTGTACCTTAAATGATGTTCTCAAACAATTTGGCATGGGAACATATCCACATTTTTTCTGTTTTAACGCTGAGAGAGAAGAAGAGAGTGGCCATGTGAAAGAGACTGAAAAGTTGTAAATACTCGAAGATAATAGACAGGGGCTGTGGTGTAGACAGAGTAGAGCGATAAAGCCAGTAGCGGAGAAAGAGACAGACATTGTGGCAGTGGAATAAATTTGACAGTGATAGAACAATGCTAGGAAAAGAGTGAAGAAGGCAATGCCAGTGGACTGAGGATGAAGAGAAAGAGAAAGTGAAAGTGGGTGAGAGCCAGTGATAATGAGAAACAGAGTCCATGACAATGAAAACAATGAAGAGAGAGATAAGGACAGTGAGAAGAGAGAGCGCCAGTGGGAAGGAAAGAATGAGATAGTAGCAGTAAGGGAGAATATGTAGGAGAACTAACAGTGAAAGGAACAGTACTAGTAGGGCAGAAGGGAGACTGTGGCTGTGAGCCGGGAGACAGTGAGACAGTGACAGTTAGATAGACTAGAAGAGATAATGATAATAAGCTACCAGCCGAAGTGGCTGTGCGGTTCTAGGCGCTGCAGTCTGGAACCGTGAGACCGCTACGGTCGCAGGTTCGAATCATGCCTCGGGCGGGGATGTGTGTGATGTCCTTAGGTTAGTTAGGTTTAACTAGTTCTATGTTCTATGGGACTAATGACCTCAGAAGTTGAGTCCCATAGTGCTCAGAGCCATTTGAACCATTTTGATAATAAGCTGGGCTGAATGAGTGAGTGGGAATAGGCACATGGGAGTGGATGGGTATGAGTGATGGACTAGCAGGAATGAGCGAGTTCCAGTTAGGGGAGCTTGTCAGAGTGAGACATAAGTTGCATGTCAGAAAGTGTGCGAGTATGTTCACATGTTACAGTTTGTCGGAAAACATTTAAAGGTGCTGCGGACAGCAGAATGAGGGAGCTAGTGACCTAATTTTCGGTCAGAGTCTTTCAAAACAAGAGGATATTAGACTTTTTGTGCTCCAATAGGAGAACGTTTCCACTAGTAATATCAATGTGCCACAGTTGAGTCGATCAGCTCATACAAATAACTGCCATTAATAATCTGTAGGGATATGAAATCAAACTATCACATAGCCTTTGTCGTAGGTAACATGGGTGGCAGACTGTGACTCATTAGTAGAATACTATAAAACTCGAATCGCTCTACAAACAAAACTGCATACAAGACACTTACGGAAACCATCCTAAGATGGGATGAGGAATTGCGCCTTATGGAAGACACCTTTTCATCTGTTTTGTTTCCCCCAGATATGTTTCAGCACATTTTGTGCTATCTTCAGTGGGTCATTTTTCTTTCAGGAGTGCTAGTTCTGTAAGGTTCGCAGGAGAGCTTCTGTAAATATTGGAAGATAGGAGACGAGGTACTGGCAGAACTAAAGCTGTGAGGACAGGCCATGAGCCATGCTTGGGTAACTCAGTTGGTAGAGCACTGGCCCGTGAAAGGCAAAGGTCTCGGTCCAGCACACAGTTTTAATCTGCCAGGAAGTTTCAAGTTTACAAATAGATTTAGAGATTTTCTTATTAATAATCTGAATGGTATACCTTATTTTACAATATTTTTAAATAATTTACCACATACATTTTGGAATGATTAAAATATGCACACAAAGTAATTCACAAATTAATTGTTATTCATGGCAAGGAAGTGTTTGGTATCTCAATGAAAAGCTGATAACAAACACATTTAAATCGACTTCTACAAAATCTACCTCCCACATTTTAAGAGTGAAAAATATGGAAAAGTACTAGTTAAAAATGTAATTAATGATTTACCACTTGAAATGCATTTACTTGGTTATAATTGGTGTGGCCCTGTCACTAAAGTTAATGAAAGATCAGCATATGGACATAAAAGATTAAAACCAATAGATAAAGCATGTAAAGAAGATGATATTCTTGTAGACATAACAAAGAATTATAACAAAGGCATGAAGCTGATAAGAACTTCAATTAATGGCAAAAGAAGACTGTAACCATTGGATGCTTCAGTTGTTGAAAAATTCGATTCCACTGCAGTTAGACTAACTACAAAATTAGGATTGGATTAAACACTGATGAAAATCGATGGGAATTCTAAACAAATTCTTTATCTATTCTATATAAATGAATAACTATTGTATTAATTATACAAAACTTCCAAATGGTGAAATAAAGACAAAATAAGTTAAATTAAATAATAACCAGCCAAATAGTATGAAACCAGTTTAATAGATGCACAAAAAAGAAATCAGAGAAGAGTAAAAAACTAGTAGAAACTTGCTTATTACATTTGGTATTCCTGTTATAAAGAAATTATTGAATGTTTAACGAAGAAAAACGAAATAAAACAAGGAGGTGCATTTTCACCATAACTATTGTTAAAATTACCATTTGGTGCTACGTCAACAGTTGCGTCTATTGCAAATCCAGTTATAAAGAAGGAAAAAGTTGATAAAGAATTAGATGAACAAAAGAGACATAATCAAGCAATGGAAAATAAAGGAAAAGGTTAAAACATAAAAAAAGGAACACTCAGAAAATTTAATAAACCTACATGTAACTTTAACATAGAAGAATTAGTTACACAATTTAAAATTAAATAATTGCACAATGTTTTTATGATTACCAAATACACCTGAGCATGTTGGTTGTCATTGGATTTGCTATTATAAGAACAAAAATGTAAAATTTCATTTTGTTTCATTAGCAGGAAGTACACCAAAGCAACTATTAAATAATTTATGAATAAATATACATACTGTAACATCGAAAGTATTCAAAAGTTTAACAAATTTATTTGTGGTCATTTGTGAGTATTTGTCTTAAATGTTTAGGTATGAATTATAGGTTTAATGATATTTTAAATTTAACAAATGGACATTTATTGATATAAGTTATATGCAACACTCAATTCAAATTTTGAAAACAAAAATGAACGTTTTCAATCACTAAAACCAAATATCAAAAACGAATTAACTTCAAAATTTGAAGATTTGCAATCAAAAACCCGAAATTATTGTCGGCAATTGATATAAAAATGAATAAAAGTAAAACCATTATTAGAGCCATTAGAAAAAAATTAAAGCTATCCGAAGTTTCAGTCATCAGTAGACTAAAAAATACAGATGGTATTTAAACAAATTCACAAAGTATTAAATGCCATTTTCAAAGGATCCAAAGGTTATATTAATTTTAAAGGTAGAAGAATTGTGAATATAAATGAAATTGATGTAAAAGATGTAGTGTACAAATATTTTTAGAAAAGGAAAGAGTTACTATATCTGAATATACAAGTATTTTAATGCAGTTGAAAAATAATGTCAGTAAAATGAAATTTCATAAAAAGATTAATCAGATTAATAAAAGTAATCTACCAAATTACTCTATAAAAAAGAAAATGGAAAAAGCTTGTTCAGGATATTCCTCAGAAAAAGATTTAAGTCTTTATGTATAGTAGTTAATGGGTGTTAAAGATTAAGTATATGATAAACAAATAATTGAAATTCCTTTTCTGACTTGTGATGAGCAAAATATGTATCATTTCAACATGTATGATTTTATTATAAAAAACTTATTCTTACTGAACAAAGTATATATAAGGATTTAATTCATTCAATATTTCAATAAATGTTTTGATAAACTTCATCAAATAACTAATTGTAGTCAATCAATAAAAATAGTGCATATAACAAATTTTCTAACTATGAGATTAAAAGATTGTGTTAACACTGCCAGTTGATTTAAAGTTAATTATATTTGGTGAAATAATTTAATAATTTTTTTATTCTGTATGAATGGAGAATCATAATCATATCTACTGTTTCAAGTGTAAAAATTCTACTGAAACCCATAATCTGCACAAGGTAGCTACCAAAAATGGAAAACAAAGAATTGAACTATTTTGTCCACTTGTTAAATTTGTTAGAAAATTCATAATGTATTACATAAATCAATGAGAAAATTTTTTAAAAGAAATAAGTAATTTCGTTGTCAGTAGACGATATACAGCAAGCTGGTCTTGTCGAAATGGATTTTGGGAAATTAAAAGGAATTTTAAAAATAAATAAAGGATACAAAAATTTATTAGCAGTTATAGTTTTTTTAAAAATTTCCTTTGTTTCATCCAGTTAAAGGTAAAAAACATAGTTTATTCTTTTGCAAATATTTGAGTCAAGTAAATCAAAAAATTTACAAACAGATAATGGTAAAGAATTATCTCACAAAGACTTTCAGGAACTAAATAAAATTTTAATTTTAATCATTTTCAGCTTTTAGTGAATTAAAAGCATTTGTTGTAAGATTTAATAGAACATGAAAAGAAAAATGGGTAAAATTTGAATTACAAGGAAATTACAAACAGGTTGATATAGTTTCTAAATTAATTCATGAATGTGATATCCCAAAACATTCAACGATAACAGAGAAACCTAAAGATGAAAACAAAGAAAGTAAAAAATTATTGAATATGTTTATTTAACAAATTTGTTAGATACGTATGCTAAATATAAAATAGGTGACAAAGTAAGAATAACTAAATTAAAATGAATTTTCGAAAATGGATATGCAGCAATTGGGTCTACAGCAATTTTTGGAATTGAAGACATTATTCTTTCTAATCCAGTGACATATAAATTGAAAGATTTAAATGGTGTGGAAATAAAACGAAATTTTCATGACCCAAAAATAATGAAAGCGAATTTTCCAGATGATTATTTTGTTGAAAATGATTTAAATAAGAAAGACAATAAAGTATACGATAAGTGGTCAAGTCCTGAAAATTCACACAGTACTTAGGAAAATCAAATAACGTAATTTTTTAAAATGTTAATAAAAATGTTATGTGTAAATGAGTCAGTTATTGAGAATTTAAAAACCTTTTGGAATTAATAGAATAATCATCATTCCAATTTTTTACTAAACAAGGTAGAGTATATTTTGATATTAAAATAAAAGTTAAGAAAAACCATACATGTAACAATACCATATCATGTAACAATTATTTGAATTTATAAATTTTAAATGAAAGAATAAACTTTTTTTAATAAATTTTGTTTATTAGATGGACATATAAATCGTTATGAATGTTAATAAAGTTCAATTATGGAAAAAGAGATTGAAAATTTAGTTTCATATTGTAAGAAGCGCTTGATACAGTAGTTTTATCATCATGTATTTGTTCTCATTAATAATTAATCTAAGTATTCAAACCTTTTTGACAATAAATAATTCATAAAGTTTCTTTTATTTGTTGATATAAATTTCCTGAATTTTGTACATAATGAATTCTTAAAAAATTTTCTCAATTCTATGCCTATTAAAAATATTTATTTGTTTTTGAACTTGTTTAAATGGTGTTCAAATAATTTAGTAATCATAATTGCAACATAGTATGCTAATATGACAAATGTAGGTCTTTCATTTTCATCAGTTGTTTGAGGCACATTTTCTTTCATTTAAAATACTGTACTTCTATCATGTATTTTATCTGATTTTTATATGGTTATCTTTGATTTTGTTTAGATCTTGTAAATGATTTATTCAATCTTCAGAGTTACTTTAGGTTAATATTTTTTATGTTCTCTGTATTTTCTTACTAAATGTAAAACATCATGCCTTTTTTTAACTGGTTAGCTTCTACTTTTCTGAATTTAATATTAACAAAGATAATCTAGATCAACTAATAAATGTTACTGATCTATTTTTTTGGGATATTACCATTACACCTTTAAAACAGTCTAATATCATGTAATCATCTGTGTGAATATTATTTTCTAGTAGCTTTATATGTGTTTTTTATTGTAAAATTTGTGTAACATCTTGGGCTTTAAACAATGGTTTATTATTTTCATAATTAAATAATATGGTGATGTATACGTTTTATTTATTTTTTAGATCTAGAATCGATCCCATCTACATAAAATAAAATTTATTTATTTTTATTTTTTAATATTCTAATAATTACTTTCTTAATAAATGAAAAGTGAAATTAAAATGTTGTGTCCATTGTGGGTACAAAAAAATGAATTAACAAAGAAATAAAACTTACAAACAAACGTACACCTTCAAAAACGAGTATTGTTGCATAAAAAAGAATGAAAAAGCATATAGATGAAATAAATCATAACATATAAAAGAACTTAATTATAACTAGAAAAAATCTTATTTTTGAAAATGTAAAATAGGAATTGAAAATTATTCTGAATAGATTCATAGCCATTAAAATAACCACTCAAAAAAGAGAAAAAAATCTATCCATTATCAAAAATATGAAGTAAGATATTTTCAAAAACTTTAATATTTTTGTGGAAAACGTAATCTATATCAGGAAAAGTAACATATTATATAAAAATATTAAAAAATGATTACTTTTTTCATTATTTTTTGGTTAATATTCTGTGTAACTGCTTAATTAATATAGAAAACTATTGTTGTCATCTATTATGTTGTTTGACTTAAATTTATAATACTCATATGGTAAAGTATTAATTACATCTTGTAATACAGTATGCTTATCATCCTCATAATTTAAAACAATTCCTTAAAAATTCAGCTGACTATAATTCATGTTTAAATGATCTCATTAAATTGATTTATTTTGTCATCTTTGTAGTTTTTAGAATCATCAAAATTAAATCATTTATACAATAAATTTTTAACGATATTAGGTTTTTCATATTGGTTATATTTTACTTGATGAGCATACACTTCCGCTTTTAAACTAATGTGTTCTAACATAATGCTCCCATAATTTTCATCTTTCATTTTTGCTAATACTTTCGAATTTTGTAAATATTATCTTTGGAAAAATCACTTCGAAATTCGTTTATAATCGATTTCGCATCTGCATGAAAGTTCTCAGGTATTTTACTGTAAATTAAAGAATCTTGGTCCATATAACATTAATCAATATTTGCATTATATTTTCGTTTTTTGACATTGTAATAAAATATCACATATTTTTTTGAAATATCTAGAACAGCCATATGAATATCAATCGGTTTACTGGATCTTACTATTTTTTCATATGAAATAAAACTAGATTTTCTGAAAATACAGTAGTATTTTCATAATTTGGTTTTCAAATATATTTGATATATATATTCTGGACCTGTCATTATTTCAATATAATGTTTATATCTAATATTTTCCATCATTTTCCAAATACTGAAATATTCATCACCTTATAGAAATCTTTTTCACATCTGTTAGCTGCATTTTTTCATTTCTACCAATATATTTTTTCCATCAGTCTCGTTGTTCAAACGAGAAGGTTCTCTGAATTTCGGTTATTTTTAAATCAAGGTTTAAACATTGTTTAAGATTTCTATCTTTTAAAAAATATTTTCCTTTGTTGTTAAGTGTTTTTAATAATTTATTTTCTCCTTCTGGTGCTAATGGTAAGTCATTCCATAAATAATGTATTTTTTGGATATTCTAAATCCACATCTAATATATAACCATATTTATTATAAAACATAGTTTAAGAATTTTTCAGAATTAAAACATTTTAGCTTTAACCACCAAAAATTTTGTTAGTGGTAAAAAATGAGAGATGGCATAACTGTGTAAATTATTTATGTCTAAATATGCAATACAATTTTATTGTTTTTCTATCTCAAAATTTTTCAGTTCTTTATTATTTGATTTAGTGTATCCTCTAAAACTTGGAGAAATTCCACCTCCAATTGCATTTTCAAGAAGTAAAGTCATATCATATCATATCATCTAATAAATCTAATTCAGTTTTGTCACTTTTAACTTCGAATCCGAAGGTAAACCAGGCACTGTATAATAATGAGATGGAGTGCGTTTATATTATTATGTATCTCTAAAATTTTCAGAAATATGTGTTACTACTCGAACATCAGCTTTATTATATAATTTTGTACATTCATCCAATTATTTTAAACTGAATTTTTTCCAAACTTGGTTTGCATGATTATAAGTTTCATCAAAAACGTTTGATTTATTAAGTCTAGGATAAAAATGTTATTTAGTGGGTAATTTTGAAATTCAACTTTTCACATTTTTCTGGCATATGTATTTTTACTTCGTTATTTTTTTTACAATCGTTTTGGGCTTGTTTAATTTTCCTTGTGAATAAAAATATCTTAAACATATAGCATATTATATATATATATATATATATATATATATATATATATATATATATATATACACTCCTGGAAATGGAAAAAAGAACACATTGAAACCGGTGTGTCAGACCCACCATACTTGCTCCAGACACTGCGAGAGGGCTGTACAAGCAATGATCACACGCACGGCACAGCGGACACACCAGGAACTGCGGTGTTGGCCGTCGAATGGCGCTAGCTGCACAGCATTTGTGCACCGCCGCCGTCAGTGTCAGCCAGTTTGCCGTGGCATACGGAGCTCCATCGCAGTCTTTAACACTGGTAGCATGCCGCGACAGCGTGGATGTGAAACGTATGTGCAGTTGACGGACTTTGAGCGAGGGCGTATAGTGGGCATGCGGGGGCCGGGTGGACGTACCGCCGAATTGCTCAACACGTGGGGCGTGAGGTCTCCATAGTACATCGATGTTGTCGCCAGTGGTCGGCGGAAGGTGCACGTGCCCGTCGACCTGGGACCGGACCGCAGTGACGCACGGATGCACGCCAAGACCGTAGGATCCTACGCAGTGCCGTAGGGGACCGCACCGCCACTTCCCAGCAAATTAGGGACACTGTTGCTCCTGGGGTATCGGCGAGGACCATTCGCAACCGTCTCCATGAAGCTGGGCTACGGTCCCGCACACCGTTAGGCCGTCTTCCACTCACGCCCCAACATCGTGCAGCCCGCCTCCAGTGGTGTCGCGACAGGCGTGAATGGAGGGACGAATGGAGACGTGTCGTCTTCAGCGATTAGAGTCGCTTCTGCCTTGGTGCCAATGATGGTCGTATGCGTGTTTGGCGCCGTGCACGTGAGCGCCACAATCAGGACTGCATGCGACCGAGGCACACAGGGCCAACACCCGGCATCATGGTGTGGGGAGCGATCTCCTTACACTGGCCGTACACCACTGGTGATCGTCGAGGCGACACTCAATAGTGCACGGTACATCCAAACCGTCAACGAACCCATCGTTCTACCATTCCTAGACCGGCAAGGGAACTTGCTGTTCCAACAGGACAATGCACGTTCGCATGTATCCCCTGCCACCCAACGTGCTCTAGAAGGTATAAGTCAACTACCCTGGCCAGCAAGATCTCCGGATCTGTCCCCCATTGAGCATGTTTGGGACTGGATGAAGCGTCGTCTCACGTGGTCTGCACGTCCAGCACGAACGCTGGTCCAACTGAGGCGCCAGGTGGAAATGGCATGGCAAGCCGTTCCACAGGACTACATCCAGCATCTCTACGATCGTCTCCATGGGAGAATAGCAGCCTGCATTGCTGCAAAAGGTGGATATACACTGTACTAGTGCCGACATTGTGCATGCTCTGTTGCCTGTGTCTATGTGCCTGTGGTTCTGTCAGTGTGATCATGTGATGTATCTGACCCAAGGAATGTGTCAATAAAGTTTCCCCTTCCTGGGACAATGAATTCACAGTATTCTTATTTCAATTTCCAGGAGTGTATATATAATGCCTATTTTTTATTTACTGAGAACTAATTAATGTAGATAGAGGTTTTATCCAACAATTAGGAGAATTACTTCCTTCTCAAATTCAAAGATCAATGTGTTTTTCTGTTTATGTTCTATACATTAAAGAGGATATACAAAAAATTTTTCATCATAAGTGTAAACACCAACAGACATATTTGACTTCTTTTCCTATTTTGGTATATCTGTTCACTCGATAGGATAATTAACTTTTTCTTTCTCAAAAATTTTATCCAATTCTAATCCAGTATTTTTATATTTCCTAATTCCTGCTCTGTCACCATGTACTTGATATAAAGTTTATTTTACTGAATGAAGAAAACATTTTTGGTTTGTACTTTTTACATTAATTACAGCTTCTTTATCTTTAATTTCTTTTTGTAAATTGATGTAAGAAGAACCAGATGTTGGTTCGAGTTTTTTAACTTTTATTCTAAGGCATTTATATAAAATAAAGATCAACCAGATTTTTTTCCTTTTGATTTTATACAATTTCTGTTAAAATTTTAGTCATTGATATGTGATAATAATCTTCTAAAGTAGTTGTTCTTAATAAAAATTCATTATTTCTTTTAAAACTAAATTCTTGTTATTCATATTGTTTTTAAAAATTAGAACAAAATTTCATGTTAGCGTTAATCCATCTTCTTTGTATTAAAGTATTATTAATTTTAGTGATTACTTCTTCTTTAATTTGATGAAAAGGTTCTTCTGAGTCAATAATATTATAATCATTATTAATTTCGTATGTTATTATTCTTGATTTAAAAACAGAAACTTTTCTATCAATTTGTTTGGGTGATCTAAATAAAATGATCATCATCTAGGAAATTGTAACTTGAAAAATTTTTCAGATTGTTTTTCTGTTTAATTTCTTGATATCTACAAGAAGCTCAGAAAATTGTTGTCATTAATGTGATTATTAATATTACACTCAGATCTAATGATAATATAGTTTATTTAATGTTTATTAAGTTTAGAAAATTTTTTTATATTTTACATTTGACAGATTTGATGAAGTTCTTTTAAAGACTTTTTTATTCAGTTTGTTATCATTATTGTTATGGTTCTCAGATCTTTTGTTAAAATCGATTCATTGTTATCTATTAAATTTCGAATAATATTTTTAAATTTCTGTTTTACAGACTTCATGAATTTATTTTAAAGAGTTTTCTTTCAGTTCGTTATCGTTATTGTGAATATTGTTAACAATATGTAGACTGTGATCGATTAATTTTTCTTTAATTAGCTTACAAAATTTTAAAAACTTTTTAATGTTCAAATTGTTTGAAGTCTTTTATTTTTTATATCTCAGTTCTCTCTAATTCATTACTTTCATATTAAAATAACCAATAAATTCCAATAGATCCTGTCCAGTTAAGGCTGAACAACCGTTTCCCTTTCAATAATTTTCTAATTCGGCATAACTTAATCCTCGTTTTTCTTCATAATAATTTGCTAAGTTTTGAAGTAGCTCAGGTTTGGAATACATTTTGCCATGCTTTTATTTATATAGAAAAATTAGATTTTTAAAAACATTAAAATGTTTATATTAGAAATATAAATTAAATTAAAATTTCAGTCTATCGTATGGATAGATGAGGTTTGACATAACTTATTTATAAAGAGAAATATTTATTAGATTTCTTAAAATAAAATGAGAATCTCGTGTTTAGGTTTAGATAAACACAGTCTTGGAAAACTTATTTATAAAGAAAAAATTTGTTAGATTTTTATTTTTTTAAAATAAAATGGAAATTTTTTTGTTATTTGAGATATACACATTCTTGGAGAAGTTATTTATAGAGAAAAATTTATTAATTTTTAAACTAAATGGAAATGGTGATTGTTGGAATAGATAAGCACAATATTGTAGAAATTTATTAGATTTTTTTTTAAATAAATGAAAATGTAGTTCACAGATATAGAGAAATTTTAAATAGGGAAAGCAACAAAACTAAAATCTTAATTTTAAGTCTCAGAATTTTTTGAAAAAACATGCTCTTTGCACCAGAAATGGCGTATATACACTAGTTACAAAAACACAGAATGTGGTACCTCTTATATAAAATACTTATGGAGTGCTATGAGTGTAAATGAAAATCCTGGATGAGACGATATAGACTTAAGTTTTAAGTCAATTACTATCTGGACAGTGAGTTTTTGTTACCAAAGATTTGTGTAATCATTGTTTCCTAAGACCTTTTTACAACCAACTATATTTCTTCAGTTATACCAAATGTTAAAAGTGCTAATACTGGTTTTCTAGCCGTTTAGGAACCGAATTCTGCCGCATGTCGATAGTTGATAGGAAATAATCTGACTGACAAAAACATCTCTCAATAAGAAACCTATTGGTAAGACATGTGAGTGTGATTGAGTGATTCCAAAATCAAGTGACAGAGCAATAAAGTTGACTGTACAAGAAACTTCTGTTCCACAGAGTATGGTCTTTGGGTGGCTGAGTCGGAGGTGAGGTTTCTATCTGTGCAGTACATTGCTTAAGTCGCTAATAAATTTAAACTAATGAAGCAAAATGTGAACCTCAATCACGTAAAATGCTAGAATCTGACTTAAATACAATGAATTACAGTGGATATTGCACTTCATTTTTCTGCATATACTACTTGAAACAGATAACCGAGACTAAGTCATCTGGAAAGAATGATCATGACATATAACAAAAGACATTAACACACTTTTCTTTTGAATTAGCATTTACATGCAGTTTTAGCGTTTTACAAGGGTCGTTACTATTATGTTACAAAGTAAATAAAGTTATGCAGAGCGAATTCTGTAGTCAAGTTACGGCTTCGTCAATAAATTAGTTAGTTTTAATGTAATAAATGAATATTTTGAGATGTCTGACATAAAGCTGGTATCTTTTCCCTAGATACTGAAGACCTATACACGAGGGTTATTCGGAAAGTAAAGGCTGGTATGTCGTAAAGTGGATACGACAGTGGATATCAGATGTAGCTTTGCATCAATGTGTTGGGCAGTGTCTCAAGTATGCCTGTCGATCCCGTCACGTCGCTCTTTGCAGTTCTGAGCACACAGTAAACACGTAAAGATGCCTAGAAAAGAGCATCTCCCACCAACCATGGATGCCTGCTGCGAGGTTTCGTCGGATGTCATGGAATACCACATAAAGTACCTGTCATGCATTTCCTTATTCACAATTCTTATCCTATCAGCCGCACACTGCAGGGGCAACGAGGACACCGCTGCAGCGTTTTCGATAGGAAGTGTCTCACCACTCACCATCAGCACGGACTTGGCTCCCTCTAATGTTCATCTCTTTTCAGAAAAAACGCTGTCTATGAAGACAACATTTTGGCACAGACAACAAACTGCAGACCAACGCAGAGACATGGCGGAAAATACAGGCGTCTGCCTTGTATGACGAGGTATTGGGAAGTTGATACAACGGGAAATGTCTAGTTTGGGGCGACGACTGAGTAGAGAAATAGCTGGAAGGTGTAGCAAACTGTTGCAAATAAGATATTTTTAATTTTTACTGTGATTTCCATTTCGCAACCGATCAGACCTTACTTTTCGAATAGCCTTCATTATTGCTGCTCTTTGTGTAACTGCTTATAAAATGAACAAAGCACATTAAATATTTCGTGCAAGCACACGTCACAGCAGTTGTATGAACAAAATTGCAGTAATAGTAATAACAGATTTGTCTGCCAACTTCATACTCTGCAGTGGCATTTCTCGAAATAAGAAATTTTTTCAAGCAATGAAAATTACCAAACGGTTTCTTATAAAGACTATGATGGCGAGAACCAGGGTCTGACTGGGTCAGAAGGGACAGGGTAGCTCTCTACGAGCCTGGGATAAGGGCAGATGACATACTATCGGATAATAACAAAATATACAAATTATTAATTTCAGTGCAGTATATTATTAGATAAATGTAAGTCCAATTACTTATAACAAATCTGTAGGTAGCCAAAAAATGAGAATTTTCAGTAAGCTGTAAATAACTGGATCGTAAAAGCTGCTATTCTCGTCGTCTGATCCTGTGTTTAAGATCATCAACGGATAGAACAGTTAAGACCGAAGTCTCGTCTTAATGTGCTTCAGCGGAGGAAATCGTCTCTCACAAGTCACCTGCTTGAACCAAATGGTGAGGATTGCAGCATAAGCAACATACAAGTAGGAGTACGTACTGATGTGCATGCAATATTGTAACAAAAGTTTACATGCATATGGTATGCAATTCTGGTAGGCGTCCAGGCAGCTTCGAGAAAAACAAATGACATCCTTTGCTGTTTGGTCTAAGATATCTTTCCTGTGTTCGTCGTCTTCTTGCTCACTCCGAGAATCTAAGTCATTCACATCATCTTGCCTAGGAGCAACGAGTTCATCCCAAAGAGTTTTAGACAGTTCATTAAAACATGTTTTAAAATACAGTGATACCAGCTGACCTATCCGACTTTAGAAATAGTGTTGTTGCAACAGTTACTCCTGACACATCGATCAAGGTTTCGGAACAATTCGCTTAACGACTCGATTTGTGATCGGTGTTCACACTGAATAATGGTAAGAAAAACTGTTTGTGTTTCTCTTTCATTTGATGTATTGTTTATAATTGGAAGGTGAATGTAATACTGGTTCAAAGCCTGAAAACCCATATATTCATTTTGAAACACCCTGTATTCTAATTCTTTTGACAGAAATTCTCGGTCGACGTTTGCAGTTGGTGCGATAGGCCTTAATGTGTCATTAGGAATCCATTTATGGTAATTTCATTGATGTTTTGGTGTTCAGACAAGCGACATCATTCATTAAATGTTAACTGCGATTGAATTTTGCATCTGTTATAACTAAAGCTGCGTTAATAATGACTTTGTAAACGGAAATAGAATAGAATCTCTTTGGGTTGGTGGACAGATATGCCACTTTGTATTGGCGTAACTCATCGTGTGTTTTCGGATTTTTAGATATTCTTCGTAATGGCAGCGTGGTATGCATGTCGATATCAATATATACAAACGAAGTTGCAGCTCTGAAAACGTCGTCAAAAGTATTTAACTGTTTCTGCAAATTTATCTCCACACTTTTGATAAGTTCCAAGCTAGAAGCTAATATAATGTAGGAATCTGGAGATATTGGTCTACGGGAGTTGATAGGTGAAACATTTTCTTGAAAGCGAAGGCTGTCAGGTTACTTTCGAATTTCAAAAAGGGATCCATCAACTTCTTCGCTTGAAACAAAACCTTTGGTTAAAGCTGCGTGATGGAAAATGTGGTACTCCAAGTTTTTATCAACGTGACATATTGAGTTTTCCCCATAGCTGTAGTCAAAGCTCTATCCTTAGCCCACCACCATGTTTTTCCAGCGTTCTGTAATGGTCTCAGTTTGTCCTGACAAGCTGTTGTTTCCGAAATTTTGTCCACTCATAAAGAAGTGTACTTAAAAGAGTCTGTAATAAATACACTAATAGACTCCAAGAGCCCAGACAAGTTCTTTGCTTCAGTTCAGCTTGACTTGCGCTATCCAGCACTAAACGTAAAACATGCACTTAACATTGCGTGAAAATTAATTATGGTACTTCTTCCATTAATGTCACTTGAAGACCAAGTAACTGCCCGACATATTTTCGGTGTCCCAAAATATACACTAGTGAGATCAGGCAAAATATAATCCTAAATGGGCTAATTGATGAGTTACAAGAGCTCGGTAAGCTTCTCTTGTTGATTTCCGAACAGGAACCGTGCTGATTGCCCGTTTTTGTGAAATTTCAATCTTAACATAGCGTACGCAAATTACAGCTTGATCAACATCGACAACATTTGGGCAACAATCCATATTGAGACAAAAAAAAAAAAAAGATTTCGTCTCCTGTATTTCTTTTATAATCGCTTGTTAAGCTAGACGTGTAGATATAGTTATTACTTTAGTTATAGTGGTTTTTGACCAAAAGGTTATAAGACTACCTCTACCTTTGACTTTTCCTCACTCTTTTCGTTTAAATTTAGAAAATTTCGGTTAATGTGCTTTTGGTTGTCTGCGATATCTGTCAATGAGTACAAGGTCTTTCTTTTCACGTAATAAGCGATTCCTTATTAGATGTAAATATTCTTATATTAATGATTCTTTCTAGAAACTAGACGTCTTGCATTTTTTTTCCACCTTACGTGTTCTTCACACTTCACCTTCTTTCGCTGTTATCAAGACGACCATGGCTAATAGAAGATTATGGCTTCCCTCGTGTATGACGAGTTGTTCATAAATATGTTTCCTTACGGAGTAACACCATCAATAAATGTACCTCCTCCTTCTTTTTCTTCGTATCGTCAGACGCAAAACCCATGCACGTAGTGGCATTTTTTCTTGGTATAGAAATGTCAGAAAATTTTTAAACTGTACTGTAACCGTCTGTTAATGTTGGTGGAGCTGGCGCGACACTGTCGATATTGGAACTAGGTCCGGTATCGCTAGAAGAGAACTTTTCTTTAGGATTAGCAATGTGTACATTTGTTTCTTGAGCTGTGTCATGACTGATTTGTTCAACAGCCACCACTGCCGTCCTCTGTTCTGAACTACTTCTATGTGTAACAATGTCCATTGTTTATGTTACCGCAATATTGATAATAATGATGATCATATATATATATATATATATATATATATATATATATATATATAAGACTTCACACACACACACACATATATATATAAGACTTCACACACACACACACACACACACACACACACACACATATATATATATATATATATATATATATATGTGTGTGTGTGTGTGTGTGTGTGTGTGTGTGTGTGTGTATGACAGAAATATACATTGAAGAGCCAAAGAAACTGGTACACCTGCCTAATATCATGTAGGCCCCCCAGAGGACGCAGGAGTACCGCAACGCGACGTGGCATGGACTCGACTAATGTCTGAAGTAGTACTGCAGGTAATTGACACCATGAATTCTGCAGGGCTGTCCATAAATCCGTAAGAGTACGAGGGTGTAGACATCTCTTCTGAACAGCACGTTGCAAGGCATCCCAGACATGCTCAATAATGTTAATGTCTGGGGAGTTTGAACTCATAAGATTGTGCCCGGAGCCACTCTGTAGCAATTCTGGACGTGTGGGATGTCGCATTGTCCTGCAAAAGATCTCGTCTCCTGGATTTCTTTTATAATCGCTTGAGGAGCCAAGAAGTATATTGCTCCCTCCTAAGTATATCTCGCGAAGAGATCATGAGGATAAAATCCGAGAGGTTAGAGTGCACACAGAGGCATACCGACAATATTTCTTTCCACGAACAATACGAAACTGGAATAGAAGGGAGAACCGATAGAGGTACTGGAAATACCCTCCGCCACACACCTTCAGGTGGCTTGCAGAGTATGGACATAGATGTAGATGTAGATGCTGGAATTGCCAAAGTCCGTCGGAATTCACAATGGACATGAATGGAACAGGTGATCAGACAGGGTTCTTACGTAGGTGTCACCTGTCGGACTCGTATCTAGGCATATCAGGAGTCACATACAACTCCAACTGCACACGTCCCACAACACTGATGACATGCAGGGTCCATGGATTCATGAGGTTGTCTCCATAATCATACACGCCCATCCGGTAGATGTAATTTGAAACAAGACTCGTCCGACCAGGCAACATGTTTCTAGTCATCAACAGTCCAATGTCTGTGTTGACGGGCCGACCGTTGTGGCCAAGCGGTTCTAGGCGCTTCATTCCGGAACGGCGCGACCGCTACGGCCGCAGGTTCGAATCCTACATCGGGCATGGATGTGTGTGATGTCCTTAGGTTAGTTAGGTTTAAGTAGTTCTAAGTTCTAGGGGACTGATGACCTCAGATGTTAAGTCCCATAGTGCTCAGAGCCATTTGAACCATTTTTTTCGGTGCTGACGGGCCCAGGTGAGGTGTAAAGCTTTGTGTCATGCAGTCATCAAGGGTGCACGAGTGGGTCTTCGGCTCCGAAAGCTCCTATCGATGATGCTTCGTTGATTGGTTCGCACGCTGACACTTGATGAGGGGCCACCACTGAATTCTGCAGCAATTTGCGGAAGGGTTGCACTTCTGTCACGCTGAAGGATTCGCTTCAGTCGTCGTTCGTCCCGTTCTCGCAGGATCTTCTTCCTGCCGCAGCAGTGCCGGACATTTGATGTTTTACCGGATTTCTGACATGCTGAAATAGTGAAATGGTCGTACGGGAAAATCCCTACTTCATCGCTGTCCCAGAGATGCAGTGTCCCATCGCTCGTGCGCCAACTATAACAGCACGTTCAAACTCACATAAATCTTGATAACCTGCCATTGTAGAAGCAGTAACCGATCTAGCAATTGCGCCAGACGCTTGTTATCTTACATAGACGTTGCCGGCTGCAGCGCTGTATTCCGCCTATTTGCATACCTCTGTATTTGAATACGCATGTGTATGTCTGTTTTTTGGCGCTTCAGTGCAGGAAGACGGAACTTCTACAACAGCATATGAAGAAGGTGTTGTGAAGAATGAAAAACTCAATTTAGAAAAAGTTGTGGGTTATGATGATATCTCTACGAGCCCTTCATAACAACTAAAACTAAAACCCCCTACATGACACAACAACTTTGAACAACACCAGTAAATCGCAAAAACACGTAATATTATAAACGGCACGAACTGGCGTATCGGCAGGAATAAACAATGGAATACGATGCCGGGAGCGCGAGGGAGCACGCCTTTAAAATCAGGGTATTTCCCGACGTGCGATGCTAAGACAGTTTAAAGTTGCATTCCGTCTCTTCAGTAATAGGGAAGACAATAAATACGTTACGTCCCATACCTGTTAATTTATAAATGTTATTGACAATTTCCTATTACGCTATTTTAATAAAAAATATGGCATACCTATATGATTTTAAATTCTAATCAATATACAGTTTTCAGTTTTCCTCAAAATTGAAAATTTTCAAAAATTGGAAAGTAATTGATGTCAGTTCGATTTCAGAAAATCGAGTTTTCATCAGATATCGAGGTTTTAAGATCGTAAGAAACTATTCTGATCATTTTAAGGATAATATCCCTGTGTGTCATGTTTTGTGTGTGTGTGTGTGTGTGTGTGTGTAATTGCAAAACAGATTTTGAATGGACTCACCGATTGAAATGGGAGTTGTGGTGTTTGAAAGGTATTCACTAAACTTGGATTTTTTTGAAAATTTGAATCAAATCGATCTCGTAAAATTGGAGAAAATACAAAAATGAAATTATTTGAAAATTATTTGTTTAATATCTTTTAAACGACTCAGGTAATCAACACTTTTTCTCAACAAAAATGTCAAATTACACGTATGAAATCAAAATCAGTTGATGCAGTCAAAAGTTATCATCGTTCAAAAATTTCAAAGAAAAAGTGTTCTTTCAAAATAACTTTGAGATTTCCTAGCCAACCGACTTTTTTGTAAGTACACAATTTCTAGTACTTAAAATACGTCGTCGAACAGTGTCAAAATTGGTTAATTCAATTAGATGATGTTGCTACAAAACGTCTTCAAAAAACGGGCTTTTCAAAATATAGTTCAAATATCTCAATGGAACAATGTTTTTAAAGAGACATTATTTCTTGTACTAAAGAACAGCATCGAATGACACAGTTCAGTTAATATCGTTTTTCAGAAACATGAAAAAGCATCAATATCATTTTCCGAGCTGAAGGAGCTTGAAACGAAGAAATAATTCATTTTTGAGCTCAATGAGTTCAGTAATCACAACCGGAAATGTTTTTGAGCACGTTGAGCTAGAAATGTTTCAGAGATGGCCTCAGGCCAACCATTTTTCAATATTCTTTATTCCTGTCGTCCCTAAGCATGTATAAGCTATTTTAGATGTAGGTCGTAAACCAGGGGATCGGTAGAGTAGGGCACACGAGCAGGGTGGGACCCGGCTGGCAGACGCCTCCTCGGCTATGTGGGCAATCGTACCCTGGGCAAGAATCGTCTTTACCTCTTCTAACTTGAGCCTGAAGAATAACTTTCGTGTCAGCAGCTTACTGATAATTAACCAGTTAATACAGAGCCAATTTCTATTCCCGTATCTAACTTCTAAACTCTTTGTAACCATAGTGTCAGAGATTAACTTCATCCTATCAGCAGTTAAAATCGCATACAACTGATTTTAGTGATTATTACAGTACGGAAAGAATTTCGTTTTGTTTGATTTGTGCAGATGTTGAATTTATTGAAAATATAGTAGCTAAGACGGTCGATCAAAATTAAAACAGATCCACAAAAAAATGGTTCAAATGGCTCTGAGCACTATGGGACTCAACATCTCAGGTCATAAGTCCCCTAGAACTTAGAACTACTTAAACCTAACTAACCTAAGGACATCACACACACCCATGCCCGAGGCAGGATTCGAACCTGCGAGCGTAGCAGTCCCGCGGTTCCGGACTGCAACGCCAGAACCGCACGGCCACCGCGGCCGGCACAGATCCACAAAATGCATCTAATGAACAGCATATAATCCACTTCCAGAGACTCAGAACGTCCACAACGTGTCGCGCATTCTCTGTAACAACACAATCAGAAGGTTTATAAACCAGAGTTTCAGTGTTCGAGGGTGGATTAGTCCTACTTTGATACAGACAAAGTGTGGGATCGATTCCCATTGTAGGCATGCATTTTTACCAGGCACTAATATATCTTCTTCACCCCTGACAACGCCACGTCAAGAACCTTACGCCGCAGTTCAGAATTCGCAGTAGAGGTGATATCCATTCGCCACCGACTGGTGGTCAGCCAGATTAAGTTGGGCCATGACAGAGGCGGAAGGCATGGTAAACAGAAGCTCCGTTAACAGTAATCTTTCTTACACTAGGAATTTTATTTTCTATTCCTTTTGTCTCTAAGCATGTATAAACTGGCAATGGCCTTGCCGCAGTGGATACACCGGTTCCCGTCAGATTACCGCAGTTAAGCGCTGTCAGGCGTTGCCATTTTTCGGGGGGTACTCAGCCTCGTTATGCCAATTAAGGAGCTACTCGATCGAATAGTAGCTACTCCGATCAAAGAAAACCATCCTAACGACTGGGAGGGCGTTGTGCTGACCACACGCCCCTCCTATCCGCATCCTTAGCTGAGGATGATACGGCGGTCGGATGGTTCCGATGGCCCACTTATGGCCTGAAGACGGAGTACTATTTTGCATGTAGGTCGTAAGTCAGGGGACAGGTAGAGTAGGGGCATGAGCAGGGTAGAAACTGGCTGGCAAAAATAAATGGTCATGTAAGGGCTCTTAACTGTATTGAACATGAGAAGTTGAAAATTTTTGGCTGCACTGAAATTCGAATTCTGAACTCCAATTTTGCAGTATTCTAACCTCTAAGGACGATCATCAACTCGTTGTTTTCCCCTAGGTGGCGAACTCTATGTCTCGATGAAAGGCATGTATTTGGGTTCGATTTTTGGTCTAGTACAGAAGCATTCTCCGATTTTCATTTTATGATCTTTTCATATGTTGTCAGCAGTAAAGATAGGTGGTAGTTTCAACAACCAGCCAGACAAAGAACTTCTTAATACATCATTTCAGGCGCAAACTTTCTGTCGCTTCATTTCAAGTTCAAACATGGCACTCCAAGCTACTATAGATGGACAAACTCGCTCATCTATGGGAATTAGTACACTGATGATTTTTCTGATTTCACCCTTCTTGTTTCCGAATTGTGCATGCTACGTAGATTTAAGATAAGTTTCTACAAAAAATATCAGGTACACACAATTATTACTTCAGCATAATGAATTCAATCAATGCTTTAAGTAGACAGATTGTTTGATTCAAATTCTTTAGCTGAATGAGTCAATGAAAGTATCTTATTAGTCGTTTGATGTGACGGGCCTGTGTCAGCAAGCTAGCATAGAGATTCTGAATGGAACGGATTACGAAACCTGTTTACGACCCAGCGCGGACCACCACTGTCGTCATTCACTTTCGAGGCAAGTTCGGAACTGTAGCAAGTATATTATCTTTGTTTCCCGTCCGTTTAACGAAAAATAATATATACTCGTGTCGACTTTACTAGCCTGAAATAACTGAAACTAAACTGTCATCTGTCATTCCAACACTAACAGTTTTCCTTTACAATGTGTAGATGTGTAAAGTAACATCAAAGTACCATACTATCTGTGTGGGCTGTGAAAATTTATTTGAAAAAAATCACGACCTCCGACAAAGCAACAGAGAAACTGCATACTAAAATTAGCTGTGACAGCAATTGAGTAAACTATATAAATATGTTCAGATTTCATCGAAACTTCCTAAGTAAAAAGAAACAAAACTTATTTTTAAAACCACCACGACGTATCACACATCATTGCTTTGAAGATCTTTACAGTCGATCAAGATAACCAGTTTTCGATCAGTAACCAGTTGAAAGAGGCACTAAGTTTCATGCATGGGATCAGTCATCAATTATTTGAGGAGGCACTAAGTTTCATGCATGGGATCAGTCAGCAATTACTTGAGGAACTTCTGAGTTATGGAAGGCAGTCATTAACAAACGAGAGTGAAATGAATATAAAATTAAAAAATTCTCTAAATGCATATTAATGTACTTAAAATAACAATTTTACACACAATATATCTGAGGATAAAAGAAAATTAATGTTCGCTACTATTCAAGGCTGATAATTTTACGCATGTTTAGGCCATTTATCTCACTGCGGAATGTGGCAGAAAAATATTGTCCATAAATCTCGTGCTGAATTGCTTTTTAGTTATGTCATTAGTTTCTTTCACAACCGCAAAAAATACGACCAGTTTTAGAGGTGTGTATGTTGGAAAAAGGTGTCTTGTATTTGCTCTCAGGTATAAGGTGTGTGACGTGGTTTTACCGATAGTTTTTGAATTAACTGCAAACTCTCTTCTGGAAGAACCATCTCATGGACTATCTTTCCGTACTGCAAGCAAATCCATCATACAAGGTGGTCGGCGAAAGCAGTACTGAAAATGTTTATGTTCCGTGATGAAGTTAAATTACATCCGCAAGAAGACACTGCAGTTCCTTTCATTCGTGTGTTTCTTACCAGTGTGTAAGTCAAAGCATGATCTTGTGCCATTTTAGAAGCCAAAGTACCATATCTGGAATTCTTAATTCTTTCAGAACCGTATATATGTACATTAGATCGTCTATAGTGATGCCCAACATGAGGCTTTAAAAAAACTGAATGGTCGTTAATGGTTCCTCTGCCCTTTTCTGTTGTTTTACCCTTCTGAATCAATTATGAAAATATGTAAATATTCAAGCAGAAATTGATGAGATCCCAAAAATAATGACTAATGTGACTGATCCTATCCTTTCTAATAAGATAAGTGTAACTTTGAATAGGTTTGATTTAAGTTGCAAGTTCCTTAAGACAGATTCTTGACAGTGGAATTAAAATGAAGATATAATCAACGCTCTGCACCCGGTTACTAAACTATAAGTTGTAAATCATCCGTCTGACACAGGCACCAAGCTCATGTAACAGTGTAATAAATACTTTTCAAAAAAGGTTGTGTGTGAGTATTCCCACACGTTTCCAAAGAAATTTCATGTGAGAATAAGTATGCTTAAAATAAAATGTTATTTTTTCGCTACGTTTGCCTCACACGGTTAGTAAATAGTAGATTTACAGGCTGTGCTACAAAAATTAATACAGCAATACGGTATCAATAAAGTGGAAAGTAAAAAAAAAATTCGTTAAGAAGATACTTCTGAAAAATATTTTTTGTGATAAAAATTAAATACAAATTTACACCATTCTACGGTTTTTTATATGGAGGGGCACCGCTTCCCCTTTTTTCCACCGAGCTGATATCATGCACTTTTTTTTCTTTTGTACTTCGAAACCAAACTAGGGTGTACTACAGAGAAAAAAACCAAAGTTGAAAAATAAAAGCCCCCCCTAAGTGTCATAATTTATTTTTGGAGGAAATGCGAAAATGGCAAGATTTAGATAAACTTTCTTACATTAACAATTAAAAAAGTTATTAAAAGTTGTCTTATATACTTGTCATTAAATCAAGCAGACGAAATTTAATCCGCGAATAAAGAAAGCAATATCTGCTTGTTTAATTCGTCACACAAAAAAACTTGCTTTGTGATAAATAACTGATAAGCCAAAACATTATGACCAGTGGCCACCACCACGCTGGATACCCCTCGTGGCGCTGCGGGCACGTGACGCGCTATGAAAAGTAGTAAGTGCAACGCAGACGGAAGGGGGTCACTCTAGCGAAAATATGGTCTGAAAATGGGGAAATCCACTGAGATAAGCGACTTTGTCTAATGACAGATTGTGATTACACAAATCGAGTGAACGAGTATCTCGAGAACGGCGACGCTGGTCGATTGTACACTTGCTAGTGTCGTAAGCATCTACGGAAACAGGTAGAAGGACAGTGAAGCTACCGCTAGGCGCTAATTGGTCGGATGTCCATGACTCTTCACAGAATGTGGGGTTCGGAGGCTTGTCTGCTCTGTAAAGCAGAGAAGATGGTGATCTATGATATCTCTGGCGAAAGAACGCAATGCTGGTGCACGCAAAGTGTTTCGGAGCGAACCGTTTATCGTACATTGTTGAAGATGGAGATCCGTAGTGGACCACCTCTGCTTGTTCACATGTTGACCCAACGACATCGTCAGTTATGATTGCAGCGGGCACGGGACCATCAGGATTCGACCGTCGACCAATCGGAACGTGTCGGCTCTTCGGGCGAATCACATTGATCGTCTCCACAAACGTCGTTATCGAGGTGAACGGCGGCTCGCGGCTCGAAGCGTGCAGCACGCCAAGGATTCAGGCTGACTGGAGCAGTATTATGGTATGGGTCACATTCTTCTGCTAATGAATCGGACCTGTGGTAGAAACCGAAGACACGCTGATAGGTGCAAATCACCTGCATCCCTTCATGCTTAGTATCTTCCCCGACGGCGATGTCATCTTTGAGCAGTATAAATTCCTTGTCTCGGAGCCAGAACCGTACTACAGTAGCTTGAAGAGCATTAAAGTGAACTCTATTGCTGCCTCGGTCACCAAATTAGCCTGATGTAAATCCTATGGAGCCCATTTGGGTCGCTATCGGGCGCCATCACCGCGTACGCAACTCAGCGGCCGGTTATTTACGCGAATTACATAAACTGTGCCGGTCGGTGTGGCCGAGCGGTTCTAGGCGCTTCAGTTTGGAACCGCGCGACCACAACGGTCGCAGGTTCGAATCCTGCCTCGGGCATGGATGTGTGTGATGTCCTTAGGCTAGTTAGGTTTAAGTAGTTCTAAGTCTAGGGGATTGATGACCTCAGATGTTAAGTCCCATAGTCCTCAGAGCCATTTGAACCTTCGACCGTAGTGGTTGCGCGGTTCCAGACTGTAGCGCCTAGTACCGCTCGGCCACCCCGGCCGGCTACAAATATTTGCATTTATTTTCAATTTCAGAGTTTGTAACTGGTACTGGTGTAATATTTGATATTTCACATCTTTTCATGCTTATTTGCCAAAGATTATCGTTGCCGAGATCGTTTCTCGGTCATGCACGAAAGCTTTGATTGATTATCAATAACTATAGGTGTTGGTTTTCAATCTAGTTCCAGAAAAAAGTTCGTCATTCATTTAAAAGTTAAATGTGTGCGCAAGTAACACACCATGTGTACAGTGAAACTACTGGCGAGACGCTGTTAATGTTAAAATTTCCATAGAGCGCTTGCCGCGGTAAATCCCGTTTTTTTAATTGGTTAGTTCCATGACCAATCTATGCAAAACTACACGCCAAAGGAACGATGTTCAACAAGTGGTGGGAAACTCTTTTCGACAGCAAATATACTTCGAAGTGTCATAGAGTCCATGCATCGTCTCATAATCCATAGTCCATATAAGTATTTAATTTTGACTAATGATTACAGCATGATGTACATGATAAAGTTAGTTTCAAATAATAATGACTACGCTCTTCTTCTTTTTCTTGTGCCTTTATCCAGCATTTTCGCAGGGTCGGTACGGTTGTGGTCGGATTTGGCATGGTGAAAGGGTCCTGTAGCCACCTTTCATTGCCAACTCTCGTAGTGGTCAAGTCGGCAAAGAGGTTTCCGCTACTTGGGAGAAATCCACCTGCGTTAGGTTGGTGGCGGAAATGGCATCCTGGGGTTTTCCGGTCCACGCGGAGCGTGGAAGAGGCTGGAGAAGCGGGAGGCAGTCTGCCGCCGGTACGGGAAGCGTACACAGCTGTGCTCCAGTTGAGGAAGGGTGAGTTGGACTGACCGCGTGGCGCGTTGTCACATAGAGAGGGGAACTTTTAGCTTTTGGTCTCGAATTTCGTCTTATAAAGATTTATTTGCTGGGTTGCAGCAGGGAATGCAAGGCTTTTGTAGACTTTCAGTTTGATTCCCAATGCAGTCTTGACTTTGATCCGTGAGAGGAACGCAGCACAAGGGAGTTGCATATGTTGAAGTGCCCTCGGTTCAGTGTGAGTGTTTATGTGCCTACAACTGTGTGTGTATGCTTCTAATCTTTTCCGGATCTTGGTAATTTTTGTGTATTTGTGAATTTTCTTTGTCTCATGTGATTAAAATTTGGCCACGGTCCATAGAAATTGTCTCCGCGGACCGAGTGGGCACGCGAGTCTGTTATGAAACGTATAGTATTTCACAAGCAATTGTACATAGTTAGCATGCAACAGCAGTCTATAGATGCACTACATCAATGTTTTAAGGAATAAATAATTTTGCCTTCAATCTTATCGTGTGTACCGATGTTACGTCGCCGTTACCCTCGCCATTTACTTTGTAGTTTTCCTTGTTGGCCCACCTATAGCGTTTCCATGTGCACAGGTGTAGTGATTAGTGTCCCTTTTTTTATCTGAAACAAATGCTCTGGAATAGATCGTGTTTTCACGAATCTTGCTGCAGGCTGCACTTACGCATGGTGTTCACGACCTATTTACTTTACTCAATATTTGATTCACGGGAAGAATGCCTGGATCATATTAATAACTACATCCCATTCTTTATCAATGACTTTACAATGAATGTTCTTTTGTGAGTTTTTCTTATTAATAAATTAAGTAATTTTCCGACTCAGTGCTACTTCTTCTTTGTCGTGTGGATAGAGTTGGTGGCGACCCTATCTTTTATATTGATTTCAGTGTCAAGTAGCATTTTCTTATTCAAAGTGCGCGTGGCTCTTTTAGCTATCAGGATACATTCAAAGGGCGCTTCATGCTTCTTGCACATAGCGTCCTTTTATTCACGCTACTTACACATGGCTTACCCTGCTCACGGATTTCGGTAAACCAGAGATCTTCTGATGCGCAGTGAGAATTAGTCATTTTCGGTTGGATGTGCTAATTGGTATATTGTCTTTCTGCAACACAGAATTTATTTGAATTTAGGATATAGGTGTGCATTTTCTTCCATGTTTTATTTTGTTTATGTATTACTGTATAGACATTGTGATTCGGTATTCCATTGTGTTACAAGTGTGGGTCGATTCTTGTCCTGTGTCGTGTATCGGTGTAATATAGTAAATCTTGGCTGCCTTGTGGGGACTGTGAGTCCATTAGGAGACTTTGGTACTATTCTTGTATTTTGGAGCACGGAGTAACTATCCTTATGATGGAGACGCGTAGCTTTTCAGGGAGCCGCGATCGGAAAATCCAGTCAGACAACAACTCTGAACAAGGACGAGATCAGAGCGTCGAGTCCGACCAGGAACGAAACGCAGAAAACGCAAGCACAAGTGTTGTCCATCCTGAGCCCGCTGTAGTGTTTTCGAATCAGTCGATAGATGCAAATTCATTACAGACTATGCTACGGCAATTACTAGACAGTAATAAAAGGGATATCGAGGAAGCAAATAAAAGATTGAGTAGTGAAATAGTACAGGGTGTTGGGGAGAAACTGGCGATCATTGACCAACGCATCTCCGCCTTAGAAGAGGGGCACCAAGTCATTAGCAAGCAGGTGATGGAGCAAGAAGAAAGGTTCGCTGGGAATATACGTATACTAGCAGAACAATGCCAGAGTGAACAAGCGGCTCTTGAGTCCCGAGTAGGACGAAATTCCGCCAGGGATCTCCGCGCGTTAGCAGAACAATGCCAGAGTGACCACGCGGCTCTTGTGTCCCGAATAGAGGACACTGCGGCTAAGTGCCCGGTCCACCTTAGCGCGCAGGTAGAAACCCTCAGCCAGGCGATAATAGCTCTCGAGCGAGAGCAAGGGCTTATGCAAACAAAACAAGACAAGGCCCACCGAGAGATGCGAGAAGAAATAGCCAGGATCTCAGACGCAGTGGCGCGTAAGTCTGACAATAATAGGGAAACGATTACCTCGTCATCAGCGGATGCAGACGAAATACGGTCGATAACGAAATGTCCGCGTGGACAGTGTGAAATAAAAATACAACAAAGAGGGGCTACCGAGGGAATATGTGAGCGCATGGCCCGTTTAGAACTTCACCTAAAAGGGTTAAAGGCCCATGAAGTTGAAAGAAATGAACGAAAGGGCCATTATTCCGACGATGATTCCGGGAACGATGGCGAATTTGATCATCGTCATGATCACGGACCTCGTACCAGGTGGGAACGGCGCGGATCCCCTCAGGAACGTTCGCCAAGGGAAACTCACGAATTTGACTTTTAAACATTTTCTGACCGTGAGGAAGTTTGAAGTCTTCCGTAACTCGGCTACGGGGATTCACCCGCGGGCCTGGTTACAGCAGTTCGAATTCTCCCTTCCTCCTACGTGGCCCAGTGCGCACAAAATAGAGTATATGTGCGGCTACCTCGAAGGTGAGCCAGCGGCGCGGATGAGGTCAATTGCACGCAATTGCTACACTGTTGGGGAGTTTCGACAACACTTCCTGTCGATCTATTGGTCAGTGGCAGCGCAAAGTCGTGTAAAACACGGACTCATTATGCTACCAGAGTTAAACAGGTCAAAATTCTCCAGCCCTGTGCAGATGTTCGAGCACATACTGCAGGCGAATGAACATCTTGACGATCCTTATGGATCTGCGGAAATTATTCGTATTTGCCTGGGAAAGTTTCCAATGCAGTTGCGGCACGTTATCCTTGCAGGGCGATGTAAGGATGACGTAGAGGGGTTTCGCAATTTCCTTTTAGAGCTTGAGTGCGATGCGAATGGTACCACGCAGAATTACGGTCAGAGCGCCTACGAGCAGCGGCCGCGCAAGCGAAGCCGCAGCCGTAGAGACAGGTGGCAATACAGACGTAATGAGTCGCCTGAGAGTTACAGAATGCGCGAGCGTTGGCAGCGTCGCGACTCCTCACGGAACGCGGGCAGAACGAACTATGCCAATGGTCATCATTCGCCTAGAGGAAATCAAAGACACCCCTGGGAGTTTAGAAGATATGGTAATGAGCAGAGATTTAGGCGCAATTACAGCGGATCTAGGAACGGTAGTCGTGACCGACCCCAGAATAATTATCGAACAAGCAACAACAGGGGTGCCGTAAACAGTACGGGTGGTCCGCCAGTGGGTGTTGAAATTCGTCCCGCAAACCCGCGGCACAATCCGACAAATGCCTCTAATCAAAGGGATCAATGACTGTTGGCTGGCTCGGTTGGCGTCGAACTTAATGAGGACCGGTGCTATTGATGATATTGATGTGCATTTGAATAAAGGAAGACGATATTAGGGAAGATTTGTTGAGAGAGGGCCACAGTATTGGTGTGTCCGCGGTAAACCCAGTCGCCTCTGTTTCGTAAAATTACAGTGTACATTTTCCAATGTTTTGATTCATTCTGGTGTGATTGAAATTAAAGTTTATATTTTCTATGAATTGTAAAGGGTCCCCCAATATGTGTGTAGTTATTTCTTCTTGTCAGCAGAAAGGAGTAGTGTTTTGCAGCTTCAAAACATCTGAATGTGAATGATTATGAGGCTCATATGAAGCGTTTCCTATTACAGTTAGATGGCTTTCGTTCTTTGATGATAAATTACAGTTTTAGTGTTCTTATTCCCCTTAGGTGAGCATGATTCAGTGAGATTTTTCAAATGTACTGCGATGTTAATGAAGCAACTTGGTGACTTGTAGGTGAAGGACTTGTGTATGAAGGGAGATTAATAGCGTTTGATTTTCAGAGTTGCCATCTTATAAGATATTTGGAAAGTGTAACTTGCCGTCACATACTACTAGGTACGGTTGAGGACACCAGGGTGTGAAACCCCAGAAGATGTATATGGAAACAGCTTATAAACTCAAGCAGCTTGATATTTAATAGAGAATCAATGCGACTACCTCCAAGCTAAAATAACATGACGGTAGGTGAGGACCCCTGGGGACATGTGGTGAGTAAGTGTGTAATCATTATGAGTATCTTATGATAGCAGTAAGTTGGGTACTCATGGCCCTGGACAATGGATTTCTTTTAACAGTATTTTTTTATGTACTTATAGGACGAAGTGTTTATGTGTTGCTAATAGGATAGGATGATTTTTATTTTCATTTTTATGCCCACTGACCTTTTGCATTAATCTGATGAATAGATGTTGAAACATTTACCATTCCAGATGTGACTTGAATGAACCTTCTGTGTCTCATTAATCGTAACTTTTATTATGCAATGTCCATAGAAAAGAAGTCTCGGAAATTTTTCACAGATCAGCAAACACGTTCTGCAAACCTTGGAGGAGCAGTCAATGAACAACGATATGGGTATTGGTGTTGAAAGGAATATTTTGTTTATATGTGGGAATTGTAGTCGGGCTATATGGTGATGGTGACTAGTACGAGCTGTGTAGATTGTGTGTGAGAGCGTAGTTAGGAGCAGGTAGAGTTTTGTGTCTGTAGCTAGCAGCGGCGCCAAATCCTATCCAAATCCTGACCAAACCTTGTACAAGATCTACCCTGAATGATTGACAGCAGATGTAATGCTGGAACTATATTTTATAAAAAGGATTTTTTGTTTGTTTGAATATTAGTTATTTAATTTTCTTAATTGTTTTTTTTTATTAGTAATTTTAGGAAGGCCCTTTTTGTCAAGTTAATTTTGGGCAATATTCCATGTATTGATCAGGAGTGAGAAACTCCGAAGATTTTGTGGTAATCTGTACACATGATATTTTGTAACGATCCCTGTGAGCGCAGTTCTTAAGTGGGTGCAAGGCCGCCTAGGGAGCCTCCGCATCAGAAAGCACAGGGCTTGGTCCACCGGCAGGTGTTGCCGAACCCTGGTATCAACGGCGAAGCAGTGATGCGGCGAGCGGTCACAACTGTTTCCCCGTCAGAGGGGAGGGGATGCTGGTCTTCCCCCAGGCGCAGGCTCACACCGGAGCCCGCAGGCGTGTCACCACGGCAGCGCCAGCTGATGGCCGGCGTTCCACCCCATGCGCTAGTCATCTGACAAGCGAAAGGGAAAGTATGACGCACACCAGGCGAGGCCGCCGATCTCTGAGCGCCGCTAGTCCAGACGGCTGCTGCGGTGAGGTAACGCCCACTGCCCGGAGGGACGCGGGTCCCACCACTGACGCATCAGCTGAGACGGTGCAAAGAGGTGATAAGCGGGTCTCAAGCCCGACACCCGCACGAGTTTACGTCGACCTCGATGCGACGCAGAAGAGCGCGTGTCTCTCCATTGACACGACAGGAGACGGGGGCGTGTGTCGGTAAAACACATTCCTCCACAACACACGGACGACGACCGCCAAGCCGCCTTCTCCCCATTGACACGACAGGAGACGGGGGCGTGTGTCGGTAAAACACATTCCTCCACAACACACGGACGACGACCACCAAGCCGCCTTCTCGATGATGAGGCAGGGCCCACAAGTGGCGATGTCCTGCAAATCTGCAACGCCGAACCATCCCACAGTATGGACGCAGAGGGTGGAAACGGGCACGAGGCAACGTCGCGGGGTGCTGTCTGGGATGAACAACCTGGGTTACAACGGACGTTACAATCAACGCCGCTGCGAACTCCCCAGTTCAGTGTTGTGGTCCCCTAGTAGCTTATCCTCCAAGTCGCCTTTAGAAGAGACGCCCACCCCAGCACCTAAAGAGAATACCCAGTGAAACAACCATGTGGCCAAAATGAAAAATGACAGCGTGTCAACGAATTGATTTCTGGATGTGTTTTTGTACTCATGTCTTATTTTCCATAGGTGATTATTTACCATCTGTCATACCATTGGGTTCATTAATGATTTTGTATCACTGTATTTGTTGTGAATATTGTATTTTGCACTTTCACTTGCATGTTTTTATATATGTCAGCACCAGATGATACTGCTTTGGTTCATGATAATGATTTTGCATCATTGTATTTGTTTATATATTTATATGTATTATGTACCTGTTCACCTATGTCTCTATGTTAGCTTTTGATAGTTGGTTAAAGCAATTTTAAAATAATATCTCATGGTTGTGGTCGTAGTAGGTCAGATGACATGATGTTAGCGTAGTATATCACGCTTAATTTAATTTGTTCTGTTTGCTTTGCGGACCGCATGAGGTCACAATTATTGACTAAGGTCAGATAAAGCTCACTTGGATGTAAGAGATTAATCAACTCCTTTGTGCTGCTGTTTACTGTCGCAATTGTTACTCGTTAGGGTATGTTTGTTTCGAAGACTGTTGGCGAATCTCCTAGCATGGCGAGAAAATTCGCGGCACAGTCTTCTCCGGGACGTTTGGGGTGATGAAAGGGTCCTGTAGCCACCTTTCATTGCCAACTCTCGTAGTGGTCAAGTCGGCAAAGAGGTTTCCGCTACTTGGGAGAAATCCACCTGCGTTAGGTTGGTGGCGGAAATGGCATCCTGGGGTTTTCCGGTCCACGCGGAGCGTGGAAGAGGCTGGAGAAGCGGGAGGCAGTCTGCCGTCGGTACGGGAAGCGTACACAGCTGTGCTCCAGTTGAGGAAGGGTGAGTTGGACTGACCGCGTGGCGCGTTGTCACATAGAGAGGGGAACTTTTAGCTTTTGGTCTCGAATTTCGTCTTATAAAGATTTATTTGCTGGGTTGCAGCAGGGAATGCAAGGCTTTTGTAGACTTTCAGTTTGATTCCCAATGCAGTCTTGACTTTGATCCGTGAGAGGAACGCAGCACAAGGGAGTTGCATATGTTGAAGTGCCCTCGGTTCAGTGTGAGTGTTTATGTGCCTACAACTGTGTGTGTATGCTTCTAATCTTTTCCGGATCTTGGTAATTTTTGTGTATTTGTGAATTTTCTTTGTCTCATGTGATTAAAATTTGGCCACGGTCCATAGAAATTGTCTCCGCGGACCGAGTGGGCACGCGAGTCTGTTATGAAACGTATAGTATTTCACAAGCAATTGTACATAGTTAGCATGCAACAGCAGTCTATAGATGCACTACATCAATGTTTTAAGGAATAAATAATTTTGCCTTCAATCTTATCTTGTGTACCGATGTTACGTCGCCGTTACCTTCGCCATTTACCTTGTAGTTTTCCTTGTTGGCCCACCTATAGCGTTTCCATGTGCACAGGTGTAGTGATTAGTGTCCCTTTTTTTATCTGAAACAAATGCTCTGGAATAGATCGTGTTTTCACGAATCTTGCTGCAGGCTGCACTTACGCATGGTGTTCACGACCTATTTACTTTACTCAATATTTGATTCACGGGAAGAATGCCTGGATCATATTAATAACTACATCCCATTCTTTATCAATGACTTTACAATGAATGTTCTTTTGTGAGTTTTTCTTATTAATAAATTAAGTAATTTTCCGACTCAGTGCTACTTCTTCTTTGTCGTGTGGATAGAGTTGGTGGCGACCCTATCTTTTATATTGATTTCAGTGTCAAGTAGCATTTTCTTATTCAAAGTGCGCGTGGCTCTTTTAGCTATCAGGATACATTCAAAGGGCGCTTCATGCTTCTTGCACATAGCGTCCTTTTATTCACGCTACTTACAATGGTTAATTTAAGGAGTGGCCGGATGCCCTCCCAGTCGCCACCCTGTGGGATGAGATTATGATGAAGAACACAACACAACACCCAGTCCCTGAGCAGAGAAAGTCTCCGACCCATCCGGAATTCGAACACAGGCCACTTTGTATGGCATTTCGTCTCGCTGACCACTCAGCTACCGAGGCGGACAATAATGACTATGGTAGTACTTTTGAAATACCGCTTATTGTAATTAAGCTGATTCTTCCAGCGTTAAGAGGAGGTTTACTATCTTTTGGTTCAAAAAATCGATTTTTTAAAAATTACATTTTTGGATCCATAAAAGTGTTTAGAATCCACCCCTGAAACGGTTTTTCCGAATACGGAACGGAAATGTTTGTTATTCGCGGTTGAACAAAAAAATGCACCTGCCTGAAATCGGCCTTTTTCACGCACCAGTTTTTTCAGGAATTTCGACTTTGTAGCCGCGAAAAACTATTCTTTGTGCTTGCCCATGACTGAAACTGATAAAGTGATAAAGGAGCTTGGCAATCCGACGGCATCCCAATTCGGTGGAACAGATGAAGAAGGTAATTTGGGCAACGTATTTCCACAAGTGTTAGACGGATGACCACCCACACAACACCAAAGTTGTCCGGCTGGGAAAACTGGTTGGTGCAAGTGGCGCATTGCAGAGGCTACCGGACATCTGGACGAATATCAGCACGACCCGCCGACCTCCAAAGAAGTTCAAAAAGTGATTCATCCTATTTACGAGGCCCTTTAGATAGACGAGTTATTGTACCGGTGCTTGGGAGGAAACACACAAAATTCAAATAAAACTTTGAAAGCGTGTGTCTGGAAGGTAGGCCCCAAGCATTTGCATTCTGGTGCGAAGACTTTGGAGATTGCGACTTTCCTGGCAGTGAGCAGCTTCAACGAAGAGTATTCACCAATTCTGAAGACGATGACAACGATGGACGTTATCCTGGGACTCTATTCAACGCAGTTCGCCAAGCATTCGAACGACCACCGGATTCAAGCGGCCGAAAACCGCGTCACCGGCCGTACGAGCGGCTCTGGTGCAGCGCAGGATGGCCCAGATCGAGCAAAACGCCCTCTATGAGGAAGAGGAAGGACTAGTTTATTGACCCGGAATAGCAGATCGAACGTAACTTGCATAATACTGCATTTATATGTAGTCAAAACTCCAAACGCGTTTTTCTCGAAACGACTTTTTTTTTGAAACTTCCTGGCAGATTAAAACTGTGTGCCCAACCGAGACTCGAACTCGGGACCTTTGCCTTTCGCGGGCAAGCGCTCTGCCATCGGAGCTACCGAAGCACGACTCACGCCCGTTACTCACAGCTTTACTTCTGCCAGTACCTCGTCTCCTACCTTCCAAACTTTACAGAAGCTCTCCTGCGAACCTTGCAGAACTAGCACTCCTGAAAGAAAGGATATTGCGGAGACATGGCTTAGCCACAGCCTGGGGGATGTTTCCAGAATGAGATTTTCACTCTGCAGTGGAGTGTGCGCTGATATGAAACTTCCTGGCAGATTAAAACTGTGTGCCCAACCGAGACTCGAACTCGGGACCTTTGCCTTTCGCGGGCAAGCGCTCTACCATCTGAGCTACCGAAGCACGACTCACGCGCGGTACTCACAGCTTTACTTCTGCCAGTACCTCGTCTCCTACCTTCCAAACTTTACAGAAGCTCTCCTGCGAACCTTGCAGAATTAGCACTCCTGAAAGAAAGGATATTGCGGAGACATGGCTTAGCCACAGCCTGGGGGATGTTTCCAGAATGAGATTTTCACTCTGCAGCGGAGTGTGCGCTGATATGAAACTTCCTGGCAGATTAAAACTGTGTGCCCAACCGAGACTCGAACTCGGGACCTTTGCCTTTCGCGGGCAAGCGCTCTACCATCGCAGGAGAGCTTCTGTAAAGTTTGGAAGGTAGGAGACGAGGTACTGGCAGAAGTACAGCTGTGAGTACGGGGCGTGAGTCGTGCTTCGGTAGCTCAGATGGTAGAGCGCTTGCCCGCGAAAGGCAAAGGTCCCGAGTTCGAGTCTCGGTTGGGCACACAGTTTTAATCTGCCAGGAAGTTTCATATCAGCGCACACTCCGCTGCAGAGTGAAAATCTCATTCTGGACTTTTTTTTTATCGCGCTGTATGGCAACTTCAAATCTACTTAGCCCATTGGCATGATTCTTTGTTTCCGACGAAGCTAACTAAATTGTCTAGAATTTGTACCACTTTTATCCCGGTCTTACAATTATAAATACTTTTATTTGGCCGACGAAGTCGAAAAATAGATGAAAAACCCTATTTTTTTAAATGGCCGCCATTTTGTTTCCTTTGGTCCAAATAACGTAAGTGAGGTACAGCTTCTAAAGAATCTTATATACTTCGCTAACGTCAACTCAATTTTTGATTTCAGACGAGCCGGCTGACTTGTGACATAGCGCGAGTGGAGGCCTACATCGAAATTTTGCTTCGTTCCGACAGGACTTCCGCCTTTGATCTTCGACATTTCCGGTCTAAAAATTTCAGTTTCTAGAGGAAATATCAATAAAAATTTTGACCAAATGTGACGTTGATATCTATAACATATCCCGAGAAAAAAATTCTCACAGAACATGCTTTTTTCGGGCCAAAGATAGTAAACCTCCCCTTAAGGACTGTCTCAACTGTCATAAGACGTTCCCTAGTATTTCGAACATCATAGTATTAATTTACACCAGGACTGATTGTCATACGGAGCAGTTTTCTCAACTGGTCACTTGCGGTAACTATTTTGTATAGCTAAACAACTGTACTGCAAAGAGATTAGAGAACCCACAAGAAATACGTAACGTGGGCTGCATGCAAATCTGGCAAATCTCAGTTCAGATCGTTTGGGTACTTTTGAACGTGATATTGGAGAAGCTGCTCCCTTCTCCCAGAAAGACTACTGTAATATAACATTTCCACATCTCTCCTCATAACACTGGTTAACTCACTGCACGTAAACGAACATCAACTTTCTATGATTTCCGTAAATCGTTTAAGGAGACAGTTGGGCTGCTACAGAATATGGTCTCTACTGCTCCAGCTGAGTTACTATTCTATATCTCATGACCTCGAATTTAAGTAGAAGGTTCTTCCAAGCACAGGTTTGCTCTCCGTAACACTGCTTGCAGGACCAATCGTTGTGAGCAACGTTCCCTGTATAACATTCATTAGAAGTAAGAAAAAGACCTCACTGGTTTAGAATAAAGTCGTTTCGACACTTTAGGTCAGGTATTTGCATTTCTCAGTGTATTGTGGATTGCAATGTATTGGTTAAAAAATACAGCAACCTGCTGACAATTTACACGCTTGCCTTAGGTATCTATTCATAATGTTCAGTCTCTCTCTCTCTCTCTCTCTCTCACTCTCTCTCTCTCTCTGTCTCTACCTTTCTACCTCTCTCTCTCTCGTCCGCAGCCTGTGGTCTAGTGGCTAGCGTTGCTGCCTCTGGATCCCAGGTTCGATTCCGGGCCGGGTTGGGGATTTTCTCTGCCCGGGGACTAGGTGTTTGTGTTGCCCTCATCATTTAAGCATCATAATTCGTGACAGTGGCTAGATTGGACTGTGTAAAAAAATTGGATTGTGTAGAAATTGGGACTTCGTACGGGCGCTGATGACCGCGTAGTTGAGCGCACCACAAACCAAACGTCATCATCATCTCTATCAAAAATGGCTCTGAGCACTATGGGACTCAACTGCTGTGGTCATAATTCCCCTAGAACTTAGAACTACTTAAACCTAACTAACCTAAGGACATCACACATATCCATGCCCGAGGCAGGATTCGAACCTGCGACCGTAGCAGTCGCGCGGTTCCAGACTGAAGCGCCTTTAACCGCTCGGCCACTCCGGCCGGCTCATCTCTATCTCTCTTAAGCACACACACACACACACACACACACACACACACACACGCATACACATACATACACACACACACACACACACACACACACACACACACACATATTACGCATTTAGAAATTTTTTATGGAGTAGGAGAAGTTGTCAAGCTAATTTGATTTCACTGAGTAGGTGATAAAAGAATTTTATGACTGAATACCCCACTCCTATCTGTGTCACATTAAGACATTTATTCTTGTAATGCTACTTTATTGCCGCGGTTGAAAGTTCCAGTCAACGTTTAAAAACCGAATTCTAATATTATATTTATGACTGCTGCTATTCTTTCCGAATTGTGATTGATTGCCGAGAACAAAGTGCATGGGGAGTAAATTGACTAGAGGCTTTACAATTAACAGACGTTTCTATACAGGAAACACTTTATCACCTGAATGAAGATTTACCCCAGAATAAAGTACCTTAACACATTTGTGTATTAAAATAGAAAATATCAGTTTTTTTTATCTCCGAATGTTATATTACCTGTAGAGCGAAGGTTGATTGGAAAGCATTTAATTTCCATGGATACAATAATTTCATCTAGTTATTTAAGAAGCATTTAATTTCCATGAATGCAATATTTTCATCTGCTCCAATCGAAATGATGTCATGTGTTTTGTTTCCACTGTCTGATCCGTCGCGTAAGTCTTCCTGTGCGTGGTGCTCTCAGTTGATGTTTTTTACGACTGGTTTAGCACTTAGCAAGATTTTTGTTCATCAACGAGTACTCTATAACACGCCCAGCAAAACAGTAGCACATAAATACACCAAATTACTCACAACAGAAAAAAACTTGATGAGCTAGTGACAGTAAAAGAACCTATTAACTCGCCAGCCTTCGCTGTGGCGTGGCTGGATTTTATAGATCAATTTGCTTTTGACAAATGCCGGTGTCGTATTCAAGGCTGTCTCGCGCAGCAGACCATCGGCCCATTCATAAGCGTGAATCATCGCTCTCAAAATACTAAACTGCTTCGCTTTTTTATCGCAGGACGTTACATCATAGTGAATGGGCGCAGATAAATCGTCACTGGTGTAAACAAGAGGCAGTAAACGCCACATCAACACCTGTTTATCGTAAAATACGAAGCCCCGTTACTATTGCCCTAACGAAAGAGTATAAGTGAATTATCACGTATGGATACCATTATGTCAGACAGAACATTAATTCAATCAACAGCTTGAAATGTGTGCACAAATTCCTCTCACGTCACAAAATATAAGCATTTACTTCTTTCTGGACTATTTCTCATCCTATTCTCGCAGAGCTCAGAGAGATTAGCGCCACAAAACGTGTTGAAGGTGTTTACATCCTCGTTGACGTTTGGAATTTGTTTCATTATAACGATTTGTTTCGAAAATCTGCAACGGCATCAATAACGGTTAAAATAATAAAACGCTGAACCAGTCAAGATTTTTCATACGAATCACGATGCGTTTCGGGAATTTATTTCCATTGTAGGTTTCACCGAAAAGTAATATGGAGTGCTAAATTAGCCACCAGAAGAACTGTATTAGCCACCCATGTGGCGACATGTTGGTCAGTGTAATCGAATAGGCAAGCGGGTTACGTAACAAAGGCAGCAGAAAACAGCATTGTGCAGCAATAGCCGTTGCAGCGAGCGAGTCTACGTCAGCATACGAGGGCTGGTCTCTGTTATGAACGACGTGACTATCCTCAAGTTTCAGGGAAACAGTTTTCTAGAGAAAGGTGTAAATAATGCTGTATTTTGAGGCGGCGGAGAGATGTCATTCCACTGTCATCCAGTCATCATCTTCGTATCGCCGCCGAGGTCTGCAGCACTACCACGACGTCGTGACCGCGCCGAGTTGTGGGACAATCGAGCATCGCTAGGAACAGCCACGGGTTCGAGTCCGGTTGCACGTGCCGCCTTCAGCGCCAATTTCCCGGCGGGCACTGGCGCCCCAGGCTGTCCACAGGCATTACTGGGCGCCGACCCAGCATTTCTCTGACGGACGCCGCCGCTCATACGTCATCACCGGGCAGCGTCAACGCAGAGAGGGGTGTTTGCTTCCTTGAGCCACAAAGCAATAGACTATGTGATCAAAAGTATCCGGACGCCTGGCTGAAAATGACTTGAAAGTTTGTGGCGCCCTCCATCGGTAATGCTGGAATTCAATATGGTGTTGGCCCACCCTCAGCTTTTATGACAGCTTCCACACTCGCAGGCACACGTTCCATCAGGTGCTGGAAGGTTTCTTGACGAATGGCAGCCCATTCTCCACGGAGTGCTGCACTGAAGAAAGGTATAGATGTCGGTCGGTGAGACCTGGCACGAAGTATGCGTTCCAAAACATCCAAAAGGTGTTCTGTAGGAATCAGGTCAGGTCTCTGTGCAGGCCAGTCCATTAGAGGGTTGTTATTGTCGTGTAACCACTCCGCCACAGGCCTTGCATTATGAACAGGCGCTCGATCGTGTTGAAATATGCAGTCCCCATCCCCGAATTGCTCTTCAACAGTGGGAAGCAAGAAGATGCTTAAAATAGTCGATGTCGGCCTGTGCTGTGATAGTTCCACGCTAAATAACAATGGGTGCAAGCCCCCTCCATGCAAACCACGACCACACCATAACATCACCGCCTCCGAATTTTACTGTTGGCACTACACACGCTGGCTGATGACGTTCACCGGGCATTCGCCATACCGACACCCTGCCATCTGATCGCCACATTGTGTACCGTGATTCGTAACTCCAAACAACGTTTTTCCACTGTTCAATCGTCCAATGTTTACACTCCTTATACCAAGCGAGGTATCGTTTGGCATTTACCGGCGTGATGTGTGGCTTATAAGCAGCCGCTCGACCATGAAATCCACGTTTTCTCACATCCCACCTAACTGTTATAGTGCTTGCAGTGGATCCTGGTGCAGTTTGGAATTCCTATGTGATGATCTGGATAGATGTCTCCCTATTACACACTACGACCCTCTTCAACTGTCGGCGGTCTCTGTCAGTCAACAGACGATTTCAGTCTGTACGCTTTTGTGCTGTACGTGTCCCTTCACGTTTCCACTTCACTATCACATCGGAAGCAGTGGACCTAGGGACGTTTGGGAGTGTGTAAATCTTGTGTATAGACGTGTGACACAAGTGTCACCCAATCGCCAGACCATGTTCGAAGTCCGTGAGTTCCACCGAGCCCCCATTCTGCTCTCTCACGATGTCTAATGACTATAGGGGTCGATGATATGGAGTACCTGGCAGTAGGTGGCAGCACAATACACCTAATATGAAATACGTATGTTTTTGGGGGTGTCCGGATACTTTTGATCACGTAGTGTATGTCTTTTGCCGCGCAGGGTAGCTGCGCGTTTTGAGGCGCCTTGCGACGGTTCACGTGGCTGGCCGGTCGGAGGTTCGAGTCCTCCCTCGGACATGGGTGTGTGTGTTGTCCTTAGCGTACGTGAGTTGAAGTTAAATGAAGTAGTGTGTGAGCCTAGGGACCGATGACCTCAGCAGCTCGGTTCCACAGAAACTTACCACCACCACCACCATTGTCTTTACCGGAAAGATTTTAGGATCTGCTACAAGTAGAAAGGTTGCTTTTGGGTCATGGTTCTCAACTCCCTTTTAAGCATCGTGAATACATCATATGTATAGTGCTTTTGCTTACGTGGAACTAGATTATATCAGTGTCCGAGTGTTGAGTCTCCCACCGGAAACTGACTACAGTTTACTTAAGGACGTGGTGCCCCGTTGTGGTGATGTGAGTGGTATACGACGTGAACGCTGGTCCACTCAACACCGGTTGCAATGTTATACCGGTTTCAGTTCAATGGAGATGGTAGTCAAACGTAATGTTCCTTCCCATCTACAGGTCTGTTGTAAGCGCATTCATATAACGTAAAGTGGGCAACTGGGGACATCCTTTCTCTGCATTGAAAGTGACCACCTTAGATCTAATTGCCCACGGCGGGTATTTGTATTTAAGTCCTCATTTGAACAGCGTCGAACTCGGTTCTTTTGCTCAAGAGGATGGTGCCACGTCTTCCCTGGGTGCTCCCGACTTTCCGTCTTTACCATCGCTGCGTGGACCTGAAATTGTTGTTGCAAAGCTGGCAGTGTCCGCAGTGCAACGTAAGAGACGTCGTAAGCAGGATGGTGAGGAGTCGGATACGTCTACCCCTCACCCACCCCTCCCTGAACTACCTTTGTCGCTTGATGTATCTCGTAGTGCGGGTCCCCCATTCCTGAAAAGGTGTATGTTGCGAAAATAGCTACTTACGTCTCCTGTGCTTCCCCTAGCATTCTTCCCGCCGTTGAGGTAACTCCCACGGAACCACCCAAAGGTGGGAAAATCGTTGAGCCTTCTAATGTATCAGTGATTCAACATCAGCTAACTCAGGAGCCACTAAAATTACCTGTTCCCTTGATGTTATTCACTCAGGTGACGCCGGAACGACCAATTGTTGTTACTCCAATGGTGGCGGTTGGTGGCCACGAAATTCTACCTGTTGACCCAGAAGTTGTGATTCCTGACCGCTCTCGATCTGAATTGCAAGGATCCCATTCTACAGAACGGACCTCTGTGGCTCCTTGTTTGTCACCTACTTTGGTTAATGTTCAAGAAGAAAGAAGAAACATAAAGCTTCCAGAGACGGTTGTGGGAGCCTGCCACCCTCCGACTCGTCACTGGACTCAGTAATGGATCTTGACACTCAATGGTGACGTAATTCAGTTGGTCAGCAGCACGAACTTCGTTTCTTATTGTTACAGAATGTAGGTTTATACATTTCTTTCTTTGAATATTAATACGATCAATTTATCTATGATTCCTATGCGGATGTAGTATGCCTACAAGAAGTACAGCTTTTCTCTCTCTCGCTTTTGCACTGTGTTTAATATATGGCTTCTGAATGTTCCACAGGCACTGCCTTGTTTTTCAGGGAGGGTATTTCTACTGAAGGGATTGAAGTTGTTGGTAACGGAAGATGAATGTACTTTTCTTCACGTGACCTTGATTCTCCTTTATGCACCGTCCGGTACCGGACGCACTTTCGATCGTTTGCAGTTTTATAAGGTAGAGGTCCGATATTCGTAACCGAAATTCTGCAGAATTTTTTGACAGGTGGTGGTTTTAGCTGCGTGTTGCATCCTTAAATCAGTCTCCCAGTTTCATCTTCTGTCGGGAATTGCAAGACTTAATTCGTTCCTGGAATCTTCAAAATGTTTGAGTTTGTTAATATCCAACTCTTGTCAAATATATCTTTTTTACAGCTACTTCTGGCAATAAACTTGACAGAGTTTATATATCTGATAGGATGTGTATACGATTTTGGCTGTCGATGTCATCCCCATCAGCTTCACCGGCCACTGTGCTATGAATGTTACTTTAAATCACACGTGACAATCGGTGAAATTGTTTCGATCGCCCTGGAAGCTAAATGTGACGCACTTCGAGGTTCCCTCTCTCGATGAGGTTTTGGAATGGTGGGTTGATCTAGGAAAGTCAAGACTCAGACAAACGTGGATACGATTCTGCGCTGACGGAGCGCTGAAATTTTGGACGACGCAATATTTTTACTAATCTCTCCTGCGTAATTATGAAAGTGTGCATCAGACTCCGATACGGACTGCAGACGTCAGGCGTGTAAAGCCATGATTGTTACTGTTGAAGCGGCGTTGAATGAAATTGTTAAGGATGCGATCCAAACCACGTTTCGTGGTATCGGATGAATTTTCTTCTTTAAATCATCTAATTCGGCATCAGACTCGTTGAAGGCGTGTGTGTATGACGTCTCTCAAGACAGATGGCGGCAATGTTGTGACGTCACAAAGGGACGTTCAAATGGTTGAAATGGCTCTGAGCACTATGGGACTTAACATCTATGGTCATCAGTCCCCTAGAACTTAGAACAACTTAAACCTAACTAACCTAAGGACAGCACACAACACCCAGCCATCACGAGGCAGAGAAAATCCCTGACCCCGCCGGGAATCGAACCCGGGAACCCGGGCGTGGGAAGCGAGAACGCTATCGCACTACCACGAGATGCGGGCACACAAAGGGACGTATTGCATGCTCTACATCAATTCTGTTTTGGGCTGTATGATGTGGGTACATCCTGTCGATACGTCATCCGATTTACTTGTTCAAGCTCTGCATCGTATACTTACACCTACTCATAAGGTTTTCAATGTGTGTTGCCTAATGAGTTTTATGTGCGTTGTTCTGGTCAGGCAGCAACTGATAATTTTCGTCCGATTACCTTATTAAATTTTTATTATAAGACTGTGACGAGGACAGTCACTAGCTGTCTGTCTGTGTTGCTGGTGAAGTTGTTGCTGACCATCAAAGTTGAATTATTGGCCTAGTACTCTGACTCCAGCAGCAGAATGTCGTGATATACAGGGTGTCCCAGCTATCTTGTCCACCCAAAATATCTCTGGAACAATAACAGCTATTGGAAAACGACTTTCACCGGTATCAACGTAGGGCTGGGGCCCATGAATGTACATATTTGGAAACATTCTAAAACGAAAGCATATGCGTTTTTTAACACAAACGTAAGTTTTTTTAAATGGACCTCCTATATTTTTTCTTCAGCAATCCATAGCATGACAAAGCACATACACAATGGCGCGTATTGCATCGCAATATTCCCATTACATCCCGAGATATTAAGACGTGAAGTTGACGCTTGAAACACCCGACATGCGCTGCTAGCGCACGTCCTGAGGCTCAGGCGTGAACCCCATGCTGCCGTAATCGCGATGTGATTGACATGTGTAATAATCACACCTCCATACTTATCAAGAGGTCCGAAACGAATAATACATTCTGCTGCCATCAACTCTCATAAGCACATAATGGTTTCCCTCTTGCACGTTTTACGTATCTACGTACACAATATGAACCAGTACCGATCGGTGTACACCCGTCAGGTTGTTTTATTTATCCTGCACACCCAAAATAAGGTTTATCTAATGCGTTATATGACCCATTGTGCCTGTCGCGCAGGGCCTGGCTATACCTAGTCAAGTGTCCAACGTAGTTCCCACTACTGCCACAGTTACCACTTCGCCTTGTTTATGATTTGCGACCCATGCAGACTCCTGTACTCCATCACCCTCCGAGCATCCCATTTGTTGTTGCTTTGGCGTGCAGTACACCGCTTGCCAGTGTAGTCGTGCATCGGAGTAATCTAGTGACGGCACGGAGGTAGTACACATTGTGAATAAACGTTGTGTTGTGGAACTTATACTGTACAGTATAATGTACACACATGAAGATATGGTAGAAATGCTGCTGATCTATGGAGAATATACGTTGACGGGAAATACGTTATGAGATTGCTTGTTTGTTGATAATACTGTTAGCGAACATTATGATTATTAAGTTAATATGTCTGTTTTCTACCCTACTCTACATACCTGTACTGTACCCTGTTGTAGTTGGACGAAATGCTGTTCAGGCAGAACGACTGTACAGAAGACGATTCCCTGACAAGCCATCGCCTTCGCGCCGGATATTTGGTCGTCTCACATCTCGTCTACGTGAAACGGGAAGCTTAAATCCAAGACCTCGACATCGTCCTAGAACACGTACAGATGAACGTGCTGAAGTTGCTGTGCTCGCTACCATAGCTGTGAATCCTCAAATCAGCACACGTCAAATTGAACGTGAAGTTGGTGTGTCGAAATCAAGTGCACAGCGTATTCTTAAACGTCATACATTTCATCCTTACCATGTTCATTTACACCAGGATCTTCATGGAAATGACTTCCGCAATAGGGTAACATTTTGTCGGTGGGCTCAGCAAAAACTTCTGACTAATCCAATTTTTTTTTGCGGATGTTCTCTTTACCGACGAGGCATCATTCTCCAACAAAGGAATTGTCAATATGAGGAATATGCATTATTGGTCCGCAGACAATCCAAAATGGTTCCGTCAGGTAGAGCATCAACGTCCGTGGAAAGTTAATGTTTGGTGTGGGATTATTGGAGATACCATTATCGGACGTTTCTTTATAAGTGGCATCCAAAATGGCAGACAATACTCCAGATTTATACGACACAATCTTCCTGTTCTCTTGGACACCGTACCTCTGAACCGCAGAATGGTCATGTGGTATCAACATGACGGATGCCCTGCACATAACGCCTTACGAACACGACGACTTCTGAACCGTAAGTTCCATGGTAGGTGGATTGGACGAGGTGGCCCAGTTAGGTGGCCTGCCAGATCTTCGGACCTTACACCGCTGGATTATTTTCTTTGGGGAGCAGTGAAGGATGCTGTTTACCAACATGAACCAACAACACCAGAGGACATGAAGCAACGCATTATTGATGCTTGTACAGCCATCAAAGAGGAAACAGTAGCACGAAGTAGGGCATCCTTCATCTGCAGAGTGACCCTATGTATGGAAGCCAATGGGGATCACTTTGAGCAAGAGATGTGAACGCTATGTTTAGTATGTAGTGCTGGTATCACAGTGGAAGTTTCTACAAAGGGCCATTTTACCCAGTGATGTTAAGAAACATTTGTTTGCAACAATTTGTCATTTAACGCATTAGATAAACATAACATTGAATATTATGTGATAATAAAACTAATCGGTTAAACATGTTTACATTCATCTTCTATGTCCTACCTGAACTTCCCAAATCAACATATTTTTACCTAAACAACGGTAAAACTTTTAGTCCACTTGCTCGTTTCACTAAAACCATCAACATGAATTTTACTATTACGAGTGAATGATTCACTGTCACTTGCGCTAGATCTACAGTAAAGTAAAGTTTTAACGTTGAACGGCATTACCTTTTTAGTAACGGATTAACGATAAGCGAAGTTAACTTTGTGACTAACGTTGCGGTACACAGATATGTTACAAAACCGCATCACCCCTACCTGCTGGAATGTACGACGTTAATACAGGATGGCAGCAGACCGTATTATTCGTTTCGGACCTCTTGATAAGTATGGAAGTGTGATTACGCATGTCAATCACGTCGCGATTACGGGCAGCATGGGGTTCACGCCTGAGCCTCAGGACGTGCGCTAGCAGCGCATGTCGGGTGTTTCAAGCGTCAACTTCGCGACTTAATATCTCGGGATGTAATGGGAATATTGCGATGAAATCAACGCCATTGTGTATGTGCTTTGTCATGCTATGGATTGCTGAAGAAAAAATATAGGAGGTCCATTTAAAAACATAAGTTTGTGTTAAAAAACACATATGCTTTCGTTTTAGAATGTTTCCAAATATGTACATTCATGGGCCCCAGCCCTACATTGATACCAGTGAAAGTCGTTTTCCAATAGCTGTTATTGTTCCAGAGATATTTTGGGTGGACAAGATAGCTGGGACACCCTGTATATCAGAGGTCACTGTTACTTGTTTTCCTGGTCCTCTGACAGTTCTGGATTTTGACAAGGCGTTCGACCGGGTCAGCCATCCTGTTGCACGTACTGGAAGACGTTGGGTTCACAACTGACGCGCGCAGGGTCTTCTGCCATTTGTTTATGTTATGGAAGCTTCGCCGGCTGTCAATGGCCAACTGACACCCCCCATTAACATCTGTAGTGTTTTTCTTTTTTTTTCTCAATGATTCCCGCTTTCAATTCCGTTGTTTGTTCTGATCCCCTTCTTAGAAGAATCGTTGCTGACTTAGAAACCTGCCCGCATCTCGTGGTCGTGCGGTAGCGTTCTCGCTTCCCACGCTCGGGTTCCCGGGCTTGATTCCTGGCGGGGTCAGGGATTTTCTCTGCCTCGTGATGCCTGGGTGTTGTGTGATGTCCTTAGGTTAGTTAGGTTTAAGTAGTTCTATGTTCTAGGGGACTGATGACTATAAATGTTACGTCCCATAGTGCTCAGAGCCATTTGAACCATTCTTTTGAACTTAGAAACCTGCGTTTGACGTATTTTGCCTTGCATCTGGTGCCCGCATCAACGAAGGAAATGTCGATTGACGAAATTAAGGGGTTCTGATAATGATGTCATTCCGAGGGCAGCGGTGGTAGATAGGCATAAATCTTTGGGAGTTATCATTCACCATTCTCCACTCCAAATGGTTACACTTAGTTAGAAGTCGGTTAAGGAGAAGACACAAGGAGCTATCCTGTACGGCTTTCCCTTAACCTGCTTCAGAAAGTTGGGATACTGGGTACCTACGTTTCCTGCAAAGCACATTACATCGTTCAGGTCTTTACCCTTCCCAAGATGATAGCTAGGACACTGACACAGCTGCCTAGTCGTCCTTTATGGAAATATCACATATTTCGAGAACGCTACGAGGCAGTTGCACGTGCGCGTTCTCTCGAGGTTTGGGACTTTCCGATATTCAAAGGAACGCGTCTTTGTCGTTTGTTCGGCCCACCGTGCTCACTGTCCCCCCCAAGCAATCCTCACATTTACGTCTGGTATATTTTACTGTCTGCTGCCTTTTCAGGAGTATTGTTTATTTCATTTTTGTGGCCTTATTTGTCTTGTTTTTTGTTTTTAATTAACAAAAAGAAAAGAAAATAAATTGTTGCATGCAACGACTGGATATGAGTTTCTTTTTCTTTTAAGTGACGGAAGCCATGTAGGATTGTCTTCGATTCTGTTTAATTTTTTTGTGTAGCATGTTGTAAGGATTAAAAAGGGGGAGGGGGTGTTGGTACCGTCTTTGATTAGTAATCAAGACGTCCTTGGTCCCGCCAGCATTGGCAGCCCGATTCTTCCAGAATAAAAAGTCACCCTCATTCAGTCAACGGCCTTGTAAAAGAGGGCTGAGGAGCGGACAGAGTTTCAGGGCACTCTCTTGCCCATGTGGTGGCAAACTGAGCCCAAAAGGCGCAAGAATCAGCTATGATGAACAACACGAGGATAGAGACAGCAATGGAAATCACTATATTAAAAGTACATAATGCGTATCCAAGGACGTATAGCCTGCAGTCAAAAAAGTGTCACAATGGTCTCTCCATTGGCAATAGATACTGGACTAGTCCTCATCTATTCTTTCGGGCATGTCCGAAAGAACAGATACCATCGGTGACCATGCAGCACTCCAGAATGAAATGATAATTAAATAAAGACCCTACGCTGTCTACAGGCGTTGATGTGCATCAACGGGGACAGCTGAAAATGTGTGCCCCGACTGGGACTCGAACCCGGGATCTCCTTCTTACACGACAGACGCTCTATCCGCTCGAACTCACGACCCTCCGTGCAACAATCTAGTGTCATAGCCACTTTTTTTTTTAGTTGATCACATTTTGTTCTATATTGTTCGTGGAATTTGTTCGGGGACGACGTTCGATGACACCCGTTTAGGTTCTTCGTTGATCCGTTCACTCAGTTTTTTTATTACAGAGGGCAGCTAAACTCTCTGACCGAACACGCTGAGCTACCGTGCCGGCAAAACTCTATCCGCTACACCAACTGTACAGCACGAAAATGATCAAATGTGTGTGAATTCCTAAGGGACCAAACTGCTAAGGTCATCGGTCCCTAGACTTAAACACTACTCAAACTAACTTAAAGAAACTTACGCTAAGGACAACACACACAACCATGCTCGAGGGGGGACTCGAACCTCCGGCGGGAGGAGCCGCGCAATTCGTGACATAGAGCCTCTAATAGCGTGGCCACTCCACGCGTTCATACAGTTAAGGCTAACCGACCATTGAGCTCCTTCCTCTGTGCGGATGCACGCGTATTGCCCGAACTCTTACGGGGCAGATTATCTGCCGCTAGTAATGAGTGTAATGGGCAGAGGCACTACGAATGTAGTGTGTGGACAGGAAGTTGGGAATGTGTGTTTCACGGGGAGCGTGCAAGGGATAAATCCCTGCAGTCGCACTGTCATCTGTGTCCTCGGTGGCTCAGATGGATGCCGGTACGGTAGCTCAGCGTGTTCGGTCGGAGGGTTTAGCTACCCTCTGTAATAAAAAAATCTGAGTGAACGGATCAACGAACAACCTGAACGAATGTCATCGGACGTCCGCCACGGACAAATTCAACGAACAATATAGAACAAAAATAAGATCAACTAAAAAAAAAAAAAAAAAACTGGTGGAGCGTCTGCCATGTAAGATGAAGATCGCGGGTTCGAGTCCCGGTCGGGGCACACATTTTTAACTGTCCCCGCTGAAGTATATCAATGCCTGTAGACAGCGTAGGGTCTTGATTTAATTATCATTTTAGTCCTCATTCGGATCTCCGTGAGTGGACTGCCAAGGGAGAGGGGCGACCATGAGAAAGAGACTGAATAACCAACGAAAGGATAACTTTCTATGAGTTGGGGAGTGGAATATCAGAGGTTTAAACGTGGTAGAGAAGCTAGGAAATCTGAAAAGGGAGATGCTACGGCTTAATCTAGATATAGTGGGCGACACTGAAGTGAAGTGAAATGAAGATAGGGATTTTTCGTGTGAAGAGTACAGGGTTATATCAGCAGCAGCAGAAAATGATATAACGGGACTAGGATTCATTAGGAATAGAAAGTTAGGACAGAGATTTACTGAGAACAGAGTTGTTCTCATCAGAACCGACAGCAAACCGACACAGACAACAGTACTTCAGGTATATATGCCTACGTCATAAGCAGAAGATGAAGAAATGGAGAAAGTGTATGAGAATAGTGGACAGGTAATTCACTACGTGAAAGGAGATGAAAATCTAATAGTCATGGGCGACTAGAATGAGGTTGTAGAGGGAGGAGTGAAAGAAAGCCTTACGGGAGAACATGGGATTTGTGGTAAGAATGAGAGAGGGGAAAGACAAATGAGATCCGCAATAAATTTCAGAGGGTAATAGCAAATACTCTGTTCAAGAACCAATAATAGGAGAAGGTGTACTTGGAAGTAATGGAAATATGTATGAATTCCTTAGGGACCAAACTGCTAAGGTCATCGGTCCCTAACACTTACAAACTAATTAAACTAACTTATGCTAGAACAACACACACACCCTTGCCCGAGGTGGGAGTCGAACCTCCGGCGGAAGAGGTCGCGGTACTTGGAAGGGGCCGGGAAATACAGGAAATTTTCAGTTACATTACATTATGGTCAGTCAGATATTCCGAAGTCAGATATTGAATTCTAAGGCTTGCCTATGGGCAGATATACACTCAGAACTCAAATTAGTAGTGATGAAGAGTAGCTCAAGTTTAAGAGACTAGTCAGGAAAAATGAATGTGCAAAGAGGGATACGGAAGTAGCAAGGAATGAGAGATACGCCTGAAGTTATCTGAGGCCATAGATACTGCTGTAAAGAATAGCTCAGAAGGCAGTTCAGTTGAAGAGGAATGGACATCTCTGAAAACTGGCAGTCACAGGAAGGGGAGAGAGAAACGGAAGAATGAAGAAGGTAACTGCAAAGAAACCAGTGATAACAGAAGATATACTTCAGTTAATCGATGAAGGCAGGAACTACGAAAATGTTTAAGGAAATTCAGGGAAGTCACTTAGGAATCAAATAAATAGGAAGCGCAGGGAAGCTGGGGCGAAATGGCTGCATGCAAAATGTGAAGAAATCGAAAAAGAAATCACTGTCTGAAGGACTGTCTCAGCATATAGAAACGTCAAGAGAAACTTTGGTGAAATTAAAACAAGGGTGGTAACATTAAGAATGCGACGGGAATTCCATTGTTCAATGCAAAGGAGAGATTGGGTAGGTGGAAAGCGTACACTAAACGTCTCTATGATGGGGAGGAGTTTGATAATGTGACAGAAGAAGAGACAGGAGTCGATAAGTAAGAGACAGGGGATCGAACATCAGAATCAGAATTTAGAAGAGATTTGGAAAGCTTAAAATGAAATAAGGCAGCCGGCCGCTTTGGCCGAGCGGTTCTAGGCACTTCAGTCTAGAACCACGCAACCGCTACGGTCGCAGGTTCGAATCCTGCTTCGTGCATGTATGTGTGTGATGTCCTTAGGTTAGTTAGGCTTAAGTAGTTCTAATTTCTAGGGGACTGATGACCTCAGATGTTAAGTCCCATATTTGAAATAAGGCAGAATTAATAGATGACATTCCGTAGGAATAACTAAAGTCATTGGGGGAAATGGCAACAGAACAGTTGTTGCCGTTGGTGTGCAGAATGTATCAGACAGTCGATACACCATCAGAATTTCGGAAAAAACAGCGTCCTCACGATTCCCAAGTCTGCAAAAGCCGACAAGTGCGAGAATTATCGCACAATCAGCTTCACAACTAATGCATCCAAGCTGCTGACAAGAAGAGGTTTACAGAAGAATGGTAAAGAAAATTGAGGATATATTAGATGACGATCAGTTACACTTTATTAAAGGTAAAGGCACCAGAGAGGCTGTTCTGACGTTGCGGTTGATAATGAAAGCAAGGCTGAAGAAAAATCAAGACACGTTCATAAGTTTTGTCGACTTGGAAAAAGCATTCGACATTGTAGAATGGTGCACGATGTTTGAAATCCTGAGAAAAAGAAGGGTAAACTGTAGGGAAAGAAGAATAATATACGATACGTACAAGAACCGAAATAGACATTGGGGACGGCACTTTAATAAATATAATCCTCTAAATTTCCTCCCTTAGTATGGTTTTTTTGGTGTGCAAAGTAACACAGGGAATACAAAGAAAGCTGCCACCCACAATCCTATACCCCTAGGGCATCCATGACGCAGCACGCAGAAAATATTATAAATGGATTTCTAGTCCTATCACATTTAAAGTATATGAATGGATGATAACGTGACTGAAAGAGATGTCATCACAATCTTTACCGAAAGATTTTTGCTACTGGTGCAAATAATCACCATTAACAAATAGCATTTGATGCTGGTGAACATCTTGATCATATTACTATGCTAAAACAAACTCCAGTGTTTGTCTTACCCATATAAAAATACTTAGACGGACGTGAGACCTAAACCAGTATCTTCTGGAGAACTGAAGTTAATATGGTTCACTTGTGTGAAATACACACACAGTTCAGGTATTCAAGAAACATAATTTGTTATAAATCTGTGCTCTGTATGTCTATAGTTTAATTATTTAAGGTGGAAATCTATGACAAGAACTACTAAACACCAATGTCGACAAGTCTACTGTAGACTCTATCTCTGGGATATTCTATGTTGTACGTCCGGATGACTGTCTCTCCAGAATTAGCAGATCATATTTCAAAACGAGCATGCGATGTATGAGCGATGCAATATCTTCGCAGAGGTTTTTGCTAGTGTTAGGAATGTAGAAAGTTGTAGCGATAGTAAATTTAAGAATGCATAGAACAGCTGTACATGTCTAGAAGGCTGACTGTCTTGCTGGCAAATATCAAGGCACCTAAAGGAGTCAAAGTGCCGAGCAAACTTAGACCATTACTTGTTTAATTTTTAGAGTATGTTAAACTGTCAGGATTGGCGAGGAAGGGAAAGCAGTGGGAAGCCGTTCAGGTGAAGAAGTTAAACATTTTATAAGGCCGTGGTGATTTACTGCAGTAACAAACTGCAGGCCTAAAGAAGCCGCCGAAACTGAATGGGCTGCAGGAGAGGAGAGCGTCTGGTCGTGTAGGAAGCTGCCAGCAGAAGAGAGCGGACGGCGTGTCCGCTCCCGGCGGCTGGCCGCGGCTCCACCCCCACGTGACCATCTCCAACCCTTCCTATTGAACAATCAAATTGTAGACGTGCAGTTCGGTAGCGTTACCTCGTCAGTATCACGTGGGTTTAGCTGCTGATGGTTCAACACGTGAATTTCAAAGTGGTTCTGTCCGGTTTCATGCAACGTGACTTACACGCTGAAAATAGCCGCCAGGCGGAAGGCACTGGTGAACATCAAGTGAAAAATAAAAAATCAAATTTTTATAATATCCATTCAGTAACGGCCCTCACTGTACACCCTTCTCCCCTCCGCAGGAGTGAAACATGGGGAGGCAAATTGACAGTTACTATGGGGCTCCTGCGAAGGACGGCCTTACATAATTTTGGCAATACATTTTTGATTTTTTTAAAATTTGCGTTTTTGCTGAACAAAAGTATTGAAAGAGTGACAATATTTTTTTTTTTGTAATGAAATCTTGCTTGACAAAATTTGGACGACGGTAGATAAACAAAGTAAGCTGATAAACAAAGTAAGAGCCTACGGAATATCAGACCAGCTGTGTGGCTGGATTGAAGAGTTTTTAGCAAACAGAACACAGCATGTTGTTCTCAATGGAGAGACGTCTCTAGACGTTAAAGTAACCTCTGGCGTGCCACAGGGGAGTGTTATGGGAACATTTCTTTTCACAATATATATAAATGACCTAGTAGGTAGTGTCGGAAGTTCCATGCGACTTTTCGCGGATGATGCTGTAGTATACAGAGAAGTTGCAGCATTACAAAATTGCAGCGAAATGCAGGAAGATATGCAGCCGATAGGCACTTGGTGCAGGGAGTGGCAACTAACATAGACAAATGTAATGTATTGCGAATACATAGAAAGAAGGATCCTTTATTGTATGATTATACGATAGCGGAACAAACACTGGTACCAGTTACTTCTGTAAAATATCTGGGAGTATGCGTACGGAACGATTTGAAGTGGAATGATCATATAAAATTAATTGTTGGTAAGGCGGGTGCCAGGTTGAGATTCATTGGGAGAGTCCTTAGAAAATGTAGTCCATCAACAAAGGAGGTGGCCTACAAAACACTCGTTCGACCTATACTTGAGTATTGCTCATCAGTGTGAGATCCGTATCAGGTCGGGTTAACAGAAGAGATAGAGAAGATCCAAAGAAGAGTGGCGAGTTTCGTCACAGGGTTATTTGGTAAGCGCGATAGCGCTACGGAGATGTTTAGCAAACTCAAGTGGCAGACTCTGCAAGAGAGGCGCTCTGCATCGCGGTGTAGCTTGCTGTCCAGGTTTCGAGAGGGTGCGTTTCTGGATGAGGTATCGAATATATTCCTTCCCCCTACTTATACCTCCCGAGGAGATCACGAATGTAAAATTAGAGAGATTCGAGCGCGCACGGAGGCTTTTAGGCAGTCGTTCTTCCCGCGAACCATACGGGACTGGAACAGGAAAGGGAGATAATGAGAGTGGCACGTAAAGTGCCCTCCGCCTCACACCGTTGGGTGGCTTGCGGAGTATAAATGTAGATGTAGATGGTGCGGCGGTGGTGTGAGGCGCTGCAAGTGGCGGCGCAAGGTGCGCAATCCACTGTTGGCGCTGGCAGTGGCGAAGGTCGCTGGCCGTGGCAGGCAGCGGCGCGTTGTGGCGCACTGCAACTTCCGCCGGAGCGTATAAGTGGGGGTTCCAGAAGGGACAGATCCCTAGGGGGTAAGAGGATTAACACTTTTGCATCACTTCGCGCGGTGATTCACTTTGTTGCTTACAGTTAGGGAGGACCATGCCTTTCCTTTTGGAGGTATTTTATTATTTACTATTCCTTTTCTATCCACATGGTACTCAGACCATGGCTATTTTCTACTTGACTGCTATAGTATGGGGCAACAAGAAACATTCCTGCTCGCATTACAAAAATTAAGAGTGATATTCCCATGGAGGTTGCTGTTCAGGGACAGCAGGAAGGGGCGACCGAAGTCGCGCAAAAAGTCCTTCTCTAAAAGCTACCCATAGCGATAAACCAATAAGGATAATTATTAAAGGGGTACATACAGAACTGGGAATAACTATACGACTGAGATACTGGTGGTGGTGCCAATCACTGATACACGCCGGCCGTTCTACATCTACATCTACAATGATACTCCGCAAGCCACCCAACGGTGTGTGGCGGAGGGCACTTTACGTGCCACTGTCATTACCTCCCTTTCCTGTTCCAGTCGCATATGGTTCGCGGGAAGAACGACTGCCTGAAAGCCTCCGTGCGCGCTCTAATCTCTCTAATTTTACATTCGTGATCTCCTCGGGAAGTATAAGTAGGGGGAAGCAATATATTCGATACCTCATCCAGAAACGCACCCACTCGAAACCTGGCGAGCAAGCTACACCGCGATGCAGAGCGCCTCTCTTGCAGAGTCTGCCACTTGAGTTTATTAAACATCTCCGTAACGCTATCACGGTTACCAAATAACCCGGTGACGAAACGCGCCGCTCTTCTTTGGATCTTCTCTATCTCCTCCGTCAACCCGACCTGGTACGGATCCCACACTGATGAGCAATACTCAAGTATAGGTCGAACGAGTGTTTTGTAAGCCACCTCCTTTGTTGATGGACTACATTTTCTAAGCACTCTCCCAATGAATCTCAACCTGGTACCCGCCTTACCAACAATTAATTTTATATGATCATTCCACTTCAAATCGTTCCGTACGCATACTCCCAGATATTTTACAGAAGTAACTGCTACCAGTGTTTGTTCCGCTATCATATAATCATACAATAAAGGATCCTTCTTTCTATGTATTCGCAATACATTACATTTGTCTATGTTAAGGGTCAGTTGCCACTCCCTGCACCAAGTGCCTATCCGCTGCAGATCTTCCTGTATTTCGCTACAATTTTCTAATGCAGCAACTTCTCTGTATACTACAGCATCATCCGCGAAAAGCCGCATGGAACTTCCGACACTATCTACTAAGTCATTTATATATATTGTGAAAAGCAATGGTCCCATAACACTCCCCTGTGGCACGCCAGAGGTTACTTTAACGTCTGTAGACGTCTCTCCGTTGATAACAACATGCTGTGTTCTGTTTGCTAAAAACTTTTCAATCCAGCCACACAGCTGGTCTGATATTCCGTAGGCTCTTACTTTGTTTATCAGGCGACAGTGCGGAACTGTATCGAACGCCTTCCGGAAGTCAAGAAAAATAGCATCTACCTGGGAGCCTGTATCTAATATTTTCTGGGTCTCATGAACAAATAAGGCGAGTTGGGTCTCACACGATCGCTGTTTCCGGAATCCATGTTGATTCCTACATAGTAGATTCTGGGTTTCCAGAAATGACATGATACTCGAGCAAAAAACATGTTCTAAAATTCTACAAGAGATCGACGTAAGAGATATAGGTCTATAGTTTTGCGCATCTGCTCGACGACCCTTCTTGAAGACTGGGACTATCTGTGCTCTTTTCCAATCATTTGGAACCCTCCGTTCCTCTAGAGACTTGCGGTACACGGCTGTTAGAAGGGGGGCAAGTTCTTTCGCGTACTCTGTGTAGAATCGAATTGGTATCCCGTCAGGTCCAGTGGACTTTCCTCTATTGAGTGATTCCAGTTGCTTTTCTATTCCTTGGACACTTATTTCGATGTCAGCCATTTTTTCGTTTGTGCGAGGATTTAGAGAAGGAACTGCAGTGCGGTCTTCCTCTGTGAAACAGCTTTGGAAAAAGGTGTTTAGTATTTCAGCTTTACGCGTGTCATCCTCTGTTTCAATGCCATCATCATCCCGTAGTGTCTGGATATGCTGTTTCGAGCCACTTACTGATTTAACATAAGACCAGAACTTCCTAGGATTTTCTGTCAAGTCGGTACATAGAATTTTACTTTCGAATTCAATGAACGCTTCACGCATAGCCCTCCTTACGCTAACTTTGACATCGTTTAGCTTCTGTTTGTCTGAGAGGTTTTGGCTGCGTTTAAACTTGGAGTGGAGCTCTCTTTGCTTTCGCAGTAGTTTCCTAACTTTGTTGTTGTACCACGGTGGGTTTTTCCCGTCCCTCACAGTTTTACTCGGCACGTACCTGTCTAAAACGCATTTTACGATTGCCTTGAACTTTTTCCATAAACACTCAACATTGTCAGTGTCGGAACAGAAATTTTCGTTTTGATCTGTTAGGTAATCTGAAATCTGCCTTCTATTACTCTTGCTAAACAGATAAACCTTCCTCCCTTTTTTTGTATTCCTATTAACTTCCATATTCAGGGATGCTGCAACGGCCTTATGATGACTGATTCCCTGTTCTGTACATACAGAGTCGAAAAGTTCGGGTCTGTTTGTTATCAGTAGGTCCAATATGTTATCTCCACGAGTCGGTTCTCTGTTTAATTGAGGCCGAGTGGATCTTGGCGCTTCAGTCCGGAACCGCGCTGCTGCTACGGTCGCAGGTTCGAATCTTGCCTCGGGCATGGATGTGTGTGATGTCCTTAGGTTAGTTAGGTTTAAGTAGTTCTAAGTATAGGGGACTGATGACCTCAGATGTTAAGCCCCATAGTGCTTAGAGCCATTTCAACCATTTGAACTGATATGCGCGGTGGCATGGTCTAGCGTGATCTGACCTGACTCTTTGTTTACCAGGTCGGTTAAAGATTGGTCCAGCTGGGAATGTGAGGTACCGGGGAGAGTTTTCCAGTTGTCAGGCGACGGTAGTACTATCGGTTGCTTTGGTAAGTACCACATGAGAGGGGGGACTCGCTTCCTCGGTGGGAGTAGTGATACTGCAGCGAGAGTTATCAAATAATATACCACTACCGTTGAGTAGCACATAGTAGGGCTGGGTTGCTCGAAGGTACTCCTATCACACGATAGTGGCTGTTACTGAGTGGTGTTTGGTGTATAAAATACGGTAGAGTTCCGTTAATCCAAACTAATTGGGACCGGACCTTGTTCGTATTACCGATTTGTTCGGATTAGCCGAAATTACGGTGACGAGTTTCTGGAATGAAGTATGCCAAGCCGATAAGTAGGTACACCATGGTAACAAATGGGAACAAGTGTGGGAACAATGGCTCACTCACACTCCCTGCCTTTGTTGTTGTGCATTGCTGAGACCTTTGTAGTGTCTTAGGACAGTGCACTGCCAGTTGGCTCGCAAACTGTTTGGTTATGTTAGTTATCGATCGCGGGCGCGCGTAGCCGTTGTATTGTATTCGTTCAGGTGTAGTGGTGTACGTATTTTCGTCATGAGTAAAGGGAAACGTACATCGTTAACTCTCAAAGAAAAACTGAATGCTTTGAAGCGGATAGACAATGGTGAGAACGTACCTAAACTGGCAACAGAGCTGGGTTTTGGTAAAGCAACCATTTGTGATTGGAAGAAGAACTGAGTGAAACTTGAACAGTCCTGTGCGACGTCTTCGGGAAAAACACTCGAAATTCGGCAGACTTTGAAACAGTCCCAGTACGACCAAGTGGATGAAGCTCTTTTCCTGTGGTTTACTCAGCAAAGAGAAAGATGAACTCCTCTGAGTGGAGCACTGGTAGCCGGCCGAAGTGGCCGAGCGGTTCTAGGCGCTTCAGTCTGGAACCGCGCGACCGCTACGGTCGCAGGTTCGAATCCTGCCTCGGGTATGGATGTGTGTGATGTCCTTAGGTTAGCTAGGTTTAAGTACTTCTAAGTTCTAGGGGACTGATGACCTAAGATGTTAAGTCCCATAGTGCTCAGAGCCATTTGAACCATTTTTGGAGCACTGGTTCAGGAGAAAGCTGTTTACCCGAACAAGTTAATCAATGGTGATGAGTCTTTTAGTGCGAGTACGGGTTGGCTGGACAGATTAAAAAAAGTCATAGAATCCGTCGGCTAACAATTGCTGGAGAGAAGCTTTCTTCTGACGGTGATGGAGCGAAGGAACACTTGGGTGAGTTTGAAAAAATGATAACAGAGGGAAAGTACTCCCTCCCAATAAATTTATAACGCTGACGAGACTGGCCTTAATTTTAGAACATAGCCAACAAAAAGCCTGGCATCAAAAGCAGAAGACCATGCTCCTGGTTTTAAATTTTGCAAAGATCGTGGGCCTTAATTAGCGTGCAGCAAAGCTGCTGGTAATTACAAGCTGCCTTTAATGCAGATCAGCAAATTTGCTAGGCCCAGAGCTTTTAAAAACAGCAACATGAAGTCCCTACCCGTATATTATCGCAACCAGATAAAAGCATGGATGGATGGTAAACTGTTCAAAGAATGGTTTCACGGCCAGTTTGTTTCCTGTGTTCGACGGTTTTCCAAGGAAAATCATTTGTCATCTTGTGCAATCCTTTTGGTTGATAACGCGCCATCTCACCCCAGCACTGAGGAATTATGTGATGGAGAAATTGTGACGAAGTTTTTGCCGCCGAATATTATACCACTTCTACAGCCGATGGATCAGGGCTTACTGCAAACATTAAAACTGATTTACAGAAAATAATTTTTAAGAATGCTGATCCAAGTTGATAGTATTCCTTTAGTGGACAAAATAAAAAGACCAATGTGAAGGATGTTGTTTATTGGGCTGGTGAGGCATGGCAGAACGTTTCAAAAAATATTCTGAGAAAATCGTGGAGAAAACTGTGGACATCTCTTGAATTTCAGGACAGTCTAGCTGAAAATGAATAGGAAAATCTGCTACAAATGATACAGACAATCCCTGGATGTGAAGAAGCTAATGAAGGAGACGTAGATAAGTGGATGACAGAGGATGGGGCAAGTGTGGAGAACCTTACTGACGCTGATTTAGTCGCTGCTGTTGCTCAAGACCAGGGAGAAGTGGACTGCTGTGACAGAAGTGACAATGAGCCTGAAACGGCAAAGGAGAGCTGGTGCCACACAGTGACGCAGCAGAAGCCCTTGACTTCGCGCTACCTATTTGGAGCAACAGCCCACTGCTACAGCTGCTGATTTGATGTTTATGAGACGATGGCGCAAGTATGCGTCATATAACAGACTGTCTTCATTACGTCAAAAAAACAATGACTGAGTTTTAATCATCTAAGAAGTAGGGACAAAATGTCCGCTGTATTTTAGTAAGTTTGACAGCTTTTCTTTCATTGTTATGCATTGTTTAAATCTAATGTTTTCTTGTCAATTTTGTAATACATGTTACTATACAGCGTAAATTAAAATAGTGTGTATGAACAGCAGTTTACCACACAGTTTCCCATACTTAGACTAACATTTTTCATGTTCGGATTAACCGAACGTTCTATTACCGGGGTTCGGATTAGCAGGACTCTGCTGTACTAATAATGGGCGTCGTGGTCGTAGTACAGACTGCATGTGGTCAGGCTTGAGTTCCTATAAGCATGAATTAATCTTGTTAGCTCCAGCTGGTAGTTATGTTACGAAAGGGAAGTATTACAATGGATGAAAAAGTAGTAAATAATTACCTGAGGTTGTCGTGGTAGGTGAAAAGTGGATGGTTAACAGACTCGTGTGCACTATGTCACTGGGGAATCTAAACTGGCGATTCCAAAGAACTGCATGGGTATAAGTTAATAGCAACGAGGTAGTGGGGGAAGAAGGGAGGTATGGTCGTGCTGAAAAAAAGGCTTACTCGTCATCCTGATCAGCATGAGTTGCAAAAATGTGGGGTACCATTAATCCATGCCGGCAATCGACGCGTAGGTGGAATTCGCGGTATTTAGTGGTTTCGTAAGTGATTTGCTGAATCGAAAGCTTTAGTAATGGGTATTGTGGCTTAGGAGGAAAATGGATTTGACCAATGAGAAAATTATGTTGCGGTCTACGCAGGGTTTTTTCTGCGTATATTCGTGGACAGCCATCTGCGATGGCAACACCAGGGTAGCCCGGCATATTGGCCATCTATGCCGAGCGGCCCATTCGCGGCGAACCGGAAGGGTGCTCACGTTAAAGAATAAGGAATTGGGTACAATCAGGAACAAGTTCAGGTAACGGGTTTTAGAATAAGATTGATTGAGCATTGATATATCCCCTAGTCGCAGGGTTTTTTCTTTCCCCTCCCTCTGGGGGGGAGGCAATATGTCTGAGTAGCATTGGCTACCGACCAGGGTGCAGATGAAGACGAGCCTCGTCGTGATGTGCCAACGATGCACAGATGAAAGAAATAGGTAGGCGATCAATTTATGAAAGCGAAAACTGAAAAAAATAACCCGATCAGCTGGGCACTCTGCTGGCACTAACCACACTTTGTAAAGCACACGGCCCTCGGGGAGGGAGGTACAAAGTAATTCTTCCAATCCATAAGCGGCATACAACAAACCAGTGCTTAACAGTGCAATGTCCTACCCACTATGCGTTGCCAGTTGCTAGCTGAGTACTAATTGATACCCAATAACTTGTATTTTTTCTCCCATTATGATTTTGTGTTGCGTTTAAGCATTTCGCAGTCATTTTGCTGCGCACCAAGGCCCTTGATAAACCCTATATGTTATAAAATGCGTGTATTTTTATAATTTATGCCATTTGTTTTGTACAATATGCACTTCTATTTTATATGTATGACCCTAGTATGCAAAGGCCCACCACATACGTGGGTTCTGGATATGTTGCACTGTAGCAACACTCTCATTGCGTAAGATTCCCCTTCAGTCATGATACACGATTTTCTGAGTTAGCGATTCCGAAATCCTATTATGCGCCATGTTCGTGCCCAGAGCAGACTGGTAACGCATAACGCGTTCCCGTTCACAGGAGCGAGTAACAGAGTAAGATGGGGGCTCAGGTAGTAAGCGTAATATGCAGATCCTGGCGCCTCTCGCGTCCATCTAGAAAAGATAACCTGAAGATGCCTAAATAAGGCGAAACGCGTCATTGAAAAATAAAAAATTAAAACTGCAACCAAGACTGTTTTTAACCAATAGAAATACAAAGTAATGGTTGAGGTTGGAACGAATAGACGAACTACTCTGAGCAATGGTAGTAACCTAGTGCAATGCATGGGCGAGGGAGAAACTGTGCTCTTTCTCCTTAGGGGCGATTTCGTCTCGTGGGAGTTAACTACTACAAAATTCCCGAAATCCATGAAGTAACAGGGTGAGCTACGAAAAAAGGGGGACGCGAACTGCTGCGACATTGTGCAATAAAAACTTTTATTAATTAGGGTGGAAGTCTCTTGCTAACTATATTTCCAACAAGATAACGCATTACTGCACTTGGGTGATGACGTTACGTCATGGGTGCTAATCATTAACAATCTAGTGCTTATTTCAGCGGGTGCTTCAATATTATTATGTCATGGGTGTATTTGTTTGAATAAACAAACGGGTATCTCTCACTTCCTAAACACACGACAGAGTACTGTATCCTAATGTCGATTTCCATGCTAGCTTGTAACATCTTCACTTCATTACTAAATTACTTCGTAAGAAGTAGAGTGAACAATAACGAAACTTGTATTCGTCTGGGTGAACTCTTAAATGTGCGAACTAGAATTCTTCACTTACTTGGGTGAAACTTCTTTGGTTTTATCCTATCACAAAATCTATTTCGCTTACCACTCTGCAGCGAGAGGGTAGCGCACTTCTTCTCAACTTCAGGAGCGCATTCAACTCTTCTCTACTGAGTAACTTCTAAAACTCGGGTGCTTCACTTTCTTCTAAACATACCAGTTCGCACTGGGCACGAACATGGCGCATAATAGGATTCCAGAATCGCTAACTCACAAAATCGTGTATCATGACTGAAGGGGAATCTTACGCAATGAGAGTGTTGCTACAGTGCAACATATCCAGAACCCATGGATGTGGTGGGCCTTTGCATACTAGGGTCATACAAGTGCATATTGTACAAAAGAAATGGCATGAATTATAAAAATACATGCATTTTATAACATTTAGGGTATAGCAAAGACTTTGCTGCGCAGCAAAATGACTGTGAAATGCTTAAACGTAACACAAAATCATAAGGGGAGAAAAAATACAAGTTATTGGGTATCAATTAGTACTCAGCTAGCAACTGGCAACGCATAATGGGTCGGACATTGCTCAACACCTCTAATCAAACAAAATGCGCATAATACTGAGCCTTCTGGTATATGTCTGGATGGGGAAGAAGAGGTTAGGCACCGTTTACTGGCGGGGTGTACTTGTTTTAGTGTTCTGGTGGTGTATCATGTTGTAGTGACGGGACGGACTTATCTGTTAATTATTATTTTTCTTGTCGGCTGTGACCGAGGCTTGAAACCCGGTTCTCTTGAGTCGGGTGCTGCTCCTAGTAAAGCTTACCTGTAAAGCTATCGGGAATATAAAGGAGATAATTCAAAAAGTCGATTTTCATAAGTCTTATGTTCGAGGTGCTGGGTATAGTGAATAAGTACGTAATATTTAATTCGCGGTACTAATTCTTACATTTGTCTGTTTGGGAGTTCCCTTATTAGTGAAGATGCGTATATGGTAAGAATTTTTAGGGTGCCGCCAGAACTGAGTGGTAAAAGAATTTATCACACTCGGTACATGGTGAAGCAGGTAGCGTTATAAAACTGGCAAGACACACAGGTAGACGTGCTGCGACGGAGGCAGGTTTCAGATTAACGCTGAGATAGCGTAGCGGCTGTGTAGCGCGTGTAGCGGCAACAGCTCTGGCGTGTTCTAAGCGAAAAATTTTCACGACTCCTTGTGATGTTTGAATTAACCATTTATAAAATGCAGTTAATAAAATTAGAATGGGATTAGTGACTGTTGTGAATAATACTCTAACTCCTTTCTCGAATGAACCGATTTAAATGGGTGTATTGGGTAAAATTACTATAGCTCATTTATAAAGAATTTTTTTTTCTACTTTCGTGGTGGCAAAAGTGAATAGGCTGTGATGGGCACGTAATGGTAAAACTGTTTAAAAATTTGGAAAGGGAACAGGTAGTCAGTACTTAAGATGTGGCTGACTAGACGGAAGGTGGTACGGCGGTACTACACCTCAGAGGAGGCTCTATAATTGCCCACGTCGTGTTGTGCCGACTCCACTGTAGCTTGAATGGATTTTTTAAGTTTGTTTTATATGCCCGACTTCTAATTTCACCACACAAGTCTCCAGGGTTGAGCAGTTATTGCCCGATGACGACACGCAATACAGTTTGTTCAAATGGTTCAAATGGCTCTGAGCACTATGGGACTGAACTGCTGAGGTCATTAGTCCCCTAGCACTTAGAACTAGTTAAACCTAACTAACCTAAGGACATCACAAACATCCATGCCCGAGGCAGGATTCGAACCTGCGACCGTAGCGGTCTTGCGGTTCCAGACTGCAGCGCCTTTAACCGCACGGCCACTTCGGCCGGCTACAGTTTGTTAAAGCGGGGTTCGCCGTTATTAATTACATTTTTTAGATTTAATTTTACTACTCGTACAGAGACTCAACGTTCCCTTGTTTAACAGCGCGTCGTCAAAACAAGTATGAAATGCTAATGTCTTTGCAATACATAATGTCAACTATTGAGTTAAAGTTCGTACCTGTTTTGCCATTTTAGAGAAGAGAAACCTTAAGCGCTTCTGCTTCTATAGTCTCAGTATCAAATGTTTACTAATTTCAATTTACTTCCTATCTCAGTTTAGTGCTTAACACAAATTATACATCAATGCCATTTCAAAGATATAGAGTCGGTTCCACACTAACGGAATAACACGTAATTGTCATGTAACATCACTTTCATTGATAATCCTTTTTCTTATGACGTAAATGTTAATGAATGATCACTATCTAGGAGGAAAGAGGGATTGATCCTAATCATGAGATAATAGCTTTTAATTATCGTTAATTAAATAAAAAGTCACATTCAAGGATGATATGCGAACAAATTTCGTTACGTCCGTCTTCACGTATCTGTCAAAACTAATCCTGTCGCCCACAATTCAAATTAACACTGACGTTAACCCCTTTTGTTGGAACATCGAATCTTAACTATTATGTGAAAGTTTATTCTAGTCCCCGAATTAATTCTTTTCAGATACGCGCACGACCGAACAGCAGAACGGAACCCAAACGACTTGTTTTTAACAACCGAACAACGCAATGACGTTACATTACGACAATGTCCGCCCAATGAATATCTCTTTGACTTTATCTTCTCTACTCTGCTTAATTAAATTATTCCTAATTACAATTTATTCAGCTATTTAACGACAACATCTAACAAAAAAAAAAATAAATTTATCCCAACGTAAAAGATCCGATATAGCTCGGAAATGCAGAGCGCCACCAAACTAATTGGCAGTGCATGGGAAGACACCCCATAATTGCGCACTTCATTATTGCGATGCTTTCCCGCTTCGCGTTCCATCAGCCGGATGTCGCTTGCTTCCAAACTCCCCTCGTAATTATAGTCTGGTCAGCATGCATGCTAAGGGTTTAGGTAAGCCAGTTAATTTATGGGTGGGTTTTTCAAGTTGTAGAAGTTACCCGGGTATAAGAAGGAAGGATGGAAGAAATCACGTTTGAAATAGGTATTACATAAGATGGTACCTTTCAGTATTAAATTGCGATACATTGGTTCATAGTGAAGATAGTACATTCTAATATGTGTAAGGTCTCATTTATCAGCGGCAGTCAGGCACACGGACAGCACGGAGAGAGGGGTAGGGGGAGGGGGGGGGGGGTAACTGCAGTGCCAAGTGTTTGAAGTGACACCGCCCTTCACATTATGGCCGCCGAACGTGTGACTCCTTGTTGACGGGTTCACCTGATTATGACAGGCAGAGTGCACGTCTTTACAACTTTGCAATACCGCTGAGAGGCTATACTTACCTTCTGAGTTAGCCTGAAATGGAACGGGTGTCCATGAGGGACGGTAGCGGAAATTTAGGGTGTCACTGTTGTGTGTAGGCCACACGGCCGCAGCACAGGAATAGTCATTGAGTTACCTAACATTTCTTTTTGTGTCAAAGCGGCAAGTTATGTATCTTAGTTAGGAGCAAATTTCTCAGTTGATACTGCATGTTATTAATTATCACTCTGGCTTTTCAAGTGGAAAAATTACTTAATGAAACATGGTGCCATTTCAGGCAGAAAGTCTTTGGAATGAAAAGGCAGAGACTTAATGCAATTATTACTTCATACAATATCCTAATACTGATCCATCACTTCTCCATATGATACTCTTATTTAGAATTAAATGTATTGGTATTGAAAATAGAGCTGTTGTCCGACCATTAGGCGTGTCATAACACAAAATGACATAATAAAAATAACATAATAAAATACTGGTTAAAACTAGGGATTAATTAGGTTAGGCCAGCATTGCAGAACAGGCTGGGTGGATAAAGCTCTTATAACCTCTTTCAGAGAGGGAGTCTAGGGCGATATCTTCATTTGCAAAGGAAAGTAATAAGGTGGTTGCTATTTTACTTTTTTTTTTTTTTTTTGGTTGATACAACTGGGAATCTCCTAAGTAAGAAGAAGTGCCTTGGTGTTTAGTTCCTGGATCTAAGAGCATATGGGTGTTTAGATCTCAGAGCGTATCTAGGGCGAGTTGTGGGGGGGGGGGGGGGGGGGGGGTTGGAACTTTCCTTTTCCTCCGCTTCACAGGGGGGCAGAACCTGCTGAAGGTCCAACGCTTGTCTCAGAAGGCAGTGGGAGAGGCATACTTCCTGAATAGGGTTATAGTCTATGAAAATGGACGACCACCTTGTGGTCAGGTAGTTGTAATTCTGCATTGACAGGGGTTCAAAGTGGTTCAAATGGCTCTGAGCACTATGGGACTTAACATCTATGGTCATCAGTCCCCTAGAACTTAGAACTACTTAAACCTAACTAACCTAAGGACGTCACACAACACCCAGTCATCACGAGGCAGAGAAAATCCCTGACCCCGCCGGGAATCGAACCCGGGAACCAGGGCGTGGGAAGCGAGAACGCTACCGCACGACCACGAGCTGCAGACGCATTGACAGGGAAAGTGAGCTGAATGATTGAATATGGTCCGTCATACAGAGGTGTAAATTTCTTCACTCTTCCTTTCTTTATACACTCCTGGAAATGGAAAAAAGAACACATTGACACCGGTGTGTCAGACCCACCATACTTGCTCCGGACACTGCGAGAGGGCTGTACAAGCAATGATCACACGCACGGCACAGCGGACACACCAGGAACCGCGGTGTTGGCCATCGAATGGCGCTAGCTGCGCAGCATTTGTGCACCGCCGCCGTCAGTGTCAGCCAGTTTGCCGTGGCATACGGAGCTCCATCGCAGTCTTTAACACTGGTAGCATGCCGCGACAGCGTGGACGTGAACCGTATGTGCAGTTGACGGACTTTGAGCGAGGGCGTATAGTGGGCATGCGGGAGGCCGGGTGGACGTACCGCCGAATTGCTCAACACGTGGGGCGTGGGGTCTCCACAGTACATCGATGTTGTCGCCAGTGGTCGGCGGAAGGTGCACGTGCCCGTCGATCTGGGACCGGACCGCAGCGACGCACGGATGCACGCCAAGACCGTAGGATCCTACGCAGTGCCGTAGGGGACCGCACCGCCACTTCCCAGCAAATTAGGGACACTGTTGCTCCTGGGGTATCGGCGAGGACCATTCGCAACCGTCTCCATGAAGCTGGGCTACGGTCCCGCACACCGTTAGGCCGTCTTCCGCTCACGCCCCAACATCGTGCAGCCCGCCTCCAGTGGTGTCGCGACAGGCGTGAATGGAGGGTCGAATGGAGACGTGTCGTCTTCAGCGATGAGAGTCGCTTCTGCCTTGGTGCCAATGATGGTCGTATGCGTGTTTGGCGCCGTGCAGGTGAGCGCCACAATCAGGACTGCATACGACCGAGGCACACAGGGCCAACACCCGGCATCATGGTGTGGGGAGCGATCTCCTACACTGGCCGTACACCACTGGTGATCGTCGAGGGGACACTGAATAGTGCACGGTACATCCAAACCGTCATCGAACCCATCGTTCTACCATTCCTAGACCGGCAAGGGAACTTGCTGTTCCAACAGGACAATGCACGTCCGCATGTATCCCGTGCCACCCAACGTGCTCTAGAAGGTGTACGTCAACTACCCTGGCCAGCAAGATCTCCGGATCTGTCCCGCATTGAGCATGTTTGGGACTGGATGAAGCGTCGTCTCACGCGGTCTGCACGTCCAGCACGAACGCTGGTCCAACTGAGGCGCCAGGTGGAAATGGCATGGCAAGCCGTTCCACAGGACTACATCCAGCATCTCTACGATCGTCTCCATGGGAGAATAGCAGCCTGCATTGCTGCGAAAGGTGGATATAAACTGTACTAGTGCCGACATTGTGCATGCTCTGTTGCCTGTGTCTATGTGCCTGTGGCTCTGTCAGTGTGATCATGTGATGTATCTGACCCCAGGAATGTGTCAATAAAGTTTCCCCTTCCTGGGACAATGAATTCACGGTGTTCTTATTTCAGTTTCCAGGAGTGTACTATGATTTTTAGCAAAACCAAATCACCAGGTTTATAGCGGTGGAGGATGGCATTTTTATTACTTCTTTCCATCTCTTTCCTGGTTGCTTTGCAGTTGGTTCCTTGTACCTTCTTCGAAATGACCTTAAGGCGGCGGGCTAGCCCCGTAATGGCTGTGTGATCGATTCCAAGACGTAATTTTTGGATCTCAAAGGGAGATTCCATAGGGCGGCCAAACATTATATCACAAGGGGTATGTTCAGTGGCTTTGTGGAAACGGCTATTGTACGCATTTGCCACGTATGGAACATATCTCTGCCAGTTACTGTGGGCTGAGTTGATGTAATAGGAAAGCATTCGTTTCACACTGCGGTGTACGCACTCAATGCGGCCATTTGCCTGGGCGTGAAAAGGGGTGGTTCTCCATTTTCTAATTCTCAGCAATTTGCAAACTTGAACAAATAAGGCAGACATAAAATTGGTTCCTTGATCTGTTATAATGGCTTCAAGGCTTCCAAAAGGAAGGAGAAGATGATCCACAAAAGCTCGTGCTACTGTTTCAGCTGGCATGTCATCGATGGGTACCAAAGTAAGGTATCGGGAAGTGTGATCGATAATGGATAGGATATATTTACTTCCTTGTGTACTTACAGGAAGTTGCCTATGTCCAAAGCCACAAACTGAAAGGATTTTGATGCCTAAGGAAGAGATTGTGAGGGAATTTTGATTCGCAGGGGTGGTGCTCTTTGGGCACCTGGTAGGCAGTTTTTTATATACTTAGCAACATCCTGCCAACTTTACTCCCACCAATACCTCGTGGAAATGTGGGCGTTTGTGGCTCTTCGTCCACTATGGCAAGCTTGAATACTGTCACGGCACTGGGCAATAATTCTGGATTGTAGGTTTTTAGGTATTACTATAAGTTTACCTTGGGGGGTCTTGTGGTGTAGAATTCCATCTTATGTAACCAAATCCGGTTGGGAGCGATACTGGCAACATTTTGCGTCATTCCCCTGTGAGTCTTTTAATTCGTCAATTGACACATTGTCTGTTTGAGCTACTCTCACTTTTCTGCTAAGGACGTGAGCATTCTGGTGCAGTTTTCCAGGTTTGTGTTGCACTTGGTAATCATACTCACTCAACTTCAGGGCCCAGCGGATGAGACGGTGCTAGGGTCTTTTAAACTTTATAGCCACTTAAGTTCTGCATGATCTGTTACTACTGTAAACTTTCTCTCATAAAGACAACATCTAAAATAGTTGACTCCAAACATTAATGCCAGCAATTCTTTCTCAGTAGTACTGTAATTAATGTACACCTGGTTCAGCTGACGGGATGCGCAACGAATTGGTCTTTCCTCAACGTCAATAATTTGACTCAGAATAGCCCCACTGCAAAATCGGACGTGTCACAGGAGAGAATGAATGGTTTTTCGAAATCGGGATAGATCAGTAAGGGGGAACTAGTCAGAACATCTCTGATATGCTGCATGGGAGCTTCACACTCAGGGGTCCATTAACAGGGTACATCATTTTCCAACAAGTGGGTAAGGGGTTTGGCCACTGTGGCATAGTTTACATCTACATATACATCCATACTCCGCAAGCCACCTGACGGTGTGTGGCGGACGGTATCTTGAGTACCTCTATCGGTTCTCCCTTCTATTCCAGTCTCGTATTGTTCGTGGAAAGAAGGATTGTCGGTATGCTTCTGTGTGGGCTCTAATCTCTCTGATTTTATCCTCATGGTCTCTTCGCGAGATATACGTAGGAGGGAGCAATATACTGCTTGACTCTTCGGTGAAGGTATGTTCTCGAAACTTTAACAAAAGCCCGCACTGAGCTAATAAGCGTCTCTCCTGCAGAGTCTTCCACTGGAGTTTCTCTATCATCTCCGTAGCGCTTTCGCGATTACTAAATGATCCTGTAACGAAGCGCGCTGCTCTCCGTTGGATCTTCTCTATCTCTTCTAACAACCCTATCTGGTACGGATCCCACACTGCTGAGCAGTATTCAAGCAGTGGGCGAACAAGCGTACTGTAACCTACTTCCTTTGTTTTCGGATTGCATTTTCTTAGGATTCTTCCAATGAATCTCAGTCTGGCATCTGCTTTACCGACGATCAACTTTATATGATCATTCCATTTTAAATCACTCCTAATGCGTACTCCCAGATAATTTATGGAATTAACTGCTTCTAGTTGCTGACCTGCTATTTTGTAGCTAAATGATAAGGGATCTATCTTTCTATGTATTCGCAGCACATTACACTTGTCTACATTGAGATTCAATTGCCATTCCCTGCACCATGCGTCAATTCGCTGCAGATCCTCCTGCATTTCAGTACAATTTTCCATTGTTACAACCTCTCGATACACCATAACATCATCTGCAAAAAGCCTCAGTGAACTTCCGATGTCATCCATAAGGTCATTTATGTGTATTGTGAATAGCAACGGTCCTATGACACTCCCCTGCTTTACCGACGATCAACTTTATATGATCATTCCATTTTAAATCACTCCTAATGCGTACTCCCAGATAATTTATGGAATTAACTGCTTCTAGTTGTGGTGGTAGGGACAGAGTTAGGACGGGTGGTAGGGACAGAGCATCGAGTGACATTATACTGAGTGCTCTATCCGAAAATTACCTCGAGCAATTAAACAGAGAACCGACTCGTGGAGATAACATATTGGACCTACTGATAACAAACAGACCCGAACTTTTCGACTCTTTAAGTGCAGAACAGGGAATCAGTGATCATAAGGCCGTTGCAGCATTCCTGAATATGGAAGTTAATAGGAATATAAAAAAAAGGGAGGAAGGTTTATCTGTTTAGCAAAAGTAATAGAAGGCAGATTTCAGACTACCTAACGGATCAAAAAGAAAATTTCTGTTTCGACACTGACAATGTTGAGTGTTTATGGAAAAAGTTCAAGGCAATCGTAAAATGCGTTTTAGACAGGTACGTGCCGAGTAAAACTGTGAGGGACGGGAAAAATCCACCGTGGTACAACAACAAAGTTAGGAAACTACTGCGAAAGCAAAGAGAGCTTCACTCCAAGTTTAAACGCAGCCAAAACCTTTCAGACAAACAGAAGCTAAACGATGTCAAAGTTAGCGTAAGGAGGGCTATGCGTGAAGCGTTCAGTGAATTCGAAAGTAAAATTCTATGTACAGACTTGACAGAAAATCCTAGGAAGTTCTGGTCTTACGTTAAATCAGTAAGTGGCTCGAAACAGCATATCCAGACACTCCGGGATGACGATGGCATTGAAAAAGAGGATGACACGCGTAAAGCTGAAATACTAAACACCTTTTTCCAAAGCTGTTTCACAGAGGCAGACCGCACTGCAGTTCCTTCTCTAAATCCTCGCACAAACGAAAAAATGGCTGACATCGAAATAAGTGTCCAAGGAATAGAAAAGCAACTGGAATCACTCAATAGAGGAAAGTCCACTGGACCTGACGGGATACCAATTCGATTCTACACAGAGTACGCGGAAGAACTTGCCCCCCTTCTAACAGCCGTGTACCGCAAGTCTCTAGAGGAACGGAGGGTTCCAAATGATTGGAAAAGAGCACAGGTAGTCCCAGTCTTCAAGAAGGGTCGTCGAGCCGTTGCGCAAAACTATAGACCTATATCTCTGACGTCGATCTGTTGTAGAATTTTAGAACATGTTTTTTGCTCGAGTATCATGTCGTTTCTGGAAACCCAGAATCTACTATGTAGGAATCAACATGGATTCCCGAAACAGCGATCGTGTGAGACCCAACTCGCTTTATCTGTTCATGAGACCCAGAAAATATTAGATACAGGCTCCCAGGTAGATGCTATTTTTCTTGACTTCCGGAAGGCGTTCGATACAGTTCCGCACTGTCGCCTGATAAACAAAGTAAGAGCCTACGGAATATCAGACCAGCTGTGTGGCTGGATTGAAGAGTTTTTAGCAAACAGAACACAGCATGTTGTTATCAATGGAGAGACGTCTACAGACGTTAAAGTAACCTCTGGCGTGCCACAGGGGAGTGTTATGGGACCATTGCTTTTCACAATATATATAAATGACCTAGTAGATAGTGTCGGAAGTTCCATGCGGCTTTTCGCGGATGATGCTGTAGTATACAGAGAAGTTGCAGCATTAGAAAATTGTAGCGAAATGCAGGAGGATCTGCAGCGGATAGGCACTTGGTGCAGGGAGTGGCAACTGACCCTTAACATAGACAAATGTAATGTATTGCGAATACATAGAAAGAAGGATCCTTTATTGTATGATTATATGATAGTGGAACAAACACTGGTAGCAGTTACTTCTGTAAAATATCTGGGAGTATGCGTACGGAACGATTTGAAGTGGAATGATCATATAAAATGAATTGTTGGTAAGGCGGGTACCAGGTTGAGATTCATTGGGAGAGTGCTTAGAAAATGTAGTCCATCAACAAAGGAGGTGGCTTACAAAACTCTCGTTCGGCCTATACTTGAGTATTGCTCATCAGTGTGGGATCCGTACCAGATCGGTTTGACGGAGGAGATAGAGAAGATCCAAAGAAGAGCGGCGCGTTTCGTCACAGGGTTATTTGGTAACCGTGATAGCGTTACTTAGATGTTTAATAAACTCAAGTGGCAGACTCTGCAAGAGAGGCGCTCTGCATCGCGGTGTAGCTTGCTGTCCAGGTTTCGAGAGGGTGCGTTTCTGGATGAGGTATCGAATATATTGCTTCACCTACTTATACCTCCCGAGGAGATCACGAATGTAAAATTAGAGAGATTAGAGCGCGCACGGAGGCTTTCAGACAGTCGTTCTTCCCGCGAACCATACGCGACTGGAACAGGAAAGGGAGGTAATGACAGTGGCACGTAAAATGCCCTCCGCCACACACCTTTGGGTGGCTTGCGGAGTATAAATGTAGATGTAGATGTAGACACCTGAAATGCCTATAATAATTGCTGAGTCGCAGAAAGCTTTGGAATTCCTTTACATTTTTAGAGGAAGGGAATGTTCTAAGTGCTTCAATTGACGGAGATCTGGCTTTACTCCATCAGCACTAGTAATATGCCCTCGATACTGTACTTGACTCTCAGCAAAGGAACATTTGTCTGTTTCGAACTTAAGCTGGCACTACTTAATCTAGACAAAACATTTCTTAACCTGGTAACATGTTCATCTATGGTTCTGGAAACGACAATGATATCATCTAGATAACCTAGGCACATTGTAGGTTTCAGTCCTCTTAACAGCAAGTCAGTGAAGCGTTGCGCAGCCCAAATGACATTCTCAAAAATTCATATAGACCAGAGGCAACTACAAACGTGATTTTCGGCCTGCTCTGTGGTGTAATCGGTATTTGATGGTACCCACTCTCCATATCACGGGTAGTGAAGTATTTGCAATTTCCCAGCCTGTACAGTGTTCCGTCGATATGTGGGAGAGGGTGAGTATCAGGAGTAGCTACCTTATTTACTGCTCTCATATCGACGCAAAGACGGTTGGTCTTCTCTCCATTGATTGATTTCTTTGGGACGACTACGACTGGGGACGACCAGGGGCTGGTGGAGGGTTGTATTATCCCTGCCTTTAGCTGCTGTTGGATAGTTTCCTCCACAACAGGCTGGAGGTGATACGGTGTTCTATATGGTTTATGCGCAATGGACCTTGCATCTCTGGTGGGAGAATTTCATGGTAAACATGGTCAGTAGCCAGCAAGTAACGCCTTTCCTCTAATAACCAGAAGTGTTCTTCCATGACAGAGTACAATTTGTTTTGGTCAGCGGCAGGCAGATGAGCAAACTTATCTTTAAATTTGTCTCTGAGCACAGGAGAAATATGACAAATGCTGCATCCTGGAAGCCGATGTTTTCGGTTAGGTTCTGGCTTCTCTTGTACAGGGTGGTTTCCTTCAATCTCGTGGCCGCTAGCTATAATGGTGCCACTATGAATTTCTACCTCTTTCGTTCCGAAATTGTCCAAACAGACGGGAATATAAAACTTCTTTCCCTGCACTTCCTCTGTCGTTGAGCCACATTTAATATGTACCCGCAATCTGTCGAGGACATCATCTTGACGGAGAGGATCCAGCAACATGGCTGTTCTCGGCAGTTCACGGGATTTGACCCCAAGCCAGAGAATGCGTCCCGCGCCACCGCTGATTCTAACAGAGGTAGTTGTACATAACGCCCACGTTTGCGCGGAAGGAACCTGTAGAAGCGGCCGCGTTTCACAAGTACCTCGTGGCGGAACGACGTGGGGGCCACCGAAATGGTGGCTTTCCTCACTGAGACAGACAGTTTGTGTTCTGTAATCTACTACACTCTGACAGTGGTGGAGGAAATCATTCCCCAGGATGACATCAAAATCTCGCTTTCGTTTTCGAATTACGTCCATGTCAAAACGGTTGTGGCTGGCTCCGATTTTCAATTGAACTTCCCAATACCCAGCCGGTATGATTATTTCGTCGCTCAGACTGTCAATGTGGTGACGAATAATACGCTGGTATGTGCTCCCGTGTCGATAAGCACTCTTACATCGAACTTTGCCATTGAGGAGGATACTCGCCACCTCATTTACGACACCGTGGCCGACTGGTTGCGTGAGTTTTACAGGGGGTGCTGTCGGGCAGCGTGACTTGCCCCCCCCCCCCCTCCCCCCGACCATTTCGTGGCTGATTTTGGGGTCGTGGTGAATTGTTGGTAACTTCTTCCCTCTGCTGATTGTGCGAGGGGCCTCCGTTTCCAGGGTTCTGCGGGCAGTTTCTACTCGTATGCCCTATGGTTCCACATTGAGAACAATAGGGTGTGCGGCACTGCACGGCAGCATGGCCTGCCTTTAGGCAGCGTTGGCATACCTGCTCCTATTTAAAATTTGGACGAGGTTGGTCATTCGGACGCACAGAACTGGCAATAAAACGCCCTACCACCTCTCACATCATCGCAAGTCATGTGGCATCATGCAACTAGGTGGGTGATGACATTTTCGCCTCTCCTCCAACATACGGGTCGATTCCACATATAAATACGTCAATCGAACGGGCTTCTGCCTGCTCAATTAATACCTTGTTATGGACGAAATCCGAACCCAGCGTGAAGTGCGGCAAGCCACAGCGCGGATTTGGTCAGCCAATGTCTCTGCATCCTCCCCTTCCTTCTGGCGGAGGGTGGACAATTTGTCCCTGACAGAGCGGGCGCCACGCCTGTCCGAATATACCCGCCAGGGTAGCCGAGAGCGCTAATGCGCTGCTTCCTGGACTCCGGTAGGCACGCCGGCCCCGTATCGAATCCGCCCGGCGGATTAAAGACGGGGGACAGTATGCCGGCCAGCCTGGATGTGGTTTTTAGGCGGTTTCCCACATCCTGCTTGGTGAAAACAGGGCTGGTCCCCAAGTTCCGCCTCAGTTACACGACTCACAGACATTTGAAAACGTTCGCACTATTTCATGACTTCCACTAGACGCGAGATGCCTTTAATAGGTTCCACAACGAAACATTGTCTCGAAATTTGGTAGAAAATCCGAAGAAATTCTGGTCGTATGTAAAGTACACAAGCGGCAAGACGCAGTCAATACCTTCGCTGCGCAGTGCCGATGGTACTCTTACCGACGATTGTGCCGCTAAAGCGGAGTTATTGAACGCAGTTTTCCGAAATTCCTTCACCAGGGAAGACGAATGGAATACTCCAGAATTTGAAACACGAACAGCTGCTAGCATGAGTTTCTTAGAAGTAGATACCTTAGGGGTTGCGAAGCAACTCAAATCGCTTGATACGGGCAAGTCTTCAGGTCCAGATTGTATACCGATTAGGTTCCTTTCAGATTACGCTGATACAATAGCCCCCTACTTAGCAATCATATACAACCGCTCGCTCACCGATAGATCTGTACCTACAGATTGGAAAATTGCACAGGTCGCACCAGTGTTTAAGAAGGGTAGTAGGAGTAATCCATCGAACTACAGACCTATATCATTGACGTCGGTTTGCAGTAGGGTTTTGGAGCGTATACTGTATTCAAACATAATGAATCACCTCGAGGCGAACGATCTATTGATACGTAATCAGCATGGTTTCAGGAAACATCGATCTTGTGCAACGCAGCTGGCTCTTTATTCGCACAAAGTAATGGCCGCTATCGACAGGGGATCTCAAGTTGATTCCGTATTTCTAGATTTCCGGAAAGCTTTTGACACCGTTCCTCACAAGCGACTTCTAATCGAGCTGCGGGCCTATGGGGTATCGTCTCAGTTGTGCGACTGGATTCGTAATTTACTGTCAGGAAGGTCGCAGTTCGTAGTAATAGACAGAAAATCATCGAGTAAAACTGAAGTGATATCAGGTGTTCCCCAGGGAAGCGTCCTGGGACCTCTGCTGTTCCTGATCTATATAAATGACGTGGGTGACTATCTGAGCAGTTCTCTTAGGTTGTTCGCAGATGATGCTGTAATTTACCGTCTAGTAAGGTCATCCGAAGACCAGTATCAGTTGCAAAGCGATTTGGAAAAGATTGCTGTATGGTGTGGCAGGTGGCAGTTGACGCTAAATAACGAAAAGTGTGAGGTGATCCACATGAGTTCCAAAAGAAATCCGTTGGAATTCGATTACTCGATAAATAGTACAATTCTCAAGGCTGTCAATTCAACTAAGTACCTGGGTGTAAAAATTACGAACAACTTCAGTTGGAAAGACCACATAGATAATATTGTGGGGAAGGCGAGCCAAAGGTTGCGTTTCATTAGCAGGACACTTAGAAGATGCAACAAGTCCACTAAAGAGACGCCTTACACAACACTCGTTCGTCCTCTGTTAGAATATTGCTGCGCGGTGTGGGATCCTTACCAGGTGGGATTGACCGAGGACATCGAAAGGGTGCAAAAAAGAGCAGCTCGTTTTGTATTATCGCGTAGTAGGGGAGAGAGTGTGAGAGATATGATACGCGAGTTGGGATGGAAGTCATTAAAGCAAAGATGTTTTTCGTCGCGGCGAGATCTATTTACGAAATTTCAGTCACCAACTTTCTCTTCCGAATGCGAAACTATTTTGTTGAGTCCAACCTACATAGGTAGGAATGATCATCAAAATAAAATAAGAGAAATCAGAGCTCGAACAGAAAGGTTTAGGTGTTCGTTTTTCCCACGCGCTGTTCGGGAGTGGAATGGTAGGGAGATAGTATGATTGTGGTTCGATGAACCCTCTGCCAAGCACTTAAATGTTAATTGCAGAGTAATCATGTAGATGTAGATGTAGATGTAGACGCACACAGCTGGGGTACACTACTTTCATCCCGGGGGGTTCGGGGTGGCGGCAGGAAGGGCGTCCGGCCACCCTCTGCCATTAACACTGCCGACCCCGCGTTGGAGCGGGACAGAGGCCCGAGAAAGAAAGAAAAAACGCCTGTCCGAATATCTCTCTTTCAAACCAGCCTCTAACGTGGCAAAAGAGGTGCTGTTCCTAAGGGTGTGAACTGATTCGATATATGTACAGGAGTCACCTGACAATTTAAGGTGGAGTACATTTAATAGGGAATCGTTTGGCCAAGCGCATGCGCGGCCTACATCTCGGACATGTTGTAGAAAGGAATTTACTTGTTCATTAGGTTTCCCAGAAAACGTTGAAATGAAATTGACTGCAGGGAAACTGTTAGCCAAGGTTGCAATAGATGGCTGAGTTACTGTGCTACTTAACGTGCTTCCAGCCGTCATTTGCGGCGCAGCAGGGTGCGTTTCTGACGCACTTAGATTGGCAGACTGGGTCTGAGCCAATTTTTGGCATTCTTCTGTCAATTCTATCATTCAAACACTAAGTTATCGATTTCTACTTGAAGGGGAGCTACTGGATGTGGTTTTTCCGTAGGTGGGGAGTTCGATTCGCCAGTGGCGGTACTACGGGTTTGAGGCATGGTTACAATATTAGGACACCTAGTGCTCGACGAAAACTTTACAATTCGAACACGAAAAAAAAGGCCTACACTTGACAAGATGACGACGTAGCTGGTAGCAAGGGGGCGGCGGTGAGGAGAAATTGAGCAATCACAGAAGCTGTAGTTGCGGCGGTGGTGAGTCATTGACGACTGCATGCCGTTGGGCGACAGCGGCAGGAAACAGCGAAGATGATGTCGGCGGTGTCGACGGCTGTGCGACGTGACTCAGCTAGTCGGCCAGAACATGCGCGTTTCCTGGATTGGGGCGCGCGGCCGGAACATGCCACAGCGCTGCATCGGAGTGACGTGGAAGACGATTACCTGCGGCGTGGCGTAACACTGGACTGCCTGGGAACGGCAGCGGCAGCGGCTGGCTGTGTGGCGCGGCGAGACGCCTGGCCACGCAAGCGACCTGGCGTTCGCTGCGGCAGCTGTGAAGCCGTCGGCACACGGACCGTGCTGTCGAACGTTAACGTTGAGCGTGCCAAGTTCAACGTGCTGCTGAACGCTCAGGAACGATGCGACTCGTGCATACGGTACGCGGGCCCCAACGTGCTATACGCGATCGCAACGCACTCCAGCGGCAGTTGACGGATGTTTCAAGTTCGTAAATCACACTGTTTACTCAACGGGTGCGCGTAAGATTCCCACGTTAGCTCTATTATAACGCACATTTCCTCCATCGTTCACGAAAAGGAAAGCACCATGTCCAATCAATAAGGACACAGGCTTATAAAAGTTCAATTACAAACGGTGCGGTACAAATTTGGAATACTTCCCGCATAAGATAAACATTATTTCATCATTCCCACATTTTAGTAAAACCTCAAGGTCAGTCTTACTTGATCACTGTTCCTACCCAGTAGCAGAAACTTTGCAACATGTGAATTACGAAGCGTAAAAGAAAAAGAAGAAAATATCTTTATACAAGTAGCGCAAGCTGTCCTGTAATTAAGCCAATCGAACAAAGTCACCCCTGAAAAAAAGGTGAACTTCTATTTACATAACATCAAATATTATAGTATATACTTATATTAAACTAATAATAAAGTATCAGAACTAAATAAAAACGCGAATGATAGGAAAAAAAATTGGGAGTGTTAAGACGCGAACCACCGTCCCAACAAAGACTCTTAACTGGACAGAGACTCTACTTTTTTTAAAAAATCTAATTTTGACCGCTTTTGTTCGTTGTATTTGCTCGGGGCGGACGTCGTAAGACATCCGGTTAAGTTCGTTGTCGATCGATTAACTCAGTTTCCAGTTATTACACAGGGCAGCTAACCCTCTGACCAAACACGCTGAGCTACCGTGCCGACGTTCTCATTTTGTTCTATATTGTTCGTTGAATTTGTTCAGGGCGGACGTGCGATGACGCCCATTTAGGTTCTCCGTTGATCTGTTCACTCAGTTTTCTTTTTTCTTCTTTTTTTTCAGATGCTAGCTAACCCTCTGACCGGACACGCTGAGCTACCGTGCCCGCTGTTAATTGAAATTTAATTATAACAAATTGTACGAAGAACAATGCGGTTTGGGTGGATCTTCAGTGTGTCGCTGCCTTCAAATAGCCTACTCTCATAATCCGCTCGCTACAATAATTCTTTTGCCATGAATGTGATGTTTCTCATTATTTTATTGGAACGAATCACACAACTAACAATGGGTTTTCCAGTGATTCTCAATTTGCTGGTACTCAGAAACGGCATATATACATACAGGCTTGAAATGAATGCCAATATGGCGCCTCACAACTCTGTACTGAAGGGAGGCGGCGTGCGTGTGACGTAGGTGGCGTTGTGCCATATCATTGGTCAACGCTCAGACGCACGCTCAGAATATCTGACATGCCAGATATTGCTCTGTACGTTCGGAAAGGCTCCCGAACGTGCTATTCCACGCTATGATGTCAGAAACTGGGCACGTTCAACGCTCAACGTTCGGATGCACGGTCCGTGTGCCGACGGCTTTAGGAGAAAACGCCGAAACGGCGGAAGGCTGCGTCGCGAACCACGAATGCGTGCTCTTGTTATTGCGCATCGCATCTGGCGTGTCAAGCGCGAGGTACTGCTGCCAGTTTCATTGGGTACGGCATGTTGAACTTCAGTTACGTCGAGAACACGGGCCTAACGGTGAGCGATCACACTTCTGACGTGAGACGTTAAAGTGTCAGGATTGGCGAGGAAGGTAAAACAGTGGGCACCCGTTGAGACTCAACGGATTAGATTTAGTACAATGACGTGATTTTGTGCGTCATCCCTTGTATGCGGGGATACTTTTTGAAAACCCGTGTTGAGGATACTGGATCCCCAAGGCTCATTTTGCACATAGAATCCTTATGCTGGGGATAACCTTGCGTAGAAAAGAAAAATGTGTCTTGAAGGTAACAACATTGAGTTTAAATTGTGCAAGTCACGAACTGCGGAAAGTGTGTCGCAAAACGTAATAAGTTCGCGTCGTGGAAAAGTTAAAACGGGTCGAAGAATTACGAATATTAAGCAAGTGAAATATAACAAACCGTCACCAAGAAGACATTGCGAGAAAGACGAAGTGTAGTGGCGTAACAAGACAGCTACGCCACACTGAAGTAGCCGAAAGGCACGCGTAATCTCAAGTAGGCTAGATAGAGATCTGAAACAGGATACTTATTAATGTTATAAAGAAAAGTATGTAGCTGCTGGAATACTTAACTTTTAATATCGTCCTTGTTGTATACATCGTTCTTGATGAGACATTTCATACGATAACTATCAAACTATGTAAGGCTAATGGCGCCTTGCTAGGTCGTAGCCATTGACTTAGCTGAAGGCTATTCTAACTGTCTCTCGGCAAATGAGAGAAAGGCTTCGTCAGTGTAGTCGCTAGCAAAGTCGTCGTACAACTGGGGCGAGTGCTAGTCCGTATCTCGAGACCTGCCTTGTGGTGGCGCTCGGTCTGCGATCACACAGTGGCGACACGCGGGTCCGACATGCACTAAATGGACCGCGGCCGATTTAAGCTACCACCTAGCAAGTGTGGTGTCTGGCGGTGACACCACACGAAGGAAGGCAGTGACAGCAGACGTCCTGTGGCCAGTCTCGTACACAGAAGGGGCATCGCTGCCCGCACGGAGCGCACGGGAATCAGTCCGTTACCACGTGAGAGGCAGGGTGGCATGGAAGAACACAGGATTACGGACGCACTGGCGCAGCATCGAGACAAACGAATAGCTATGTCAGGGCCGCACAAGGTGCATGCACCGGTGCATCGCACAGTGCGGAGTGCAGACGACGGCTGCGCTATGTTGACGACGGTGCAGACCCACCACTCCTCGGCTTTGCGCAACAGCGCTGCCTCTCACTTCCTTAGCTTTTGTCGCTCGCACCGCCTGTCTCGACCTGTCTCAAAGCTTTTACCCTGTTGTCTTCGTCATTGCCAAATACTAATGTACACTAGGTGGAGAGCTTAGTTTGGTGTACCGGTACAAAAGAGATTTATATAATAACTGTAATGGAAACAATTTTAAATTTGGTTTCAACACAAATGTATCTTCCTATGTGCTCTTTATTTTATTTGCAATTATGCTACTAAGATCTGGAACAAGAGATTGGCTGACAGCAATTCTGAGAGAATTTTTAAAATTACAGTTAGAAATACTCGCACGCAATCTAGTTTTTGTACAAGACAAAACAGAAAAAAACCTTTCACATACACAAGTGGAACCAAACATAGAAATAAGCTTCGCTCCTTCTCCGTGTAACTTTGGAAATTCTTCCTTCGGCAAATTCTGGTAGAACTGGAGCAAACCTTTTGTATTGTAAAACACATCCTTTCGGTGAACATCGCTTTGCAAATCAGTTAGTTCGAAATGTAAATCTGAAGGCGCTCTTTCAATATCCATCGAAAAAGGTTTCACGAAAACATCGAGAATTGGCTGCAGGTAGGTAATTTCCTGAAACAATAACAAAGCCAATGTTGATAAATGAAAGAAATGTAAGCCGTTGTTTCGAAGTACTAAAATGCGATAGATTTTAATAAACATGTAATGTGTACTATTGGTTCGAATGTAATGTTACACTTGCATATGTAAGGCAATCTCCTTTATTTAGCTGTATGTCATATACCGGCACATTACCTGGAATCGGTCGTTAAACGCATTTTCAAGGGATTTTAGCACCTCGACGTATTTTTCAAAGCGCGCTCCTTCCTGCACAGATGCTGTCAAACAAAAACATAGTACCGTTTTGATTAGAGCGGTTATAAAAATCAGGCTGTTTTAAAAAAGGTACAATTTATATCTCGCTTACCTAGTTCAGGAAAGTGTTGCGTATTTTTCTCTGAAAGGTTGTTTTTGAGGAGCTTCAGTTTATACTGGAAAGCGTTTATTTTGCTGATCATATCGTTGATGAGATTGTTTTCTTTTTGGAGTTTCGGGTTTAAATAATTTAGGAGAGCCATAATGTCTGCTAAAAATCCTAAATCAGCTACCCATTCAAGGTCATGAAAAAGTGGCTCCGGACGTCCTTTGCTCTCCAAAAACTGAGCCACAGTGTGGCGTAGTCGAAAAATTCGGGAAATCACTTTCCCTTTGCTCAGCCAGTGCACCTCAGCGTGGTAAGGAATATCTGGATACTCCTCTTCAAAGGAAATCAAAAATTCTATGAATTGACGATGAGTGAGTCCATGAGAACGAATGTAGTTCACGATACGCACCACTACCTTCATCTCATCTTGAAGACCGATAACTTTCGCACAAAGAGCCTCTTGGTGTGCAAAACAATGAACGGAAGGTAAATTCGGCATTTTAAGTTTTTTCCGTAGTAGGCCAATAAATTTTTTTGCTTTACCGCACATTGCTGGTACCCCGTCTGTGGTTACGGAAAACAGCTTTTCCCAAGGCAGTCCTACTCCTTCAGCTGCCATTTCAACAGCTGCTAAAATATCCGCCCCTGTAACAGTGTCCTTCAACGAAATCATATCCAGGAGATCTTTCGTTACATGTAGGTCGTCGTCCACGCCACGCAAAAATATTGCTAATTGAGCCGTGTCGTTAATATCTGTGGACTCATCAAGTGCGATGGAGTACGCTAGAAAGTTTTCAATTTTGGCTGCCAGTTGTTCATGCAAATTCTCAGCAATGTCGTTGATTCTCCGATGTATTGTCATTCTGGAAAGTGGTATTCTGCTGTACTCGGGAGCTAATGTGGGATTCATTGTCTCTACTACGTCCAACATAATGTTTTTTTTATTAATGGCCCGTCCATAAATGGCCTCCCAGCTCTTGCTAAACGTAGAGCAACTTTGTAACTAGCTCTGAGAGTCCTTTCGCAACACCCCTCATCGTCTTCACCCTAAAGTAGAGAATAAAAGGTATGTTAGAAATAATTTATGCGAAAACGAAAACTAAGGAATCCAAACAAATGTTATTTCGTTTCGCATGACCTTTAACCAAAATTACATGCTAAAGTACTTGCAACAACCTCGTTTGTAGATACAGAATTCTCTTCTGCAAGAGTTTGCAACTTCCGTAATTCTTGTCTCTGGCATCCCCTGTTATATCACTATGCTTTTCTGAATGCAATTTGCTGTAGTGCCTTTCAATAGACGACACACGTAATTAGTGTACCGCAGATTAGACATTTGGCTTTATCGTCACAACGCACAAAAAAGTAGGAGAGTTCCCATTTCGGTTTAAATTGACTTTCGGCAATTTTCCCTTTTTTTGGAGCAGATGGTTCCATTATTCCGGTAATTGTCTTGCGCTTACGTATTCCAATGTTTACTAAGCCGTCTGGCAGCGCATTCGTCAGAGCACAGCGTCGGCCTCACCTAGCAAACCGAGTTGAGGCGAAGTACGTCGAGTTGAACCGATGCACTGTGCAGGCACTCGCTGCACCTCGCTTTGCACGCGTGCGGTTTTCCGTGTTTGTGCAGCCCTGAGCTATGTTGTTCGGAGAGCACTGAAACTTACCTTAAATAAGGCGAAATTCGCATCAGATATAGGAAGATGTAGATAATAATTTTAGAAATATATGTGTGTAAGGGTATGCTGCTTAGGAGCGGTAGGACAATCCAAAAATCCGAATGAATAACTTAGCAGAAAACGCAGAGCAGAACATGGCTCAAGAATCGACAGACACTCAGCAGAAGACATTGGTAACTTACATCCACTGAAAAAGTCTAAGGACGGTCATGGAAGTAAGATGAGTGTTTTAAAGGCAAGTGGGGAGCAGGAAAGGGCTCAAGGGACTATAAGCATTGCAGACAATGTAGCTGAAGCAAATACTCAGGCAGTTAACAGTGACGATGTAATTATGGGAAATGGAACTAACAACAATAAAAATACTAAGTGTTACTAACTACGATAAATAAATTAGAAGAATCTAACAGGTTTTCTAGAGAAACCAACCAAATATTTAAGGATGAATTAGTTGAAATGAGAAAAATTAATGAGGCAGCTATCAATGAAAAGGAACATGTTCTACGGAAACCAAGCAAAAGCCTTGCGACATAAGCAAAATCATTCAGGAAACTAACAAAGAGACTATGACAAATCTTTAGAAGGTTATAAGGAGTATGTCGGCAGGTAGAGTAAATACGAGTCAGACCGTACAGGTGGGACCTATTAAAAGAATAAATGAAAATGAGGAAACTGTTAACGGTTCAAATGGTTCCAATGGCTCTAAGGACTATGGGACTTAACATCTGAGGTCATCAGTCCCCTAGACTTAGAACTGAATGGCTCTGAGCACTATGCGACTTAACGTCTGAAGTCATCAGTTGCCTAGAGCTTAGAACTAATTAAACCTAACTAACCTAAGGACATCACACACATCTATGCCCGAGGCCGGATTCGAATCTGCGATCGTAGCAGCAGCGCGGTTCCGTACTGAAGCGCCTAGAACCGCTCGGCCACAGTAGCCGGCTAAAACTGTCAATACTCGACGTGCTACTGCCAGGGATGAGACTGAAGAATATTAGAGGACAGTCTCAGACGTAAATAATGAGTTAGTTCCATTTCAACAGGTTCAGCCGGTACTACTCGTAAATAATACAATAAATTCTGATGTAAATTCGGACGTAAATATTATCTTAGTCACAGATGAGCCCATCCAAACCACACCGTCTATCAAAGGAGATTCTCTTAAGAAATTTCATTTTAGTAGTGCAAAGAAGGTGATTTATAAAGTAGCTGGTATTCTGCGTGACGTCAGTGATTTTGATAACATAAATAATGATCTTTCTGCTGAAAATATAAAGAAAGGATTGAATCTGAAATTGAAAATGAGGGCTAAAGTGAGAAGTCATAGTGGAAACGCTAACAAAGAAGAACACTTTGTAAAAATAGTCATTTTCTGCAAATTTGCTACCAAAATGAAAAGTGAACCATATCAGGTGGCATAGAAAGAAAAAGTCAATCCTTTGAAGGTGATTGCTTTGCCAGAAGAACGCAACTAAAGGTAACAGATGAAAGGGCGTAAAAATAAAGTCAAAGAAAGTTGGGAACGAAACCATGGCAAAGTAGACAACGTTTCCACAAACGGGAGTGAAAGATGTGGCGATGTTTTGTTCAGGAAAGGAATAGATTGGAGAAAAAGAGTTTCAAGTTTTCATGGCAGTAAACAAAAAATTAACTGTGGCAAAGAAAACACTGATGATGATTTACATTTGCATTATAAGAGACAGTGTAACGATTTTGACAGAGAATACCTCGATAGGAATTCAGTGTTTCATTGTAATACACGATGTAATAATCGTGTCAGAAGAAGTAAGGCTAAAGGGAAAGGAATACGGAATTACAATAAAGAGAATTATTGGTTCAATGTGAGGGTTGAAGTTGGTAGTATTGAATATGAAGTGGCCAGTGGAATCAGTAGCAAATTAGGTGCCACTGTCAAAGGAGGCTCTTAAGAGCAAATGATGGATAAACAGAATATATAATTTTTATCAGTGCAGAGATCTAAGATCGTAGATACCGTTAGAACAAAGCAACAAGTGTTATTAGAAATGAGTAATAAAGAAAATATAGTGAGAATTATTGACATGATGGTATTAGATCGATGTATCAGTTTTACTGTAGGAAAGTGTCTGCTGATACAATGACTTGTGAGAAGGGCAGTATGAGAGTTAATGTAAATGATATGGAGGAAAATATTAATAGTCCTTGCAGAGAAGCGCTAAATTGATACTGCATGATGACGATGAGTGCATGTTTTCAATACGAATCCACTAAAGATGAAATGAACTCAGAAAGAGAAAAGAATATTCAGATCTTTATTGAAACAAGTCTGTGAAAAAATGGAATAAAAGTTAAAGTAAAGGTAATTTCAAATGATTAATGCAGTTGTATTAGGTGGGTTAAAGAATTCAATCTTGAAGTAGCAGAAAGTGTTTTCAAGCAATTAAAAAGTAATGAAGGGTATCGGGAAAGTATACAATCTTACTGACATGAGAGATGTAATTTATGAAGCTGTAATAGGATGGTCAAAGCATTGACTTCTGATATAGCATAAAGTGTTTTAGAATAGTACACGTTTAATGAAAAACGATGAGAAATCATTCAATATTAACAAGAAGGTAAATATGAATGACGAGAACTTTACAGAACATTATGTGATAACCAGCATACCTAACCAAAATCCAGTAAAAGAGTCGCATCCTGAACCCCAGTCAGTAAATGGTGTAAGATGACAAGAACTATGCACCTTACATGAAGTCATCAAAGATCACCTAACTCACGTTGAGCGAACAGTAGGGCTGAACAAAGATGACTGACAAGGCACAATGCATCTTGTAGAGGGTATAGTATGGATGTATTGGAATAATTAATGTCGGGTGATGGTTTTAAAGTAATTCACACGACATGAAAACTTTGTGGAAACGCGTCGATTTACTGGAGGCTAGTTTACCCCAGGGAAGTACTCAGAATTGACCGTGGCCGCCGGGGAAGCGGCTAAGGGAAGCGAGAATAGGCAGCTTAGGGCGGCTGAAGCTCTGAGAAAGCGGTAATGGGGCATGGCCTCCAGCCGCCTTAAGATGAGTGACAGTGAGTGGGTGGTTGACCCCGACTCCATGCTGGTGTACTGGGAAACAGACGGAGAACTTGTATGCCTGTTGATAAATGTCCGTCATCACGTTTTCTGTGAAACATGCGAGAAAGCCGCGCAAAGCTACGGTGGAGCAGTCAACAGAGGTCAAAATATGCGTGTTCATGACTATAGCAACTTCACGCTGAATTCGCGGTCCACAGAGTCTGAAGCAAATCAGGTGCAGAGCGACAGAATGAAATATGCCGGCCTCCGATGGGAACATAGGACCAAGGAATTTGAAGTAATCTCCTGGGAGCCATAATTCCGGAAAACTTGGTGTTGTGCGGTCACTAACCTTGATGGGTGGCCTGTGAGGAGTAAATAACAGAAGTTGAGAGGAAGGGAAATTTTGTGGGAATTTGTTCACTTCCCAGAGCAGGCATTGGTCGGCGCTGGGAAGCGATGCATAATTAACATGACTTGCGCTGCAATTGGCGTAAGTGATTTTGCTGGAGGGGAAACCGAGGCGAAGAGCGGACTGTGAGAAGTCTCCGTAGAGGCCTTCCGTTCCCAGCTTGCCTAGAGTGCAGACGTGGCGTTCTTTACTCAGCTTGCCTGAGAAAGAGTGAGTATCTCTGCAGTTTAGGACTTAGCAAATGGAATGATTGAGCTTGGAGATAGGAAGTTTTGGTTCAGCTATGTACTGAGCAAGATAGCTAGGAGTGAATAGACGAGCGCAGTCTTGCAGCATCACGAGGTTGGCCGACGTCCACACAACGACGCCGCTCCGCCATGCTGTATTCGGTGATATTGCGCCCGCTCCGGCCACTGATTAATTTGTTGGATCACGTCGGCAAAGTTTCCATGAGGGTTTCATGGGCCGTGTATTGTAGAATTCTTCTCGGACTTCGCATTACGCCTGGGTCAGTCGATAGGAATTACTTTTGAGTTTCACGCTTTACTCCATGCAAACGCAATTTATTACCACTGCCTGATAGGAGAGTCTTGTAATGTCATGACTGAAGGTCTTGAGTTAAAAATAAATTTGTGCTAATCGACTGCATCTGTTTTCAATCAAGTAGTTGAAATCCCAAGTCACTTTCTTAATTAATTTTATGTTCAACATTTGCATCTGGTGTTCAATAGCTGAATATAACATCAATGTGCACCCCTTTTTAATTAAAAGTGATCAATTCTGAATGAATTAATGTCAACACTGCCACCGCAGTTCAATCAGGAGTCACAGGGCCATATTACTTTTTTGCGTTATCTGATATTGGGGCAGTTTTGCACTCTCTGTTGATCTGTCACTCAATTAGTTGGGGTGAACACATGCCAAAACCAGCTAAGTGACGGGGGGGGGGGGTGTTACATATGGCGACCCTGCCAGGATACGATACTTCGGGATTTGCTAGGAAGTAGTCTTAAAAAAGGAAATTTTTCCATGTGATCCATTGCTTAGCCATTTTTAATTGAAAAACGGGTAGCATTAGTTACAATAAGTTACATTGTCTTCTTCATGTGCTGTCCTTTCAAATTGACATTTATAGGTGCCTCTGCATTGTATTTGCGAGTTGTTGGAGTACTTATGATGTGCAGCGCCGTAATCAGCCGATGCTGAGCACACAGAACACAATCATTGGTACTAGCATTTTTGGGGGAATTCTTTATGAACTGTTTGTTGCGTCATTGCTCACACCCAGTGTATCAATTTGTGTCCTGATGTATGTTTTGTGTTATATAATTATTGAGTGTAAGGGGTATCTGGGTTTTGAGTTTTCGTGTAACATAAAAGTGCAAACGATAACGAGGGGAAAAGCCAACACAACGGCAGAATATAATCAGGCTGTTACTCGGGAGAACATGGGTGATAGTAGAGAAAGCTCTACCGATGAGCGTGACGAACGCAAGTTGCAACTTCCTGAAACAGCGTCTCACGACTGGTTTAGTCCGCTGAATAGCAAGGACGTTGATTCAGGCAGTGATACTGAGGGCTCGGGGGACGCAAGGAGTACAGGATTAATCCATAAGTATGGAAGATCCAGCCTAAGAAGCCAGAGTGTGTTGGAACAAAACGGTGTCCGGCGATTATCAAACGATTCATTCACAAGTGATCCGACGGGGCGCCGGCCGAAGTGGCTGTGCGGTTAAAGGCGCTGCAGTCTGGAACCGCGTGACCGCTACGTCGCAGGTTCGAATCCTGCCTCGGACATGGATGTTTGTGATGTCTTTAGGTTAGTTAGGTTTAACTAGTTCTAAGTTCTAGGGGACTAATGACCTCAGCAGTTGAGTCCCATAGTGCTCAGAGCCATTTGAACCATTTTTTTGATCCGACGGGGGCGCGGAGACGGTACTTGTCTAGATATCGAAGGGTTCCTCAGAACAGAGGGGAAGAGTCGCATTTTCAACCACAAAAGGACGAGAACCAAAATGCGGCTACTCTCAAAAACATTACGGACCTGTTGCAACAGATGCAAACGGTGAACTTAGAGCAGAGCGCCAACCTTAATGCCGGAATTAAAAAGGCGAATTCGGAGCTGAAAGAGAACATTAATGCCGAAATTAAAAAGGCGAATTCGGAGCTGAACTACAGGCTCACAGAAGTTCATAGATAGTAGTAATACTAAGGAGTGTTTGTAAACATATATTCTACTTATTGCAGATTGTTTTACAATGGGTTCTGCTTTATTATGAAATAGTTTAACTGAAGAATACGGTTCAACGTGTAAAGGAAGGAAATTCACCAGTTAATTATTTGGGAAGTTGAAAAACATTCGTGCGCCATTTGGGCGGAGAAAAGAAATAATTAATAATATACAAACAGAATGGAAAATGTCAATGCTTATTAGCACGTGGTGCCTAAAATATGTTTATCTGTTACATGCAACTATAATGAAATTGATGATGCCTTGAATCATGGGAAGTTTGGAGCTATGGTAACAAGATGACAGGAGACGAAAGCACAAACCAGAACCCCAGTCAGTGAGGAAAAAGACGTAGTTGGGAACTTCATAATAATGGCCACCAACGATAAAGCGTAACGGGTCAATAGCACCCAGCACAGACAGATTGTATGACGAAGTGAAAGAAGTTTTGAAGAAAGATAATATCTTAGTGGCGTGTGCTATAAGAGAATAACCGTCGAGTCATTAAAGTGCTTGTTAGATGTGTTGTGATGGACAGTTAGGGGCTGTTACAGTGTAACATGGGATTGAATATCTCATGCTTAGCGTACAGCATAGGAGGAAGTAAGCATCAATTGTAGATGTTAGTCCTAAGAGGGCTGTAGAATACTATGGCAGCGAGGACTAAGCTGGTTCCAACGAAGGTAGTGGTGAGGTATGGACTATATGGTGCAGTAGGATTAGGTATAAGTACGGGTACCTAGAGAGTAAACCATGTTTCACTGTCAATACATAGAGTGATTACAAGTGTTTTGGCGTAAAACTCTGAATTTTCTTTATTAAATCTGAGTTATTAAAGAGCACTTTTAACATAGAAAATATTTGGAGGAGCCTAAAGGTCATAAGGGCTTAAATGCTTTCATATCACTGTGCAAAAAACATTAATTCAATATACAACTGAATATTGTTAAATTAATGAAGATGTACGAAGAACTTCGAAGTTTTACTATGTAAGCAAGACATTTCAGCTTGTGTCATTCCCGCCAGTTGGCGATAGGATGTACCTGGAGCCTGTCTTCTGTGTAGTCGCTCTTACCATCTTCAGCAGTCGGACATGTAAAAGAAGAAGAAAGTTCATACTCCTCAAGATTCAGTTAATGCTGACCTGCTGAAGACATCATGCAGCGCCGGCCGGAGTGGCCGAGCGGTTAAAGGCGCTACAGTCTGGAACCGCACGACCGCTACGGTCGCAGGTTTGAATCCTGCCTCGGGCATGGATGTGTGTGATGTCCTTAGGTTAGTTAGGTTTAAGTAGTTCTAAGTTCTAGGGGACTTATGACCACAGCAGTTGAGTCCCATAGTGCTCAGAGCCATTTGAACCATTTTGAACATCATGCAGCCACAGCACGTTTTCATTGCCTTTGACGTAAACAACGCTGTCTCTATGATCATAGTTTCGGAGCGATGTCACCATACTTTCATAGCACGCTTCCTTATCATTCCAGCGTTTTCCATGATGATAGTGAGTCAGCCATGCAATGGTTCGGCGAGTCTTAAAATAGTGTACTATACTAAACAGTTCGCGCAAAGTAATAACTGCAGAACAATTCGATAATACTTGTCCAGCGTTGGAGAATGCAGTGAATGTAATATCGTTAAACACAAATTGTCCACCCTCGTCGTAAAACCCCTATTTACCCACAACGATATTTCAAATCTGAGACATCATTGTGAAATACGTTCATTGTAGTGCAATGCCCCTACTTTTTACTACATGTTGTATGATCCCTGCAAGGAAATGATTGTTTATAAGGCGATCATACGGTACTGAAGCATATGCTTCTGTACCTGGAGGGAAGCTCTTTGATGATTCAAATTTAATATGTAAGCCTACAGTTGCAGATTTCGCTCTGCTGTTTTGCTCTGAGCTGTCTGTCACCAGTGTGAGTGCTAATACACTGAAGAGCCAAAGAAACTGGTACACCTGCCTAATATCGTGCAGGGTCCCCGCAAACACATAGAAGTGCTGCAGCACGACGTGGCATGCACTCGACTATTGTCTGAAGTAGTGCTGGAGAGAATTCACACCATGCGTCCTGCAGGGCTGTCCATAAATCCGTAAGAGAACGAGGGGTTGGAGACCTCTTCTGAACGGCACGTTGCAATGCATCCCAGATATGCTCAATAATGTTCATGTCTGGGAAGTTTGGTGACCAGCAGAAGTGTTTAAACTCTGCAGCAATTCTGGACGTGTGGGGTGTCGCATTGTCCTGCTGGAATTGCCCAACTCCGTCGGAATGCACAATGGATATGAATGGATGCAGGCGATCAGACGTGTGTGTCGCCTGACTGAGTCCTATCTAAATGTATCAGGGGCCCCATGTCACTCCAACTGCACACGCCCCGCACCATTAAAGAGCCTTCACCAGCTTGAACAGTCCCCTGCTGACATGCAAGGTCCATGGATTCGTGAGGTTGTCCTCATACTCGTACACGACCATCCGCTCGATACGATTTGAAACCAGACTCGTCCGGTCAGGCAACATGTTTCCTGTCATCAACAGTCCAATGTCAGTGTTGGCGGGCCCAGGCGAGTAGTAACCAAGGGTACACTAGTGGGCCTTCGGCTCCGAAACCTACATCGATTGTATTTCGTCGAATGGTTCACACACTGACACTTGTTGATGATCCAGCACTGAAATCTACAGCAATCTGCCGAAGGGTAGCGCTTCTGTAACTTTGAACGATTCTCTTCAGTCGTTGATGGTCCCGTTCTTGCAGGATCTTTTTCGGGCCCCAGTAATGTTGGAGATTTGATGTTTTACCGGATTCATGACTTTCATGGTACACCAGTGAAATGGTCGTACGTGAAAATCCGCACTTCATTTCTACCTCGGAGAGGCTGTGTCCCATCGCTCGTGCTCCGATTGTAACACCACGTTCAAACTCACTTAAATCTTGATAACCTGACATTCTAGCAGCAGTAACGGATGTCCTCTTATATAGGCGTTGCCGACCGCAGTGCCGTATTCTGCCTGCTTATACCGGTTGATCAAAAAGTTATTATAAATTTGAAAACTTAATAAACCACGGAATAATGTAGATAGAGAGGTAAAAATTGACACACGTGCTTGGAATGACATGGGGTTTTATTAGAACAAAAAAAAAACAAAGTTCACAAAATGTCCGATAGATGGCGCTGGACAGCAAAACGTCAGTGACTGCACATGACAGTCGTGTATAAAAGGAGCTGTAATGAGAAAGAGAATCAGATGCGCCAGCAGTCACAGCATGTTGACGTTGCTTGAAAAGGCGCTTTTAGTGAAGCTGTATTATCAGAATGGGGAATGTGCTAGTTCAGCGTTACGATCCTATCGCCATAGGAAAGGGATTCGAACGGGTAAAGGTCCGTTGACAAATGCAGCTGTGGCGAGAATGATTTCGAAGTTCGAAGCCACGGGTTGTTTAGACGATACACCCCGTAGTGGCCGACCGAGCACAAGGCGTAATGCTGATGAGACAGTTCAGGAAGAAATGGAGACTGAAGCGGGTTCGTCTATGCACGGGGAAGTCAGCGATCGTGCAGTCGCACGTCGCACCGGCATTCCATTCACTATTGTTTGGTTGGCACCCTCCGATGCTATCCGTACAAAATCCATCGGTATCATGAACTGTTACCTGGCGATTTAGTGAAGCGGAGGGCATTTGGGGTGTGGGCGTTTCAAAACATGGCGGAAGATGACGATTGGTTGAGTAACGTGTTGTGGACCGACGAAGCTCATTTCACGCTCCGAGGGTCTGTCAACGCCCACAACCGCAGAATTTGGGCTCAGCCGCCACTTTCGTCATGCTTGGCCTCCCATGTCCCCAGACCTCAGTCCGTGCGACTATTGGCTTTGGGGTTACCTGAAGTCGCAAGTGTATCGTGATCGACCGACATCTCTAGGGATACTGAAAGACAACATCCGACGCCAATGCCTCACCATAACTCCGGACATGCTTTACAGTGCTGTTCACAACATTATTCCTCGACTACAGCTATTCTTGAGGAATGGTGGTGGACATATTGAGCATTTCCTTCAAAGAACATCATCTTTGCTTTGTCTTACTTCGTTATGCTAATTATTGCAATTCTGATCAAATGAAGCGCCATCTGTCGGACATTTTTTGAACTTAAGTATTTTTTTGGATCTAATAAAACCCCATGTCATTCCAAGCATGTGTGTCAATTTGTACCTCTCTATCTACATTATTCCGTGATTTATTTAGTTTTCAAATTTATACTGACTTTTTGATCACCCGGTATATCTCTGTATTTGAATACGCACGACTATACCACTTTCTTCAGTGTAGTACGTGGTGTAGTCTCTATGGGCTGCAATGCAGGCTTTGACTCTGGCATCCAGTCGAGCGTTCAAATGGCGAATATTGTTCTGGGATACGTTATGCCACGCCTGCTCCATATGTTCACGTAGTTCTGTAAGAGTTGTTGGTTGACGAGTCGCACGAGTCACTTCTCGTCCCATCATATCCCACACATGGTCGACTGGAGACAAGTCCAGAGATCTTGCTGGCAAATGAAGTTGCTGCATGTCTTGCAGAGCACGTTGAGTTTCATGGGCAGTGTGTGGGCGAGCATTATCCTACTGGAACAACACATCACCTTCCTATTGCAAGAACGGCAAAAGAATCAGTCTAACAACAATCTGCACACACCGAGCGCTGATTCCCGTCCCCTTCAGAAACACCAAAGATATATGAGAGTTGTAGCTTATCGCACCATAGACCATAATGTATTCGGTTGGGCCAGTGTGTCTTGGACGAATGCACTCTATGAGGCAGCGCTCAACAGGTCTATGTCGTACGAAACGACCATCACTTGCATGCAGGTAGAATCTGCTTTCATCGCTGAAGACCATGGCGTGCCATTCCATCTTCTAAGTGATCCTCTGACGACACCAATCGAACTGTGCACGACAGTGCTGTGGCGTGAGTGGAAGACAGGCTAGAGGTGTGCTTGTCCGTGGTCTCACTGATAATATACATTACTTACTCATGATATCTTGCATGAGCCTCCTATGATGTAAGTGCTATAATCACAAAAGTTGGTGCCATGTTTGTGAAACATATTCCTACGAGTTATACAAGTAAGTTCTTTTTTGGCGCCACAATTCCCCGAAAAGCACTCTCATGAGGTACCCAAGGACAACTTTTGAGTTGTTACTTTGTAAAAACTGTTTGTGAAATCTTATGGGACTTAACTGCTAAGGTCATCAGTCCCTAAGCTTACACACTACTTAACCTAAATTATCATAAGGACACACACACACACACACACACACACACACACACACACACACACACACACACACACATGCCCGAGGGAGGACTCGAACCTCCGCCGGGACTAGCCGCACAGTCTTACTTTGTAAACTTCCACTTACTTGTATGCCTGTAGTCTTAAGTCTTGCATATTTTATTTCTCTATTTCTACGTAAGGACATTTAACTGGAAGTAATTTTCATAGCGTTTGTATAAATTCTCTTGGGATCGTAGAGATGGTTCAGATGGTTCAAATGGCTCTGAGCACTATGGGACTCAACTTCTGAGGTCATCAGTCCCCTAGAACTTAGAACTACTTAAACCTAACTAACCTAGGGACATCACACACATCCATGCCCGATGCAGGATTCGAACCTGCGACCGTAGCGGCCTCGCGGCTCCAGACTGTAGCGCCTAGAACCGCACGGCCACTCCGGCCGGCCGATTGTAGAGAAGCATATTATTTATAAGGCCACTAAAAATAGTGGAAGACAGAAGCAATATGTAACTAAGGCGTTTGATGTTCTGGATGTACAAGAGCTCACGAATGACGTGTTGTGACTGATTCAGTGATTAAGCTCGTGTTCTGAAGTCCACCTGTAAGTGTCTTGTAGGATGCTTCGCTCGGGATGCAGTACGGGTAGACAGCAGTCTGTAGCAGCAGCGAAGTGGCAGCTAATGGAAGTACTGCCTGAGCTGTGCAGAACCTCCCCTTCCTCACAGACTGCTCACAACACGGCTGAGTGGGACAGCAAGCTGTGTCGCCTAACCCCACCCCTCCTGCATGTTAATGAATGGAGTGGAGCAGATGACAGGACGGCGTGGTATACAAGTGGCGACCACATGGCGAGCCCCCCAAGGGTCAGCAGCGATGCGGCAGCGGTCTTTGGCCACAAAACACTGGGTCGGCGCGACCAGCCTCCCGTACGGGCAAAGGACTGCTTGAACGCCGGCTGTGGCCCGGTGCAATGTTCGAATGACATACGTGCAGGCTAGGACGTACCAGTGGTGTCTGCAGTTAGTTAGCACACAAGACTATTTGTAGCTAAAAATTGTAACAGATCTCACTCTGGTTAGCTGAAAATGTTTGAGAGACATGTAAGAGAAGAGGAGAAGAGCACTTATTGACATTTGCATTTGCATTTAGTTAGGTAATACGAGCCTATTTGTGGCTCTGAATTCCGAAATATCCCACTTTATGTAGTCGCAAATGCTTCAGGACTTCTGACAAGAGGAATAGAGTATCTATTGACAGTCAACTGTTTTGTGGTGCATTTGATAAATCTGTAAAAGAACTGTTGTGCAAATTAAACGGCGTATTAGCTGCTCATGAAGGGGATTCACTCTTTGGGGCAGTAGAATGAAATTTTCACTCTACAGCGGAGTGTGCGCTGATATGAAACTTCCTGACAGATTAAAGCTGTGTGCCGGATCGAAACTCGAACTCGGGACCTTTGCCTTTCGCAGGCAAGTGCTCTACCAACTGAGCTACCCAAGCACGACTCACGACCCGTCCTCACAACTTTAATTCCGCCAGTACCTCGTCTCCTACCTTCCAAACTTCACAGAAGCTCTCTTGCGAACCTTGCAGAACTAGCACACTTGGAAGAAAGAATATTGGCAGAGCACTTGCCCGCGAAAGGCAAAGGTCCCGAGTTCGAGTCTCGGTCCGACACACAGTTTTAATCTGCCAGGAAGTTTCATATCAGCGCACAGTCTGCTGTAGAGTGAAAATTTCATTCTAGAAACAACCCCCAGGCTATGGCTAAGCCATGTCTCCTCAATATCCCTTCTTCCAGGAGTGCTAGTTCTGCAAGGATCGCAGGAGAGCTTCTGTGAAGTTTGGAAGGTAGGAGACGAGATACTGGCGGAATTAAAGCTGTGAGGACGGGTCGTGGTTCAAATGGCTCTGAGCACTATGGGACTCAACTTCTGAGGTCATTAGTCCCCTAGAACTTAGAAATAGTTAAACCTAACTAACCTAAGGAGATCACAAACATCCATGCCCGAGGCAGGATTCGAACCTGCGACCGTAGCGGTCTTGCGGTTCCAGACTGCAGCGCCTTTAACCGCACGTCCACTTCGGCCGGCGACGGGTCGTGAGTCGTGCTTGGGTAGCTCAGTTGGTAGAGCACTTGCCCGCGAAAGGCAAAGGTCCCGAGTTCGAGTCTCGGTCCAGCACACAGTTTTAATCTGCCAGGAAGTTTCTTTGGGACAGTGTTACATAGATAACAGTTCTGGTGAAGATTTTTCATGATGAACTCACTACAATAGTGATCCATGGCATATGATAAGAGTATAGACAATGAAGTGCATTCGAGGTACTATTAGGTAGACTTAAGGGGTGACATTTAGCTTTCCTGCCGCTACGGCAGACTGGAAATGAACAAGAGGAAGTAAAATTTGGTGGAGCTGTTTCGTCATTACAATTAGCCTAATATATGCTTGCGTACCACTTCTGGGTTAGTGCTGCTCTGCTGCTGTGATGTTACGTGCTGTTTCTGAAGGCACCAATAGTATACTGTTAAGGTTCATTTCAGAAGTAATTGGTGGTGGATGGCTTGTACGGTAGAAGAGAAGGGCTGCAAAAGGAACAATAGGGGCTGTGACCACGGCAAACCCTTAGGTTCAAAATGGTTCAAATGGCTCTGAGCACTATGGGACTTAATTGCTGTGGTCATCAGTCCCCTAGAACTTAGAACTACTTAAACCTAACTAACCTAAGGACATCACACACATCCATGCCCGAGGCAGGATTCGAACCTGCGACCGTAGCGGTCACGCGGCTCCAGACTGTAGCGCCCAGAACCGCACGGCCACTCCGGCCGGCTGCAAACCCTTAGGGCCAAAGGCTGACTTCAAAGAGAAGATACGATATTGCAGTGTCTGTTTTATTCCGAATTGCGATGCAATGTTCCTCCGGACAATATCGTATTTATCCGCCACACCGGGCAAGCGACTTTCAAGTAAAATGTCTCCCCTTAATGGGAATATACTTAATGGATTTATAATTGCAGGATGTAGACACTTGGTTGGTGACATACAGTAACTTGTCTCTGGCCGTGAGTCGCGCTCCGACAGTCAAATGGTAAGGCGACCGCTCGCGATAAGCGGAAATCCCGGGATCGAGTCCCGGTCTGGCACAACTTTCATTGTCGTCACTCCATTATACTGTTGATGGTTTCCCCTACTATACCATCACTCTTGACTGTCTGCGCCATCGCATTGTTGTAGTTGTGAATCCGATAACGAGAAACCAGCTGCTCCGTGTGTGGCAGGAAATGAGCCGCTGTTTTGATAGTTGTCGTTTAACTCGTGGTGCTCACATTGAGTGCGTAAAAATTGAAACTTTTCTCTTTCTTGTAACGTCGGAATTGTGTTTCTATCTTTTGTACTTTGGAAGCAATAGATGTTTGAAATCTGTACCTTCTATAATGAATAGCCCTGTATATACAAGGTGGTCCATTGATACTGACCGGGCCAAACGAAAAAACTACAAAGAACGAAACTCGTCTAGCTTGAAGGGGGAAACCAGATGGCGCTTTGGTTGGCCCACTAGATGGCACTACCATAGGTCAAACGGATATCAACTCCATTTTTTATTTTTTAAAAAATAGGAACCCCCATTTTTTATTGCATGTTCGTGTAGTACGTAAAGAAATATGAATGTTTTAGTTGGACCACTTTTTTCGCTTTGTGATAGATGGCGCTGTAACAGTCACAAACGTATAAGTACGTGGTATCACGTAATATTCCGCCAGCGCGGACGGTATTTGCTTCGTGATACATTACCCATTACCGTTTACCAACTGCGGAAAAAGGTCGATATCGTTTTGATGTATGGCTATTGTGATCAAAATGCCCAACGGGGCGTGTGCTATGTAAGCTGCTCGGTATCCTGGACGACATCATTCAAGTGTCCGTATTGTTCCCCGGATAGTTACGTTATTTAAGGAAACAGGAAGTGTTCAGCCACATGTGAAACGTCAGCCACGACCTGCACCAAATGATGATGCCCAAGTAGGTGTTTTAGCTGCTGTCGCGGCTAATTCGCACATCAGTAGCAGACAAACTGCGCGAGAATCGGGAATCTCAAAAACGTCGGTGTTGAGAATGCTACATCAACATCGATTGCACTCGTACCACATTTCTATGCACCAGGAATTGCATGGCGACGACTTTGAACGTCGTGTTCAGTTCTGCCATTCGGCACAAGAGAGATTACGGTTTAGCGACGAAGCGTCATTCACCAACAGCGGTAACGTAAACCGGCATATAATGCACTATTGGGCAACGGAAAACCCACGATGGCTGCGACAAGTGGAACATCAGCGACCTTGACGGGTTAATGTATGGTGCGGCATTATGGGAGGAATGATAACTGGTCTCCATTTTATCGATGGCAATCTAAATGGTGCAATGTATGCTGATTTCCTACGCAATGTTCTACCGATGTTACTACAAGATGTTTCACTGCATGACTGAATGGCGATGCACTTTCAACATGATGGATGTCCGACACATAGCTCGCGGGCGGTTGAAGCGGTATTGAATAGCATATTTCATGACAGGTGGATTGGTCGTCGAAGCACCATACCATGGCCCGCACGTCCCCGGATTTCTTTCTGTGGGGAAAGTTGAAGTATATTTGCTGTCGTGATCCACAGACAACGCCTGACAACATGTGTCAGCGCATTGTCAATGCATGTGCGAACATTACGGAAGGCGAACTACTCGCTGTTGAGAGGAATGTCGCTACACGTATTGCCAAATGCATTGAGGTTGATGGATATCATTTTGAGCATTTATTGCATTAATGTGGTATTTACTGGTAATCACGCTGTCACAGCATGCGTTCTCAGAAATGATAAGTTCACAAAGGTACATGTATCACATTGGAACAACCGAAATAAAATGTTCAAACGTACCTACGTTATGTATTTTAATTTAAAAAACCTACCTGTTACCAACTGTTCGCCTAAAATTGTGAGCCATATGTTTGTGACTATTACAGCGCCACCTATCACAAAGCGAAACATTCATATTTCTTTACGTACTACAGGAATATGTAATAAAAAATTGGGATTCCTATTTTAAAAAACGCACTTGATATCCGTTTGACCTATGGCAGCGTCATCTAGTGGGCCAACCATAGTGCCATCTAGTTTCCCTCTTCAAGCTAGACAAGTTTAGTTCTATATAGTTTTTTTCGTTTGACGCTTATTTCGTGAGATATTTTGCCCGGTCACGATCAATGGACCACCCTGTATACTGGGGGAGTCACAGAATATGTATCACCCCTTTTATTTCGTGAACGGTCACACATAACAAAACGCGGTTTTCGGTAAATGTTAGAGCGTCGAGGGGCACATATGGTTTTGTCTGATTAACGATTTTAGTGCTGGTATAAAGGGATATTAAGATATTGAAGTAAGTACTTACTTTTAGTGGAACCGTATACGTTTCATATCTATATTCAATAGCTCTCGAGAAGACAATTACAGTGATATAAGCGTTTGTTCATGTTGACATTGAAACCTATTGTAAAAGATTCGAGAAATGTCCTAACATGTGGTAGCACCGTGGCCGGAAACGGCATTTGCACTGCAAACACTGTCAAGCAGGTGTCTCGGATCAGGCTGCGTAGTAGTATACCGTAAGATAGCCTGAACTAGGAGAATAAAGCTTTATTTCCCGTTGAACCAACTTACGACATAGATGCCGTTTCACCTACGAATGCTGTATATGGAAATACGACATACGCTAAAATCTGGCGTACCAGAAAGGGCTTAGGAAAACTGTTACACATTTGTAAATCCTCCCAGGTTTAGGTGAGCTGAAACAGAGAAATCAACTGCTCATTCTACAAAAATGGAGAGGTCTTATACACTGCAAAAAGAAACTACTGTATTAAATATCTAAATGTTAGAAGGTAGATTTTACCTATCTTTTTCTGTAAGTGGCTGTGGCTGTGTGCTTCTTAGAGGTAAAATAGATGCTGACGGACAACTGTCTCTTCCTACACTGCTCTAAATTATATCACATGACATAGAATCGTTGAAGCAAAGATTTCATTAAAAATAATGTGGTGACCACCGACAACGCAAAATAAGTATTCTTATTAACGAAACATCGTTTCATGCAGAACGTAAACGAGTAAGGAAGTGTTACCAGCTACCTTCAATACACACTGTCGACTTATCTGATATTGCAGTGCAATGAATGAAACAAACAATTTATTAACAATGACTTGGTAACCACCTCAACTTACATAACATAAATTTTGTCTTAAAAAAATGTAGCTTTATCCTTTACTTAAACATGTGTTCGAACTGTTGACCATGGACTGAAAGGAACATTTGCATCGCCTTTCGAAAGAACGATGAACAGAGGTAATTACAGTGGATGGTATGGTAGTGCATGCATCTGTGAATGGAGATCAAGAGGTGTCGAATCGGGGGACCTCGCAGGTCATTTGACAATAGAATTTCGTCCTATCCAACATCCAGGAAAGTTCTCATTCAGCATTTGTACTGCAATACGGGGACGAGTGAGCTGGACAACCGTCGTTTTGCAGCCACATACACTGTCGAATATCCAGTGGCCCCTCTTCTAGAAGAACCGGCAGAATGTTCGTCAGAAAGAGTGCGTACGAATGTCCACTTAGATCACCTGGGATGACGTAACGTGCCACAATATAAATTCCTGTGATTCTGCACCATACGTTTACGCTCCACGGCCATTGATGCTGAACCTGACGAAGCCATTGCGGATTTTCAGCTGTCTAGTAGTGCACGTTCCGCACATTTACATTAACGTGGTTAGTAACCGTTGCTTCATCGGTAACGAACACACATTGGAAAAACTTGGGGTCGTCTCTCCGTTGCTAAAGGGCAAACCGAAAAAATCCTGTACGACATTCGATATCAAGGTCTTCGAGTGCCTGATAGAGTGACAGATGGTAGGGATGGAAATTCTGTCGATGCAGGATTCAAATGACACTCATCTGGCTGATTCCAAATTCCTTGGCGACGTGTTCAGCACCATTTTGCTGATTCATTAGCATCGTAGACAGAACATCTTCGTCTTCTCTGTCAGTTGCAGACTTCTTCCTTGTCTTCTTTTTGACGTTCAAGCAGCCTGTCCGTACTAGCGTCTTAATAATTCGTGCAACTGCTAGCGCTTCGGACATTAGTGATTCGGACTGATAGCCTTATACCGCTGTATTGTTTTTACGACACTTCTTTTACATTCACCGAATAAAAGTAGTACATCCAACTTCTCCCCATTGGTGTACATGTCTGCACGTAACGGATGTTGAAGCAGAAATGTTCGGCCTGCTGTGCAAACAAGTAATCAGGCAGTTGTGCTGCCATTCTGACACAGCATAGCACGAGAGCTCTGGTTAGCGGTGGCTGCATCCCTAATGCTGTTTCCGGCCACCGTGCTCTCACATTCTAGGACATTTCTCGAACTTTTTTACTACAGGTTTCAAAGTCAAAATTAAAAAACGCTATATCACTATAGCTGTCTTCTCCAGAGCTATCGAATGCAGTTGTAAAAAGTATACAGTTCCTTTTTAAAAAACGTACTTGCCTCAGTATCTCCGTTGATACCAGAGCTAAAAACATTAACCAAATAAAAAAAATATGTGTCCCTCGTCGCTCTAACATTTACCGAAAATTGCGTTTCAATATGTGTAGCTGTTCACGGGATAAAAGGGTCTTATGTGATTCACCCTATACATGCACATAATCGTTTACCTAAATCTGGTAATGATGATGTATGACCTACATTACATACATAGGCACAACACTCATCAAAATTCTTTGGAAAGTGCGCCTCTGAAGTATGTTACCAAGTGAGTTCCGTAAGTGCATACCAAATATTTCCTAAAATCCACACAGTTAGTCACGCCACCCTTGACACTCATTCACAGCGCTCTGAATGACTGGGTTAGCACACGATAGGTTTGTAAATACTGATTCCTGAATGTGAGTACATTCCTCTACATTCCAGTTGCTATCGTTCCGAGTGCAACTCCTCTCACCACAGAGGAAACTGCCTGAGAGCAGGTGGGTCCCTGGCAATCCACTCGTAACTGATGATCTCCCTTCCTCGTTATTAATATTATTATTAATAAATGATGAACAAATACTTACTTTCAGCATTCTTTCGCTTTTTTGGAGGCAGTGGTTGGCCCCTGCTTATAAGGTTTCATAGTGGTCTGCTCACTACGGTGTACAGACCTTCCTTGAATGATTAGCATTGGGTGAGACTAACATGATGGCTGGAGGTTGGGTGGGAAGGGATGGAGGAGGGGAGGAGAGAGGGAATAGTGTGCGTGACCTTAAGATGTGCTGCCAGTGACCTTGAATATGACATGCACTGTTGTGTCAACTGTAATATAGCACGAATGACCTCTAAGTCGGGGTGAGTATTGGTTCGTATGCACACTGATACACTATTACTGGGCCATAGTTCTGTCGACGAGTGTGACATGGGCTTTCTTACAAGTAACTGGCTATAGACAATTATCTTTTTAGTGTTTTGGAAGGATCAGTAGATTGTTGTACTACACTGCTAGCAATTAAAATTAGAATACCCAGAAGGTGACATGTAACAAACCTCAAATTGGCGTTAGTCGTCTACATACAAGGATATACAAATAATTAACATTTCAGAGCAATCACACAAAGTGGATGAAGTTAACAGCACATAAACTCTGTACACTAAGAATTGTTATGCAGGTAATTTCTTATTCAGAAATGTAGGTTGTTTGGGAGAAAATCGTGTTATGCCTCACGTGAGAATGAAGAAAATCTACCAGTATTTTTCAGAATTCGGTAACAGCGGGATCATGGCCAATCAAGACTGCTTGCATTGGTTGGGATCCCTTCACTTTCATACAGTCGATGAGTTCAGAAGGCCATATTCAAGGAAAAGCAGGACTCCAATGGCCCTACGTGACTATAACCTGAGAAAACAAACATATAGATCACTCAGCCATGCACAACGATTCAGACACGGTACAAATATTGAATCAGTAAATGTGATCGTTTGCAGCCAGACATGAATCCACGTGGACAGTGATACGACGTATGGATGAACATGGATTGTCGACATAACGAAGAAATGAGTGGCATCACATACTTTTGGATTAATTCCGGTTCTGTGTATAGCAATCGATGTGTACATGTATAGAGGTTCTGCGGAGAAGGAAGTTTCTAGAATGAATTCATCATCATCTTGCCGCCTCCGTTCCTAGCCTATTGTTGGGTACACAACACGATCATCCCTTGTTCACGTAGCAGTTAATTTGCACAGCAGCCGTTACATTTCTGACGTGAAACGACCAATGGCTGTGCCCTATTCTGAGGTTCCCGTGCAGTGGCTGTTTAAGGCCCAGACAACACAAGTGGTCGCTTGGGTTACCGAATTGAGAGTGGGATCAGAAGTGCACATAGTATAACGTGAGTACACAGAACGTACCATAATTAGTAGCAAAAATAACCCGTTTCCAAAATCACTCGAGTTAGATTCATTCTTATAGGTATTACCAACTACCCAAGGAAGAGCAACTAATGTACGGGGATAGGAAGGGAGGGGAGGGGTACCAAATGATATGTCACCTCTGTGGAAAATCGAAAGGGTGCTCTAAATTACGTATTGCTGGTTGGGAAAAATGTTGTCCATCCATCTCTGTTCCCATAATATTACCTTTCAACATGATAACGCAAGACCACACGTTGCCCTTGTTGTCCTGACCTACCTTTATAGAAAAGGTTTTCCACTGCTGCCCTGATCACCATGTTCGATAGATCCCTGACCAGCTGTAAACATCTAGTCATGGGTTGCTGAGAGACTGCCACACTACCACTCACCAGCCACTAAAATTGATTAACTCTAGCCTAGAATCGAACCAGCTTGGAGGGGTGCATTCGTATTTGTCATTCAAGCTCACTTCGACTCTAATCCCAGACGCGTTACGGCTATTGTTGCTGGCAGAAGTGACAGTTACAAGTTTAATCATGTTATGTGCATGCTATATTTTATTTGCTGCCCTTCTGGTGTTGCAATTCTAATGGCTAACAGTGAATATCACTTACATGAATATGTTGTACATATATGGAAAATGCAGTTCATTCGTGTATGATCACTTTTCTTAGAAACTAAACAACTATTTCTTAGCAAATAGAATTCATGGCGCCATGTTGAATAGGGAAAGGTCTTCAGGAACATCGTAAGAGTCTCAAGAAACTAAAAGGGGGCCGTTTGATTGCGTTATGTGTCTATATTTGAGCGAATATGCAATGTCGTTAACTCTGTGGCTACTGCAGAGACTAGCAGCTATCATTCAACAAATTAAATGTAATGAAATACAAGGAAATAAGAGAACAGACCCGACAGTCTCTCAGTGCACCATCGCCGACCAATCACTGGTATCGGTCACGACGACGAGACAGTTTTGGGTATCTACCTGCAGCGATTCAAAGAGGAACAACACATTAAACCTAATCGCAGCTGTCTGGCCAATGTACGTTAAAAGAATCTTAAAGGATAGCGAATGAGATTGCTTACACAAACATAATCTGACCGATTCTTGGGTACGGTCAATCAGACTGGTGGCCAAATTTCATAGGCTTGGTGGAAGAGTAACAGGAAATTAGTACAAGAGAGCGAATGGATTCTCTTCATGAATGCGAGGACAGATGGAAATGCTCCAAGAACGCTAAATACACTATGTTGTATATAAAACGTTACTGGTACACTAAAAGTGGAGAGAGTGTGAATTTGAAGATGAGTTAAGTTACGTATAGATATTACATAACGACAATGTCAGTAAAAGTATTGAAGATCAGGTATACATAGAGATGCACCGATGCCTGATTTTCCGGGGCACCAAATACGAATCAAACATGAAATCGATAATATGACACTCGCACACCAGTACGTACGCTCCGTATCAAGTATTGCAGAGTATAGAAGTAGACGTCCCAGGAATGTTCCAGCATCTGAATAATACGAGATTAATATTTTCTTGAAAACATCTTATCTGTAAGGACAACATCCGAGCCGTAACAGAGAAATCTGTGTCTTGTGAGAATACCATGCTCATAATATAACTGATTTAATGTTTTATTTCTTTACTACTGCATGCCTGTTATGGTTGTGTAAGTATAATGTTACAGAACAAAATCACATGAGCGAAATATGTAACCACTTATAAGAATAGCTTCTATTTTCAGGACCCAGCAATAATGGCGCAAATCGACAAACAGTCAGTGAGTGAGTGAGAAAGTGCGATTGCTGTCTAGCTAACAGACAGTTAGGGTCGCTCTCGCATTTATGTACGACATTTAAGTTCATACAGTGTCTCAGTTAATTCTACTATCGCTCACAGTATTGACTTCTACGCTGTTAGGTCAAAAAGGTTTCTTTTATTGAAGATGGGAGCCTATAAAATCGACTCTCAAAACTACAGCTGTTTTCACCACTACAGTAGCAACCCCTTAAATCCTACTTCAAATTTTTAATCTTCGGTTAATGTTAGTTATAACAGATATAAGGTTTTATGAGGACAGTGACACTATCTTTGGTATTAAGACACAAGAAAAATTACTATAAAAAAAGCTGGAATTTTACATGGCAAGTGGAGCTCCAGAACATCGTTTCAGCGCAATCATTGGATGCAGCCGATGACCTCCACAGCAGAACACGGTGCGTGTCAACAGGTTGGTTGCACAGGTGCGATTTACTATCACAAGGTTGCAGCGTCATATCCTCGCGCGTCTAAGCAGTGCATGTGAAACAATGGAACCACACACCAAGGCAGTGAAGCTGCGAAGTCGCTATGAAGACACAGCAAGGGAATTGTGATCGCCACCTTCTGCTTCTTTGCAAACTCGACGATCGCCGTGAAACAGCTGTCGTTGTGGGAGAATTGGACGTGTTCGCAGCTGCTGTGAGAGGTGGCAGGAGCCCCCGCTCATATTTATATCTTACTTTGAGTAATTCAATTTTCCTCTCTAATTGCATGCGGTGAAAAGTTACTATTCCTTCACACGCGGACTTCCCACGCAGCGTCTCTCGTCACCCGGGCGGTACAGTGACAGGCGAGTTCTGCTGAGCTTGAAAGGGTTAAGCTGATGGGTGTGAGGGAGTCAACTGGATGCTTTTCAGACGCCGACATTGTCATAAGAGCGGCTGCGACACGCCCGCAGGGGCCTGAAGGAGCGGCTAGGCTAGAGATTCCGTTACTTCGCAGAAACTTAGTGAAAACACTTTCTGGCGGGCTACCAGCGAGTCGTGGGAATGACTTGTGTTCCCAGGCAGTCTTGGCGGGCAAATTCCCTCCTTTTCTGCAAAATCGTAACTGTGATTGGCTTGCTCAGGGCATAACTCCGTGACGTAGCAAAATCGGCGCAACAGTTTGCGTCAAGGATCTCCATTGGTGGAACGGTAGTGCTTCGGCAATAGAGTGGAATTTTCCGCCGGTTTTCGAGTTGCTGATTGGAACGTTTAACCACGGCCACTGTCGTGGGGTCGGGAATGTTCTGTGTTTGGCTTGTTCAGGTGCTCTTGAGAGAGTCGGCTCTCGCCTTTCGGTCGGCTCTCACTGCACTGGACAGCCTGCCTTCTGTTGGCTGTCTAATATACTTTTATTTAATTGTAACTGTTTGACGAAGTTGCTGAAGTTTCGACTTCAACGTAACTTTCCGAGTACAGTTGGCAATTGAGCGTTTTGCATACAAGCGGCCTATGTTTTCTGTCTTGAGCAGTTTTGGCTAAAGTTGACTGCATTGGAGTTACTGTATGACTTCGCTTGTTAATATTAATCACTGTACCGTCAGTGATTGTGTGGTGGGCCTTCTTTGTCTCCCTCAGAGGGGATTTGTATTGATAGGAAGTCTTTAGTCTGGAACAACCAGACCAGGATAATTTGTTTCGGGCTATACTCGCGACATTAACATCACCACGACAGGACGTCGTAGCAACCAGCCATCGCTTCCGGTATGCCAGATCATGTCCTTGCAGTTAAGAAGACAGCTTGGTAATGTATATCTGCAGCATTAGGAGATTAGGGAATTTGCTCTATGATAATCAGAGCTCAGCAGAGCGCGCCTGTTCCCGTCTTTTCTTACATGGTTTTTTCTTGGATGTTCATTGCCTGAGTTCTCACTGCTGTAGCAGCAATTAATGTTGGGTTGGCTGGGCGTTTCTCTTAAGATTTGAGTTGCAAGGAATTGGCTCCACGTACGACTTCGTCATAAATGTCACAATCTAGTTTATGGACAACTTCGCCTTCACAGCATTTATTTGAGTATCCAATTTGATGTATTGTAAATGTTTCATGTGTTTTGTTTATGATTTTGAGTTTAGTCATAATAAATCAAATTGTTATTTCGGACAGAACTTTCATTCTATTAATCGGCAGAGCAACCCTTTCATTTCTCACTACGTTAATGAAACTGTCCTTTATTTAATTAATTTCAATCAAATTAAATTATTGCAGGTGCTAAACTCTTTTCTACTCTACTTGCAGGGTCGATTACAGTCAGTTCGCGTTTCTTCTTAATCCATGTGCAACAGCAAAAGTCGGAGTTAGAATGGGGGGGGGGGGGGCTTAGAGCATCATTTACATATGAAGATTCGAGAAGAATTTTGTGTTAAATACATTGCTAGCCCCGGCACCTCGCATAAAATGGTGACCCTTAGTCTCGGATCTTTCCTGTGAATCACTGATAAGCAAACAGTATTCTCAGTAGGAATCTTCAAATTTTTTTTCCTACTTTTTTAATGATTAATACCCAAGTTCTTTTTCTGGTAGTTCCGCGATTATTTTTAAGTAGCGGCGCATGATCACAGTTTTTGTTTTCGGTGTATATATTTTATGTTTGTTCATGGTTTTTTGTGTTTCTTTGATGTGGTGTCCGTACCACATCACACCTTGAAGGGTTTGTGTGCGGTTTCTGTACCACAACAAATCGTGCATGTAATTACAGCGTTGGAACGGCGTTGTTGTAATTTTATGTCTATGTGTAAAAATATAGGGAGTAGATTATTTTTATTTTACATTTTAGATAAAATTGTTTTTCATGAATGATCACGAGAAGTAAGGCACGACTATTAGCGAGCGAAGCTAAAACAAACGAGGATAGCATAATGGATATGGGGCAGGTTACTGACGGGGATAGGTTCGGAGATGAGATGAGCACATTTTTAGCAGGACAGGACGACAGGGTCATTGATGAGGAAGGTGATTTGGACGCGATCTTAGAGCAACGTCGCGACCGTGATTATGATAGTGAAGTGGAGGATGGAACAGAGACTGGCACACAGGTCGAGACGGTAGCAGAAGCTTATAGTCAAACGAAAGAGAGCAGACAGAGGCCAGCTCGGTCACGTCAGAGCTCTAGCGCCGAGGTGTCCAGAGTTACATTGCCCATGTGTGACGAGGATCGAAAAGATGACATTAACCCAATACTGAGCGTCCTACGATCAATGAAAGAAGAAGCTGACGAACGACGTAAGAAGGAGAAGGAAGAGGATGAGAAACGGCGTAAGAAGGAGAAGGAAGAAGCTGACGAACAGCGTAAGAAGGACACTCAGGCAATCATTTCGCATATAGGGGAAATTAGTCTGGAATTACTAACAATTAAGAAAGAATGTGGAGAAGTAAAACAAATGTCAGTGGTTGCACAAAAAGTAGCAGACCTAGCCAAAACTGCAGCAACAGGGGCAATGAAAATCGCAAAAGTAACTTCTAAACTCGCAGGGCTCTTGCGACGTGCGACACAAGCCCATTCAAAATCCCTAGCGCTCTTAAAAACTCAAGCTAATATCGCGGTTACGAACATCACGAAACGAATGGAAGAAGTAGAGAGTAGGATAGCAAAACTTGAGCGAAACGGGTACAGGAGCCCTGCGCGTTCGGATACTAAGGATGTGTCTCAGAGGAAAAGCCCGCCGTGTTCTAGCACAGTGATAGAGTGCGGAAGTAACAATGCATACGCAGAAACAGCGAGTAATAGCTCCAATAATTGCAGCCCAGTTAGGAGAGTGAATGCTGAATGCCATTTCCACTGTGATGCAGAGGTAGTACATCACAGTTACCAGCAAGATAGATCAGGACATTCAGCAGAAGTGCGAGTATCTGAAACGAGTGACAACATCAATGCGAGGATCAGACAGAATTTTGATCACAATCACTCCCTGTCGATACTAAAATTCCGAAAGTTTAAAGATAATGGAGGGTCGATGCATCCGAAGAGCTGGGTGATGCAGTTTACAAATTCATTACCATCATCATGGCCAACCCAGGCAAAATTAGTATTCATGTGTGGATATATCGAAGGCCAATACCACCGACCAGCACGGGAGGACGACAGCAGATGGCATAATCGCACTGGTCATTTAGGAAACCAGGGCTATGGAAATCAAGATTACGCTAACCAAGGTTTTGGAAAAAAAAAAAAATGGTTCAAATGGTTCTGAGCACTATGGGACTCAACTGCTGTGGTTATCAGTCCCCTAGAACTTAGAACTACTTAAACCTAACTAACCAAAGGACATCACACACATCCATGCCCCAGGCAGGATTCGAACCTGCGACCGTAGCAGTCGCGCGGTTCCGGACTGGAGCGCCTAGAACCGCACGGCCACCGCGGCCGGCTCAAGGTTTTGGAAACCAGAGACACGGAAACCAGAACGTCAGGGAACAGGGTCATACTAGACAAGGAAGCTGGGACAGGAGGAATAACGAACGGCAAAGCGACCGTAATTGGAGAGAGCGAAATCAAGGACAACAGGAAAACCAGGGGATTGAAATTAGACCTGCAAATCCTAATGCACGTCAGAGGAGGGGGAGTCTAACAAGGGATTGGGATTGGCGTTAGTCCATAGGACTCCACCACATCTCTCACGTAAAGAAGTTCGTGGAATAATAGTAGTTTAAGTGGTGTACATAGTAGTATAGGCAAATATATATGAATCTTCCTCCGTTGAACAATAATCGTTGCATTGAAGATTAAGATGGTTAAAGTATTAATATGCTGCGTTGTCTTGCAAAAGAATTTACTGCTGCTAGCCCTTTTTTTGGTTTATGTTCGCGACTTACAATGTCGATGGAGTAGGAGGCACTATCATTCCGTGAGCAATGTATTTGCCCTTTCCTCTCTGGTGTCCATGTTGAGGGATAATGATGAGTGAGGAGACGTCGCACAAACGGGCGCATGCAAGAACGTGCTCCTAGAAGTGTTCTGGGAAGTCGTGATACGCTCCATAGCGGCCACAACCAGTTCGCGAGACGTTCATAACAATGCTTGCAAGCACCCGTCAGTGCACTGCAAGACTGTGGTATATCGCGTGATTTCGAGGATGAATATGGGCAGTATTGTTTTTACAGTGGTGCACCAGCATCGTTGTCTTGCAAGTCTGGGTGAACCAGTGAGCGTTTGACTCCAATGGTGCACCAGACGGTAGAAATGCGGACATAAAGCCTACCATGCCAATGTGCTGGGTGGGGATTTAGTCTGCTGCTCATGACTGTCACAGATGAATAACCAAGGAATTATACTTGGAGATTCGTGACATAAAGTGTAGCTGGCGTGTGGTGTGCGACGGAATCCTCAACAGGAACCAGTCCTGGCTTGGTCATATTACATTGCCTCTGGAAAGGTGTGCTTTGATCGCGAAAACCGCATCACATAGAAAAAAGAAGTTGCAACTATAAATCTATTGTCTTGTATAGCCATGGCTAACCCAGTCTCTGGAGTTTCAGTGAGGCGTAGTGAGAACTCGGAGGCCGTGTCGTACGGCGCGCACACCACTGTCGTTGTCACTAGCGGCGAGCAGCCAGACATCTCAGCGTAACAAGAATTATGTAAGACTATTGTATAAGGTAAAAAATAAAAAATAAATAAAAAAAGGAGAGTACCATATACTAGGATAAGTTAAACTTTAGGATTTAACAATAACTAGATCCTTAATATTGTGGGGGTTTTCTACCACAAGTGTTTGGCGCGCGCCTGTTGGGATGCTATTTTTCAGGTCACCAAACCACAGACCCGAGATGGAGGGACGACGGGCGAGCGAAAGTAGAATAGTTGCATGTCTTTATAGCACAGTAAAATTTCGACCTGCATAATAACATAATTTATTCAAAAGACATAGAATGTAGATCGTTGGCAAATGGTAGTTAATTCTTGAGCATGTCTACTGTCGATCTACATAAGTAATGGTTATATTAGTGTGGGCGCGCACATTTAGTTGTTCATCCAATACATAGCATCAGTTGTCACACACCATATACAGTAGTGAGATCGGTCTCTACACAAATATCAAGATAAATTATTTCCATGTCTAGATTAGATACACCAAGATTTTGTTATAATGATAGCCATAGATTAATAACTATAAAAGTAAAATAAGAGTGTCCGAAATGACAGACCGTCAATGCGTCGTTATGTAAATTTATTATAACATAGAAGGTCATCGGAATAAGTTAGGCATAAGATTTTTGTCAGAATTGTGCAGATGACGGGTATCGTGGCAATGCAGAGGCCAGCCGGAGCAAAAACAAGAGGTCATCGGCTACCTGCAAGAAGGGGTGCGTCAGCGTGCCCCCTAACGAGAAGGGCGCAGGAGCGTCCGGTCGTACAAGCTGTCAGTCACCTGGCCGTATACCTGAGAAATTAAGTGGGAGACAGTCCTCGCCGGGCCACAAGAGAAAGTGAGGCTGGCTGTTGACACTGACACGTGACCAGCACGCAACAACCAGCTAGCTCTCCGGACGCGACAGCCGTTTGGAGGGATTCCCTGCGGCAGACCACGTTGTCGTGAGTACACGAAGAAGATCACGTACAGTGTCAGAACCTGCGCCTCATGTGCCTCATGACAGAAACGGACGCTAAATACTCACCTGTTTGAGTTTTTACAACTCACTAGCATTGGCCGATCTGCATACACAAAGCAGTATCGTGCCACAAACTCTAACAAATGAATTGTCTCATTTCTAACTTCTCCTCTCACTTAGATAGCAGTTGTAGCAATCGTCGCTCCTAGTTAGATCCTGTCTGGATGACCTCACACACTTGTGGAGCCACTCCACGTGCCATCATCCCTCGTCGAACTGCAATATTGGGAAACGTAAGGTACTGTCCAAGGAGAGAAGAGATCTGGACTAGTGATGTATCCCAACTATTAGACCTCATAGGGCCGGCCGAAGTGGCCGTGCGGTTAAAGGCGCTGCAGTCTGGAACCGCAAGACCGCTACGGTCGCAGGTTCGAATCCTGCCTCGGGCATGGATGTTTGTGATGTCCTTAGGTTAGTTAGGTTTAACTAGTTCTAAGTTCTAGGGGACTAATGACCTCAGCAGTTGAGTCCCATAGTGCTCAGAGCTATTAGACCTCAGAGACAATTAATCGACGTGAGGAGAGCCTATCACTATGTCTTCCTACCGTACTGCCATGATCATATGCGTGGGTCTTGCTGCAATCTCAACAGCGTATTGCAGATGCTCCAGCACACCCTATAGCTGTTGCAACAACGTAGCAACAACACCCGACATTTAGCACTGTGTGATGTCAGAACTGTGGCCCCATCACAAAAGCCCCCTCCGATGCTCCAGACATGGAACCACGTGCATCAATGCATATGACTCAACATACCAAACCCCTCAGAGAAACTAACGAATTTGTGAAGTGCTTCGAATATTTCTAACAATGTGATTTAGTGCCTCAATCTCAGCACAGTCGTGAACATTGTGCAATGTGCAAGCACAACTTGACTCCCCATGAACCTTGTTTTTTTCTTAAATTTCTTTCTCTAGTGTTTTTTTTTTTTTGTAATGTATGTTATACCTTGTATGTGTTTGTGTTTTGCACTGTAATTCTTATGTAAGTGATAGAGTAGGACGCACAAATTACAAATTACTGTATTTTTCTCTACACCACGTTTTTTTTTTGTATTCTGAATTTTTTGTTGTGTGTATGCAAACAGTGTGCCTGAAGTCCTCATAAACTGAAGCAGATACCACAACTGTCATTGTGAATGGACCATCAGTTCAGGGAACATTTTGTAAAGGTTATTCTTCCTTCAGGGAGACAGAATGAATCGGAGGTTATAATTAGATTCTGAAAGCGCACAAAGAGATTGTTAACTTAAATAGTATCATGTGTGATTGAGTTCAGGTTAGTTTAATGATTGAAATTGTTGGAACATCTTGGGCACTTAACTGTGAAGCACTCCAACTCTGATTGTAAAGAATAAACGGCTCCATAATTGGCTCACATGTCCGGGTCATATTTACAGCGTGAATGTCTGTGTGAATCGGTGTTTGGATGGGGCTCCCTGGGTATGGATGTGTGATGTGAGTGTTAGATTTCCATATTAAGAAGGTGAAGTTGGCTACATTATAAATAATCCTCCCTCCATGAGCTGCATTTTTCTGTTGCAGTGATATTTTTTATAGAGTGCGGCATGTGGAGTCAGTTTGCAAGATTGTTCTTGGGCGATTGACTCACTGCCGTGCTCCTAAGTGAGCCAACTGCTCACCAATTACAATCTGCAATGGCGTAGGCGCTATGAGAGGTGGCAGGAGCCCCCTTTCATATTTCAATCTAACTCTGAGTAATTCGATTTTCCTCTCTGATTGCATGCGGTGAAAAGTTGCACTTCCCACGCAGCGTCTCTTCTCACCTGGGTGGTCCGGTGACAGGCGAGTTTTGCTGAGCTTGAAGGGGTTAAGCCGATGGGTGCGAGAGAGTCGACTGGATGCTTTTCAGACGCTGACATTGTCATAAGAGCGGCGGCGACACGCCCACAGGGGCCTGAAGGAGCGACTGGGCTAGAGATTCCGTTACTTTACAGAAACTTAGTGAAAACACTTTCTGGCGGGCTACCAGCGAGGCGTGGGAATGACTTGTGTTCCCAGGCAGTCTTGGCGGACAAATTCCCTCCTTTTCTGCAAAATCGTAACTGTGATTGGCTTGCTCAGGGCATAACTCCGTGACGTAGCAAAATCGGCGCAGCAGTTGGCGCCAAGGATCTCCATTGGTGGAACGGTAGTGCTTCGGCAATAGAGTGGAATTTTCCGCCGGTTTTCGAGTTGCTGATTGGAACGTTTAACCACGGCCACTGTCGTGGGGTCGGGAATGTTCTGTGTTTAGCTTGAGAGAGTCGGCTCTCGCCTTTCGGTCGGCTCTCACTGCACTGGACAGCCTGGCTTCCGTTGGCTGTCTAATATACTTTTATTTAATTGTAACTGTTTGACGAAGTTGCTGATGTTTCGACTTCAACGTAACTTTCCGAGTACAGTTGGCAATTGAGCGTTTTGCATACAAGCGGCCTATGTTGTCTGTCTTGAGCAGTTTTGGCTTAAGTTGACTGT